>NC_138974.1:89629613-90829613 GCF_055761805.1 Camellia sinensis
CAAACCGCGTTATCACGTTCTGCCAAACAAACCGTTTGACATCTTTCTCTTTGATAGTCGCTAAAGGCTCAGCTTCAACCCATTTGGTGAAGTAGTCCGTAGCCGCGATGAAGAACTTCTGGTTGTCTAGTGCCGTTGGGAGTGGTCCCACTATGTCCAGCCCCCACATTGCAAAAGGCCAAGGGCTTATGAAGGGAAGAAGTTCTCTGGCCAGCTTATGAATTTGGTGGTGAACTTCTGGCACTTTTCACATTTTCTAACATATTTCTAAGCATCCGCTTGCATGCATGGCCACCAGTATCCTTGTGAGATAGCTCGGTAGGCCAAAGATCTCCCTCCGATGTGACTTCCGCACATACCCTCATGGATCTTGTACAGGGAAGCTTCCACGCTGTTTGGATGAACACACTTGAGGTACGGACTTGTGAATGACTTCTTATATAAAGTACCAGATGGAAAGAGCCAAAACCGCTCTGATTTCACCCGGACTTTATGTGTTTCCTTCTTGTCGGTCGGAAGAATTCGTTCTTTTAGGAAAAAGGATGATAGGATCCATCTAAGAGGGGCCAAGCTCGGTGTAGAGTACTTCCGTTTGCGTGGAGTCCTCGATACTAGGCCTTGGGAGAAACTCGATTAGGAGAGGATTGGGAGTTGAATTGTCGAACATGGAAGCCAGACCGACCAACTCGTCTGCTCAGCCGTTCTTTTCACGGCCAATTTGTTGGACCCTAATTGCCTGGAATTCCTTGATGTGTTCTCTCACTAGAGCTTGGTACTTGGCCATTCTTTCATCTTTGGCTTCGTAGATCCCAGACACTTGGTTGACGACAAGTTGGGAATCGTTGTATACCATCAGCTCGGATGCGCGTAATTGGAGGGCATTTCTAAGTCCGGCCAGCAGTGCTTCGTATTCAGCCTTGTTGTTTGACGCTGGGAATCCGAGTGCAATAGAGTGTTCGATGGTTAGACCAGCGGGCGAGATCAAAACAATGCCCAGTTTCGCGCCGTGCTGGTTCGAGGCACTATCTACGAAAAGTTTCCACATTTTGCCAACAAAAAGCTTTCAACTTTCTGCGGGATCCAGGGAGGCCTGCAGGTTGACGACATCATGGTCGCTTGGCTGCTCGGCTATGTCTGTTGCAAACTCGCCGTTGATGGTTTCCACAGATATGTTTTCATCCTTCCTTGGCGATGCGGCTCCAGACCTAACAGGTTAGTCAATTATTCCCATGTCCATCATCACATTGCCAGGCTGGGGTACAATTCCGACTGAAGTTTCTATGGATGGGCGCGTAAGCTCCGCGTCGCCAACATCACTCTGTTGTGCTATTTCTGTTGAGCCTTCATTCGTTATCTCGGCTACCACGGTAAGATCCACCGGGCATACCTAGTGAGTTCCAGGCAAGAATTTCGCAACGAACTCTGCTAAGGCTTGGGCTTTGATGGCAGTTCGGGGTTGAAACTTGATGTCGAATTGCCCCAATTTGACTGCCCACTACAGAATTCTACCGGAGAAATCTGCCCGCTCAAACAAGGCCTTTAGAGGAAATTCAGTCAACACTACGATTGTGTGAGCATGGAAGTAGTCCGCCAATTTTCGAGAAGCCATCATTCGCGCCAAAGTAAGTTTTTCCAGTGGCAAATACCTCGACTCTGCCGGTAGCAAGGTTTTGCTCACGTAAAAGATAGGGAGATGCTGGATGCCCTCCGACCGGACAAGCTTCGCACTAACTGCATGTTGAGAAACTGCCAGATAAAGGTAGAGTTCTTCGCCAGGCTTGGGTGTCACCAATAGTGGGGCAGAAGATAAATATGTCTTGAGCTCGGCCAAAGCCCTATCACATTCCTCGTCCCAAGAAAACTTAGACTTCAAGGCTCTAAAGAAAGGACGGCAACGATCTGATGACCGACTTATGAATCGCTTAAGCGCGGCCGCCATACCGGCAAGATGTTGCACGTCCTTCGCTGAGTTGGGCTACTTCAATTCTAGTTTGGCTTTGATTTGTGAGGGGTCTGCTTCGATGCCTCGATTTGTGACTAGGAAGCCCAGGAATTTCCCGGATCCCACGCCGAAGGCACACTTTGACGCATTCAGGCGAAGCTTGTGCTGTTTAAGAATGGCGAACACCTCAGCTAAGTCAGGTAAGTGGTCGGCCTCCTGCCTGCTTTTGACCACCATATCGTTGATGTAAGCCTCCATCGTCCGGCCTAGCAGGGGAGCGAACATTTTGATCACCATTCTTTGGAAAGTCACCCCAACGTTCTTCAAACCAAAAGGCGTGACTCGATAGCAGAACAGTCCCCTTGGGGTCGTGAAAGAGGTTATCTCGCGGTCGGGAGCATGCATGGCGATCTGGTGATAACCACGATAGGCATCCAAGAAACTGAGCTTGTTATTCCCAGCCGTAAGATCCACTAGCTGGTCTATTCTGGGTAGAGGAAAGCTGTCTTTAGGGAAAGCTCGGTTGACCGTCTTGTAATCAACGCAAGCTCGCCACTTTCCATTCTTCTTGGGCACTACGACCGTGTTTGAAACCCACCGAGGGTAGTGCACTTCCTAGATGGCCCTTGCTTCTAGCAAGTTCCTCACTTCCTTCGCGACTACCTCGGCCTGATGAAGGGTCGATCTCCTCGTTCTTTGAATGAGGGGACGTGCATCCGGGAAAACATTGAGTTGCTGGCAGATAAAGCTTGGATCAATGCCAGGCATGCTGTATGGCGTCCATGCGAAGACTTCGATATTTGCCATCAAGAACTCTACCATCTCAGTCCTTTCTTGGGCGGTCAGGCTTGACCCTAGCAAAAAGAACTTGTTAGGATTTTCTGTGTCTATCCGCACTTCTACCAATTCTTCAACAGCCTTTTCCTCGGCCCTGGTGCCCACGTTTTCAAGGACACTTTGGCCTTCCAGACCTTCGATCATTTGCACGAAGCCTTTGGCAGCTCGACTCCCATTCACTGTCACGAAACATTGCTCCGAAATGACTTGATTGCCCCAAATATCCTCAACTTCCCCCATAGCCGAGGGGAACCTCATAACCTGGTGGTAGGTTGACGCTACCGCCTGCATAGCGTGAAGCCATCCCCTACCTAAGATTAGATTGTATGTGGACAGCACCTTCAATACCCAGAACTCTACCTGCTTGACCACGGATCCAGCTTTGACTGGTAAAATTATCTTTCCCATCGGCCACTCCGGTTGTGAGTTGAAACCAACTAATGGCGAAGTTGCCGGAACCAAATCTGTATCCCGAAGTTTAAGCTGCTTAAAAGCGTCATAGTACATGATCTCAACCGAGCTTCCTTGGTCAATCAAGATGCGCTTAACATCGAAGTCTCTGACGCGGAGGGTGACCACTAGGGCGTCGTTGTGAGGCGTTTGAATGCGCTCAAGGTCCCTAGTTGAGAAACTAATCACATCTTTCTCCTCGGTCTTGCCCCTTTTGATTGCGGGCTGAACTGACAAAACTTCCCTCATATGTTCTGCCTTTTTTTATCATCCCTTAGAGCTTGCATTCCCGCGCTGGCTCCACAATACCGTGAATCACATTGACCACTCCTTGAGGGGGGGACCTCTAGGTCATCCGAACCACTTGGATCAGCTGGGGTATGGTGCGCGGCTTTAACGCCCCCATCGATATAAAGGTCTAAGTGGCAGGCTGCGACCAGCTCCTCCAAGTGTTGCTTTAGGGGCAAACAGTCCTTCATTCGGTGCCCTCGCTCTCTATGGAATGTGCAGCGGTACCGCGGATTGAAACCCTTTTGCGCATCACCTAACTTGGCAGGAAACCGGACGTAATCCTTGTCGCGGATTTCACTAAGTATGCGATAAATTGGAATCTTAAAAACCGTGGTGATTTCCGTTCGAGCATTCAGCTTTCTGTTTGCATCTGCCGCGTCATCGCGGGGGTATTCTGTTGGGTCACTGCGGTGACCTTGACCCTGGTTTCTACGGTCAGGTCCACAGTCTGACTCTCTTGCGTGGTCATTCAGACGGTTTGTCTCTTATCCGACCACATGCACTTTTCCAGCCGCCCTCTTGTCCGTTGCCATAGGATTTGCCTTCACGGTGGATGCTGCTGCATCATCCTCTACTCGGATGTGCTCATTGATGCGTTGCATCAATTGCCCCATGGAAGTCGGCTAGTTCATTGTAAGCGATTCCCTCAGTCTATGTCCGACTGGGAGACCACGCTTATATTGGGTGATTGCTAGGTTGGTCAGGCAATCCAAGATCTCGTTGAAGATTTCCCAGTATCTAGCGTTGTATGCTTTGAGGGTGTCGCTTGAATCCATCTTGACGCTGAGGAGGTGGTCCACTTCTTTTGGGGTTTTGGTGTTAGTTTTGAATCGAGTCACGAATGCTTCTGCCAACTGCTGCCACTTTTCGATGCTTTCCTCCGGGAGGCTCTCAAACCATTTCAAGCCCAACTTGCCCAAACTCGATGGGAAAATTAGGCACATGAGAGCATCGTTACGCCTGTGTCCTTCCATGACCTACTAGAAGTGGCTCACATGCATGTATAGATCGCTTTTTCCGTCATAAAGCGTAAACTTGGGCTGGTGAAAGCCTGTTGAGAGCGGCGTGGTCTCTATCTCAAGGGAGAAGGGGAAGGCGTTCAACCTCGCCAAATCTGTGTCCAAAGGGACTGGCACGGCCGAATAGGGCGGCGGCATCATAAACACCTCACTATGGTGACCTCTGTAGGATAACCGCCGGAGCGCCGGCACCCTTTGAGCCTCCCGCCGGCGTGCTCACTCCTTCCCTTAAGTCCTCTGAACGAACGGAATAGGAATATCTCGACGTCGTCGACGGACGTGAGGAATGGTATGTACTATCTTGCGCGCTAGACTTTTCTGCAGGCGCGTCTGAGTCTCCAACCCTATAGCTTCTGGTGATGGAAAGGGAGGGGGTGTGCCGTTGGCTCTGGCTGCCTGAGCGGCGGGGTTGGGTGCGGTGCGCTCATTGTGGTCTCCCACTCCAGCAACACCCTTCCCTTTGACCTGCTGTTTGAGAGCTTCCATCTCTGCTGCCATTCTCTGGATGACGGCGTCTTGGTCCCTTAACTTGTGCTCCAGGCGTTGAGCGTGCGACTCTCTTCGCCGCCGATGTCCGTCCGGGCTCCGTGAGTGACCAAAGCTTCTGGCGCGCTTATCTCGTGCATCTCTTGGAAGTCCTCCTGGGGAAGTCTCCAAGTCCGCCATGTTCGGAATGGCGGGGAGTCCGTCTCTCCGTCTGGCTAACTCTGGGGTAATACCGTCAATGGCAGATAATGGGATTTCGTCGTTGTTTGCCATGGAAGACGATCCGATGAGCTTGGAGGACAAGGTTGTGTTTGCAAAGTTTTCCACAGACGACGCCAATTGTACGGGGAGGAAATATTTGTCGCTGTCCGTACTCCTTGCGTCCAAGCTCTGTTTCTATCCGATTAACCTACAAATACAACGGCGATGAGCTACCTGGCGGTGTGTTGCCGGAAAACCCCTTCGACGGTCAAGTTAGCACACACTTAGAGAGAGAGAGAGAGGAGCAGGTTGAGTGCTAGAATTTCTCTCACCAATTGATTTCCCATGCCCAGCATGGGGGAGCGCAGTTGTAGACGTCCCCGAACGCCCCGGGAGGGTGAGTCCCGTTCTGTTCATTTGGGGTTACTACAGCTCGGACTCTCGAATTTGTCACGGTTCTTAATCTTGAACCAAAGAGTCCAAATCCGGCAAATCGTTTTGAGAAAACAGATTTTTTTGAAAAGAAGTGCCAAACATGGACTGGTTTGCCAGATACAGAGTCGCCACCTAAATATTTTTTACGGGGGAATTTAGGAAACCCTGACTCGGCGCCGAAGGCCACATGTCCGTCATCACCGGAGTTGTCTCGGCTCGGGAGCTAGGGTACAATTGGGGAAGGTCAGCTATGAGCACCCCCTCTCGCCCGATTCGAAGATCGGCCTCTACTAACCGTGATATCCGTTTTTGAAAACGTTATGTGTTCTTATTCCAGTTATTAGCCTAGAATTACTATATTATGCGCACAGCAAACAAGTATAGACTAGATTGCCTAATTTGGAAATAAGCATTGCATATCCGTTTGTTTTGGAAAAATGTTTTGGAATTTGCTACTCGTAAGTAGGCTAAAATATGGATTTCAACGAGTTTTCCCAACTCAAACAATCCAACATTCACCCACAGGCATTCAAACAGTTTATAACACATAAGCATCTAGCCACATGGCAAGCATACTGTCATGGCAACACTCACACGCATACGGGATGCTAAAGCATAAATACTTACATCGTACTCCGTGCCAAAATAATAAACTAGTTAGCCAACATGCATGGTCCTAGTTCATGTCAAATTGCCTAATGTAACACATACAGGATGCAATCAAAGTAGGCTCGGCTAACCTAAGCATGGCATAAGAAATGCGATCAATTGATGCACATATTCAATTTGGAATCGAAGTACAAATGCAGTTAGCGTGATGTACCGAGCCTGATGCACGCAATACGAATGCATGAATGCACGCATGCATTGCATAAGGTATGCTAATTTCAAAGATGCCCTAGTCTACCATCAAAAGCGGGTAAATAAAAGGGAAGAAAGAAGTGGGGATTGGAAGACATACACACCACTCACACACACTTATTATAGATTTGTCGTCGCCCAGAGGGACCAAATAAATAATACAAATTAATTAACTACGCAAGCTAATTAAATATTACAAATTGCCTAATCAGTTAGCAAACTAATTTAAACTAGGAAAAGCAGTAAACCGCCTCGGGAGGAGAGCCAGATGCGGCGCATGCTCGGGTCCTGCTCGGAAGTGCACGGCCATGCATAGTCTGCCTCTGTTTTCCCTGCTCTGCCTCTCTGAAGACTGCCAAAGTCTCAAGGATGCTTCTCTGGATATTGGGAATCACCACCGGCTGAGTAGAATTACCACCGGCAGTGAATTGTGGTCACCGGCACAAAATGAATCCATCAGCTGGTGATTTACTGCCGGTCGACAATGTATACTGCCGGTCGGCAAAGAATGCTTGCAGAACCTGTAACTCACAGCAGCAGAGGACAGAACTTGCATGTCACTACAATTCAAGCAATGTATGCACCAATCATGTCCCCCTATCATGTTTGTGACTCAAAAGGGCATGTGTCTCGATTCTCGGACCACCAATCACGCATTTCCATGCATGATGGTCCAAAGAATCAAGTGTGCAACTTTCATGTCAAATGAAATGCAAACTAAACAAATGAACCAAGGCCCAATTCCTATCACCAAGTCAAGGAACAAGGCATGCATGCAAGATGCAATGCAACCTAGGCATGCAAGCTAAGGATGCAACATGGCATGGCAAGACACTTATGCAAGCATACAAGCAAACATGAGGCAATGCAAACTGATGAAAAGGTGGACTTAGACCTGATTTAGGCAACTCTAAATAGGCCTAAAACAGTGGCCAAAAAAACCAAGGAATTGGGATCAAACATACATACACACATGCAAGTAAGTTGGACCAACACTTAGGTATTAAAAAAGAAACTCTAAGGCATACTTGAAAAGGGATATCATGGACAATTAGCATGCAACATAAGCTCTGAATATCATGTTAAAACATGGTGCCAAACCAAGCAACAAGATAGACTAAGCATGCAATAAATGGCCCAAGTACTTGAAGCAAGTCAAAGGGACTTGAACCATGACTAAGTCAACCAAGCCTCACAAGGCTAAGAGGACTTAAAATAGGTTCAAGACAGACGTAGACCATGCAAAGGGGGCCCCCTAGATGGCATCTAAGTGGGTTAAATTCGAAGGCATATACAATGGCCAAAACATGGAACATGCTACACAAGCTTTCAAAGCATTAAAGAGGTGTCCAGGGCAAGCATACAAGCATGCAAAGGGGACTGAAATGACATGGTGGATAGTTCCAAATCACTAAATCAATGCAAAAATGTCATGCTATACATTCACACACTTAGGGCCAACAAGCCGGAATGCAAAGGGGCTATACTAAACATGCCAAATCCGACCCAAACAACCTAGGACAGACCTTAAACATGGCAAAATATGCACAAAAGCTTCATAAGACTAAGCCTAAAACATGCTAGAATAAGGGTTTACAACCTAAGGCATGTTAAGGCCTAAACATGGCATTACAAGGTAGGTATGCTAAGCATGCATGGTGTACCAAAACCAAGTAAAAACAGAAGCATATTATGACATATTAAGCACAAAAAACAACTAAGGCATGGTCAACATGAAGCTTAGCTAGGTGCTCCCTCAAGAGGCCAAAAATGGTCTTTTTCAAGGACAACAAGGAGAGGGGGTGGCCCTCTCCTCCCTAGGACCTCAAGGCACCATCCTCACCTCTGAAATCCCTCAAGATTTCAGTGGTGAGGAGGCCCAAACACCAAGGTCTCGGAGCTCACTCAAAATAGCACAAAATGGAGCCTTACAAGGCTTAGGAGGGGTCAAACAACCTCAAACAATAAAACACCCTAAATAAACTATTTAGAGGGCCTAAAAATAGAAATGTTTTGTATTATATGCAAAGCCAAAAAACAATTTCAAGATAGGTAAAAATACAATGCAAAAATGGGGTAAAATAGGACTAGTTTCTTACCCTTGTTGACTTTCTTCAAAGATGAAGATCCAACAGCTTCTTTGAGCTCAAAACAGCTCAAGAACCTCAAGAACAACCCTCAAGAGGTCTCAGCTCCAAGGGATGGTGTAATGGTGGGTGCTTGTGAGCAAAAGTGAGACAAAACACACACACTAAGGCTAAGTGAGAGAGAGATATAGAGATAGGATATATATCAAACCCTAAACCTAAAACCAGAGCTCTCACAATGTTTTCTCTCCAAAATTTTCTAACCCAAGAGCCAAAACGGGAGGGCTCCTCTTATAGAGGAGCTAATCTTGTAAAGCTTACAAGGTAAGCTAACAAGGAGTGCATCCCTCCATACATGTGTATGGAGGGGAACAAAATGACATACAGCTGTCTTAAAATATCTGCAAAAGCAGATGAACAGTAATCGGCTGCTCAAAATTGTCATTTTGTCAAAAAGGAGTGCCGACCGGCAACAAAAAGTGCCGACCGACAATATATATTGCCGATGGCAACAAAATACCAGCCGGTGGCCCATGGCCATGGCCGGTGATGTGTGGGGATGCCTCACAAGGCATTCCTTGCCCTTCCAAGGCAAAACACAAGTGTTTGGTGCAAAACCAGACACTAAACAGTCGAGTTCGGAGATCCTGAGGCAAGGCGCATAGCCGAGACCTCCGGGAACTCCAAACGAACACAAACATGGATGATCACCGGGTGTTCAGACGGTGACGTCCAAGTTTTGAGGACGGTCAAAAATGGGGTGTCTACAGTTGCCCCTCTTTGACAGAACTCGAAAGTCATAACAATGACGGGAGTGAATGTCAAAGCCCAGAGACGACCCATTTTTGACAAGGCCGAACACTTAGACAAACATGCAAGACAAGCAAGATATGCGCCCGAAGGCAGGGGGCAAAATGCAAGACAATGCACGAAGCCGAGCATAACTTATGATCATGCAAAGAAAGCTGTAACGAAGCATAACATGCGACAGTTTTAAGCTAGCATACACCAAACTACACTACAATGCAGAAAGGATGTAAGAGAATTATGTAATTCTCAATACGTCTCACTCGGAGGATACAATACCTGTCCGGTTCGTCTGGTTGTACCAACCTCAAATGAACCGTACATACAATATCGTGCCTGAAAAGAAAGCAAACTTAACAGGTACAATATTGTTAGCAACATGCATGACAATGCAAAATGGATGCAAAATGATATGCAATATATACAAAACAATGTATAAACAATGCAAATGAAGATGCAATGTAATTGAAACAATGCAAACTATATGCAAAACAAATGAATCATGATCCAATCATGAGCGGTTCAAAACCACACCTATGTCAAATAGATTGATAGAGGTAACAAGTCTATCTACCATAGAACGGTCAACTGAACTATGAGTAATGTAGACAGACGCAAGAACAAGTATTGGGGGGGATTGACACAAGTGGGGAAACGACCCGCTGGGGAAAGGACTATGATCCTAATGCCGGATGCAAAACTTACACTACAATGTAATATATATGGAAATGCTGGGAAAATGGCAATGGATATGGCACGCGGGCCAAACCAAATCTTGCCTAGGAAAGGCATGTACGCATACAAGCCATGTTTAACATAGAACGGTCTACTGAATTATGCTTCGACACGAGAAGTATGGGCACATACCAGACCAAGCTCAACATGGAAAGACGCAAGCCATAGATGGAAGGTGATGCAATGCATGCAATCTAAAATGTAATGGAAATGGCACGCGGGCCAAACCAAATCTTGCCTAGGAAAGGCATGTACACAAACAAGCCGAACTGAATGTAAAAAATGGCACCGGGTGAGACGCAAATGCATGATGATGTATGATTTTGAAGTGCGCGACAACGCGCGGCTTTTGATATGCATGACAATGCAAGCGAACTGTGCACATCAATGTGCCGAAGGTCTTGCACCTCCCAAGGATTTAAGGTCTCCTAGACCGTGCGTATTTAAGGTCTCGCCAGACCATACAATATCTGTGCGGTTCGTCTGGTTGCACCAGCCTCAAATGAACCGTACATACAATATCGTGCCTGAAAAGAAAACAAACTTAACAGGTACAACGCATATTGATGTATCTGAAAATGCGTGACAACGCAAAGTAAGTGGGAAGTTATAACAGTGTTGTGAAAGCACAAACATGTAAGTGGAGCGCGCGGTCTACGCAGGCAACAAAATTGATCATAAACATGCGGTCTACGCAAGCAAAGAAATGGATCATAAGCAAGCGGTCTACGCAAGCAATGAAATTAAACATAAGCATGCGGTCTACACAAGTAGAACACGCGGTCTACGCAAGTATATCATGCGGTCTACGCAAGTAATAAAATTGGTTTCAAGCATGCGGTCTACGCAAGCGAAATATGCGGTCTACGCAAGGAATGAGTTCGAACAATCATGCGGTCTACGCAAGCAAAACATGCGGTCTACGCAGGTAATGAAATGATTACGAACATGCGGTCTATGCAAGCAAAACATGCGGTCTACGCAGGTAATGAAATTGAACAATCAAGCGGTCTACGCAAGCAAAACATGTGGTCTACGCAAGTAATGGAATGATTACGAACATGCGGTTTACGCAAGCAAAACATGCGGTCTACGCAGGTAATGAAATTGAACAATCATGCGGTCTACGCAAGCAAAACATGCGGTCTACGCAAGTAATGGAATGATTACGAACATGCGGTTTACGCGAGCAAAACATGCGGTCTACGCAGGTAATGAAATTGAACAATCATGCGGTCTACGCAAGCAAAACATGTGGTCTACGCAGGTAATGAAATTGAACAATCATGCGGTCTACGCAAGTAATGGAATGACTACGAATATGCGGTCTACGTAAGCAAAACATGCGGTCTACGCAGGTAATGAAATTGAACAATCATGCGGTCTGCGCAAGCCAAACATGCGGTCTACGTAGGTAATGAAATTGAACAATCATGCGGTCTATGCAAGTAATGGAATGACTACGAATATGCGGTCTACGCAAGCAAAACATGCGGTCTACGCAGGTAATGAAATTGAACAATCATGCGGTCTACGCAAGCAAAACATGCGGTCTACGCAGGTAATGAAATTGAACAATCATGCGGTCTACGCAAGCAAAACATGCGGTCTACGCAGGTAATGAAATTTGAATAAATATGTGGTCTACGCGGGCAAAACATGCTGTCTACGCAGGTAATGAAATTGAACAATTATGCAAAATGCAATGAGATGCGCAAAACCGCGCGATGGAATGCAATGCACAAAACAGTGCGATACGCTAAACAGCGCGATCGATATGCAATGCACAAAACAGTGCGATGGATTTTGAAATGTACAAAACAGTGCGATTGATTTAAAATGCACAAAACAGTGCGATTGATTTGAAATGCACAAAACAGTGCGATAATATGTGATGCACAAGACAGTGCGATAATATGAAATGCACAAAACAGTGCGATAATATGTGATGAACAAGTCAGTGCGATAATTTGAAATGCACAAAACAGTGCGATTGATATGCGATATGCATGGGGCAACTTTTGAATTTCGTAAAAGCCAAAAGGATACGAAAAGGCTACACCTTGCGCGAATTCGAGCGCCACGCACAGAAGACACAACCCGAGGTCAAAACGGAGGCCGGCTGAGCGTCGGAAGCTCACTGTTTTGCACTGTTTTGAGCACTAAAGGCCCTGGACCCCACATATAACTCAAACAATGGTGTAGGAGGCTCCAAAATCACTGTAGGAGGTCACCGGATGCCCACCGGCCATCAAAATGTATCACCGGCCGTCCACCGGCCATCATTCAATTCCATCGGCACTATATTCTGCCGGCCGGCACAAAATGTTGCCGACCGGCAAAAAGTTCCTGAGTCGGGGCAGATTCGACATTTCACCATGGGTGTTTTAAAATAGGGTTTCTAAACCCTATTTCTCACTTCCTCCTTCGCCGAAATTCCACACCCTCTCTTTCTAGAGTGTTTTCCTCTCCTCTTTTCTCCGTTTCTTCGCGTTCTACGCCCGTTTCGTCGTCGGATTTGCGATTTTCTTCGCGTTTCGGACATTTTCAACCGAACAAATCTTTGTTTCGGTGCCTCTTTTGCCGTTCCCACCTTTTTGGGGTTTGTTCCCCTCGCTTTCCTCTTGATTTCCGTACCCTTTTCACATCCCGGCCTTTTCGGCCATTTTCGACCTTCTCGGGGGTTGACTTTTCGGTTTACTTTCCATATTCTAGCCCGGTTTTCCTTCCTCCGGCTATTTTCTCATCATTCTTAACATGGCGGACGACATTCCACGCGGTGGGACTCCCCCGGATCACGAGATGGATCCCGGGGTCGAGCTCCTACCTTTGAGCGAGCGTCCGTTCGACCCGGCGACCTACCGGTCGGCGATTCATGTTCTGCGCCCTGGCGGACTTCGCCAGTTTCGGAGCTTCGAGAGGCACGTGCCACCCGAGCTATTACTGCGTGAGCCTACCTCCCACCTGTCCTTCGGCGCTTCCGAGGTAACTCTCTTTTCTCTGCTTTACTTTCTGCAATGTAGGACACAAAACTGTCGTAGCTATTTGTGCTCTTTAACTGCTTTAGCTCAGATACCCTGTATACTGTAGTTGGTTGTAAACATTCGTACAACAGATATCTGCTTGAGACTGACACATGCACACACACTGCACTAGCCCTAAATCACCCGAACACACGGCGCTCACTGTATTTCACTGCATACCCACTGGTACCCAATATTTACTTGAGTCTAAAAATATGCACACATGCTATACTGTACTGAACCACCCGAACACACTGACGCATCACACGTTGTAGTTCACTGTAAGCACACCGGCACCCGGTATTTGTTTAAATATGAAGATATGCACACATGCTACATCTGCTCTGAACCACCCAAACACGCTGACGCATCACACGCTGTAGTTCACTGTAAGCACACCGGCACCCGGTATTTGCTTGAATCTGAAGATATGCACACATGCTACATACCTATATGCTTCTTAGAATTGCATTTTGAATGTTGCCTTGCAATTGTTGTTTTTTTTGTTTACAGGGGGATTCCCATACCATTCGTGGGTATGGGAACACCGGCGCTCGGGACTGGTACGCCAAGCTTCCCGATGCGGTCCGTCGCATCATGGACCAGGCGGGCTTCGGCGCTTTCTGCAGGGGACTATCCAGGCTCACGACTTGCAGGCCCTTGCTCGCCGCTCTAGTGGAGAGGTGGTGGGACACCACCGACTCGTTCCATTTGTCTACGACGGGAGACATGACGATAACTCCCTATGATTTCTCGATGCTCACAGGCATCGGGGTAGGGGGTGATCCGATCCCCTTTGATACTGACATGGACGAGTGGACTGCCGCTCAGATCTATCTGCTTGGTGAGGTGCCACCTCTCGTTCGTCCAGGCTACGTCCGATATTCCTGGTTCGAGGTGCAGTTCAGGGTCCAGCCCACCCTTGTTGATGTAGCCCCGATGACTCCGGAGGCCATGGAGAGGTATGCGCGCAGCTTCCTCATGTTCTTGTTTAGGACGACCATTTTCGCCGACCGGGCGAACACCGTGCCTCTCTGCCTGCTCAGCGCACTGGTGGACGTTAGAGACATCTTGCATTACGACTGGGGTGGCGCCGCTCTGGCCACTCTCTACGGCTATATGAGCTCAGCTTCCCACGGCAGCGGACAGTTGCTCGGAGGCTACTGGCGTGCTTGGGAGGTACATTTCTTTTTTTGCCTTTCATTCCTGTCCTATATTTTCTGTACTCTGTACACTGCACACACTGTAGTCTGCTTTATACTTGCTGTATACTGTACACACGGCACACACATACTCTGCTTTACACTGACTGTACACTGCTCACATTGCACACTCTGCACAATACACTGCACAACACATGGCTCTACTATTTCTGCTTTTACTCTATATTCTGCTTTATCTGATAAATGCACTGGTATTTACCTTGCAGTTGTGGGTTTATGCCTACTTTCCTAGGCTCGCTCCCGTACCGGAGACGGAGACTCCTCTGGTCGTCCCTTTTTCGCGTCGCTTTGACGGAAGATGCACCCGGAGGCCACGAGAGACATTTAGCTTCTTCCGCCGCTTCTTCGACACCATCACCCCTGCCGAGGTATGTTTTATTTCAGAATTTATCTAAGCTTTGCTTTTCACTGCATACTTCAATAGCGATAGATAACAAACTGTATGTCACTTTCAGATCACTTGGCAACCTTGGGCTCCGTTGCCGGCGACGATTCGAGACCGATATGCCGGTGCTGAGGAGACCTCGCATTTTCGGATCTTACTGGAGGGCCCGGTCTGTCGGGCTTGGTACCTGGGTGAGCGTTTCCTACGCCAGACCCTAGGGTTACTAGAGTAGATAGTCCCGGTTCACCCTCTTGAGGACATGAGGGAGACCGAGTGGCTCACCACCGAGCAGATGGCCGATTATACTATCGGCTGGGAGGCGACCCGCTTCAGAGGCATCGGCGACTACAGAGAGTACGTGCAGACGTACATTATGCGGTCTCTGAGCGGCAGCCGTCGAGCTGAGGGAGCCAGGCCTATGGCGCCAGCAGTTAGGGCGGGAGTGGGAGCTGGAGCAGGAGCTTCGAGGAGGCCTCGAGTCCGTGGCAGGGGCGGGGTTCAGGGAGGACGGGGGACCGGTTGGCCTGTTCTGCCCACTTCATTGACTTTCCGAGGGCAGGGTGGGGCGACCTATCAGATCCCCTTCGCCCCTCCGCCGGCTGATCACGAGTTTGTCGGTGTCCCCGACTTGCCTCCGGTATGTATTACTGCATTTTTGTACAGTCATTTCATTTCAGTTTATTTTGATATTCCACAGAATATTGATGTATCTGATACTTTTGCAGGCTTCTTCTGAGTACACCCGGCAGTCATTGGAGATGAATGCCTCTATGATGGGGATGCTACAGCGGACCTTTGATCTCCTGGCCCTCTACAGCATTCCGGTATGTTCTTCTGATCACGGCCTCAAATCACTCACAAGCTGATTCACGTAATCTGATGCACTGCATACACTGCATTTATACACTACATTCTGCACTGGTAAACTGCTCATGGCATTCATACACTGTACTTATACACCGCATTTATACACTGCGCTCTGCACTGATAAACTGCCCACGACATCCTCACACTGTATACTGCATTCTGCACTGATAAACTGCTCACGGCATTCTCACACTGTACTCATACACTGCATTCTGCACTGATAAATTGCTCGCGGCATTCTCACACTGTACTCATACACTGCATTCTGCACTGATAAACTGCCCACAGTATACTGATGCATTTGCCTTCTATACACTTTTTCAGCCTCCCTTCCAGATTCCTGTTGTAGGAGGTATTCCAGCCGGACCTTCCATCCCTGCCCGAGGGAGAGATGAGGAGGGCAGAGCATTCCCCCGCACCAAGGCGGGGCGCACTCATGTCGGGAGTAGTTCACGAGCTCCAGTCCCTGATGATGACGATGATGATGATGACGAGTCGGAGGCGGAGGCAGAGTCGGAGGCGGAGTCATCGGAGGAGGAGACCGGAGGCGGTTCTAGCTCGGGCTCTGATGACGATACTGATGATGCTCCTGGACCTTCGTCCAGGAAGAGGACTAGGACAGACCGATAGCCCTCGGAGTCGCTTGACATGGATACAGATTTTTGTTGTTTTTTCCTCTTTCTTGTACTTTTCTCTTTTTGTTGGTAGTTAGGATACTTTGTACTGCCGCAGGCAGGTTTTTGTTTTCCTCGAAACTTTGTACTTAAAAAGATTATGAAATGAACAAACTTTTTTGCTTAAAAAGTGTTACATTTACATATCTCATGCATTGCATCGCATCACACCATATTACACCTCGATGTGAATGGAATTGACCTATTGTCTGAAAAATTGAGCACTTGCACGGTAATAATCAGATAACTAAATAGCCAACAGCAAGATAACCCAAGCAACCCACTGCCTGATTCTAGACACACAACCCTTACTCTACTGGGGATTAATCTACATACAGCCCGTAACACAGCATTTGGTTCATTTTGCACACAGCAAATCCTAAACAAACAGCCCAATTTGACAAGACGGACTACGGAGGTGAAACCAGCTGGAGTTGAAACATGCTCAGATGCCCCAAATTTTCCCTTCCTTCTTTTGGTTCGCCCAGATGTAGAGAATGGCACAGCATTCTGAGCATAAACGATTTTTGCACTTAAATAAGGGTTTTCAACCAGGGTATCGAGCCTACAACTGAACACAGTGGGGAGGACTCAAACAAAAGGGTACACGACCTAAAACACAATGAGACACGCTCGGGAGAAACCTAGGACAAAGGTTGAGGTAAACAAAACAAAAAACACAACATACAGACGCGTTAACGAAGACGGGGGACCTCGGATCACGAGGAGCCAGTTTCTCTGGGTATAGTTTCCCACCCTTTTCTCATTTGTGATTCTTACATCACTCTGGCACTTAAGCTCTGTTTTTCTCTCAAAACCCTTTGGCTCGCTTTTTCTCTCAACTTACACCTCTCTATTCTTTATTCTCTCATTTTTCGTCCCTCCCCAAGGGGATTAATGAATGAATAGGAAGTTGCGGGTTCATGTCCGATGCCGTTAGCTCACAGCTATTTCTTCTAGTGCGTAGAGTGCCCTCCTGGCAAGTATGTTGACGACGGGGGAAAGATAGAACGCCTAACTCAACTGTGCCCCTAGTTCATAATTTTGACCATTTTTTGTTTTGGTTTTCTACTAAAACAGTTTTGATCAAAATGAGAGTCGGATTAACGTATTTGTTCGACTTTTGATTTGAAAGCCATGCAAGTCAGGCTGTGAGCACTGAAAATTTTCCTTTTTGGGTCCAAGAAAATGGTCCAGTTTTGGAAAACAGGATAGTTTTCGCGAAAATAGTCAACTTCAGTAAAAATTTTCAAAAACTATTTTGCAAACAGTCAATGCTCACCGAGCATGGACTTACTCTTTGAGATGCGCAACCTCGGATCGGAGGCGATGGAAAATTGCCCCTGGCTTGAAGGACGCTGCACGGCAATGGAAAGTTGCCCCTGGTTTGAACGGCGACTCACAGCAACGGAAAGTTGCTCCTTGTTTGGATGACGCCGCAGCAGTCTGCAAACAGTCTTCATTGGTGATGGTCGAACTCTTGGACACAGAGATGACAAAGACGGTTATAACAGATATATGGACACAATCACCTTGGAAGGTGTTGGCGACTAGACTTTGGGATGAAGTCGAAACCATTGCATGGACCGAGACACTATGAAAGCGTTGGGGGCTGGACTTCATGATGAAGTTGCCTACGTATCCCAAACATGGGAATCAAGCCTTACGTAGTTCTAGTTAAGGTACACTCGGGTATTTTAACCTTCACTTTTCAGGCTCTAACTTTTGCCAAGGCGCCCGATGCGGGTTTTCGACCTTGCGAGCTTCTTTTCAATTTTTTTCTTTTCTTTTTCTTTTTTTTTTTTTTTTTTTTTGCATTTTTGCTCTTCTTTTTTTTTTGTCTCTTTTTTTTTGCTTTTCTTTTTTGTATTTTTCTCTTACTCTAACTTTTGTCTGGGTCGCCCTTCCGGGTTTTCGGCCCAGCGAGCCTCTCAAAGGGTAAAAGTGTAACAAGTCCATGCCAAATGGTTTTTGGGATTGAAGCCTCTCTGTGTCTAGGAGAACGACTGTTGCAATGGTTTGTAGAAGAATCCATCCCGGTTGCTCCACGAGCTTCTTCCAGCGAGATCTACTCCTTCTGATTCGGCTTTGGTGCCTCTTGCTCGAGGGCTGTTTCAAAACTGGCCATACGGGCCTCACATGGCGGTTGACCGTTGAACTTTCTGAACGGGTTCAAGGTTCGAAACGGACGGGTTGAATCTCGAGGCTGAGAGCGATCCTAGGCTGCACAATCTCAAGAGCGATTCCACACAAGTCTTCGCAGGGCCGCGCAAAACATTTGTTTTTTAAAGTTTTTAAGAAAGCGACAAATCGCTCGCGCCGAAGATAGTGTGGAACCAATCTGGATCAAGCCAGGGTCCTTCTCAGTACTCACGTTGACAAGCATGATTTCATTCATTAAGAGCTTAGCGCGTCTCTCTTTCTCTTAAAATGATCAAAATTTCGCAAAATCCGAGGAATTCCTTCCTCTTCGTTTTTATCACCGCAGTGTTCAAAAGGGGTTTTTGAAAAACTTAGGTTAATGCAATGAGCTTGGCGCGCAGGAGAGCAGGCGAGACGTACTGTCAGCCCATTCAAATCCTCTGGCACTTATACTGAAAGCAAGCACGAAAGTGAGATAGCAACAGCTGTTTCATTCAGATTTGTTGGTGTAACTGGCCCCTCGGCAGAAACAGACTCAAAAACAAAAACAGGTAATTACAAGACAAAACGGTGTTCGGGACAACAACCCCAGAATCACCTGGTATTCTATACAAAGGGGACTGACTCGATACAACAAGACAGACCCTTAAGCAAAAAGACTGACTCAAGACAAAGAGACAGACTCAAAACAAAAGACTGACTCGATACCCAAGCCAGAATTTACAAAGCTAGCATTCACAGATGCTCTAAAATGCGTGCCAGACGCCACATCCAAAATATACCGAATGCCGCCCGCAGGTGGTTCACTTTCTGATTACATACTTGCAGTATCTGTGTCCTCAAAATCCAATAACTGGGTGGTAACGGACTTGGCTGAGGTGGGCGGGAGGATAACCTCGTTGTCAATCAAATCTTGCACCTCATGACAGAGGCGGAAGCAATTGTCGGTAGCATGGCCTGTCTGCTGGTGGTACGCGCAGTACTGAGCGGCATCATGCGTGGCAGGGAGATTCTTCGGGAGAGGCCGAGGCTCCAAGGATTTAAGGTGTCCCCTCTCGTCAAGGATCTGAAGTGCCTTAGACAGCGGCATGTAGAGAGCATGAAAGACCCTGCGCCCTCGGGGCAGGTACTTTGAAGTCTGAGCGTTCTTACCGGACGCACAAGCGAAAGGGTCAGCAGGCGTCACCTTGGCTTTCTGATCTTTCCCGGGTGCAGGGCTGGGAATAGGAGGAACTGTTCTGGCATGACGGGGCTTATCCCGATTTTCTGACTGACTTGAACTCCCCTCAGGTGGAGTGGGGAAAGCATCCTCCACAGTTTTTGCCACAACTGCGGATATCTGTTGCTTACTCATCTCCCCGGCTTTCAAAGCCTCGACTGCCCACAGCAGTTGTTCAATAGGATCGGCATCTGCCTTCACTTTGCCTTTTCCTCTGGCCTCAGCCTGATCGAGGGTTTGGGTTGATGTTGGTATGTCGTTACCATAGCTGGAGGCCATCTCTGGTTGGCTAAGTTCAATCACAATTCGCCCCAACAGCGGGGGCTCCTGGGGTACAAAACTCCCGGCATATGGTGCGGCTGGAGGTGAAGCTGACATTCCGTAGGCGAGATCCGCCACAGACCTCTGGAGATCATCTATCATCCCCATTAGTTCAAATGTAGTAGGCTCACGAGCCTGATACAGCTGGGGGGCCCAGACTGGGTGCGCAACAGGCGACCTGGGTGGATGTGACATATCAATGTTGGCCTCACTTTGCAGGGTGATCCCTTGATCTAATGCAGCTGTCATAACCATGATCTCTTCTGAATTCTGCGTCATCATAAGTCCACTGTACTGAATGATGACTGACGGGTCAAATATCTGTCTTGCCTCAGCAAGGGGGAATACTATCCACTCTGTATCAACTCTCCGACCCTCTGAACTAAAAGGAAAAACAAACAACATTTCAGCCCAAACAGACCATCCACAGGTGTAGTCGAATAACTGCACTCTACTGCTGATAACTGTTCCCCAGAATCACTGTCCCCAAAACTGAACCCTGATACCCGCAGATAACTGATTCTCAACAACACTGATACTGGTGCCCTTGGGCCCGATACTCAAACTTGGAAACTGGTATGTACTTTCCTGTAGAGATACACTCTAAAAGCACATAGCAAGTAAAGAGAGCTAAAACACCCCTATATTGGGGTAGGGTTTCCCTGTCCTATTTTGTCAGGAGCTAGGGTTTCACTATGCAAGCAGGAGTTTTCAAACAACCTAACATCGAGTAAGCAACCTGTCCTAGCTTGGAATGGTCACTATGGATCCGAATATGCACTAGGTCGAATGGTCAAAAAGGGTGCCCCGGAAAAATCGGGGTTTGTGTTCCCATACTGTCAGAGCCCATAACCGGTCAGTCTTATGGTCATGCCTTGACAAGACAAGCCTCCGGCAAACCGTTCAGGAATGGCAGATGGCAAACACGGTGTTCCTAGGCGCACCAAGGCACATGCAATGCAAAGAGACACATAAGTGTAATCAAAACAAGATATCACGAGTTCGAGTCAAGCTCTCTAAAGTTCCCAGCAGAGTCGCTAGAAACTGTAGACGTCCCCGAACGCCCCGGGAGGGTGAGTCCCGTTCTGTTCATTTGGGGTTACTACAGCTCGGACTCTCGAATTTGTTACGGTTCTTAATCTTGAACCAAAGAGTCCAAATCCGGCAAATCGTTTTGAGAAAACAGATTTTTTTGAAAAGAAGTGCCAAACATGGATTGCTTCGCCAGATACAGAGTCGCCACCTAAATATTTTTTACGGGGGAATTTAGGAAACCCTGACTCGGCGCCGAAGGCCACATGTCCGTCATCACCGGAGTTGTCTCGGCTCGGGAGCTAGGGTACGATTGGGGAAGGTCAGCTATGAGCACCCCCTCTCGCCCGATCCGAAGATCGGTCTCTACTAACCGTGATATCCGTTTTTGAAAACGTTATGTGTTCTTATTCCAGTTATTAGCCTAGAATTACTATATTATGCGCACAGCAAACAAGTATAGACTAGATTGCCTAATTTGGAAATAAGCATTGCATATCCGTTTGTTTTGGAAAAATGTTTTGGAATTTGCTACTCGTAAGTAGGCTAAAATATGGATTTCAACAAGTTTTCCCAACTCAAACAATCCAACCTTCACCCACAGGCATTCAAACAGTTTATAACACATAAGCATCTAGCCACATGGCAAGCATACTGTCATGGCAACACTCACACGCATGCGGGATGCTAAAACATAAATACTTACATCGTACTCCGTGCCAAAACAATAAACTAGTTAGCCAACATGCATGGTCCTAGTTCATGTCAAATTGCCTAATGTAACACATACAGGATGCAATCAAAGTAGGCTCGGCTAACCTAAGCATGGCATAAGAAATGCGATCAATTGATGCACGTATTCAATTTGGAATCGAAGTACAAATGCAGTTAACGTGATGTACCGAGCCTGATGCACGCAATACGAATGCATGAATGCACGCATGCATTGCATAAGGTATGCTAATTTCAAAGATGCCCTAGTCTACCATCAAAAGCGGGTAAATAAAAGGGAAGAAAGAAGTGGGGATTGGAAGACATACACACCACTCACACACACTTGTTACAGATTTGCCCTCGCCCAGAGGGACCAAATAAATAATACAAATTAATTAACTACGCAAGCTAATTAAATATTACAAATTGCCTAATCAGTTAGCAAACTAATTTAAACTAGGAAAAGCAGTAAACCGCCTCGGGAGGAGAGCCAGATGCGGCGCATGCTCGGGTCCTGCTCGGAAGTGCACGGCCATGCATAGTCTGCCTCTATTTTCCCTGCTCTGCCTCTCTGAAGACTGCCAAAGTCTCAAGGATGCTTCTCTGGATATTGGGAATCACCATCGGCTGAGTAGAATTACCACCGGCAGTGAATTGTGGTCACCGGCACAAAATGAATCCATCAGCTGGTGATTTACTGCCGGTCGACAATGTATACTGCCGGTCGGCAAAGAATGCTTGCAGAACCTGCAACTCACAGCAGCAGAGGACAGAACTTGCATGTCACTACAATTCAAGCAATGTATGCACCAATCATGTCCCCCTATCATGTTTGTGACTCAAAAGGGCATGTGTCTCGATTCTCGGACCACCAATCACGCATTTCCATGCATGATGGTCCAAAGAATCAAGTGTGCAACTTTCATGTCAAATGAAATGCAAACCAAACAAACGAACCAAGGCCCAATTCCTATCACCAAGTCAAGGAACAAGGCATGCATGCAAGATGCAATGCAACCTAGGCATGCAAGCTAAGGATGCAACATGGCATGGCAAGACACTTATGCAAGCATACAAGCAAACATGAGGCAATGCAAATTGATGAAAAGGTGGACTTAGATGTGATTTAGGCAACTCTAAATAGGCCTAAAACAGTGGCAAAAAAAACCAAGGAATTGGGATCAAACATACATACACACATGCAAGTAAGTTGGACCAACACTTAGGTATTAAATAAGCAACTCTAAGGCATACTTGAAAAGGGATATCATGGACAATTAGCATGCAACATAAGCTCTGAATATCATGTTAAAACATGGTGCCAAACCAAGCAACAAGATAGACTAAGCATGCAATAAATGGCCCAAGTACTTGAAGCAAGTCAAAGGGACGTGAACCATGACTAAGTCAACCAAGCCTCACAAGGCTAAGAGGACTTAAAATAGGTTCAAGACAGACGTAGACCATGCAAAGGGGGCCCCCTAGATGGCATCTAAGTGGGTCAAATTCGAAGGCATATACAATGGCCAAAACATGGAACATGCTACACAAGCTTTCAAAGCATTAAAGAGGTGTCCAAGGCAAGCATACAAGCATGCAAAGGGGACTGAAATGACATGGTGGATAGTTCCAAATCACTAAATCAATGCAAAAATGTCATGCTATACATTCACACACTTAGGGCCAACAAGCCGGAATGCAAAGGGGCTATACTAAACATGCCAAATCCGACCCAAACAACCTAGGACAGACCTTAAACATGGCAAAATATGCACAAAAGCTTCATAAGACTAAGCCTAAAACATGCTAGAATAAGGGTTTACAACCTAAGGCATGTTAAGGCCTAAACATGGCATTACAAGGTAGGTATGCTAAGCATGCATGGTGTACCAAAACCAAGTAAAAACAGAAGCATATTATGACATATTAAGCACAAAAAACAACTAAGGCATGGTCAACATGAAGCTTAGCTAGGTGCTCCCTCAAGAAGCCAAAAATGGTCCTTTTCAAGGACAACAAGGAGAGGGGGTGGCCCTCTCCTCCCTAGGACCTCAAGGCACCATCCTCACCTCTGAAATCCCTCAAGATTTCAGTGGTGAGGAGGCCCAAACACCAAGGTCCCGGAGCTCACTCAAAATAGCACAAAATGGAGCCTTACAAGGCTTAGGAGGGGTCAAACAACCTCAAACAATAAAACACCCTAAATAAACTATTTAGAGGGCCTAAAAATAGAAATTTTTTGTATTATATGCAAAGCCAAAAAACAATTTCAAGATAGGTAAAAATACAATGCAAAAATGGGGTAAAATAGGACTAGTTTCTTACCCTTGTTGACTTTCTTCAAAGATGAAGATCCAACAGCTTCTTTGAGCTCAAAACAGCTCAAGAACCTCAAGAACAACCCTCAAGAGGTCTCAGCTCCAAGGGATGGTGTAATGGTGGGTGCTTGTGAGCAAAAGTGAGACAAAACACACACACTAAGGCTAAGTGAGAGAGAGATATAGAGATAGGATATATATCAAACCCTAAACCTAAAACCAGAGCTCTCACAATGTTTTCTCTCCAAAATTTTCTAACCCAAGAGCCAAAAGGGGAGGGCTCCTCTTATAGAGGAGCCAATCTTGTAAAGCTTACAAGGTAAGCTAACGAGGAGTGCATCCCTCCATACATGTGCATGGAGGGGAACAAAATGACATACAGCTGTCTTAAAATATCTGCAAAAGCAGATGAACAGTAATTGGCTGCTCAAAATTGCCATTTTGTCAAAAAGGAGTGCCGACCGGCAATATATATAGCCGATGGAAACAAAATACCAGCCGGTGGCCCATGGCCATAGCCAGTGATGTGTGGGGATGCCTCACAAGGCATTCCCTGCCCTTCCAAGGCAAAACACAAGTGTTTGGTGCAAAACCAGACACCAAACAGTCGAGTTCGGAGATCCTGAGGCAAGGCGCGTAGTCGAGACCTCCGAGAACTCCAAATGAACACAAACATAGATGATCACCGGGTGTTCAGACGGTGACGTCCAAGTCTTGAGGACGGTCAAAAATGGGGTGTCTACAGCAGTCATACTTATATACTTTCTGCGCTCACCTCTGCATCTATTCGCTTATTGATACGTGGAGCTGCTTTCCTATCTGTCAGCGCAAATTCAGCTAAACACCATCTAATCAAACCGCCACTCGGCATTGGTGGAAACGGGCAGGCCTGCTTTCCACTCGTCGAGCTCCATCACAACCGAGCTTAGTAGCATTCCAGCACGGCCGAGCTCCAAACAGGTTAGGCTGGTCCAAAGGAGACCTTTCCGCCGAGCTACATGCGCGAACAATAAGCCCGGGTTGAGAGACGATCATCCCGGCCGAATGGGCCCTGGACCTCAACCGAGCAAACCCACTTTGGATTAACCCAAGTTAGCTTGGCCCAAACGCGCTCGAACCTCTTTTCTGTTCGGCCTCTACCACGGTCCAAAGCCAGATTATGAATCCCTCTCTCAAGTTTCCTATTATCCATAAAAAAAGTTTGATAATCATTACAGTTACTGAATTGAGCGATCAATAGGAAAATATAGTGGTCGACTATGGGTTGTCATGAAATCATGCTATTTTCTTTTTTAAACCATCATTTGGTTGATAATTGTTTAACTAAAGAAATTGAAATCATGCCATTTTTTTTTAAACCATCATTTGGTTGATAATTGTTTAATTAAAGAAATTAGGGGTATCTAAACAAGTCTTTTGGAGTTGCAAATGTAATGGCTTTACATTTTCTCTCTTTACATATTTCTCTCTACATTGATGGATTGCAATATGTCTATGATGAAATCAAAATACCTATAATTATAATGGGTTTTGATTTTGGTTTCAATTTCATCTTTATAAAATTGGAGTCAGTGGGGAAACAGAAGGGTCCAAACTTGGACAGTTGCTGTGCTCTGATTTCTAATACCATTAATATTCTTCATGTTGCTAAGGCTGGTTTTAATATTTAATTTTCTCATTTTAAATATTTCTTTTTTCCTTAGAAAGGATTTTAATGTGATTGCTAAAGTACATCTATTGTAAACAATGAAATGAAGATTAAAAAAAATTGTTGTAAACATTGGGTTGACTTTTTTTTTTTTTTTTTAGCTGTTTATGTTGTTATTTCTTCTCCTCTTGACTAAACAAATCTATTAGATGTTTATATTTTTATTTTTTCTCCTCTTGATTGGATTTTATTATCCCATTTGATACCAAGTGATTTGAAAAAAACATTTGACTATCATATATGGTTGTTAATTTTTTTAAGGTTGCATGAAAATTCTCAAGAATATACAAGTGATTTAATACTATTAATTTTTTTGTTTCTTGGTGTCTAAATTTATATAACCAAACAATTTTAGGTTGAAATACAACAGTTATGGACAATATCATTATTTTTTGTCAAAATTTTTTTTTTCTTATAAATTTAAGTACGTCACTTATAATGTAAGGCCTATTTTTTATTTTTTATTTTTTAATATATTCTACACATATTTCCGTATAATGTATTTATGCCCGTAATACGCTAGGACATTACGGGCATACATACAATTTTCATATAAGTATATAAGCAAAAACATTATTATATGTATGCCCGTGAAAATTGTATATATGCCAGACACATCTTTTGATCTAGCTATATATTGTAAACGCAAAAATGAGTTTTCGTGAAGAATTTTATGAGAATTCCAAAATTTTATAATAAATTTGTGAATTTATCAAATTAAAAAATAAATTTAAATAGTTTTGAGATTACAATTATATTTTAATCCTAACATTATTTATACCGTACCTTTAGGTACGGGCATACGCTAATATATATATATATATATATATATATGATGCGGATCATGGAATTCATTAACTCCTTTCTTAAATTTCACTCTTGTATGACTTAGAAAGACAACCTATTTAGGCTGGCCCAAAACACCCCTCAATTAAATTTATTGTGCAAACTTGGCCAATAAAAAATAAAAAAATAAAATTATGGGCTAATCCTATTGACTAAATTTTTTACCTACAAATCTTGTTAGTTTTTTAATTATTAATATCTCTAAAAAGTGTAGGGTGAAATGAGCATTTTAGGACTTATTGTTGCAATAAAAAAGTGTACTAAACTTACAAGTTTTTAAATCTATTACATAAGACTAGACGGAAATTTACCCCAAATAAATAAATAAATAAATTTGAGAACACATCTGTGTTCTCAAATTTATGTTTTTTTTTTTTTTTTTTTTTTTTTTCAAAGACTAGCATTTGGGTGTATTTTTGCAACAATATTGAGACAATAATAATAAAAATATTGTGACATTGGCATTATGAAATACCCAATCCAAAATCCTATTAGTTCCCTTTTATCCATTGTTTATGCAATATTGGTTCTAAAAGCTTCAATTAGGTGTGTTTGTTTGAAGACTTGAAAATATTATTGAAGATTTAATGTTGATGTAGTAGATTTAGCAGTGGCGAGCATAGGAATTTTGCCAAGAGAAGTGTAGAGGGTAAAATGCTAATTTATTGTATAAATACTTAAAATAGTTTTAAGACTGTAGAATTTTATGAAGTTTGGAAGAGTCGTGGATCCTGCTAGCCGAGCAAGGATCCTCTAGAGTTTTTTTTTCCTAAAGTTTCCTAGAGTGGTGCATTGTGTGGTTGAGATTTAATGACAAGTCACATCAATTTTTCAGTATTAAATCTCAACCACACAATACACTACTTTAGGAAACTTTAGGAAAAAAATACTCTAGAGGATCCTTGGTGCTGCTAGCCACCCCTTACATCTGTCACTGTTCAACAGGGATCTTCTGTCTAAATCTTTTTTGCTTCTCTACTTCAAAATCTCTACAATACGATCAAACTAAAAAAGTTTACTTCAGAAAAAAGAAGTTACTTTGACGGAGAAACATGAGAAAATTCAAATAAAAAATTTGTTCCACATGCTCAATTTTCGCAGAAGTATATGGTAAACTTATGAGCATATTTGGTAATTTTGGAGTAATACTACACATCGTTCATCACATGACACTTGTCCTCGTCTCAAAAAAAAAAAAAAAAACTACACCAAAGTACAAGCCCTACTATTTTAACAAAAAAAAAATCACGATGGACATTTTTTGAATATTTTTCTGAATAAATATTTTGAGTTTCTAACATTTGAATTTTCAAACTTCACACCTATGGAATGTTTCACAAACAAGAGTTATTGTCAAGCATTAATATGTGTCAGATATATGTATATATATATATACATAATCACAGTTGTAAAGGACTAGAACGATTGAGTACCAAAGAAAATATCCTTTTGAATGGCCACCTTTATAAGAATTATTAAAATTTCTTGGAGTAAATGATTCAACTTGACCCCCAAAAAGAAAAGAGCACTCTTCATTGCTAGGCTGCAAATTGAGCAGGCTTTATCCGAGTACTTGCAAGCAAGTTAAAACCTTTCATGTTTTTAGTTTTATCAAGGATTTTCGAGTAATTATCACATATCCAATAAAGTGTATTTCATGTGAGGCAATTTTTTCATTGTAATTGGTTTAGACAAAGGAAATTCATTACATTTATATCAGTATTTGTGAGCTGACAATTTGATAAAAATATTACATAACAATAATACATGGTACTCTATTCGTACTCAATAATTTTATAAAATTTTATTTATTCATATGTATTTTGTGTTTAATAATTTTTATACTTGTAAAAGAATTGTTAACTTAAACATCAAGCACTATTAAGGTTGACCTTTTGGAACTTTTGAATTACCTAAGCAACACTTCGCTTGGAATTTGGAAAGATGAGAGCAAGTGGACAACTAATATATGCTAGATTTAAGGGCACATTTGCCTTCCCTAATTTAGAACATCTATAAAAACCAGAATTACTATGAATCCAAATGCACACAGACTCCCAACAATTCTAATTGCACCAAAGATCAAAATGGCTCAACCTATGGTGCCCCTTTGTGTGTGTCTTGTACTCCTTATAGTGGTGGTGGCTGACGGAGCACCAAAAGCACCTAAACCTAAACATGTCAAGTGTAAAGACAAGAATTTCCCTATTTGTCGGCAAAACAAGAATCTCCATTGCCCTTTGGATTGCCCTCGCAATTGCACTGTAGATTGTGTTACTTGTCAAGCCGTGTGTACGGCGCCGCCACCACCACCGCCGCCACCGCCACCACCATCACCTCCGCCACCACCACCGCCATCGCCTCCACCACCACCAAAACAGAAAAAGCCACATTCACCACCTCCTCCTCATAGTCCACCGCCACCAAAACACAAAACGCCACATTCACCACCTCCTTCTCGTACACCGTCACCACCATCTCCTATTTCCACTCCACCGCCACCTCCTACTGAGGTTCCTACACTGCCACCTCCTCCTAGTGTTCCTACATCATCACCACCACCTCCTCCTTCCAATGTGCCCACATCCCCTCCTACTCCTATTTCTACTCCACCGTTGCCACCTTCAACTCCGCCACCTTCGACTAATCCCAAGAAAGCCAGATGCATGAATAAGGCTCATGAAACGTGCTACCGGAGAGAGTTTACATGTCCCATTGCTTGTCCTGAGCAATGTGAGGTTGATTGTGCCATATGCAGTCCTGTTTGCAGTAAGTTTCTCTCTCTCTCTCTCTCTCTCTCTGGCCCCTCTTTTAAATGAAAAATATTTTGTATAAATCAATTTTTTTATCCAATTCTTTAGAATAAGTCTACAAAAACAAAATTGTCACAAAATTAGATATGACATGTATATCAACGGATAATAGATATTTTAAAAGTGATCCATCCCACTAATACATCTCGTAAATCTTATATATTTATATGTATTTTTTGTGTGACTGTATAAATATCCCATAATTAATTTTGAGGAGACCCCCTCTAATCACCACCCTCACAATCCCCCACAGACACGTGGCGGGTGGTGATTGGAGGAGCAGGAAAAAAAGAAAATGTAACCTAACCAATGTGAGAGAGAGGGGGTCAAAGGGAGTGGGGGAAAAGGGGGCATGAAACATTTTTGATTAATTTTTAATCATGTTATCAAGATAATTAGGAGCTTATTTTCCGTATAATTTATAATTTAAAAACAAATTCTAAAAATATGTCTCCCATGTCAATTTTTTAAAATTATTTTTCTTACCATTAAAAAAACTACTATACTAAAAAATTACATATTTAAGCTTTTGAAATTGATTACCCGCGCAGACTGCAATCGGCCGGGAGCAGTTTGCCAGGACCCACGCTTCGTTGGCGCGGACGGAATAGCGTTCTACTTCCATGGCAAAAAGGACCAAGACTTCTGCATAGTCACCGATTCCAATCTCCACATCAACGCTCACTTCATCGGCAAACGCAACTCCAACATGAAGAGAGACTTCACATGGATCCAATCTCTCGGAATCCTCTTCGACTCTCACAAACTCTCCATCGCTGCCCAAAAAACCGCAATCTGGGACGACTCTGTCGACCGACTATCCCTCTCCTTCGACGGCGAACCGGTCCTCCTCTCCGCCGTCTCCGGCGACACCTGGCAGCCCTCCGCAGTCTCCGGCGTCTCCATTACCAGATCTCGCGATGCCAATTCAGTGGTGATCGAAGTCGAAGGGAATTTCAAAATTAAAGCGAATGTTGTTCCGATTACTGAGAAAGATTCGAGAGTGCACAACTATGGAGTCACCGAAGAGGATTGCTTCGCACATTTAGACCTAGGGTTTAAGTTTTACTCGCTCAGCGGCGGCGTTAATGGCGTTTTGGGGCAGACTTACGGCGGCGATTATGTGAGCAAGGTAAAGATGGGGGTTGTGATGCCGGTTTTGGGTGGTCATAAGGAATTTGGATCTTCGAACCTCTTTGCTGTAGATTGCGCTGTTGCGAGATTCAATGGGAGCTTCAATTCGTCAGAGGGTTTCGAGTATGGTGATTTGAATTGTGGAAGTGGAATGGATGGTAGAGGAGTTGTATGCAAGAGATGAATCAATCTCTCTGTCTCTCTATCTCTCTGAGTTTATACAGAGAGGTTTCATACTGTTGTGTGCAAATAAGGTCAGGATCTAGTCAGAGTTCTGTGGCCACTGCTTTGAATGATTTCCAAAAATAAGGATTTTCTCATGGAAATTAGTTTGTTTTTTTGTTTTTTTTTACCTATGTGTTGTATACGGATTATGGAACTACAAGGACTAAAATTTATTTGTACGGTTTGTTTGGATGGAAATAATTTATGATATATTTGTTTAACAAACTAAGAAAATTAATTACAAATTTAACATGTTGGCTTTTTTAAAAGCGGTAATATTTTCTAGAGTGAAATAGTAGAGTGATCTCTTACAGTGAATTTATAAGGACGCAACACCTGTCTCACTAATAAAACTAAGGGTTGAGATTAATTGCTCACCAAAATAATGTCGTTTTGCTGGGGAAACTAACAAAAAAAAAAAAAAAAAAAACATGAAATGAGAAACGAAGAGAGAGAAAGGACACACAGCCACCAGAGTCCTTCATCTCCGGCGCACTCTCCTGAATTTGATCTTAACGCCTTTCGCTCAAGCATGAGAGAGAGAAATTAATAAAGAATAGTTGCAAGAGAATAGAGAGAGAGAGAGAGAGAGAGAGAGAGAGAGAGAGAGAAACTTTGGGAGATATACAGAGCAAGGTATTTCAAAGTTCCAGGCTTCAATCACAATCTTCTCTTAGAGACCCCTCTTTGAGAATGCAGATCTTTCTACAAATGTAAACTTCTCCAAGATCTCATCTTTCAATTCCGCTATCTTTCTATGCATGTTCTCTCTGAATTACTATCTTTCAAATCTGATTTTCCCCTTCCCTCATTCGCCTGATCAGAAAATAAATGGAAGATAAGATTTTGTTTCATATATAGACAGTGAAATTATGTGATTTGAAACTTCAATTTAGTTTCTCTTTACTCATTCATTTTAACCTTTGTATACTTTTAGATTTTGGGGTTTTTGCTTAAATTTTATTTTATCTTTGTTCTGGGGTTTGGGATTGTTGGAAAAGACCCAAATGGATTTCTTTATTTCTTTCACCAAAGCAAGCTTTTATGTTTTGTACTTGGTAAATGTGTTTTTGGAATCTACATTTTGGAACACTTCTGGTTGTTTTCACCAAAAATTTCTACATTTTCTTCAACTAATTTCGCCTATAATATGTGTGTGGACCATATCATTTTTGTTTTTGCTTTTGTGTGTCTGTTTAAGGCTTCTTACGCTCTAAGCCACTGTCTTTTCTCTCGCATCCACTCCCAGAGTGTTCTTGCTTGAGGTGTGGGACTACAAAAGCGTCATTCCATGCTTCGAGTCCTTCAACTCAATTGCAAGTCGAGGCTGCTCTTGGAGTTACCCATCATTGCCTTGCTTGGATGGATGGTGATTCAATCTCACAATCAAAAGATAAAGAAACAAAAGACGATCTTGATGAGGAGAAGGGGAGGGATGGGGTTGCAAGGAGGGAAGGAGAGTGCACTAGAGATGGAGAAGAACTCCGGTGGCTGTGTGTCCTCTCTCTCTCTCTCTTCGTTTCTCTTTTCACATTTTTTCTTTTATTTTTTTATTTTTAATTTTCCCCACCAAAACGACGTTGTTTTGGTAAGGGATTGATCTCAACCCTTAGTTCCATTAGTGGGATAAGTGTCATACCCTCATAAATTCACCGTAGGAGATCACTCTACTATTCCACTCTAGAGGATCTTAACGCTTTTTAAAAAAAAGGGGATTAAATTCCAATGAGGGCAGTATTGTTGGTTCTTAATAGGCTCATTTTAAGATTCATTTTAGTGATCTAAACTGTTCATGTAAAAAATTATAATTATTGAATATTCGTAGTCGTAGGATGAAGACACATTTGTTTTGAAAAAATAGACGACTTATTTTTAAAATTATAATTGTTGTTCATTTTTTAAAGATAAATGTAACATGATTATGTAGTTATCGATATCTAATTATCTTATTTTTTTGCATAGATAATACACTTGGCAATCCATATAAATGAATTGTTTATGATGATACAGGCAGTCCCGAGTGGATGGGTCAGGCTGGCCCAGGTTCTTCAGGTTCTGGTTTCGGGTGGTGATTCCGTCAAATGACCTACAAGCAAGTCCAAAGGGGAATGGGGCAGTCCCCCAGTGAACCCTCCGGCGAGAGAATTAGTAGAAGGAAGATAGGAAAATGTAGCGAAGAAGATGGAGAAATGAAAAGCTTAACCTTATTCTTGTGCTTCTCTTGTTGCTTATATCCTTTGGTAATCATTTTACTGTCCTTTGTGACGTGCCCCCCTTTTCGCCGAAAGCCTGTGCCGTAGCTTACCTTGTTCAGGGTGAGGGGGCTCTGTTCCGACGGGGAGGTGTTGTCGTAATAAATGCTGTGATGGGCTGCATTAATAGTGATGTGTTGTGGCAATAACTCTGCAGATCTTTGTCTGCTGATGTGGCCTGTGTCTCATCTGTCATGTGTCCGAATGCCCTTGGGTGATACAGTCCAGGTGGACTCCAGCTGTCCTGGGCTTTGCCAATTAAGTTATGCTACGGGTCCGAGGTGATGGGTTCGGGGCGGTTTGCCGTGGGCTATATGCCTCGTGGGCCTGTCCATGTCAGTAGTCCCCCATTTTCGAGTGCAGCTTTAGTCCAACGAAGGGAATAGTAATAAGGAAGAGAAATTCGAACCGAAAAGCTGACCGTGAGGGTGGCCGAGCAGGAGGCGTCGGCCGAGAGGCGTGTCGACCGCGAGGGTGGCCGAGTGAGACGGGTCGACCGAGAGGCGTGCCGACCGCGAGGGTGGCCGAGTGAGAAGGGTCGATCGAGAGGCGTGCCGACCGCGAGGGTGGCCGAGTGAGAAGGGTCGACCGAGAGGCGTGCCGACCGCGAGGGTGGCCGAGTGAGAAGGGTCGGCCGAGAGGCGTGCCGACCGCGAGGGTGGCCGAGTGAGAAGGGTCGGCCGAGAGGCGTGCCGACCGCGAGGGTGGCCGAGTGAGAAGGGTCGGCCGAGAGGCGTGCCGCCCGTGAGGGTGGCCGAGTGAGAAGGGTCGACCGAGAGGCGTGCCGACCAGGACGGCGCGGGGTTCGAAAGGAGAGGGGGTTGGTTGGGGCCATGTGATGATTTGAAATGGAAAAGACAGGGGAAAGGGGGGGGACAGTGGGGAAGGGGAGAGGACAGTGCATCGTGGCCATACACATGGTAATATCGTGGGGGAAGTGAAGCGTTGGAGCAGAAATGAAACGATAGGTCACGAGTGGGGTTTTGAAAAGGCGGCTTTGGCGGTTGATTTGAAAGGTTTTGAAACGGGCGAAAATTAATGCGGATCCACGGAATACGGGTAAACCGTGGGGTGTTGGTATAATGCGTTTCAACTACCTGTGTACAAAAACCCAAAATATCCAAGTGTTAATTCCTTCACTGCATACGACATACCTGTGTTAGCATTTTCTGAACTTCCTCGTTCCTGCGTGAGAAGTGAGTTGCAAGTAAACCCTAGAAATGGCACAAGAAGAAGGAGTTAATGTGAGGGTGGACCCGTTGGGGGATGATGATGGGGAAGAGTTAGCAGCGCAATACAGGACGGAGGTGCGAATGGTGGGGGAAACGGTGGGAGAATCGCAGGCGTCGGTCCTGGTATTGGCGCCACAGCCACTAAGCCAGGTAGAGCCAGATCAGTGGCACACTAAGGCGGATAGATCCACACTCACGGCGGCGGATTTGGAGGTGATTAGGGGACGGTACCAGATTCCGGCGGAGGTAGAGTTACGGCTGCCAACATCAGGGGAAAGGCCGTCTACTGTGAGGCTAGGGGAATTTTCCTTGTACGAGGAGGTGCTAAAAGGGGGGCTGAGGCTGCCACTGCCTCAAGTGGTGGTTGACGTACTAAATCGCCTGGAGGTAGCGCCGAGGCAATTGATGCCCAATGCGTGGAAGATTCTGCTGGCCTGTGCGAGTGCGTGGCCTAAGGCGAATGGGGAGGAGGCCATGACGATAGACGAGTTCTTCTCGTGTTACAAGGCGTCGGGGCAGCAAGAAACTTGGGTCACCCTACAGGCGGTGATGAGGAGGGGGTTGGTGGCAGGGCTGCCTACGTCGATCAAGGGGTGGCGGCCACGGTGGTTCTTCGTGGCAGTTAATGGGGGGATGGGTGTACGCACCATCTGGAAGGTGCCAACCCGGTCGATGGAGTCGAGACTGGGGGCGGTAGCGGAAGAGAGGGTGAAGAGAGTGAAGGAGTGGAGAGAGAGAGAGAAGGTCAAATGGGACGATCTTGTCCAGCCGTCTGCACTGTTTGAGGCGGGGCTGGGACCGCGGCCGAAAGGTGGAGACCTTGGCCGGGCGGAGTTGGAGGAGAGGAGGAGAGCGCAGGAGGTAGAGGACCGAGTCGTTATGGCCAAGGCCAAGAAGTTGATGGAGGCGCAGAGGGACCGACCGCCTCAACCGATCGCGCGGGAGAGGATCCGACCGCGCCCCAGGCCGTTGGGGGAAAAAGACTTAAGCAGCTTTGAGCCGCGGCCGCCGCCTGTAGACCCTGTAAAAGAAAAGGTCAGAAAGGGGATGGAGCCTCTGAAAAAGAAGAAGAAGAAGAGGAGTGCCCCAGAGGAAGCTGCAGAGGAGTCTGGGGCCAAGAGGGCGAAGGTGGCCCCAACGGAGGTGGAGGTCCCTGTGGCAAAGGACGCCCCAGATGTGGTGGAGGTCATCCCGACGGTGGAGGTTGTGGAGATTGCTCCACCAGTGCAAGTGGAGGCTGGGGTGAGTGAGGCGGCGCCGAGCGGAGGGGAACAGGTCCAGAAGAGGCCTGACTCCCAGGAAGGAGGGGTTCGTCTGGCCACGGCGATTTATCACGCGCGCGCGGTGGCTGGAAGGTTGGAGGGAGAAGAAGGCCCAGCCAGGGCGGGGGCAGACCGCCTGGTGAAGATTGTGGAGGAGGGAGCTCTGCGCGCGGCATCTGGGTATAATGAAGCCGACCTGCTGAGGGGGTTATGCTCCGCCCAAATGGAGGTAACTACCTTGGCGGGGGCCCTTCTTAGGAAGGCTGGGGCTGCCAAGTTGAAGGCTGAGGAGGCCAGGGCTCAGTTGGCCAAATTAAAGAAGGATAGTGCCGACTGGAAGACTGCCCATGTTGATCTGCCAGCAGTCAAGTTGGAACTGGAGGACACACGCCGTAAGGTTGTGTCGCTGGAGTTCCAACTGGCTGGTGAACAGAAAAAGTTGGAAGAGTCTGAGAGGGCCTGAGCCGTGGCAATCGAGCGGCATGAAGAGGCCATGACCAGCAATGAAGAGCTGGTCAGGCAAAAGGATGAAGCGGACTTCAGAATTGGAGATCTGTTGAAGGAGTTGGGGGAGGAGCGTGCCAAAGCAGAGGAGGAGAAGGGGAGGCTTCTGAGGGAGTGGGAGATGGAGAAGGCGAAGGCGGTGGCGGAGCTGGAGAGTCTGAGGAAGGGGGTGGAAGAGGAGAGGGCGACGGCGGCTGTTGAAAGGGGGGCCCTGCAAAGGGAGCTGGACGAGGAAAGGGCGAAGGCGGCGTCTGAAAAGGCGGCCTACCCTGATCTATGCGTCGCAGCAGTAAAGCAATATAAATGGTCCCCCGAATTTCAGATGGTGGTGGATGCTGCTGTCGCCAGGAGTCTGGCAGGTCAGGAGTCTGGGGGGGTGGGCCCATCAAGGAAGACTGCTGGAGGTAGGACAGAGGCAGAGGTGATTGAAAGGTTCCAGCAGTCAGACTTCTATAAGCACGAAATGGCCGAGTTTTGGGATAGCGGTTGGAAAATGTTCAAGCGCAGAGCTGAAGAGCTGTTCCCACACTTGGACCTTAGTAGTGTGACAATAGGCGAAGATGATGTGGCCCAGACCCCCCTGGACGAAGGCGTTGAAGAAGAGGATCTGGCATCTAGCGAGGAGGAGTAGCCAAGGAGAAGAAAGACTGGGCGTGCTCTGTGTTTGTTTTTTTTTTTAACTTGTAAACACATTGTAAAGGAGTGAATGAATGAAGGTATGGAGAATTTAACTGTAATGAAGTTGTGTACAAAGATTATTTAATTGTAATGGATGAATGTATAGCTAGTTGAATTTTGTGTATTGTGCTTATGTTGCCAGCATGAGTGAAATGTTGTAGTTAAAACTGGTCATAAAGATTGGGTCAATAAAAATATTGTGCGACGTGAGAGTTATACAAGTTAAAAAATTGAGAGTTAAAACTGGAGTTGTATGAAAATATTGTCAATAAAAATTGGTCATAAAATATTGTCAATAAAAATAATGCGATTAAGATATTGGTCATAAATTAGCCAACGTGAGAGTTAAAACTGGTCATAAAATATTGTCAATACAAATAATGCGATTGGAGTTGTATGAAAATTGAAAAGATAATGGAAAAATTGGAGTAAGAGGCAGGTTGTAAATTGTAACAAAATAGTTGGCGAATAATCTGATCAGTAAATGTAATACGTGAGAGTATGTGGAGAATTTAAGTAGGTAAAGACGTGGTCCTGGAACTGTGAAGAAGCTTCAGAATGTGACTAAGTGTTGAAAATGTGGTGCTGCTTGGTGTTGAAGTGCTCAGTCAGGCTGAGGCTGTTGAAATGCTCGGTCTGACTGAGGCCTTGGAAGTGCTCGGTCTGCCGAGGCTTTGGAGTGCTCAGTCTGGCTGAGGCTTTTGAAGTGCTCGGTCTGCCGAGGCTTTTGAAGTGCTCGGTCTGACCGAGGCTTTGAAGTGCTCGGTCTGGCCGAGGCTTTTGAAGTACTGCAAGTGAAAAAGTTATGGGAGCGACATAGAGACAGTTGAATTATGAAAACCGAAATCACCAGGCGGAGTTTGCATTATGTATAGAAAGGGAAATACAACGATATTGTCAATACAAAAGTACGAATTATTGATAGTAACGCTTCAAATGTTCCGCATTCCAGAGATGGGGCAGGTCTCGGCCTTCCATGTCTTGAAATCGGTAAGTGCCTGGTCGTGGTCGGGTCTTCACAACGTAGGGCCCCTCCCATTTTGCTGCCAGTTTACCCTCGGTTGGATTCTTTGTAGCAAGAGTCACTTCTCGTAAGACGAGGTCCCCTACGGAGAACTCTCGTGGTCGGACTCGGCGGTTGTAGTGTGTTCTCATTTTCTGCTGGTACGAAGCCGATCTGACAGCAGCGGTCTCTCTGAGCTCTTCGATGAGGTCCAATTCTGTTCGGTGGAGTTCTTTGGCTACGGCCAGATCCGGATGTAAAATCCTAGGGGTGGGCAAGCCGACTTCTACCGGAATAACCGCCTCAGCGCCATATGTTAAGCGAAAAGGGGTTTCACCAGTGGGAGTGCGAGCGGTGGTTCGGTAAGCCCAGAGTACATTTGGCAGTTCCTCAGCCCAAAGGCCTTTAGCAGCTTCGAGCTTGGTTTTGATGATTTTCATAAGGGAACGGTTGGTGACCTCAACCTGGCCGTTTGCTTGGGGGTGATCGGGGGAGGAGAAGCACGGTTGGATGTGGAGATCTGCACAAAATTTTCTGTACTTCGCGTTATCGAATTGTTTGCCATTGTTAGAGATAATGGCTTGAGGGATGCCAAATCGGCAAATGATCGATTGCCAGATAAACCTGGTGGTGTTCCGCTCGGTGATTGTGGCAAGGGGTTCAGCCTCGACCCACTTGGTGAAGTAATCAATGGCAACGATCGCGAACTTGGTTTGACCTCGACCGGTGGGAAGCGGACCGACCAGGTCGATCCCCCACTTGGCAAACGGGTAAGGGCTGCATAGTGTGATTAACTCTGTAGGAGGGGCGTGAGGGATGTTGGCGAACCGTTGACATTTATCGCATTTGAGCACGAAGTCGGTCGCATCCTGATTGAGAGTTGGCCAAAAGTACCCAGTACGGAGTATCTTCTGGGCAAGGGACCTGCCTCCTGAGTGATTACCACAAATCCCCTCATGGATCTCCTGCATTACGTAAGTTGCTTGCGCTGGATTGAGGCACCGTAGATATGGCCGGGAGAAGCCGCGTTTGTACAATATATCGTCGACAATGACGTAATTGGACGCTCAGGATCGGACTTTGGAAGCCTGCTGCTGGTCATCTGGGAGTACTCCTGTGGTCAAGAATAGGAGGATGTTAGATGCCCAAGGGATAGGTTCATTTTGAATGTATTGTATAGCTTGTAGATCGGGTGAAACGGCCGGGTGGTGTAGATATTCAATGCGGACATCCTGGCTGAGAGTAGGATGATCAGCAGAGGCCAACTGGGCCATCTCATCTACTTTGGAGTTTTCTGCCCGAGGAATATGCCTGATGTGGAAGGTATTGAAGAGGCGAGCAAGGGGGAGTGCCAGGTCTCTGTAAGCTCGCATCGTGTCGTCCTTGGCATCAAAGTCCCCCGTCATCTGACCGACGACGAGTTGGGAGTCGCTGAAAACTCGGAGATGGCTGACCCCTATGTCCTTGGCGAGGCGGAGTCCTGCTATTAATGCATCATACTCGGCTTCATTGTTGCTTGCTTCAAAGAAGAGACGGAGGGCACATTTGAAGAAGCCGCCCTCAGGAGAGGTGAGGATGAGGCCGGCACCGCTTCCTTCTCTTCGGGACGATCCGTCGACATTAAGAGTCCAAGAATGAGGATCTTCTGGCTCTGTTGGAGTTGGTAGGGGCGAAGGTGTTGTGGTCGGGGTCGGCTTGGTGAACTCCATGATGAAGTCAGCTACGGCCTGCCCCTTAATTGCTGTCCGAGGGCGGTAAGAGATGTCGAACTGGCTGAGTTCTACGGACCACTGCATTAGTCTACCTGAGAGTTCTGGTTGCTGCATGACCTTCTTCAGGGGTTGGTCGGTGAGGACCACAATGGAATAAGCTTGGAAGTATGGGCGGAGTCGTCTAGAGGCAATGACCAAGGCCAGGGACAGTTTTTCCAGCAAGGGGTAGTTCTGCTCCGCACCCCTGAGAGCCCGACTGATGTAATAGACCGGCCGTTGGATTAAGCCATCTTCTCTGAGGAGAGCTACACTGACTGCGGTTTCCGATACCGCTAGGTAGAGGAAGAGGGGTTCGCCCGTGATTGCTTGGGAGAGAAGGGGGGTTGGCCATGCACTGCTTTAACTGTTGGAAAGCCTCTTCGGATTCAGCTGTCCATTCAAAAGTCTTCCGAAGAACTTTGAAGAAGGGCAAGCACTTATCTGTCGCACGGGAGATGAACCGGTTGAGGGCCGCCACTCGGCTCGTGAGTCTCTGAACTTCTTTGACCGTCCTAGGCGACTGCATCTCAACCAAGGCCTTGGTCTTCTCAGGGTTAGCTTCGATGCCGCGCTGACTGACCATAAAGCCCAAAAATTTGCCGGACCCTACGCCAAAGGCGCACTTATCTGGGTTGAGTTTCATCTGGTACTTGTGCAAAGTGGCGAAGGTCTCACGTAAGTCAGCAAGGTGATCGGAGGAGTATTTGCTTTTGACTAGCATGTCGTCGACGTAGACTTCCATATTCCGACCTATTTGGTGGTGGAAAACGGCGTTAACCAGCCGCTGATAAGTGGCCCCAGCATTCTTCAATCTGAACGGCATTACACAGTAGTGGTAGGTACCTCGGTCGGTGATAAATGATGTGTGCTCCTGGTCGGATGTGTGCATCAGAATTTGGTTGTACCCAGAGAAGGCATCCATGAAGCTGAGCATTTGATGACCGGCCGTGGCGTCGACCAGCAAATCTATACGGGGAAGGGGGTAGCTGTCTTTGGGACAAGCTCGGTTCAGGTCAGAGTAGTCGACACAGAGCCGCCATTTGCCATTGTGTTTGCGGACGAGGACCACGTTGGACAGCCACCTAGGATAGTCCACATTTTTGATGAATTGGGCCTCGAGGAGTTTGTCAACTTCGGCGGCTATGAGGGTGTTACGCTCCAGGTGGAAAATGCGTTGCTTCTGGCGGTGGGGTCGAAAGTGGGGTTCGATGCTGAGGCGATGGGTTATGAAGGAGGGGTCGATGCCGGGCATGTCAGAATGGGTCCAGGCGAATACATCTCTGTGCTCGGTCAGGAGAGCAGTGAGGTCGGCCTTGACTTGGGAAGGTAATTGGCTGCCAATCTTGGCGGTTCTGATTGGGTTGGTGGGATCAATGTTGACTTCAATAAGTTCCTCTACAGGTTCACCTCTGGCCAGCTCGTCCTCATCTCGGACGTCAAGGCCTTCGATGATCATGGCCTCTTTTAACTTGACTTCCTTGAGCGAGGTGACATAACACTCCCTGGCCACGGTCTGCTCTCTTTTGACAGTGCCGACACCGAGATCGGTAGGAAATTTGATGGCAAGATGATATGTAGATGTGATGGCTTGGAAGGCGTTGAGGGCTGTGCGGCCGAGGATGGTGTTGTAAGCAGAGGGGCAGTCGACCACAAGAAAGGTGAGCAACTTAGTGGTCTGCCGGGGGTGCTCGCCAATGGTGATAGGTAGATCGATGGAACCGATGGAGGTAATGCGGTCGCCGGTGAAGCCAACCAGAGGGGTTTGGAGAGGAGACAAACTCTCTTCCCCAATCTTGAGCTGGCGGAAGCAATTGAGGAAGATAATGTCTGAAGAGCTGCCGTTGTCTACGAGGACTCGTCTGAATTTGTAGTTGGAGAGGATGGCGGAAATGACAAGGGGGTCATCATGTGGGTAACGGACTCCTGCACAGTCGGTGTCGGTGAAGGTGATGGGTTCGATCCATTGTTTTGACTGTTTGGGAGGTCGATCCACCGTCGCCACTGCTTTGTCTGAGCCTTGTCTGATTTTTCTGAGTTCTGCCTTCTGAGCTGAGCGGGATGGCCCCCCGCAAGCAAGGCCCCCGAAATGACTCTGATTTCTCCGACTGGTGGAGGGGGATTGCCCGGAGGCCGAGGCTGTGGTGGCGGGCGATCGTGGCCTTCGTTTGGTGGGGCTTGATTGCGGGGTGGTGTGCGTCGCCAATTGTTCCTGGGAAGGTCAGTTCTTTGCCTCTGTGCGGGGCGGGGGTCTGTGAATCGGCTGAGGCAGCCCTGGCGGATGAAGGTCTCGACCTGGTCTTTGAGGTTGATGCACTCGTCGGTAGTATGGCCATGGTCTTGGTGGAAGCGGCAGTATTTGGACTGATCCTTCCGGGTGGAAGGGTGTCTGGACGGTAGGGGCCACTTGAGGGGGTAGTCCCGCTGGATTTGATTGAGGACGTGCTCCATGGGGGAGTTGAGGGGTGTGTACCGCTCAAACCGACCGGGTGGTCTGGTCGGAGTCGGCCGGTCGGTTCGGGGGGGTCGGTCATTATAGTGGGGTGTTTGGCTATTATACTGGGCAGTTCTGGGCTCGGGGTCTTTCCTCTTGTCTCTGGGGTTCGGATTTTTAGGGGTCGGCTCTTGCCGAGCGGCCAGGGAATCTTCAGCATTCATGTATTTCTGGGCTTTGGATAGTAGAGCTGCCATGGTGGTTGGAGGGTTTTTGGAGAGGGAGAAAAGGAAATCAGACGACCGCAGGCCGGCCATGAAAGCGGTGAGGATGACCTTATCGTGATTCTCCGCTACTTGAAGGGCTTTGGTGTTGAACCGGGTGACAAAGCTGCGGAGCGACTCCCCCTCGGTCTGACGAATGTTAAGGAGCTGGGTGGCTGGGCGTCTCTGACGCTGGGCTCCAATAAAGTGGCTCAGGAAGGAGTCACTGAGGTGTTGAAAGGTGGAGACGGAGTCCGCCGGGAGTTGGCTAAACCACAGCCGAGCTGATCCCTTCAGTGTCACTGGAAAAGCTCCGCACATGATCTCGTCAGGGAAAGCATGGAGGATCATGAGGGTGCGATAGGATTCCAGATGGTCGACTGGGTCCGTCGTGCCATCGAAGGAGTCAACGGTAGGCATCTTGAACTTGGCAGGCAATGGTTTGTCGCGGATGGAGGCAACAAAAGGCGAGTTGGTGGTGACTGAGGGCTTGTGCTGAATGTTCTGCATGACCCCTTGTAGTTGGAGTTTCATAGCTCGGATTTCAGCGTCCCAGAGGGGAATGTTGTCGCCATGGTCGGTTAATCAAGGCTGGACACTGCTAGCTTCCCCCTCAGGAGCCAGTGCTGCGACTGGCGGGCGTGGAGGTGGGGGTGGTAGGTTTTCATGTTGGGGAGGAAGGGGCTGCGAGCCTTCTGGGTTAGGCGGAGGGGGTTGTGGAGCAGTATGGCCTGGGGTTATTCCTTGGTTGGGTGGGATATTTGGAGGTGGACCGGGGGGGTTTCTCTGGAGTAACGCATTGATCAGGGCCTGGTTTTGCTCGGCCATGCGGTTAATGCTGTTGGTGAGCTCGATGATATATTGTGGTTGGTTAGTTGGGTGGGAAGGATCTGTTTGGTGATCGGCGGCGTTGTGGTGAGAAGCCATGGACCTAGTCGTGACCATACACCTGGACGGGCAAGAGGGAAAGGTGATGGTGAGAAGGGAGGGCTCCGGCGGTAGTGAACACAACTAGCGCTCGGATAAACCACTAAGTTTCCCACAGTCGGCGCCAACTGATGATACAAGCCGTCCCGAGTGGATGGGTCAGGCTGGCCCAGGTTCTTCAGGTTCTGGTTTCGGGTGGTGATTCCGTCAAATGACCTGCAAGCAAGTCCAAAGGGGAACGGGGCAGTCCCCCAGTGAACCCTCCGGCGAGAGAATTAGTAGAAGGAAGACAGGAAAATGTAGCGAAGAAGATGGAGAAATGAAAAGCTTAACCTTATTCTTGTGCTTCTCTTGTTGCTTATATCCTTTGGTAATCATTTCACTGTCCTTTGTGACGTGCCCCCCTTTTCGCCGAAAGCCTGTGCCGTAGCTTACCTTGTTCAGGGTGAGGGGGCTCTGTTCCGACGGGGAGGTGTTGTCGTAATAAATGCTGTGATGGGCTGCATTAATGGTGATGTGTTGTGGCAATAACTCTGCAGATCTTTGTCTGCTGATGTGGCCTGTGTCTCATCTGTCATGTGTCCGAATGCCCTTGGGTGATACAGTCCAGGTGGACTCCAGCTGTCCTGGGCTTTGCCAATTAAATTATGCTACGGGTCCGAGGTGATGGGTTCGGGGCGGTTTGCCGTGGACTGTATGCCTCGTGGGCCTATCCATGTCAGTTTAAATCATTGAAGTGAATCCCAAGATGAACCCCTGAATAATTCTCTCCACCCTCCTTTAAAAAATTAGAATGGTACTATGAAATTGAAAATGTTATGTGTGCTATATGAAATTTACAATCAAAACAGTTGTGAAATATATTCCAAAAAGAAGAAATTGAATCCTCGGCTTAACTACTCATGTTTTTGAAATTTAAAAGAGTAGTTGTGGGAACCGAAGAAATCTACAGCTTCTCGGCTAAAGGCGCTAAGCTGAGGAGAGATGTGCACATGGTAAATAGTCGACATCTTGACTTCATGTCTCGTACAAGGGTTACCCGCCAAAGAGAAGAGATTTCCCAAAGAAGCAAGAAGGGTTAGTCACATCCTAGGAGAGGGACAAGTGACATCACCAACAATAAGAATCATTACCCAAATGCAGGGCCAGTTTTGAGTTGGCGAACGATTAAAATGGGGGCCACTTATATATAATGACAAAAAAAAAAAAAATCTTTGTGGAAGAAACGAAAAGTACTTATTTTACTAAAATTTACTCACTTACAAAAGACATGAAAAATCATTACAAAAATTCAAAAGGATAAAAATATAACACCGTTGCTTTATAGTTAGCAAATTCTATTTCAAAAAAAAAAAAAAAAAAAAAAAAAACTAAACTAGACAAATTAACTATCAACTAATATTACTATTCTTGCATTTTTAGATGCAAAAGTACTAATTAGGTTTCCATAATCTAACTTATCAACTATGGTAATACTTGTTTCCAATGTTTTCTCTCTAGTGATTTGTTATTCTTGCACACTTTTATCAATTGTTTCATTCTTCTGCAATCTAACTTCCATTCAATCCATTTGCACCTGTAAATAATGTGCTCATAGCTAGTTTCATGACTTCCAAGTCTCTGACTAAGATTCTTCCAATCTTTAAATCCATCAGTAGCCAACTAAGGCCTTGTATGGGAAGTTGGTTATTTTAGTTTTTGACTATTTTTGTAGGCTAAAATAGTTGTATTTGGGAAGATGGTTGGATTTTTTTTTTGTAGTTGGATATGATGTTTGTGAGAGAAAAAATGAAATGATTATGAGTTTGATGTAACATTTTGTCTTATTGACTATTTTAGCCTATTTTCTCTTTTTGTGTATTTTAGCAAAAAAAAATAAAAATTTCCAAACCCAACCTGCCAAACACCCCTAAATATTGTTTCCATCTTAAAGCATTAGAATTTACCAACCATTTTCTGCCTTGTTTCTCTACATTTGGTAAATGTGAAATGTAATTTGTAGAGGAGAAATGTTTAGCAAATTCATCATTAGGAAAATCCACATCGGCACCTCTTATACGGCCTCTTTCTACCAATAAATCTCTAATTTTTTTTCAACCTTGTCCCAATTGCTTGGATCTTAAATGTTCAAGGGTCCACAGTCTATAGTGAAATTTTCTTTTTGATTAGGTTCTTCATTCACCGAATCTTCATTGTCATTCAAGTATTGATTTGATTGTTCATTTTTTTTAGGTTTTTCACTCACAAGATCTTCAAAGTCTTCATCAATATGATCTTCATTATCAACTGAATCTATACTCTTTGTTTGTTTCTTGTGAGTTAAAAACTTATGAAGAGTTCCCTTTTGAGATTGAATTAATTCTTCTACCTTTAGGCCATGTTTATTTGGCGGATTATGTTAGATGAGATTATGAGTTCGGTGAGATTGAGTGAGAAGATTAGTAACGTGATAGTATTAAGTTGGAAATGTATGATAAAGTGTGTTTGTTTATACACTACTAGATTAGTAATATCATGACAATAATTATTGTTTATTTTACCATCTTTCAATGAAATTAATATATGAAATTTCATAAATACCCTTATTATAATTTTGTATGATTTTATGTATTTTTATTTTATTTTATTTTATTTTATTTTTGCATATTTTAAGTATTTGTATAAAAATTATTCTAAATAATAATATTATATATTAAATTATAATATTATTATAATAAGATGAAGATTCTGTGATGATCCACCATATATATATTATAATTATAATATAAAACAAATAAAAAAGACACTTGCTCATTGCCTGGGACACTACTGTTGGATTACAAACCCACCTCCAGCTAGGGCAACCTAATTCCACTGTGGTGTAAGATTCACAGTCCCCTGGGAGTAACAATTCAAAAGTTCATAAATCAACTAAACAAATTGCAAGTGGGGTCCATTTCATTTATAGTCCAATCCCACTTTTTTTTATTTTTTTTATTTTTTATCAATAGAATTTTCCAATCACACCCTTGAGTCAGCTAAACAAACATTTTGTCAAATCCAAAGCTATACTTTCTGGGACCTATGATGTAAAATGTGAAAGGCAAAAAAAAACGAGTCAACATAAGGCAGGACTAGAATTCCTAGGCTGACAGTGGGTAGGCATCCCTGCCAAAGTCAGTCTAGGATAGTTCGAGTTTGGCCTGACAGCCCAGGTCCAGACTAGGTCAGGGAGTTTTAAGATAGAAAAGAGGCAGAAAGAAGCACACCCAAGAAGGGCGTAGACCCAGTTAATCCACATTCCTATATTTTATGCTCAATCAACTCCTAGAAATCCTCACCTGGTGGAGCATAATCCCTAAGGAAAAGGGGCTGAAGTGAGGAGTGGGGAAGACTAACAACCCATAACGGCTAGTGAGAGCAAGTTATAAACAGAGGAGACAATCAGCACAATTGAGATATGCGAACACTTTTATTTGAATCTCACTATGTAATCCTGCACCTTTGTCTAATCTTGTCATTGAGTTAGGCATCGGAGGGTCCCCAAGCTACTCTAGCTACCCCTTTATAGTTATCTGAGTGTGTTTCAAGTCAGGAACCAAGTTATCTCCGTCGCGTCACTGCCGCAGCCTAAGTGGTTTGATTTTTACCGACCACAATTTGGTACTGTTTGTGGAAATTCTGTAGCCAAAAGCTTAGCTCCACGTGCTGAGATTCCAGATTATCTATGGCAGTGGAAGATGCCAACTTATTTGCTTAGAATAAACATGATGTGAACCTCTCCCCAAGCCAACAAAGGCGCCCTTTGAATGTCAGAACATCTTAAGAACAATGCGAACAAGAAGAGAGAAACTTGCTTGCCATTGAAAACTCAGAAGGCAACCATTGGGCACGAGCTAGCTGGCTGTAATCGAGCTATATATGTCATGAACTAGTAACTCAAAAAGCTCACCAACCAAGTCAGGGCTCTGAAGCAAGACCAGAATCAATAGTTGGTGCCTCAAGGGCAAAATGAGGGATGCTCGCGTCCCCCAAGGAGGAGACAGTCACAACAATCTAAGGGGAGGATGCAGATTGAGACAAATCAAAGACCTATACTGACTCGTAAGGCTGGCGAAACCAGTCATGTAGCAAGTAGTCTGCCCAGATCTAAGGGGCATCACTATACCTCTTGCAAACAAAAAGAATATCAAACAGAGGATTACGCTTATTCGGACGACGTAAGATCCTTTCTGCACAGAAAGGAAGTGGCATAAGGGAAATGCCTAAGGAGGTCAAGTCTAACCCAGGGTTCCAACTTGCCTATAGAGGACATGAGGGCATTTATTAACACCCAGGGGAAGGAGAGGGCGGCCCAGGACTAGACCAGACAACACTCTAGATCAGTCGTGGAAATATCGGGATAGAATAACCCATGGGGCAGGCCAGGCCGCAAGGCTGTTAGTGGCAAGATTACCAGCCACAGGGCTCTACGAAAGACGAAAACACGGCGAATAGAATAAGTTACACAATCAGACCCCAAGATTCGAAGTCTTGTTCAGAAGCAAACGGAAATGATAACTTTCCAAGCAACCGATAGAAGACCAGCCCTGCTAGTGTCACTATTCACGAAGAAGATTTCCACAGCAAAACTGCCAAAGAAGTTCAGTATCCCAAAGTTCTAACTTTATGATGGAAGATTAGACCCTTTAGACTACCTGCGCCATTACCGCCACGCCATAGCCCTCTGGAACGAGAACGAGGCACTTATGTACCGAATGTTCACTTTCAGTCTGGATAGAACAACCTGAGCCTAGTATGACAAGCTCCAAGTAGAATCCACTGACAGTTGGAAACAGCTGGCGAATAAGTTTACTAAATAGTTCATAGCAAACAGTATAAAGGCAAAGGGACTAGATACACTCATGGAGCTAAAGAAGACAGATGATCAGACCATTAAGCAGTATACCCAGCTTTACTGGGAGACTTTTCATGAGATAGAGGAGGACTGCTTAGACAAGGTAGCGATCTCAACTTGCAAGCAAGGACTCCAACTAGAGGACAAGCTATGACAGTCATTAACTAAGACCCTACTTAAAACTATTGTAGACCTACAACTCAAGATCGATCGATATGGTAAGCTTGAAGAAGACCAGAAGTCAGTAGGACAGGGTAGCATGAAAACCAGCACACAAAAGACCAGTGCTTGGCGCAAGGAGGCAAAGGAGGCTAAAGGACAGACCATTAAAAAGAAAGACATAGATTACATAATTCAAACTATGTTCAGACTCTCGATTTGGAAAATACTTCTAGAGATTAAAAACAAGCCTTGGTTCAAATTGCCAGCCAAAATGAAGGGAGATCCAAAGGTACAAAATCATAGGGTGAGTGTGCTTACCTGAACGGCGTAGGGTACATGACAATGAGATGGAAGCAGCTGGGCATCTAAATGAATTCCTGGGAGAGTAGTAACAAAATGGGCAGAACAATCAGTACGAAGGGAATGATGCGACAACAGAGCTTCCAAGGGGAATAATCCATGTCATCTATAGAGTTGCGCATCCAGATAGAGTAGCACAAGCCATGGGAGAGATGCAGAAAGCAGCACATCTTAGGGAGGTTTACAAAGCAGAGTATTCCTTGGAAAGCAAAAAGCCAAGGATCGAGGCCAACTCTAGAGGCCTAGTCATGTCTTTTTTCGAAGAAGACATGCAAGGGCTGGTCTAGCCTCACTCAGATGCTTTGATTATTGAACTGGACATGGATGGATTTTGAGTGAAGAGGATATTGGTTGATAAAGGCAGCACAACTGAGATCATGTACTATAAACTTTACCAGAGCTTGGGCCTCAAGGATCAAGATCTCAAGAAGGTTGACTCACCACTGCTAGGCTTTAACTCTAACCTAGACTGGCTGGTTAGAGAGGTGACGCTACCAGTTAGGACAAAATTTGTACGCCTTGAAGTATGCTTTTTGGTCATAGATGTGCCCTCACCACACAACGCTATTATGGGTAGACCATGGTTGCACTAGCTCAAAGCAATTCCCTCTACACTTCACCAAGCCCTAAAGTTCCCTAACAAGGAATGAAGCATTGAAACCATTTGAGGAGACCACGTATTTGCACGAAGCTATTTAATGCTCGCCTTGGGATAGAAAGAGGTCAAGCTAGCTTAGAAACGAGTATGCTCAGTCGAAATGCCGGACTCAGAAGTTTGGGAGGAGATTGGAAAGGATCGACGCATGATAAAATAACTCCATAAAATGCAATTATCGTCCGACAATCCTGAAAGGTACTTCCTGTTCGGATCTTCTATGACTAAACAAGATAAAAAACTCAGTTTTAAGTTTTTAATGGATAATCTTGAGGTCTTCGCCTACACACCTTATGAGATGCTAGGAGTAGACCCCAATATTATCATTCATTGTCTCAATGTTGATCTTGCATATAAATTAGTAATTCAAAAAAGTAGAAGGTTTCATGTAGATCACATTGAGGCAATAGTCGAGGAAGTCGAAAGACTCCTGGACGCAAAAGCCATAAAAGAAGTTCATTACCCTATTTGGATATCTAACATTGTTGTTATTAAGAAAAAGAATGGAAATGAAGAGTATGTGTAGAATTCATAAGCCTTAACAAAGCCTGCCCTAAAGACTGCTTTCCCCTACCAAAAATTGACCAATTGGTGGACGCCACTTCTAGGGATGCTAGAATGAGTTTTCTGGACGCCTATAGGGGCTATCACCAAATAGCAATGAATTAGCCAGACTAAGAAAAAACTGCTTTTATAACTCCATAAGGGTTGTATTGCTAAAAGGTGATGCCTTTTGGGCTTAAAAATGCTAGAGTCACTTATCAACAACTAATTACCATTATGTTTTCTGAACAGATAGGAAAAATCATGGAAATTTATATTGATGATATGGTTGTCAAAAGCAAGCTAGAAACTGACCATTTAAAAGACCTGCAAACCACATTTAATATCCTTAAAACCTACAAATTAAAGTTAAATGTTGCTAAATGTGTTTTTGGTATTGAGTCAAGAATATTTCTAGGCTATTTGCTGACAAGAAGGGGGATCAAAGCAAACCTTCAGCAAGTGAAAGCCATCCTCAACTTACAGCCACCTCGCAAGCTTAAAGAAATGCAGAAGTTGACAGGGATGGTAGCGGCACTTAATCGCTTCATAAGCCTCTCCTTAGACAAATGTTGACCCTTCTTTCAGTTCCTTAAGAAGGAAGGAGGAGTGGAATGGAATAAATAGTGCGATCAAGCACTAGAGAAATTAAAACAGTACCTCATTTCACTTTCTTTGCTCTCGACCCCTCAACGGGGTGAAAGGCTATACCTATATCTAGTAGTGTTAGGGCATGAGGTGAGCTTAGTCCTAGTCAGAAATATGAAAAACACCTAGCTGCTAGTCTATTACATCAGCAAAACTTTGAACAGTGCAGAGATAAGGTATTTACCCTTGGAAAAATTAGTCTTGGCCTTATTGACTGCAGCCAGGAAGCTTGTACACTACTTCCAAGGTCTCCCTATCATAGTGCTAACCAACATTCTTTGCGAAGCCTTTTTCACAAAATTGATTTTTCTGGGCTTATCGTTTAGGTGGGCTATGGAATTGGGGAAATTCGATGTCACTTTTCAGCCCAGAATTGCCATCAAAGCCCAAGTCCTGGTTGACTTCATTGTAGAATTCTCAATCGAACAACCTCAACAAAGTTCTATAGTTGATGCCTTACTAGCCACAGAGACACAAAAACTATAATTGGCATTATCACAATAGTCCAATACCATAGAAATTGGGCGACAAGCTCAATTAGGACAGGGCAATGATTTAATATTGAAGTTATATGTCGGTGACATGGACAACTGGAAACTTTTCATGGATGGTGCATCGAACTTGAAAAGAACAGTAGCTAGTGTGGCCTTACTTTCTCCTGAAGGCATTCTCTACGAACAAGCAATCCGTTTAGGGTTCAAAGCTTTGAATAATGAAGCAGAATACATGGCCCTGCTCACAGGATTATGGGTTGCAACACTCCTCAACATTGAAGACCTCACAGTACACTAATATTCTTCGCTTGCGGTTAACCAACTCACTAGAGAATATGTCGCTAGGAATGAAATGATGCAAGCCTATTTAAACAAAGTCCAAGACATGTTAAAATCCTTTCCAAAATTCAAGATAGTCCAAATAGGTAGGGACTAAATTCCCACGTAGACGCTTTAGCCACCCTTACTTCAGCAGTGGAAAAAATTGAGGCCAGAGCCATTGCAATTGAATTCTTACCCCAGTCGAGTATTTCGTCAAAAACAGAGCAAGATATACAGCCAATCTTGTGCACTAGTCATGGCCCAAGCTAGATGGATCCAATCATCAAGTACATTAGAGAGGCAGAGGATAGGAAAGAAGCCAATAAAGTCAAGAGAAGAGTGCCCAGATTCTAGATCTCAGAAAAATGAGTCTTGTACAGAAAATCCTTCATAGGGCCATACTTATTATGCATCCACCCAGCCCTTGTTGACAATATCCTGTATAAGCTACATGAAGGAATCTGTGGAATGCATACTGGGGGGTGGTCTTTAGCGGAGCGTGTAATCACTCAGGGCTATTGGCGGCCGTTCGTACACAAAGATGGTCAGCCATACATCAAAAAATGCAACAAGTGCCAATGTTTTTCCCCTCTAATTCACCAGCCAGCGGCAGACCTTCACCCATTAACCAACCCTTGGCCCTTTGTCCAGTGGGGCATGGATTTGATAGACCCACTTCCAAAGGGCAAATGAGGGAAAGCATTTTTGTTGGTAACAACGGATTATTTTACTAAACGGGTGGAAGTTGAGCCACTAATCATACTCAAAGACAAAGATATCAAGAACTTCGCTTGGCACAACATTATAACCAGGTTTGGTATCCCACAAGCATTCATTTATGATAATGGCATGCAATTCGATTGCGCCATTTTCAAAAATTACTGCTCTGAGGGATAAAAAACTTCTTCTCAACTCCCTGTTATCCTCAAAGCAATGGACAGGCAGAAGCCTCTAACATGACTATGCTGGATGGAATGAAGAAGCGCTTAGAACGGTTGAAAGGAATGTGGGTTGATGAACTACCCAATATTCTCTCAAACAACACTCGGAAGGGCAACGGGCAAAACACCCCAAGCCCTGGCCTTTGGAACTGAAGCTGTTATCCCATTAGAAGTTGGATTGCCTACAATACAATAAAAAAGTTATGAAGAGTTACAGATTGAACAAGCGCTAGCACACAGTTTGGATTTAACTGAAGAAATGAGAGCAACAACCCTAGTCAAGTTGACGAATTACCAAAAACAATTCTTAAAAAGGTATAACAAGAAGGTTCACCCCAGGGAGTTCCAACCAGGAGATCTAGTCCAATGAAGAGTTCTACGTAGTCAAAAAATCTAATTGATGGAAAATTGGGTCCTAACTGCGAGGGCCCATACAAGGTCATCTCAGTAAGTGAAAATGGGGCTTACTATTTGGAGGATATAGATGGCAAGGCTGTACCTCGTCCCTAGAACACTGCAAACCTTAGGATTTATTTTTACTAAGTATTTGTTTCAGAAACAACTTGTAAATAGACAATTTCTATGAATTTTTTTTTATTGGTTCTTTCCTTAAGTACAATTTGCAACAATTACTTGAGTACAAGAACATGTGGTAATCCAGCATAGGATGTAATCCTATCCTGGATTGTAGCAATGTTTTTGTATGAACACAAGTCGTTCAAGATGCTTTTGGATGGTCATTCTCCAGCGACACACCTATTCAGGAGCGTAAGATTGAGGTCTTTAGGACTAGTAAAATTTTTTAGCCCAGGAAAATGTAACATCTTTCCTCAGGAATATAGCATGGTTTTTGAACCAGAAAGGCAAGCAAATCCTATTCCGAATTGTGACTTGAAGAGAATTTTTTCAAAAATTCTTTCTATGTCCAAGAAAGCAGTTCCTCTTGTATATGGGGGTAGTTGAAAATTTTACTTAGTTAGTTAAAATTTTACTTAGTCGAAATTTCGCTTGGTTAAGTGTTTCCAAAATTTTCACAACATTATAATTCTACTTTAGTCAAATTCCTTCAAAATTAGCACTCTACCAATTTTCTGTAGCTTTGTTGCCTTTATTATCAAAACCATCCAAGCTAGGGGGCAAATAGGGTGCCTTACATACCCATCTTAGTCTAGAAATATTTTTTCAGAAAAGTACTTAATAGTTAGATAAAAATCAAACACAAAAACCTTCTGTTTGCAAAAAGTTGCGATTACATCAAAGGGATTGGACTATACACGAGTTTCTAGGCCACAGTTAAACCAAAAAAAAAAAAAGAAAAAGAAAAAGAGCAAAACATAGGTTTTTTAATCTTTTGTCACAGCAGGGGTCTAGGTAGCACTAACTTTAGCAGATCCAGAAGAAACAGTTCCAACATCCCCACCTTTAGCAGGTGTAGGAGGTTCTGTGGCAGGAAGAACAGAGGGAACATTAGAAGAATTCTTTTTTTGAGGCTTAGGGGCAAGGAGTTCAACCTCATCAGTAAGAGTTCTCGCATTTTGGGCACTTGCATCCAGAGCTATTTCCACTTCGTCCTCAGGATCTTCTTCAGAGCCCTCTTCTTCGACTTCCTTTACTAGTGGTGAACCCTTCTTCTAAGCCAGAACTGGGTTAAAATACTAGGAAGAATCAGAAGTAATCCTAGCCTTAACCAAGGAAGCCTTCAAACCATCAATAAACAAATCATCCTGAAGCTTATAGATTTGTTGTAGATATTTCTCATTGATATCCTTACAGCATTTGTCTAGTTTCTTCTTTCTTCCTTTTTCAATGCTTCATTCATAGCAAGAGCGAAGGCCAGATCCTCTTGGGACTCTTCTAGTTGGATCTTGGCCAGTTGGATTGCATTCTCAGCAAGATCTTTGTCAATTGTGGGCTTCAAATTCTGGTCAGACATCAACTTCAGTTTCCTCTCCATATCAACAACCATCTTTAGAGCACCAGAGGCCTTGACAGATTGGATACAAGCCTCAGCCTTGTAAGAATCCATCTTGGCCAAACTTTTATGACAAACCTGGATGGCCTATTGAAGAGAAAAATGATCAAACTTAGTTATAATGCAAGGAACAAAGAAAGCCCAAGCACAAAAAAGCTTACCCTTACAGCACTAACTACACCAGTACGGATTAGAGAAGCATCATACAAAGACTGGAGGGAGGCTGTATCCTTGGGCACGGTAAATCCTTTGTTGAGTTGAAAACCTATTTCAAGAACCTCCATTAAGCTGTCATTCTTGGACACATAGCGGCGGTTGGGGAGTGGTATTTTAGGCTTGAACTGATCCTCAAGAACCTCATAAGACATAGTCTTTCTACTTCCTTGTGTCTTAGGGCATTTCGCAACAGGATCTTCAAGGTCAACAGCAGCAGTCGTAAGAGAGGTAGATTGCTTCGATTTCACAAATTCGGGGGTCATGGACTCATCAGCACTAGAACCAGCACCAGCAATAGGAGCAACGACAGTAGAAAGTGCAGCTCTTACTTCATGTTTCACCTTTAGGAGTTCAGTACCTTATTGCAGTTTCCTCTTCTTCTTGACAGAGGGATGACTAATGGTGGTTTTGCAATCCTTGAAGAATGTCATGCAAGGGTAGCAGTGAAATCCTTAACTTCTACGTCCATAGAGGGGTCAGTAAGGTCAATGAAAGAATCAGAAGTTCTTTTAACAAGGCCACTAGTGGAGCTTTCCCGTTGCTTCGAGGAACCTTGGGACGATCACTTTTCATTTTTTAAATAGGAGGTAGAGGACTCGAAACCTAGAAGTTTGGGAGCAGACTTCTCCTCTTCAGGAAGGTTCTAGATTTTCTCTAATTCCTCTTGATGAACGATGCATTCACAAAGGTACTTTAACTACGTTAGTGCTGGGATCTGGCATAAAGAGAATGAACAGTTAAAAAACAAGTCAGCCATACAAATTCAAGGAAAAAATAAGGGATATAGAATAGAAAGGACCTACTATTCTGAAGGTTCTAGGTACAGCCAGGTATAGGGAGAGCTCTCAAATTCCCAGTTTCCAGAGATTGTCATAATATCCTCCTCTAGGTCCTTGTTGGTTTCAGGAAGAAGGGTAATGAGTCTCTTCGAGGCACTTTTTGGCCTCAGGTAATACTTAAGGTCCTTAGTTGGGGCCTTGGCACAGTAGGCTGTAAGAACGTAGACATACAAAATCTCCATCTAACCAAGTCGGGTGCCCTGGTGTAGACGTCCCCCGAACGCCCCGGGAGGAACGAGCTCCCGTTCTGTTCATTTGGGGTCACTACAGCTCAGGACTCTCAAATTTGTCACGGTTCTAAGTCTGAACCAAAGAGTCCAAATCCGGCAAATCGTTTTGAGAAAACAGATTTTGAAAGAAGTGCCAAACATGGACTGCTTTGCCAGATACAGAGTCGCCACCTAAATGTTTTTTAATAGGAAATTTAGGAAACCCTGACTCGGTGCCAAAGGCCACGTGTCGGTCATCAGCAAAGTTGCCTCGGCTCGGGAACTTGGGTACGATTGGGGAAGGTCACTTCGTGAGCACCCCCGCTCGCCCGATCAAAGATCGGCCTCTACTAACCGTGATATCTATTTTTGAAAACTTTGTGTGTTCTTATTCCGGTTATTAGCCTAGGTTACTATGTGATGCACACAACATATAAGTATAGACTGGGTCGCCCGAATTGGAACAAAACATTTCATGCTTGTTTATTTGAAAGATGGTTTGCTACTCGCAAGTAGGCTTAAAATGCAGATTTTGCCACCCGCAGGTGGGCTTGGAAAAGATGGTTTTGCCACTATCTAGTGGGCTTAAAACAAACAGTTGATGATTTATTCCAATCTAAGTAACCCAACTTTCACCCACAGGCATTCAGGCAGTTATATCACATAAGCAATTAGCCTCATGGTAAGCATGCTATTCATGGCAGTCACTCACACGCATGCAAGGATGCTAAAGCATAAAACTTACCGGGTACTCCAAGCCAAAATAGAAACTACATTAGAAATCATGCATGAATCCTAAGTATACAGAGATGCCTAATGCAACACATGCAAGAATGCAAACTATAGCAGGCTCGGCTATTTTAAACATGGCATATGGAATGCTACAACTAACATGTATTCAATTTGGAATTGAAATACAAATGCAGTTAGTATGATGCGCCGAGCCCGGTGCATGCAAAACAGATGAATGATGCAAACATGCTGTCATACTATATGCTAATTGAAATATGCCCTAACCTAACCATCATAAGCAGGTAAATAAAAGGGAGAAAGACGTGGGGTTGGAAGACATACAACACACACACGCACACTTATTACAATTATGCCCTCGCACAGAGGGTCCGAATAAATAATACAGTCCCAAATAAAAGAATATTACAGTCCAAATAATACAGTCCAAATAATATACAAATTCCTAATTAATTAATCAAATTAACTAAGAAAGCTGTAAAACTGGCGTGCAAGCCAGGGACTGCCTTGCTTCTGATGAATTATGCATGTCTGGGCTGCCTTGCTCGGAAATCCACTGGGATGCCCCGATTAGCCTCTGTTTTGTGATTTTTCTTGGAAAGCGCGCCAAACTCCGGAAGTTTGCTGATTCTTCATTTGCTGCAACAGAGAGCAGGAAAGGGGCATAGCAATGTATTTTCACAGATATATGCATGCCTCGATCCCCGTGCCACCAATCACGCATATCGATGCATGATGGCCGAGGGGTCGAAATGTGCAACTCAATATGGAATGAATGCACGTGTAAACACAACAAGAACCTAACTTCATCATGGGTAATCCGGAGTGTCGGTGACTGGGGATGGAGACACGTTCCGTCACTCGGAGTACGAAACGCACCTCGTTTCACGTGCCCGGGCTAACTCCTATCCCGAACACGATGCAATATGCATGATATGCATGAATGCAACTAAGATACAACCTAGCATGCACAATGCTATGAAAATGAGATGTCTCAAAATGCATGCACATGGGCACGCAAACCGAGGAAAATGAATGAATGCGATCTAAGATACAACCTAGTATGCACTATGCTGTAAAAAAGAGATGCCTCGACATGCGTGCACACGGGCACGCAAATCGAAAAAATGACATACGCAATGCAAATGGAAATGTGATATGGGCTTACACTAACATGAGAGAGTCTCAGCCACACTCACATAAGAGGCCGATGGATGAAAATGAAGTGTCTCGAAATGCGTGCACACAGGCACGCAAATCGAGGCAATGGCATACGCAATGCAATATGGCTAAAATGGCATATAGAATGCAACATGGACTTACACTAACATGAGAGAGCCTCAGCCACACTCACATAAGAGGCCGATGGATGAAAATGAAGTGCCTCGAAACGCGTGCACACGGGCACGCAAATCGAGGCAATGGCATACGCAATGCAATATGGCTAAAATGGCATATAGAATGCAACATGGACTTATACTAACATGAGAGAGCCTCAGCCACACTCACATAAGAGGCCGATGGATGAAAATGAAGTGCCTCGAAACGCGTGCACACGGGCACGCAAATCGAGGCAATGGCATACGCAATGCAATAGCATGGAAAATGATATGCAAACATGCTAATGGGATTTCAGCACTGAAAAGTGGGGGAAAACAGCCCCGAAATGAGGCGAAAACACACCCGATGCATGGAATAGTCCCGAAACATGAATTTTGGGACCCGAAATGGCCTATAGCTATACCAAACATGCACAATATGGATATGAAATGAATAGAAAGTAGCAAGACAGCCCCAAAATAAGCATTTTTACAGTTCAAAGCATGGCCAAACAGCTAACAGAAACAGGGCAAAACTAGTATGCAAAAATGGCCCTAAATGTGAGGTTATGAAGCAACTCACAGCTGCTGACCTCAAACAGGTTAGGGCCCTTCAACAACATTGAAGAGGGGCCCAAAATAAGCCACTTTACAGAACTGTAATAACCCCAAAAACAAACATAGGTATGGCTAAGCTCTTATGCAAGAAAATGGGCCAAAAGGTGGCCAAAGAGGCAAGTAGTATATGCAAAGCCCAAAATGAAAAATGTCCTTCTACAACATTGAAGAGGGACCAAAAATATGCACATTTACAGTTTATGGAAGCCCCGAAATCAGTATACAAACATGCTAGAAATGCAATGCAAAATGAGGCTCAAAAGTGGCTATAACATGAGGTATGCAAAGCATTCACCAAACGAGCAAAGAACCTTAATAAAACATGTTAAAAAGGTCAAAATAAGGCCACTTTCAGTTCTTATCATGGTCCAAAAATAGAAAAATGATAGGCTAGTGAAGCATGCAAAATATTGACATACAAAGAGGTATTGAAACAAGTGTGAGGTGGGGTTCTCAAATAGGGTTGAACCCTTCAACAAACATGTAGAATAGCTCAAAATAGACCTAGTTTGAGTTAAGGTCGGAGCCTAAAACCGTAAGCAAGATGGCTAGAGGAATGGTGCAAAAATGAGCTAGAAAAGAGGGAAAGTGGACTTACCCTTGAAGGCCAATGCTTTTGTTGCTTCTTGGACCAACTTTGATGACTCTAAGCTGCTGGAATTCCTCCCCTTGCTGCTGGAATGGAGTGGTGATGGTAGAGCTTGAAGATGATGAAGAAATGGAGCCCAAAACTTGAAGGAAATGGGGTGATATGTATGTATATGCTCCAACCAATTCTTCTAACCTTCCCTCTTGAGTTGGGTGGCCAGCAATATATGCAAGAGAGAGAGAGAAGAGTCTAGGCAAAAGTGGAGGGAAATGAGCCTTCTTTTCCCTCCAAAAGGGTCCCCCGGATATAGATATTTTTGGGGAAAACCAAGACACAGCTGGAAAGCACACACAGTGAAAAAGCAGGCCGGCCTGACATTTTTGTTGCAGGTGGCCGGCCGGCCACTTCCCCTAGCCGGCCGGGTAGGTCAAAGGGAAAAAGTGGCCGGCCACCCCCTAGAATGAAGCCCCAGAAGTCAGATTTCCAATGGCGCAAACCTTGCATTAAAATTCCTCCTGTAGAAAAAGTTATGCCCTTTTCCGTGAAGCCGCGCAGATTTGGTCCAACCAAACTTCAACCAACCACATCCCCCCCCGGACTTGGACTTGGGAGATTCTTGAGTGCAAAATGAAGCCCCGGAAGTAATCTTTCCAATGGTGGTGGCCTCATATCTTAATTCCTCTTGTGCAAAGAGTTACGCCCGTTTCGGTGAAGCCGCGCAAATTTTTCTCTTTCCCGGATTCATGCTGAACCACTTTTGACCAAAAAGAAGTTGGCTTTTTAGCAAAATTGCTGGCCTCCCACCCTCCTACAAGCTTTCTAACAGTGAAAATAAGGTCTCCACCAAAAATGAGCCCATACCGATGCAAAATGAAGGTTCGGGGTTCAAAACGCGCAGCCCGAGGCCCCGAAAACTGGCTGTTAGGCACCGGGAGTGGTGTTCGACCACGAAGTGGGTCTCTCAGACCTCAGTGTCCCTCAAAAGGGAGTAAAAAGGAAGTATACCAAAAATCAGAGCAAACGGAGATGGTTAAGCGGTCCCGAACCGAGGCACACGGCCAACGGTCCCGAAAAATCGGAAACCGGACTCCGAAATGGGCAAAATGGCCTATAGCCACAAAATGTAGCCCACGGCCATTGAGAGATGGTCTACGGGACCTCTCCCTCCCCTCAGGAAAAGAAACAGAGAAAACCGAGTCTGGTTCGCAAACTGAGGCAAGGCACAAAAGAGGGTTCAGAAATCCGGAGGCAGGGCTCACGACCGCGACTCTGAGACTTCTGAACGAGCACATTATGCAACATCACCAAGTGCCCAATTGGTGACGTCTGAGTCTTAAGGTCGGTCAAAAATGGGGTGTCTACAGTTGCCCCTCTTTGACAGAACTCGGAAGTCACAAGTGACGGGAGTGAATGTCAAAGCCTAGAGACGACCCATTTTTGACAAGGCCGAAGACTTAGACAAACATACAAGATAAACAGAGATGTGCCCGCAGGCATGCCTGCAGGCAAAGGGGGCAAAGTGCAAATGATATGCAGAAATATTTTGAAGATTGGACTTATACGCCACACGAAGCCGGTTTTGAAAGTTGGACTTATACGCTACGCGAAGCCGGTTCGAAAATTGAGGATTCATACAATGCACTGTAATGTAGTGGCTAAAATGCAATGTAATGGCTAAGAGGTGAAGGTACCTCACAGGGGTAATTGGCGATGACTTACCTCATGCTGCTGGGGATCTTTCGCTTCTTCTTGGTTGAACCACAGGTACTACTTTTCTCCCTGACCATGGTCGCAGCTTTCCCTATTCTCCGACAGGGTGACAGACTAGGTTGGATCAGTATCCAGAATTGAGGTGCATACAGATGCTATCTCAATCTATGGGGCTGCCATACAGATTTCAAGCCGAGGATATACCCCTGGGTATTTAAACCAGACTTTAATCTCGGAAATCTCGAACCTTTGCGTTCTAGGCATAAGCCATTCGAACTCTAGTTTCCACCGTCTCAGTTGGTCTCCTAGGGACTCATTGCAAACACAGGCAGGTGGCTATACCAGACCACCAGAAGTCGTTCGGGCACGACAAACACCAAAGGAATTGCACCTTTAGAGGATTTAAGGTCTCCTAGACCGGGGAGTGCACAAGACAGTGCGAATAAAGACGCAGGATTTAAGGTCTCCTTAGACCGGAGGATTTAAGGTCTCCTAGACCAGACAGTAAAATAGATACGATGTAATAGATGTGATGCAATAGATGCAAAGGGGGAACACACACCAACCACGCTGGACTCGCGAGTGGAGGGAGAACAAAGAAAATCAATCAGGAGCGCGCTCCATGCAACCTAAGATAAATTCCAAACACGCTGAAATCGGGTAAGGAGCGGGACACTCAAACCGCGCTGAAATCATGAGAAGAGGTCCAAAACCGCTCGGGCTCGTGCTTCACGCGTCCCGAGACACAAAAGAAAGTTACGAGACTGTACCACAATTATAATGAAAGTGTGCACCAGATGTACAAAGTGAAAGAGTGCGATAGACACGCAAAATAAATGAGGAAAGATGGTGTAAACACCTGGCGCACCTGATGTTTCTAACCCAGTGAATCAGTGACCTAACGCGTCTCATGCGAAAGGCGGAAAGATGGAACTGTAAGATCCAAACGCGTTTCATGCGACTGCAGAAAAATGAACACGAAATCCTAACACATTTCACGTGAAAGGTGCGAAGGTGGTGTAACCAGCAGGCATACCTAACCGTATCTGATACGGAGAGGGAGAAGGTTTTAACCCGGGAAAAAAACAATGGTGTAACCAACAGGCGTATCTCAACGTATTTCATACGGAGAGAGGGAAGGTTATAACCGGGGAGAATAACGATGGTGTAACCAACAGGCGTATCTCAACGTGTTTCATACGGAGAGAGGGAAGGTTTTAACCAGGGAGAAAAACAATGGTGTAACCAACAGGCATATCTCAACGTATTTCATACGGAGAGAGGGAAGGTTATAACCGGGGAGAATAACGATGGTGTAACCAACAGGCATATCTCAACGTATTTCATACAGAGAGAGGAAAGGTTATAACCGGGGAGAAAAACAATGGTGTAACCAACAGGCATATCTCAACGTATTTCATACAGAGAGAGGGAAGGTTATAACCGGGGAGAAAAACAATGGTGTAACCAACAGGCATATCTCAACGTATTTCATACGGAGAGAGGGAAGGTTACAACCGGGGAGAAAAACAATGGTGTAACCAACAGGCATATCTCAACGTATTTCATACAGAGAGAGGGAAGGTTATAACCGGGGAGAAAAACAATGGTGTAACCAACAGGCATATCTCAACGTATTTCATACGGAAAGATGGAAGGTTATAACCGGGGAGAATAACGATGGTGTAACCAACAGGCATATCTCAACGTATTTCATACAGAGAGAGGGAAGGTTATAACCGGGGAGAATAACGATGGTGTAACCAACAGGCATATCTCAACGTATTTCATACAGAGAGAGGGAAGGTTATAACCGGGGAGAAAAACAATGGTGTAACCAACAGGCATATCTCAACGTATTTCATACGGAGAGAGGGAAGGTTATAACCGGGGAGAAAAACAATGGTGTAACCAACAGGTATATCTCAACGTATTTCGTACAGAGAGAGGGCAGGTTATAACCGGGGAGAAAAACAATGGTGTAACCAACAGGCATATCTCAACGTATTTCATACGGAGAGAGGGAAGGTTATAACCGGGGAGAATAACGATGGTGTAACCAACAGGCATATCTCAACGTATTTCATACAGAGAGAGGGAAGGTTATAACTGGGGAGAAAAACAATGGTGTAACCAACAGGCATATCTCAACGTATTTCATACAGAGAGAGGAAAGGTTATAACCGGAGAGAAAAACAATGGTGTAACCAACAGGCATATCTCAACGTATTTCATACGGAGAGAGGGAAGGTTATAACCGGGGAGAAAAACAATGGTGTAACCAACAGGCATATCTCAACGTATTTCATACAGAGAGAGGGAAGGTTATAACCGGGGAGAAAAACAATGGTGTAACCAACATGCATATCTCAACGTATTTCATACGGAGAGAGGGAAGGTTATAACCGGGGAGAATAACGATGGTGTAACCAACAGGCATATCTCAACGTATTTCATACGGAGAGAGGGAAAGTTTGTAACCGGGGAGAAAAACAATGGTGTAACCAACAGGCATATCTCAACGTATTTCATACGGAGAGAGGGAAGGTTATAACCGGGGAGAATAACGATGGTGTAACCAACAGGCATATCTCAACGTATTTCATACAGAGAGAGGGAAGGTTATAACCGGGGAGAAAAACAATGGTGTAACCAACATGCATATCTCAACGTATTTCGTACGGAGAGAGGGAAAGTTTTAACCAGGTAAACGTCACATCGTAATACGTTTCACGTGAAAGGAGGAAAGGTGGATTCGAAATCCGAATGCGTCTCACGCGAATGGAAGAATGGTGAAATGATTTCTTGCTGACAAACGGTAATCTCTACATGTAAAAGCCACGGATGCCGCTTTTCTTTCTGATCATATTCGCAACTTTCCCTCATTACAAACAAAAGCCAAGATAACTCTGACTGGGAATAGTACTTGGGGGGAGCACTTCTGATCGCCATTCTGGCTTGAGACAGTGAAACAGTCAATCAAAGTAATCTGCTCACTTTGAACATACGGCTCATATCAGCATGCTGCTCCTCTCGATTAATAAGTTTTTCAAAGCAAAAGGAATTTATTCCCCTTCGTTTTCATTAAAATTCTAAAAATCTTAGTCAATACAATAAACCAGTGGCACAGAAAAGTACACATATCTGCAGAGTTTTCATTCAAAAGGTCCAGCTTTTGCTTTTGCTTTGCAGTCCGGAACCATATATAGCTTCAGATAGGTCCTGGTTCTACTGTTCTCACATGACCTGGGTTAAATCCTGCGATTTTATGAAAGAACGAATCTCGTTTTGCACAGATGTGGAAAACGGCACGACACTCGGAGCACAAAACGATTTTATTTTTGAAATTGAGAGATGAGTTTTCGACCAGGTATTGAGCCTACGCCTGAACAAAGCAAAACGACTCAACAAGGAAATAAAAGGCACACAACCCAGACACGTCGAGTAACACTCGAAACGACTCAAAACAAGAATCGTGATAAAACAAAAAGACACGACACTCAGACGTGCACAGGGAGCCTGTTTCACCGGGTAGTGTTTCCCACCCTTTCTCATTTGTGGTTCTCACATCACTCGGCCTCAAACTCTGTTTTTTCTGAAAAAGCCTTTTTCTCACTTTTCCTCTCATCGTACATCTCTTTGTTCTTTGTTCTCTCATTTTTCATCCCTCCACTGGGTGGTTGATAGATAAACAGCAAATTGTGGGCTCGTACCCCTAGCACTCTGCTAGATTCTCTTTCTTCCGCTCACAGCTAGTGAATTCCTCCCACGTAAGTGTTGCGCTACAACTGGGTGTGTAGCAAATCTGTAGCTAACATCAGTTGATGATGCTTTGTTGGGGAGTTTGGACGTGATAAGATCTGTCCAGACGATGGAGTGGAATATCTTGCCCCATTCTAGTTCGTGCTTCGTACTTGGCTTGATACCTCGTTGGTTGGAGGACGTGAGAGCTTTCTGCCCTTTGTTGTGCCCTTTTCTGAATACGGTGCCCTTTCCGACAAGTAGAGTGCCCTTTCCGGCAAGTATTTTGACAAAGGGGAAAAGACAGAACATCTGACTCAACTGTGCCCCTAGTTCATTATTTTGACAATTTTTTGTTTTTGCTTTCTACTAAAACAGTTTTGACCAACATGAGAGTTAGATTAACGCGCTTGTTCGATTTTCTGATTTACAATCATGCAAGTCAGGCCATGAGTACTGAAAATTTTCCTCTTTTGGGTCCAAGAAATGGTCCAGTTTTGAAAATGGAATACTTTTCGAAAAGATTAGTCAACCTTAGTAAAAATTCTCAAAAACTATTTTTGCAAACGACCACTGCTCAACGAGCACGGAACTTACTCTCGAGATGCACAACCTCGGATTCGAAGGAAAATTGCCCCTTGCTTGAGGGGAACTGTATGGCAACGGAAAGTTGCCCCTTGTTTGAACGGCACCGCGGCGCATTGAATGGCAACGGAAAGTTGCCCCTTGTTTGAACGGCGCCACGACGCATTGAATGGCGACGGAAAGTTGCCCCTTGTCTGAATGGCCCCGCAGCGCATTGTAGGCAGTCATCAGAGCGACGAACACAACCAAATCCTCAGATACAGAGAAGACAAAGATGACTAGAACCATCGCATGGACACAATCGAATTGGAAGTGTTTATGGCTGGACTTCAGAATGAAGTTGCCTACGTATCCCAAACATGGGAATCAAGCCTTACGTAGTTCGGGGTTAAGGTACACTCGGGTATTTAACCTCTCCCTTTTATGCTCTAACTTTTGCCAAGGCGCCCGTCGCGGGTTTTCGACCTTGCGAGCTTTGTTCTTCTTTCTTTTTCAATTCTTTTCATTTCTTTTCTTTTGATTTTCTTCTCTTTTTTTTTTTGTTCTTTTCTTTGCATTTTTCTTCTTTTTTGTTCTTTTTCTTGCTCTAACTTTTGCTTGGGTCGCCCTTCTGGGTTTTCGACCCAGCGAGCCTCTCAAGGGTAAAAGTGTAGCTTTGTCCATGTCAAATGGTTTTGAGATCCTGAAGTCATCTGAATCCAGGAGAATGGCTGTTGTTTTGCAAGAGGACTCATCTTCAGCTCTTCGAGCATGTCTGATATCTTTGCCCCTAGTTTGAGGGGTACTTCTGTTCTAGCTTTGCAAGCTTCTTCTGATCTTCTGATCTTTTGATCTGACTTTCCTGGTCTCTTGTTCGAGGGCTGCTTCAAATCTGGCCACACAGGCCTCACATCGTAGTTGACCGTTGAACCTTCTGAATTCAAGTTCAAGGTTTGGAAGCGAAGGGGTTGAGTCTCGAGGCTGAGAGTGATCCTAGGCTGCACAATCTCAGGAGCGATTCCACACAGGTCTTTGCAGGACCGCGCAAAATATTTTGTTTTTGAAAGTTTTTAAGAAAGCGACAAATCGCTCGTGCTGAAGATAGTGTGAAACCAGTCTGAATCAAGCCAGGGTCCTTCTCAGTACTCACGCTAACAAGCATGATTTCCTTAAGGGCTTAGCACGCCTCTCTTTCTCTCAATTGATCAAAATTTTGCAAAGCCCGAGGAATCCCTTCCTTTTCGTTTTCACCGCAGTGTTCAAAAGGTTTTGAAAAACTTAGGTCGGTGCAATGATTTTGGGGTGCAGAAGAGTAGGCGAAAAGTACTGCCGTTTCATTCAAACTTTCTGGAACAATTGGCACACGGCCGAGGCAAACACAAGAGCGTGAAAAACCATTGCTGTTTCATTCAAATCTGTCGGCACAACTGGCTCCCTGGCAGAAACAGACTGAAAACAAAACGAAAAGACAGACATAAAACAAAATGGTGACGCCCGAGGTAACACCCCCCGGAATCACCCGACTCCTATACAACAGGACTGACTCGATACAACAAGACAGACCCAAAACAAAAGAGACTGACTCAAAACAAAAAGACAGACTCAAAACAAAACAACAAAACTGACCCAATACCCAAGTTAGAAAGCGCAAAAACTGGTATTTGCACATTGCTCAGAACAGTGCGTGCCATTCCCACATCTAGAGTAAATCGAGTGCCACCCGCAGCTGGTTCAATCTCTGATCAGATTACATTATCCCCCCACAAATTCACTGATCAAGTGCCGATAGACTTTGCAGGACTTGGTGCGGGGATGACCCCGTTGTCAAACAGATCTTGTACATCATGGCGCAGACGAAAGCAGTCGTCGGTAGTATAGCCTGTTTGCTGATGGTACGCGCAGTACTGGGTAGCATCATGTGTAGCCGGAAGAGGGTTCGGGAGAGGCCGAGGCTCAAGGGGTTTGAGATGGCCTTGCCCAATAAGGATTTGGAGAGCTTTGGACAAAGGCATATAGAGGGCATGGAAAACCCTCCGACCTCGGGGTTGGTACTTCAAGGTTTGTGGATTTTTGCTGGACGCACCAGCAGGGGGATTAGCAGGTGCTGGCCTGGTTTGCTGATCTTTTCCGAGTGCAGGATTATAGCCGAAAGAAACGTTTCTGATACAACGACCCTTCTCCCGGCTTGCCCTTTGATTCAAACTGCCCCCAACTTGAGTGGCGAAAATGTCATCCACAGTTTTTGCAAAGACTGCGAACACTTGCTCTTTGTTCAGTCCCTCGGCTTTCAAAGCCTCAACAGCCAACAGAAGATGTTTATGAGGATCCATGTCCACCCTTACCTCGTTCCTTCCACTCGCCTCCACTTTGCCAAGGGATTGGCATTCCTCAAATATAGCCCGTTCCGAAATTGGGGAGCCTTTTGACATGAACTCCCTGGCATGTGATGTGGTTGATGACGGAGCCGATGTCCCGGAGACCAAACCTATCACAGTTCTCTGAAGATCTTCGATCATTCTCTTCAGCTCAGAAGTCGTGGGCTCACGGGTTTGAGATGATTGGGGTTCAAGTGCATCCATCGTGCTTAAGCCCATGCTTTCCGGGATAAACATCTCAGGTTTGAGTATATGGGTCGGGGTGTATATACTGGGGTTGTAGGTGAGTGGCAGTGTTTGGCTGAGGTTGAGATGTGGATGAGGTACTTGGTCCTTGGGGTTTTGAGGTGGAACTATTGTCCGGTTGTCAATGAGATTCTGGATCTCATGACGAAGGCGGTAGCAACCATCGGTGCCATGGCCGCGCTGTTGATGATATACACAGTATTTGCTGGGGTTATGTCTGGCAGGGAGTGGATTTGGCGAAGGTTGAGGATTAAGGGGTTTGAGGTGCCCTCTTTCCATCAGAACTTTGAATGCCCTGGTTAGGCTCATATGGAAGGGGGTGAAAAATCTACCCTGAGCTCGGGCTGGGCTGGCTATTTGTAGGCTGGCCTTGGCAAAAGGGTCGGCTATGGCGACTGTGTTGACTTCAGCAGGTTTGGAAATAGTGCTACCACCAGCATTGGTACTCTCGGCTGGGAGCCTTACGGCAACCTCGGTGGACCAATCCTCAATGTCGTGAATGGAGTTAAGGCCCTGTGCCCTTTTGAATTGCTTCTCAAGGTTCACAATTTTCACTGCAGTCGGATTGAATACATTAACATCAGAAAGAGGAAGCCTCTCAGTAGGCTGCACCGGGGTTGTGGAAACTCGAGCTTGAGTCAACCTTTCTCGGGGATCTGGACCCTGCAAATCTTCAGCTGGTAGAAGTGGGTCAAAGTTCGGCTGGGGTCCCGAAGCTGGATACGAAACAGATACCCCAGATGGGCGTTGTGTTTCAGCACTGGTCTTGTCCTGCATTGCAGTTCCCTGATTTAGCGCTGCTATCACGGCCACAAATTCTTCCGAACCCTGTGCCATCACGGGTCTGCTGATGATGTGACTGGTGACTGTCGGATCAGATGAACAAAATGAACCCTATCTGGCCCTCCTTTGCCTTACCTCAGCGAAGGAACACTGATTTGCTCTTGAACTGAATTTCCGACCTGACAAAGTCTATCGACACGGATCCAATGTACCCGGGGGATATCGGAGCCTTCTAAAGCTATAGTTCCAAGACTACTTAGCAAAAGGGGAAACATGCAGCATCTCAGCCTGATTTCACCTGAACAGATATGAGCCTATTTGAATGAGTGTGCTCTCTACTGAATTCTGCCCCAAAAATCTGTCTCAAATCTGATACCCTCGGGTAAAATTGATTCCCTAAATAGTGATGCCCGCAGGCCTGATACTCAGATTTGCAGACTGTTACATGCATTCCTGTAGAGGCACACTCTAAAAGCACATAACAAGCAAATGAGAGCCAAAACACCCCTATGTTGGGGTAGGGTTTCCCTGTCCTATTTTGTCAGGAGCTAGGGTTTCACTACGCACGCAGCGGTTTCAAACAACCTATATCGGGTAAGCAACTTGTCCTAGTTTGGATTGGTCACTATGGATTCCGAATATGCACTAGGTCGAATGGTCAAAAGGGCGCCCCGGTAAAACCGGGGTTTGTGTTCCCATACTGGCAGAGCCCACAACCGGTCAGCCTTATGGTCATGCCTTGACAAGACAAGCCTCTGGCAAACCGTTCAGGAATAGCAGATGGCAAACACAGTGTCCTAGGCGCACCAATGCACATGCAATGCAAAGAAACACATAAGTGTAGTCAAAACAGATATCATGAGTTTGAGTCAAGTTCTCTAAATCCCCAGCAGAGTCGCCAGAAACTGTAGACGTCCCCCGAACGCCCCGGGAGGAACGAGCTCCCGTTCTGTTCATTTGGGATCACTACAGCTCAGGACTCTCAAATTTGTCACGGTTCTAAGTCTGAACCAAAGAGTCCAAATCCGGCAAATCGTTTTGAGAAAACAGATTTTGAAAGAAGTGCCAAACATGGACTGCTTTGCCAGATACAGAGTCGCCACCTAAATGTTTTTTAATGGGAAATTTAGGAAACCCTGACTCGGTGCCAAAGGCCACGTGTCGGTCATCACCAAAGTTGCCTCGGCTCGGGAACTTGGGTACGATTGGGGAAGGTCACTTCGTGAGCACCCCCGCTCGCCCGATCAAAGATCGGCCTCTACTAACCGTGATATCTATTTTTGAAAACTTTGTGTGTTCTTATTCCGGTTATTAGCCTAGGTTACTATGTGATGCACACAGCATATAAGTATAGACTGGGTCGCTCGAATTGGAACAAAACATTTCATGCTTGTTTATTTGAAAGATGGTTTGCTACTCGCAAGTAGGCTTAAAATGCAGATTTTGCCACCCGCAGGTGGGCTTGGAAAAGATGGTTTTGCCACTATCTAGTGGGCTTAAAACAAACAGTTGATGATTTATTCCAATCTAAGTAACCCAACTTTCACCCACAGGCATTTAGGCAGTTATATCACATAAGCAATTAGCCTCATGGTAAGCATGCTATTCATGGCAGTCACTCACACGCATGCAAGGATGCTAAAGCATAAAACTTACCGGGTACTCCAAGCCAAAATAGAAACTACATTAGAAATCATGCATGAATCCTAAGTATACAGAGATGCCTAATGCAACACATGCAAGAATGCAAACTATAGCAGGCTCGGCTATTCTAAACATGGCATATGGAATGCTACAACTAACATGTATTCAATTTGGAATTGAAATACAAATGCAGTTAGTATGATGCGTCGAGCCCGGTGCATGCAAAACAGATGAATGATGCAAACATGCTGTCATACTGTATGCTAATTGAAATATGCCCTAATCTAACCATCATAAGCAGGTAAATAAAAGGGAGAAAGACGTGGGGTTGGAAGACATACAACACACACACGCACACTTATTACAATTATGCCCTCGCACAGAGGGTCCGAATAAATAATACAGTCCAAATAAAAGAATATTACAGTCCAAATAATATACAAATTCCTAATTAATTAATCAAATTAACTAAGAAAGCTGTAAAACTGGCGTGCAAGCCAGGGACTGCCTTGCTTCTGATGAATGATGCATGTTTGGGCTGCCTTGCGCGGAAATCCACTGGGATGCCCCGATTAGCCTCTGTTTTGTGATTTTTCTTGGAAAGCGCGCCAAACTCTGGAAGTTTGCTGATTCTTCATTTGCTGCAACAGAGAGCAGGAAAGGGGCATAGCAATGTATTTTCACAGATATATGCATGCCTCGATCCTCGTGCCACCAATCACGCATATCAATGCATGATGGCCGAGGAGTCGAAATGTGCAACTCAATATAGAATGAATGCACGTGTAAACACAACAAGAACCTAACTCCATCATGGGTAATCCGGAGTGTCGGTGACTGGGGATGGAGACACGTTCCGTCACTCGGAGTACGAAACGCACCTCGTTTCCCGTGCCCGGGCTAACTCCTATCCCGAACACGATGCAATATGCATGATATGCATGAATGCAACTATGATACAACCTAGCATGCACAATGCTATGAAAATGAGATGTCTCGAAATGCGTACACATGGGCACGTAAATCGAGGAAAATGACTGAATGCGATCTAAGATACAACCTAGTATGCACTATGCTGTAAAAAAGAGATGCCTCGAAATGCGTGCACACGGGCACGCAAATCGAAAAAATGACATACGCAATGCAAATGGAAATGTGATATGGGCTTACACTAACATGAGAGAGTCTCAGCCACACTTACATAAGAGGTCGATGGATGAAAATGAAGTGCCTCGAAACGCGTGCACACAGGCACGCAAATTGAGGCAATGGCATACGCAATGCAATATGGCTAAAATGGCATATAGAATGCAACATGGACTTACACTAACATGAGAGAGCCTCAGCCACACTCACATAAGAGGCCGATGGATGAAAATGAAGTGCCTCGAAATGCGTGCACACGGGCACGCAAATCGAGGCAATGACATACGCAATGCAATATGGCTAAAATGGCATATAGAATGCAACATGGACTTACACTAACATGAGAGAGCCTCAGCGACACTCACATAAGAGGCCGATGGATGAAAATGAAGTGCCTCGAAACGCGTGCACACGGGCACGCAAATCGAGGCAATGGCATACGCAATGCAATAACATGGAAAATGATATACAAACATGCTAATGGGATTTTAGCACTAAAAAGTGGGGGAAAACAGCCCCGAAATGAGGCGAAAACACACCTGATGCATGGAATAGTCCCAAAACATGAATTTTGGGACCCGAAATGGCCTATAGCTATACCAAACATGCACAATATGGACATGAAATGAATAGACAGTAGCAAGGCAGCCCCAAAATAAGCATTTTTACAGTTCAAAGTATGGCCAAACAGCTAACAGAAACAGGGCAAAACTAGCATGCAAAAATGGCCCTAAATGTGAGGTTATGAAGCAACTCACAGCTGCTGACCTCAAACAGGTTAGGGCCCTTCAACAACATTGAAGAGGGGCCCAAAATAAGCTACTTTACAGAACTATAAAAACCCCAAAAACAAACATAGGTATGGCTAAGCTCTTATGCAAGAAAATGGGCCAAAAGGTGGCCAAAGAGGCAAGTATTATATCCAAAGCCCAAACTGAAAAATGTCATTCTACAACATTGAAGAGGGACCAAAAATATGCACATTTACAGTTTATGGAAGCCCCGAAATCAGTATACAAACATGCTAGAAATGCAATGCAAAATGAGGCTCAAAAGTGGCTATAACATGAGGTATGCAAAGCATTCACCAAACGAGCAAAGACCCTTAATAAAAAATGTTAATAAGGTCAAAATAAGACCACTTTAAGTTCTGATCATGGTCCAAAAATAGAAAAATGATAGGCTAGTGAAGCATGCAAAATATTGACATACAAAGAGGTATTGAAACAAGTGTGAGGTGGGGTTCTCAAATAGGGTTGAACCCTTCAACAAACATGTAGAATAGCTCAAAATAGACCTAGTTTGAGTTAAGGTTGGAGCCTAAAACCGTAAGCAAGATGGCTAGAGGAATGGTGCAAAAATGAGCTAGAAAAGAGGGAAAGTGGACTTACCCTTGAAGGCCAATGCTTTTGTTGCTTCTTGGACCAACTTTGATGACTCTAAGCTGCTGGAATTCCTCCCCTTGCTGCTGGAATGGAGTGGTGATGGTAGATCTTGAAGATGATGAAGAAATGGAGCCCAAAACTTGAAGGAAATGGGGTGATATGTATGTATATGCTCCAACCAATTCTTCTAACCTTCCCTCTTGAGTTGGGAGGCCAGCAATATATGCAAGAGAGGGAGAGAAGAGTCTAGGCAAAAGTGGAGGGAAATAAGCCATCTTTTCCCTCCAAAAGGGTCCCCCGGATATAGATATTTTTGGGGGAAAACCAAGACACAGCTGGAAAGCACACACAGTGAAGAAGCAGGCCGGCCTGACATTTTTGTTGCAGGTGGCCGGCCGGCCACTTCCCCTAGCCGGCCGGCTAGGTCAAAAGGAAAAAGTGGCCAGCCACCCCCTAGGATGAAGCCCCAGAAGTCAGATTTCCAATGGCGCAAACCTTGCATTAAAATTCCTCCTGTAGAAAAAGTTATGCCCTTTTCCGTGAAGCCGCGCAGATTTGGTCCAACCAAACTTCAACCAACCACATCTCCCCCCCCCCGGACTTGGACATGGGAGATTCTTGAGTGCAAAATGAAGCCCCAGAAGTAAGCTTTCCAATGGTGGTGGCCTCATATCTTAATTCCTCTTGTGCAAAGAGTTACGCCCGTTTCGGTGAAGCCGCGCAAATTTTTCTCTTTCCCGGATTCATGCTGAACCACTTTTGACCAAAAAGAAGTTGGCTTTTCAGAAAAATTGCTGGCCTCCCACCCTCCTACAAGCTTTCTAACAGTGAAAATAAGGTCTCCACCAAAAATGAGCCCAAACCGATGCAAAATGAAGGTTCGGGGGCCAAAACGCGCAGCCCGAGGCCCCGAAAATTGGCTGTTAGGCACCGGGAGTGGTGTTCGACCACGAAGTGGGTCTCTCAGACCTCAGTGTCCCTCAAAAGGGAGTAAGAAGGAAGTATGCCAAAAATCAGAGCAAACGAAGATGGTTAAGCGGTCCCGAACCGAGGCACACGGCCAACGGTCCCGAAAAACCGGAAACCGGACTCCGAAATAGGCAAAATGGCCTATAGCCACAAAATGTAGCCCACGGCCACTGAGAGATGGTCTACGGGACCTCTCCCTCCCCTCAGGAAAAGAAACAGAGAAATCCGAGTCTGGTTCGCAAATCGAGGCAAGGCACAGAAGAGGGTTCGGAAATCCGGAGGCAGGGCTCATGGCCGCGACTCTGAGACTTCTGAACGAGCACATTATGCAACATCACCAAGCGCCCAATTGGTGACGTCTGAGTCTTAAGGTCGGTCAAAAATGGGGTGTCTACACCTGAGCATGGTTCAACTCAAAAACCCCATTCACAACTCTGTAAATATTGGTGGAAAGTTGAATAAGGGCAAAGGACCAAGAGCTCATGGACTCCCTTATAAGTGGGTTTAAGGGAAACCTTACTCCTTCTCTAGTAATGGAGATAAGGGGCATGCAAGTATAGTCTGGGCCACCGTCAAGGTTGTCAGTATCTTTCTGCAAGCGAACACGGACATCCTAGAATGCCAAATCGCTCGTGAAAAGCGGCCAAGGAAGAAGGGGATTCTAGGAGGACATGATACTTGCCCATGAGACCAAACAAGTAATAAAAATCAAGAAACGAGAGAGAAAGATGGGGACTTACAGGCAAGAAAAGGGAAATCGAAATAGAAGATCGCTGGACTGAAAGCGCGATGGCAAAAATTTTCTCTCTTACTTTTCTTCTAAAAGAACTAGCAAGTATGAAAGAATGAAGGGCTCTGGTGGGAAATTTATAGTGCTAGAAATAATTTCGAATGGACGTGCCCATCGCTTCGTATGACAGACACGATGATTTAGAACTTATGGCATGAGGCCACCTGTCTTGATCAAAGGCGATGTGATAGGCAAAAGGACATCACACCATTTGAAAGTTGAAATGATAAGCACGAAGCCCTAGGATCATGGGCAAAATCCCTCACAGTTGTGAATAAAACTCTAACTCCTTCTTCAGCCCAGAAAGAAAAAAAAAAAAGCCAGAGTTAGGGGGCAATTGTGGGAGGCAAAAAGACGAGTCAACATAAGGCAAGACTGGAATTCTTGGGCTGACAGTGGGAAAGCATCCCCGCCAGAGTCAGTCCAGGATTGTTCGAGTTTGGCTTGGCAGCCCAAGCCCAGACTAGGCCAAGGAGTTTTAGGACAGAAAAGAGGCGGAAGGAAACGTGCCCAAGGAGGACGTAGACCCAGTCAACCCATATTCCTATATTTTAGGCTCAACCAACTCCTAGAAATCTGCACCTAGTGGAGCATAATCTCTAAGGCAAAGGGGCTGGCGTGAGGAGTGGAGGGGGGGGGGGGGAGCCCAACAACCTATAATGGCTAGTAGGAGCAAGCTATAAAAGGGGAGGCAATCAGCACAATTGAGGTATGCATACACTTCCACCTGAATCTCACTAGTGTAATCTTGCACCTTTGTCTAACCTTGCCACTGACTTAGGCATCGGAGGGTCTCCAGGCTGCTCCAGCCACCCGCTTACCTTTATTTGAGTGTGTTTTAGGCCAGGAACCAAGTTATCTCTACCTCGTCACTGTCACAGCCTAAGTGGTTTGATTTTTACCCACTACATAAAATAAATCCATTTTGAAAATAAAATCAATATACAGATTATTTGTAACAGTTAATAGAAATTCAATTCATAATCCATAGAACACCCAACAAATAGAATTCACCAACAATTGAAGAGAATATCTGATACAAACAAAACAAAAGCATGATAAAGTTTAATTTAAATAAAAATTAACAAAATTATCTCACAAAATCAGATTTAAAAAATAGAACGAATTAGATTTAGGGCACAAATCAAAATTAAGCAAGTCCTTAAATAAATAAATAAGCAATGAAATCAATGATTAAAAGAAACTTATACTAATTAATAAGACAAGTCCTCAAATAATTTGTTTTTTAAAAAATAGTGATTTAAAAAAATAATTAGGACACATAAATTAGAGTTAGGGTAAATTACACTAACACGTTCTCTATTCTATTGAAATCACACTATCACCCCTTTATTCTTTGAAATATCATTAATCTCGCCCACCTTAGAATTTTATATAACATATGCACCCATCTGTTAGTTAACTGTGAGTTGACTCAATAACTTTGTTGATGTCATTGGATTAATATTTTAAAATGTCAAAATTGCTTTTATTTAACACATGCACCCATCTGTTAGTTAACTGTGAGTTGACTCAATAACTTTGTTGATGTCGTTGGATTAATAATTTAAAATGTCAAAACTGCTTTATTAATTTTCTTTTCACTGTAATGCTATGCATACAAAGGACCAAGTACAAAATCAAACATAGAAATTGTTCATCCGGATGACCAGGTGGTTGACCGGCTAGAGCTTATTGACTATGCTTATTATTTTGTCAACCGCAATTGTCATCTTGTCGACCGTAACCAGAGCTTGTCGACTGCAGTTATCATCTTGTCGTCCGTTGACCACCTAGTCATCCGATTGGTTGTTCGGATGAACAATTTCTGTGTTTGGCCCTCTGTGTGCGTAGCATTATTGTTCTTCTCAAGATTAGACTATCCCCACAACCAAACTTTCTTATTTTTTTATTTTTTTATTTCCAAACACCATCTGTTTTCCTTGTTACCTCTGTCTATAAACAATAACAGACACCCACTGTGTACTTTCTCTTTTTTCCTTATCTCTCTTCTTCTTCTTCTATGATACAAGTTTATCTTATAATGAGAGTAACACATATACATTTGTGTCCATCACATTATGTTCACCCATTGATTGGTTGGGTAGTTTGCTTTTGAAAATCTACGTGTTCCTATTGTATTAAATGATGAGTTTGTTCCTAGTTTCTTGGTCCAAAAACACTCAATAAAACCCAATACAAATTTGTCATAATGGTAAAGAGAAACAAAGAGAAGAAAGAGGTTCAGTGGAGCCAAGCACAATGGTTTTTCAATTGTTTGTATATATACACACATATAAAATACAAACTTTTGATCTCTTTCACCTTGAGTAACGTAAACCCAAAAAAAGAAACCCAAAATTGGTCTCATTCTGTGCAAAATTATTTCGGATCACAAACGGAGCAAAATTATTTGCAAGCGCAATATGTTCACATTATAATTGTTCAAATTAGGAATACAAAATACAAATTTATACATATAGGTATATATATGCCACTGATATATATCAATCTATACTATTAATAAAGGGATCGTCTTAGTTGGTGCCATCGTCCACTTTAATGCCAAGTGTCCATTTTGTCATTAAAAAACATTATTAGACAAATAATGGACATGAGACTTGAACTATGAGCAAATAGTATAACGAAGAAAACTCTTATTACTTGAATCAAATCCAATATAAATGATAAATATTCTACTTTATTTTTACTTATTTAAATTACATACGCATTACTTGTGCCAACCGCTAGTATGTATATATATATATATATGATACAATCACAATGGTGGTTGAATCTGCTGGTAATGGTATGGTGTTGAAAGAGTAGTGATAGTTGGTGATTATGGAGTTGACATTTAGGAATGATAGTGGGTCGAGTGCTTGGGGTAGTGAAAGGGAGGAGATTGTTGGGATGGTTTTGGGACTGTTGGTTGGGGATGAGGTGGTTTTTTTTATTATTTCTTTCTCTCTCTAGATTTACTTGAAAATTAAGTAATGAAATGAGGGTAATATAATAATTTTATTATAATAATAATCAGAGTTGACTAACAAGGGGTGTTAGTATGATTTCAGAGAATAGAGAGGATGTCAGTGTGATTTCAAAGAAACAGAAGTAGCGTTAATGTAATTTACCCTTAAATTTACCCTTAATCAGAGTTGACTAACAGTTGGTGATTCGATGATTGATGTCATAGAAATCACCTTCCCAATTGCTTCATCACCGTAGAGTTGTCTGAACTTGTTCTTCGTTGCCATTAGCTCCGGTTTCTCAAAGTTTCTTCGAGAGATTCGAACACTTCAGCAAAGAGATGGAGAAGTGCTAAAGTGATAGAATTTCAATTCCTAATATTGTTGAATTTTCAAACTTCACACCTAGGAATGTTTTACAACCAAGAGTTATAGTCACGCATTGATATGTTTAGATATGTATAATCATTTGAATAAATATATTTATAGATATATAATCACAGTTGTAAAGGACTGGTACTGTTGAGTACTAGAGAAAATTTTCTTTTTAATGGCCACCTTTCATACATAGAATTATTAAAATTTCTTGGATTAAAATGTTGCAACTGGACCCAAAAACAAAAGAACACTCTTCATTGGTAGGCTGCAAATTGAGCAGGCTTTATCCGAATACTTGCAAGCAAGTCAAAACTTTCCATGTTTTTAGTTTTATGAACGATTTTGGAGTAATTACCACATATCCAATAAAGCATGTCATTGTGGGCCATTTTTTTTTTCATTCTAATTGGTTTAGGCAGTGAAATCCATTACTCCTTTGCATTGTGTGGCCAGCCATCTTTTTTATGGATTAATTATTTGACAGTCCTATTTTTTTTGATCGGCAAAAGGAAAACTTTATTGATGGAAAAAGAAAATTACATCAATAAAGTGGAGCTTGGAGCTAAAACAAGCTCCAACCTCCAAGTTGGTGAGAAACCAACGAGCTAACACAACAGAGAAAGAAAAGAACCAGAAAAACCAGATAGCTTAGGCACTAGATCCCCAAAACCAGGACGGACAAAACACAGTACTGAAAATGGCACCAATCAGATGATACAGATTTTCTGAGCTATAGAGCCAAACCCCTTGCCTTGAACAGCTGTTTGAGAAGCTTCTAAAATGAACCCAGTGCTTCAACCCACTCATCTCCGTTGAGATCTGATGGGATAGCAGCCAAAAACAAGATATTCTCCTTGGATTAGATACCAGCAGTAGGCCCATTGTGTCTAGCAAATATCAGAACCAGCATGCACCTAATTACTCAATTATCACTACAACCCCCAGCTCTGCACAGCCCAGCCCAGAAGCAGAATTGGAGTGCAAAATTCCAGCAAGAATCAACTTGCAGAAATTATATGCATCACAGAATTCAGAATTCAGACTGAAGCAAAATCCAGCAAATCAGCCAGTCAGCATAACGCCCTCAATGCATAATGCAGAACTTGACACTTTGCAAATTTAACACCAAATCATTCACGGAATAGCAGCAAGAAGGACTGTACGCTCTGAACCACAATGCGATCCTTGTTTTAATAAGTTCACATAGGTTTTCATAATCCATATGTGAGTCCCCAAAAGTGATTTCATTTCTCTGCTTCCATAGAGACCACAACACAGCCAAAGGTAGTAACTTCCAGAGTACCTTCAGTCTTTTTTTCCATCTAAATCCAGACCACCACTGGAACAGACCAGTCAGTGATCCCGGCTGCACCCAAGATACACCCCACCAGCCAATGATATTGGACCAAACTCGCCAGCTAAACGGACAGCGCAGTAGCACATGGGTGGCAGTCTCTAATTCATTTCTGCAGAATTTACAACTAGCATCAGAAGCAGCACTGATTACTCCAATCCTTTGCAAATAGCTAGTGGTCTTGATCCTCCCTTTCCATACTAACCACCCCAGAAATTGCACTTTCGGAGGGGCAGCATTCCTCCATATGAGATCCTCCAAATTTGTAGGCAGAGTAGGGGATAATTCACACCATTTATAGGCAGAGTTAACAGTGAAACTTCCAGACTTATCTGCAGTCCAAACTTTCTGCACAAAAATTTTAAAATTTGGATGAAGGGTCCAGGCATTTAGAAACCTAAAAGGCTTTGGGCCCCAATCTCTCTCATCTTCCATCAGTAAAATGGGACTGTGATCCGAGAGCCTTCTTGGTAAACCCCATAATTTCAAATTAAATTTTTGCAACCAATCTGGGCTGAGGAAAAACCTGTCCAGCCTACTCCATTTGGCACCTTCCTGTGAGTTACACCAGGTGAACTTTCTCCCCAACATTGGTAGGTCACACACTTCCATACTATCTATGAACTCATTAAAGTCCTTCATACCACCACTCCTATGAGAACAGTCCGCCTTCTCAGAAACATATCTAACCTCATTGAAATCACCCCCCAAGCACCAAGGAGCAACAAAACTTTTCTTTAAATTTTTTAGAGTTTCCCATAGTCCTTTCCTGCTAGCACCATCAGTTGGGCCATATACATTAACAATAACACAGGCTAGACTAGAGAAAAGAGTACCTGACAAAATTATAAAATTTCTGTTGATGCAGCAATCCAGGAGTTGAAAGACTTGTGGATTCCAAACACACAGTAAACCACCAGCTGCACCCTCTGAGTCCACAGCCATATATGCCATCTGATCACCAGGCCAACAAGATCTGACAAACTCCTCAGTGATACCAGGTCTCTTTGTTTCTTGAAATAATGCCATATCTACCTTCCTGTCAAGTAGTAATTTTTTAATTTTTCTCCTTTTAATGGACTTGCCCAGCCCTCTAATGTTCCAAGATAAAATCTGCATTAAAACATAAGGATTATACTCCAATACTCCATGGCAGATACAGTTAATCTGCCTTGGTACCCCTTTTACCCAGCACCTCCTTATCTTTAGCTTCCAGTTTCATCAATTTACCGAGCACTTCCTCCTCCTTACCTTTGCATTTCAGCCCAAGTACCTTCCCAATCTGCAAAGATGCTTCTGCCTCGTTAAGGAGTAAATGTCCCGAACCCGATTTGCTTGCCATGGACAACGAAATAGCTGCAGCTACCGACCTGAATATAGCCCCTTTCCTGAAGTTCAGAACTGAATCAACCCCAATTTGTAAGTTCCCTTTCTTCTTTCTCTGATATTTCGCCATCCCACTTGGTTTCTCTTTAATGATATTTTTCCTCTTATGATCCACCACTGCAGAGTTGCAATTTGTTCCACCGTAAGACTCCTTATCCCCTCTAACTTGGATTTCCTTTCCCATGCTATTTTGTCCTACACCCACCTGTGTTGGCTGATCCATTGGGTCACTTAACTCAGATAATCTATGACCCACAGTGTTTCCACACTCTATGACATGGGCCTTACTCAACAATACCTCTATATTGAGTCCAGAAACATCTTTTTGTGGCCCACTAAGACTCCTCATAAAGCCCGTAGTGGCAATTTCATCTGCACTATTCTGATTTCCTTTATTTTGAACTGGACTAGGATTTTGCAATGAGTTGGTTAGCTGAGCCCCGCGTGCTTTGCCTTCACCTCCAAGTTGCTTCTGCAAACAGTCTGACTGACGTGTAGACATGATAGTCTCCTCCACCCTAGACACACTTAGCACCCTATTTCGCCCATTAGTAGCTATATGTTCATCATGTTTTACCGTCGGCCCCCCTTCTACCTCTGCCCCTCTACTGTCCAGTACGCCTCCAACGTGGCCCTCCACATCAGCTTCATCTGCATCCTTCTTGCTCCCCACAGCAGACTGCTGCTCTTGTTCTTGTTCCACACTATTTGAAATTGAATTTTCTGGTTGGGGCTGAACACTATAACATTTGCATTGTTTGTAAACCACCTCTGAAATCACCACCTGGTCTTCACAGACTTTGACTGGGTAATCAACCCCTTTACAGCGCAAGGTGATTGTTGTGTTTATGGACTCCATACACTTGGTAGCAATTCTCACCTTCCCACTTTGAAAAGACCTCATTCTGGATGTGTCCTCATCTATGCCTATGACTTCGCCCCACGATCTTCCAATATTACTAAATGTTTTGCAATTCCATAGATTCAGAGGTACGCCATAGCAGGTGAGCCAAACAAATCTTTCTTGGTCAAGAACCATCCCCTTTTGCCATACCTTGACTGATTGTATGGTTAGTATTTAATTAAGTCTTTTTTTCATTGTTTCTAACTCATAAAGACTTTAAAAATATTTATATATATGTATGACTGTTTTACTTTTATCAAAAAGCGAAAGAAATTGAGAATTGAGAAGCATTAATTGAGTGTTAATAAAAAATTATTAGGTTTTACAAACGCACCACATGACAATATTATCCACCAATCACCAAGTATTATGCATTATGCCTCAATACAAAATTGAAGACCCTAACCTCTCCACCAATTACAAATCTTTTGATAACCACCTAATCATATCTTAAAAGAACTAGATAATTTTTCTTATTCAAGTGGGCATTGCTGGTGTGGCATTTATTTTTATTTTGTTGTTTCAAAACTTAAAATTTTCATAAATTTAATTATACACATTTATTTTTAATAAAAATTAAAATTTTAGAGTCTACACAATTGAAATCTATCTAAGACCAATATTGAATATAAAATTTTATAAAATAAAATACTTTTTTTTAGTTATACGAAACTAATAATTTCTCAATTTGTGAAACTATCTATTTTACTGCAAAAGTTCTTAGTATCTTGCAGTATTAACTGATAATGTTATTAGTTTTTTTAAAAATTTCTCAATTATTTCCAATTTTATAACTGAGAGTTTTTTTTTTCAGTTTTAAAAATATTATTTTTTAAATTGAAAAATTTTGAGAAATTTCTCAGTTTTGCACAGAAATGTTCTATATAACTGTCTCGTCAATTGAGAAATTTCTTCAAACTATTTTTTTTTTCAAATATTAGGAATCATATATTTTAGATAAATTTCATAGTTGCAACCTAATTTTTTAATTTTTGGATGATTTATAATATTTTTTAGTGTAACTTCTTCATTTTAAGTATGATAGTTTTTTCAATTTTGTATGAAATTTTCTCTTAATTAACTCAACTAACTCCATATATTTTATAAGAAAAAATTAGACCAAGTAAATACTATTAGTTAAGTGAGTTAAGAAAACTGACTATTAAAAATAGTTTAAATTTTAAGTTTATATTAAAAACATATTTTTATTTTTATATAATTTTATGTTTAATATTAGTTTTATTTGATGGATGTGTTGATTCTAGAAATATAAATTTTATCAAAAATAAATATATATTGTAAAAATTATGATGTTTTGAAATTTTAAAAATCAAAATAAATGTCACATTACCATAATTTTTTATTTATTTATAAACAATTACAAATGAAGAACAATTATTATTTGAAGGATAATTTTGTCTATTAAAAATTAAAGGGACTTAAAAGAGTAACAAATTTTATCTACGACTTAATGTAGCATAAATTCACAAAATGAGCCTTGTGTAAATGCCGCATAAAATTTTATCTATATGATGTGTTTAATAATTTCTGTATTTGTAAAGGAGTTATTCCCTTAAGAGTTTTGTTAACATGTGTCATAAGGGCTTAGTTAAGAATGCATTAAATAAAGACAATTACACCCACTTGCATGGAAAGAAATAAAAAGTTTAATTTTTTAATTTAAAAAAAATATATTTTTTAAAAATTCAACCAAATAAATCTCTGCCTTGACACTCAATAAGTGTAAGCCGATAACATACATTTAAATGGAAGTGTATTTTAATAAATCTAAATCAAAATTTCATAAATAAATAAATAAATAATTATTGGCAACTACTAACAAAAACATTAATTTATTTTTATCAAACTAACTATTACTTTTTTTTATTTTTTTTACAGAAAAGATATATATATATATATATATATATATATAAATAAAGGGATATGAAGGGGTAAAATGGAAAGAAAATAAAAGATTAGTTTGGTCTGATTATAAAAGAATTTACTGAGTTTAGATAATATTTAAACGTTTTACTTTCGTTCCATATAAGTGGATACAATTGTTCTCATTTAATGCATTGTTAAGATATGCCCTTAAGGTATATGTTAATAAAAAATTATCATACAGATATAAAAAATTTTATCAAATATTTGACCAAATGTATCATATTAGTGTAGGTCCCATAAAATCCCACATGAGTGGGGACTCACACTTATATAAGATATTTGTTCAAATATAAGATAAAATTATTGAAACTTCTAACATTTTTAGTTAACAAAAAAACCCTTCACCAAACATCAAGCATTTAAGGTTGACTTTTTGGACCTTTTGAATTACCAAAGCAAGGAACACTTCGCTTGGAATTTGGAAAGATGAGAGCAAGTGGACAAGTAGTATATGCTAGATTTAAGGGCACATTTGCCTTCCCTAATGTAGAACATCTATAAAAACCTGAGTTACTATGAACCCAAATGTACACGGACTCCCACCAATTCTAATTGCACCAAAGATCAAAATGGCTCAACCTATGGTGCCCCTCTGTGTGTGTCTTGTACTCCTCATAGTGGTGGTGGCTGACGGAGCACCAAAAGCACCTACACCTAAAAATGTCAAGTGTAAAAACAAGAATTTCCCTATTTGTCAGAAAAACAATAATCTCTTTTGCCCTTTGGATTGCCCTAGCAATTGCGCTGTGGATTGTGCTACTTGTCAAGCTGTGTGTACGGTGCCGCCGCCACCGCCGCCGCCACCACCACCACCGCCACCAAAACAGAAAACACCACATTCACCACCTCCTCCTCGTAGTCCACCACCACCAAAACAAAAAACACCTCCTCCTCGTAGTCCACCGCCACCAAAACAAAAAACGCCACATTCACCACATCCTCCTCGTAGTCCACCACCACCAAAACATTCACCACCTCCTCATCGTAGTCCACCACCACCAAAACAAAAAACGCCACATTCACCACCTCCTCCTCGTAGTCCACCGCCACCAAAACAAAAAACGCCACATTCACCACATCCTCCTCGGAGTCCACCACCACCAAAACATTCACCACCTCCTCATCGTAGTCCACCGCCACCAAAACAAAAAACGCCATTCACCACCTCCTCATCATACACCTTATCCTCCACCACCGCCATCATCTCCTATTTCCACTCCACCGCCACCTCTTACTGAGGTTCCTACATCATCACCATCACCTCCTCCTTCCAGTGTACCCACAACTCCACCTACTCCTATCTCCACTCCACCGCCACCTCCTACTGAGGTTCCTACACTACCACCTCCTCCCAGTGTTCCTACATTGTTACCACCACCTTCTCCTTCTAGTGTGCCCACACCTCTACCTACTCCTATCTCCACTCCACCGCCACCTCCTACTGAGGTTCCTACACTACCACCTCCTCCTAGTATTCCTATATCATCACCACCACCTCCTCCTCCTTCCAGTGTGCCCACATCTCCACCTACTCCTATTTCCACTCCACCGCCACCTCCTCCTAGTGTTCCAACATTTTCACCACCACCCCCTCCTTCCAGTGTACCCATACCTTCACTTGCTCCAATCTCCACTCCACCGCCACCTCCAATTGAGGTTCCTACACTGCCACCTCCTCCTAGTGTTCCTACATTTTCATCACCACCTCCTCCTTCCAGTGTGCCCACACCTCCACTTACTCCAATCTCTACTTCATCGCCACCTCCTACGGAGGTTCCTACACTGCCACCTCCTCCTAGTGTTCCTACATCGTCACCACCACTTCCTCCTTCCAATGTGCCCACACCTCCTCCTATTCCTATTTCTACTCCACCGTTGCCATCTTTAACTCCGCCACCTTCGACTGATATCAAGAAAGCTAGATGCATGAATAAGGCTTATGAAGCGTGCTATTGGAGAGAGTTTACATGTCCCATTGCTTGTCCAGAGCAATGTGAGGTTGATTGTGTCACATGCAATCCTGTTTGCAGTAAGTTTCTCATTCTCTCTTGTTTTTTCTTTTTTTTTGGCCCCTCTTTTAAATGGAAAATATTTTGTATAAATCAATTTTTTGTTTAATTGTTTAGAATAAGTCTACAAACACCACTTTGTCACAAAATTAGATATGGCATATAATACATATTTTAAAAGTGATCACATCTCATTAATAAATCTCGTAAATCTTATCTATTTATATGTATTTTTTGTGTGATTCTATAAATATCCAATTATTAATTCTTTAATCATATTATCAAGATAAGAGCTTATTTGCCATATAATTGATAATTTAAAGACAAATTCTAAAAATATGTCTCCCATATCAATTTTTAAAATTATTTTTCTTATCATTAAAAAAACTATACTAAAAAATTACATATTTAAACTTTTGAAATTGATTACCCGCGCAGACTGCAATCGGCCGGGAGCAGTTTGCCAGGACCCACGTTTCGTGGGCGCCGACGGAATCGCGTTCTACTTCCATGGCAAAAAGGCCCAAGACTTCTGCATAGTCACCGATTCCAATCTCCACATCAACGCTCACTTCATCGGCAAACGCAACTCCAACATGAAGAGAGACTTCACATGGATCCAATCTCTAGGAATCCTCTTCGACTCTCACAAACTCTCCATCGCTGCCCAAAAAACCCCAATCTGGGACGACTCTGTCGACCGACTATCCCTCTCCTTCGACGGCGAACCGGTTCTCCTCTCCGCCTTCTCCGGCGCCACCTGGCACCCCTCCGCCGTCTCCGGCGTCTCCATCACCAGATCTCGCGATGCCAATTCAGTGGTGATCGAAGTCGAAGAGAATTTCAAAATAAAAGCGAATGTTGTTCCGATTACTGAGAAAGATTCGAGAGTGCATAACTACGGAGTCACCGAAGAGGATTGTTTCGCACATTTAGACCTAGGGTTTAAGTTTTACTCGCTCAGCGGCGGCGTTAATGGCGTTTTGGGGCAGACTTACGGCGGCGATTATGTGAGCAAGGTGAAGATGGGGGTTGTGATGCCGGTTTTGGGCGGTCATAAGGAATTTGGATCTTCGAGCCTCTTTGCTGTAGATTGTGCTGTTGCGAGATTCAATGGGAGCTTCAATTCGTCAGGGGGTTTCGAGTATGGTGATTTGAATTGTGGGAGTGGAATGGATGGTAGAGGAGTCACTACAAGAATTAACACTTTTGGCAACAAAAAAATTGGTCGCTAAAAGTCTATTTTTGGTCGGCAAAAGTTATCCGCGACCAATTTTTTTTGTCGCTAGTTTGGTCGCCAATTGAGGGTCGGCAAAAGTAATTCGCGACCAAAATTTTCATTGGTCGGGAAAAGTTACATTTGCCGACTAAATTTTTGGTCGCTAAATATTTATTTACTGCGACTAATTCATTTTGTCGCTAAAACATTTTGGTCGCGAAAAGTTTCCTTTTGCCGACCAAATTTCTTAGTCGCCAATTGTCACATTTCACGACCAAAATTAGTTTGGTCGCCAATTGTGACATTTCGCGACCAAAAATTTTGGTCGCCAATTGTGACATTTTGCGACCAAAATTAGTTTGGTCGCCAATTGTGGCATTTCGCGACCAAAAATTTTGGTCGCCAATTGTGACATTCTGCGACCAAAATTAGTTTGGTTGCCAATTATGACATTTCGCGACCAAAATTTTTGGTCACCAATTGTGACATTTCACGACCAAAATTAGTTTGGTCGCCAATTGTCACATTCCGCGACTAAAAATTTTGGTCGCCAATTGTCACATTTGGTCGCCAACATCCAACAAAATAAACCTGTAATTTATAATAATCCATCCAATTTATTCAATATAATCTGTAATTTGCAAAAATCATTCAAACCAACAAATAAATTGAATCATGAACATTCAACAAAATACATAGATCAACCATTTCTGAACCTGTTTAATTAAAATCAGCAACTATTATAAGTTTTCATCCACAAATAATTCCAAACTACATATTTCATCTAACATAAAAATTTAAGACATAACAAATACTTGTTATTATGTTTAAAATTTTTATCCATGTACATCAACCGAAAAATATAACTACTAGTCTACTAAATATTTTCTATACACACCCATCCAAAAATATAACTATTAGTGTATCCAAAAATATAACTACTAGTCTACCCTTTTTCTACCCATATCGAATCTCTAATCTCCTGGACTGATAGTCAGTGCAATTTGAACATGAAACAAGTTCTCTGTAAGTGCTGGATGCAGGAAACCATCCTTCCAAATCATACTTCTTTGCAGCTGCATCATTCAAAGCACTGGAAACAATAGCCACAATTTGATAGGGTAGTTTTAGCTGCAATAGAGAGAATTATGTCATACTTGTTGGAAAGAAAAATGCATAATTAAATAGAGAAAAATCAATTCGTCATCAGCAGGAGCCCATATATAGGACCCTCGAATTTCTTTGGCCTCAAGTGGCAGACTTTTTAGCATTAACCAAACAAAACAACCAATTCCAAAATCACTCATCTTACATGACATTACAAAACCTGGTAAGATAATCTATATGAGTACTATAAGAAACAATATCAAGCATCTCCGGATTAAAAAAAAATGAATATGGTCTCTACCTGACTCTCTGCTTAAATCTAGTAACTATTAATAACCTGCAGGTATATGGCTGGTACTTTATTAGGGAGGTGGGTTGAATGTTACGAACCTTATACTAGCTCATTGAGTGAGTGATGTGAGATTTGTGGGTTGAGTGGGGTGAGCCTCAAATTTTTAACTAATGCTCTCAGTGCAGGTTAATTTTTTGCAGGTTGCTGTATGATCTGTAGGGATGTGAGTTAAGTGTTGTAAGATCCTAAATAGGTTTGAGTGAGTGTGGTGAGCTTTGAGGGTTGAGTGATGTAGCCATACAGTTTTTTTTTTATTGCCAGAGCCATTGGTTGAGATTGCCTTAACCATTGGATCTTGAATTCTAATACATGTTTCAGGTTTGGAGGTGATAATTTCTGTGCGGCTAGGAAATGGACCTCTACCTGAGAATCATGGGTTCAAGACAGTCAACTCATTCTCAGAGATCTAAGATTTAGGTGTGTTCCCTGTAAGCTTACTTTAACACGACATAGTTCTAATTAATGATGATATACTACATCAATAAACAAATTCTCTTCTGATAAACTTGCCACTTATGTTTTGTTGCTGCACTACTATTTTCAACAACACAAAAAAAAGGAGGGGGGATTTCCTTTTCGGTTAATGACTTGTCTGGATTTTTTGTTTTTTATTTTTGGTCGGCTAAGCTTTGTCAATTTCCTGTTTAACTCTGGCTATTAACAAGTGAAAATAGGGAAACAAATTTTTACACAAAAAAATGTAAAATGATCAATCTAAGTTGAATGGTCTGATGTTCATAATTGAATAAAATATCTCTAAATGGTCCCAAAGTTAGCGGAATGATGGAAAAAAATGGTAAACCTCTCTATCTATGTCAATACGACTGATGGAAAAATGCTACCAACATGGCCGGAAAAAAAAAAAAAAAAAACAGAGCAGGGGGCAAAAATGATGGGTTCAATATTGCATGTTGTGTAAACTCTTAATTGATGGGTTCAATACTTTGTGCCACATCAAAGTCTATGTTAGCATCCTTCACCTCCCCGACAGAGGCCACACCATGTTCATAATGAAGAATAAAAGTGACAAAAAGCACTTTGCAAAATGTAAGGAGATTCTTTGACAACTTTGCCAAAAATTTCAAAGAAGCCATTGTCAAATGCAAGACAAAGATTGACTCAACCATTGCAAAAGCTAAAACTTTCATGTTGTCAATGTTGGGCTTATTTTGCTCTTCGGTGTGAAAGCTGATAAGACAGCTGCAATACCAGCAGCAATACCAGCAACTGGTCTACCAATGCTGCAGATGCACTCACAAAAACACAGCTCCAGACTATAGTTGATTAGATAAAGAGTTTGTTATAGTGGTTGTTAGAGTGGATGCATGTGTTAGTTAGTTGTAACTGTCTTAGAGCTGTATATATACATTATGTAAATGACAATACTGATCTATCAAAGATATGAATTGAATAATGAAGTGTTTCTCCATGTGTTTCTCCATGGTCTACCAATAATGAAGTGTTTCACCAAATGGATAAATTGGCTTCCTTATAAGAAGGTGGTTCAAAATCTGCAAAAAAAAAAAAAAAATGAGGAGAAGAAGACTTGATGACAGAGAAAGAAGCTTTAGATCAAGTGATCATAGGATGAGTGTTGGTAGGAGGAGGTGAAGGCTACAAAGGAAGTTGTATAGAAATGGACTGTATAGGTATAGAAGGATTAGGGGAGACAGCAAGATCAGATGGGTCTGAAGAAGTAGGTTGCAGAGGGATAGAAGTAGCTTGAAAAAATGGACTAGGCTGTGGCAAAAGGGAACTACGCTGTGGAATGGCAGCACTGGACTGTGGACCTGCAGAATTGAGCTGTAGAGTTGGAGGCTGCAGGCATACCTGGGCAGCAGGACAACAGAACTGGGCTGCTGGATGGAAAAACTAGGCTGCAGAGCAGCAGAACCTGGGTGAGCAGTAAAACTGGGCTGTACAGAACTGGGCTGTTTAGAAGTATCTCTAAGCAGTAAGGATCAAGATTTGCATATTTATTTTAATAGTAAGTTGGTTCTATTTTTTTTTAAATCTATTGTAATGTATCTATTTATTCTTGCAATTCATAGGATTCCTCGAGCCATACATAGAGGATGGCCACTCAAACGGATGGAAGCACTAGCTTTACTGAAGGAGATATACTCTTGGCTTCCTCAAAGAACATGTGAATTGCAAAAAAAACATGGGTTTAAAGGATGAACATTCTTTTTCTTAAATTTCTAATATTTTTTTCATTCCTTCTTTCTCATCTCTCTGTTAGATGATTGATTGGAACAATATCTTAGTCATAGACAAACAAAATTGATGGTAAGGGACAGACACGTAGCATAGCTTAAGTTTATTATAAAGTTTCACACACAAATATTTTCCAAGCACGTAATAGTGTGCTCTAATAACTTCTATCTTACGGAATTCGAGAATATTCTTTCATCAGAACTTGTAGCTTCGAAAAGTTGGGAATGCCAATTAAATTCTACTCCATGGACAAAATTACACTAATTTCTAAAGTGAGATAGACAGCATTGTGTATGCTATGCTTTGTTTATTGCTGAAAGACTATGGAGTACACCTCATGTGAAAGATACCCTCGTCATTAGATTATTTTTTAGAGAAAAACATGCATTACACCTACCATCTTGTTGTTTGGTCTATATAATTCTATTGTAAATAATCATGTTTTGGGTGTCTACCTATCTAACATGAAATCATCAAAACAAGTTAAACTTGTGATGGACACTCCATATTTGGAGACATCTGACCCACGAACAAGGTGGACACTCCATATAGCTAAATTTATAATCCTACAATTTTCTCAACAGTTATAGATCTAAATAATCATAGTAAACAAACAAAGAAACATCTAATCTTGTTGAATCCACATGCTCAGATGCAATGCATACATATAATAGCTTTGGAAACTCCTTTGCAAAGGCTCAGCCGATGGTGACATCAACAAATCCAAGAGGCAATTCCTAGTCCATTTTGTCAGGTGGTGTGGTGAGGGGCTTAATGTATTTTTTCGCACAAAAAATTCTTATCAATTCACTAGGAGAATCTTATCTGTTCCTAAGCTTGCTTAAGTCTATAAAATGTTTCATTTCACAAAAACCAATTATCTTAACCAATTTTGTCCTAAATTTGTTTGTATTTTTACTAGTTTGCTGATATTGTAAAGATTGTTGGCAAGACCGGATATCATCATTTAATATGGTTTCCAAAACCTAGATAGAATATTTTGAAGGCAAATCACAAATAACTTTAATCTAACAACATTTTCTTTATGCAAATATCGAGCCACTTTAAGCATCTATAGTTTCCTTGTCCATAGAATATTTTGGAAGCAAATCACAAAAGCTTCCAATATATACTGTCAACACACAAATTCACATTTATTTCTTACACGGTTCTATTTATTTGGTTCTGTTATTATAAGTGTGTGTATATAACACATGTAGCTACAAAACTAAACAAAGGCAAATTAGGTGGAGAAACACCTTTTTTTTTTTTTCCATAACACTCGAGATTGAGTTAAAGATTTCTGCATACTTGAATTTGAAATTAATGAAATCCCTAGCATCAAAATTCAAAAGACTTGCAATCATTTTCTCATACTTTCTCAGCAATCAAACAGTTGTAAAAACAAAAACTGGATTTCCAGAAAGAGATAGATACCTTTCAACACAGTCCCTGAGAATCTGCTCGGTTTTCTCACACTTTCTGATGAATTTGTCGGGCTAGACTTCTTCGGTTGTGCAGTGCGATTTGACGATCTTTGTGGTGGAGCATCGATCGTCAGATCTAGGGTTTGAATTATCCTCGAGTTTCAAGATTCTCTTCTCAAAGTGCTGACTATAAGCTTCAGTGTCAGACCCTCCAAAATGTTTCATTTCTGACTGCACATAAGTCACAGAAACAATTTTAAGAAAAACAGTGTAAATTGCAAGAATGGAATACAAAATAAAATCTATTTCCAAACATTCACCAATTGTCAAATATAAAAAATTTCCAAGGAATCAAATAAATTTCACAAAAATTGTTCAGAAAAAATTACAGTGGCAGATCAAAGGAGCAGGGAAAAATTACACTGTGTCTTATGTTGGGTGACAAGAACAGCTGGCTACTTAGTTTAGTTGTTACATCAGCATGTTTACCAATTTCTTCTTTCATGCTCCTACAGTTCCCCCTCCTTGTGGATCTCATGTCTTCAACATATAGACCTGGCATTTTCGGCAAGCAAAGTAATCGGTCTTTTTATTAAGATCAACAACAAGATGGTGAATGTTTTGTCCCTTAATTCTCATGCTGACATGTGTCTAGTCTTAAAGATCAATTACGACTCCGTTGGCCTTCTGTTTTGTATGGATTCTCTCTCCACCCAACAAATATGACTCATCTAAACCTGAAAATAGGAACAAAATTAGACAGATCGACCATCTATCATCATCAAAGATTTCATGTTCTTGGCAATTGACACATACTATTTACAGATACTGGCAATCAAAAGTATTCGGAAGGAGCCATTTGTATCATTCATGCCCGCAAACTAGATGTATGAACAAAACCAGCAAGATGTAAAATAGGGAAATTTGTGAATTGGGCTTACCTTAATTACACAACATATAGGTAGTTTATATGTGACATTATATATATATATATATATATATATATATATGGTGTTGTTAATATTAAAACATGAGAAAGAGGGTGATTCGCCGCATTGTCTTCGTCGTCGACGATTGGTAGCGGATCTCATGAAATTCGTAGCGCAACTGCGACGGCGAGCAGATCTGGTTGCCGTTGGCATACTCCAACCAGGCAGATCGTGCAATCAGCTCCGTTGAACTTTGAGATGCAGCAGATCAGCCACTGTCAAACATTTACAGTGGCTGGATCTTACTATGGCTCCTTTTCGGGGCTGCGGAGCAGCCACCTTGTGGCGATGATTTGGTCTGACCACGGTGATGAAGCCGAAACACAGATTAAGGTGCGCAGCAAGGTGGCGAGGACAACCACGAAGTCGGAAGGTATGGCAGATGAGTTGTGAATGGGGACAGGCTTATGGAACAGGGGACCCGAAGCCTTGATTTGGACTGCATGAATGACAATTATGGAAAGCGATACACATATAAATGAAGCTAATATAAACTAAGTAGTGGAATATGGATACTACTCCATGGAAGTGCAACTCAAGTTTGTGAAATCTCATGATCAAATTGTCAACATATTCACAAAACCTCTCAAGTTTGCTTGGCGTTACAAAAAATCAAGTTTAAAAGGGGTGTTGAAATAATAAACATAATTTAGTTAAGTTAATTTACACATTTTCTAGAAGTATATATTTATGTTTTGTTCATTTATTTTTGGGGTTCATGTATTTCTAGAGTGAATATATTTAGGTATACTTCATTGGATATACAAATTGATTTATTTCTACGCTTGCCTATTAGAGCCTATAAATGCCTCATGTAATCAGATTTTCTAACTGGAATCAAACATTCAGTGCCTAGAATTCCTCCTCTTTCAATCCTTCTAGCACTTGTAGAGTCCTTCATGGTGTTCCAGAGGAATAAATCCCTGCCAGGCATTAAATAAAACTGTGCGAGCATAGTCCATTGTTGGGTCCAAGGAGCGAGCTAAGGTGATGAGTTTGGTGGATAATAGGAGGCTTTTGTGGGACTCACTTGTGAGGATCAGAACATGGATTCATTTGAGGTCTGAAAAAGAAGAACAAGAATTCAAAAGGTAGTTAAAAGGGAGGGAGTGGTAGTTAGTATGGAAGTGAGATGGGACATACAATATGGGCTTAAGTTTTCTAAGGACTGTGAGGAAGGAAGTGGCTAACATCATCTTCACATCCCTTTGATAGCAGATAGCAATATGGGCTTAAGTTTTCTTTCAATTGCATCGATAAAATACTTTATCACACTAATTTTGTAGTTTTAAAACTATATTCTTGACTAGTTAAATTTTGCTATTGAAGTTTGAGAACCATTTCCTTGAACAAACTGGAACTTTGCTCCAAACTTTAAAATGGGGGGATTCAGCTAATATTTTAACTGAAAAGTACTACCAATAACAGAAATGCAAAACAGAAATCATGTCTGATTTGATTCCAAAACTAAAAATAACAAAAAACTTCAAACCACAAAAAACAATGAATGGCAAAATAAGGACTCACGGAATTCATTGATGGGACCAAAAATTTCTTCAACTTTGCCAATCTGGGTCTTGTTTTGAAGATAAATTGGAGCATTAAAGTAAGGTATTTTCTCATTGGTGAGCTTAGTCACTGCATCGCCCTCGCAAGCATGAAGAAACGTCGAAATCTCTACACATACATCACAAAATATTCACATTCAAACATCATGAATCCATATAACTAATGCAAATACATATATATGTAAGAACAGAACAGAACAGACCAGCTTCCTCGCAGACATGTAGCTCCTCTTCTACTTCTTCTTCCAGTAGCTTACAGAACCAGTTTGAACCCCTTTGACAGGAAATTATCCCTGCAATAAACAAAATCCAACATATGATGCATCAAGTGACATGAAGGTCACTTAGGAAAGAGGCATTAGAATTTTCATGTCTTACTGCATATAACACTACTGGATGAGAACTCCAGGCTTCCACAAGCAACTGAAATGCATATTGAATAAATGCAGTAGCACTCCATATATGCCATATACACATTTTGTTATTTGAAAAGCCATATACATTATATGTATTCTAGAAGATGTGGGAAATCATCCCTGGAGATGGTAGGAAAGTTAAATTCTGGCATGACCTAATGTGGGGATGTTCCCTTATCGGTGGGGCTTTTCCCGACTAGTTTCAGATTGCAGTGGATAAGGATGCCTTGGGTCTCAAACTACATAAGGATCACTAATACATCATAGTATTTACATTATTAGAATTTGGAGGCAATGGGTGACTCATTCACATTCTTTATGAGGAGAATGGTGCATGGCCAAGGGAGAATAGGATGGTGTGGAAAGCTAATGGTGAGAGATTATCTGTTAAATCGCTAAAATGGGATTCAACGGGTACCACCGACAAGTCATTCCATGGGACAATATCAAGAAAGTTGGGGTTCACATGAAGGTGTTTGTATGGACTGCAACCTTAGATTCCATCTTGACTTTGGACACATTGGGAAAGCGGGTGAGATGCTTCCTAATTGGTGTTACATGTGTAGTGGCATTCCAACATGGTTAGTCTTTTGGAGTTTACTATTTTCTATTTTTCAAGTTTGTTAGGTCATGTTGCACACAATGATTCATCTCTATGACGGTCGAGCAATAGGCCATAAAAGGGTAAAAAAGCCATGGATGGTGGTGCCTCTGTGCTTCAAGGGTTACATTTGGAAGGAACAAAACCGCCGCACCTTTGAGGATGTAGAATTGGATATGCATAGTCTCAAAAAAGCTCTTTTACGATTACATTGTTCTCATTTTTGGTTACATGAGAAGTTTTGTGACTGTTTAGTCGCTTCTATTGATTTCATAAAAAAATAAAAATTCTTTTGTTGATGTGATATAGCTAGCTTTTCTTTAATACCCCTACTATGTAGATGTTGAACCCCATTTCTAGAACCTTTAATTGAATTGTTTACCTATGAATATATATACATAAATATAGCTTAATCTTTTCTTCATCTTTTTTCTTTTTTGTCGCATGGTATACGTCAAAAAAATTTTGTGGGGGTTACATGTTAGTTGGGAAGGGAGAATAACAAAGGGATATAACTTAATCTAATTGCAAATAGCATAATTTTTACCATGTTAACTTCTTTTTTTTCTTTAAACTTTTTTAAATATGGCTTGCATGAAACCAGCAGTGATTGCAAGATATATCCTCGTGTCACAAATATGTCTATAATAAACAAGACAAAAGCACGACAAAGGAAGCAATTAGAATTTAAAATTTAAAAAAGCTAATTGACTTGGATGTTAATGTACAATATATTGATCTAATCTGTTTGTTCTTACTTAGCTCCAGAGCAGCCACTATGGCCCCAAATGTAACAGAACAACTAAAAAATAATTAATTGATAGTTTTGAAACACTCAAATGCAATGTATGCATCCCCAAGAACGAACCTGCTTACCCAAACACATAAAAATCAACTTGTAAACAAGTCCAAAATTTCAGAAAAGGCCAAATTGAGACAGAAAAAAGGGAAGTGTATGTATAATTAACATGACTTACAAAAATTGGGAAGTGTATGTATAATTAACATGATTTACAAAAATTGGAAGCCCTAAAACATGTATAGATTCTTGGGTGGAATTGTGGAGTCAATTCTTTGAGGCAATTTATCGAACATGTAGAGGACATTAGAGAAAACCCTCTACACATTGAAAAACCTATCATCAAGCAATCTACAAAAGCAAATACAAACAAAAACAGATTAAAATTGAAATGTTAATGGGTTACCTGGAAGAGGGTTCGACGTGCCTGACGAGACCAGGAAGTTTGGGGAGCAAGACAGAAACAGGGGATTTGAGAGCAGAGGAAGGAGAAGAGAGGTTTTCGTCTTTGCAGAGGTAGCAAATGACATCGACCATGCAGACTTTTCCGACACAGCGACACTCCTCGGCGGCGGATTTGGAGTGGTCACAGGTCCATACGCTGAGGCAGGTGTCGGAGGAGGATTTGAGGGCGGACAAGGCGTCGGCCACGGTGGCGGAGATTGAGAGAGATTTGAGAGGCAGCTTGCCTAGGCAGAGGTCAGCTACCTCGAATGCTAGCAAGCGAACTGCCATACAAAACTGAATATGGGGGTTTTTTGAGAGAGAGAAAGAGAAGATGTGGAGGAGGATTCTTAGATAGATAGAAAGAGAGAAAGAAAGGCTGAGACTTGGCAGTGAGGCTTGGTAGAGAGAGTGGGCACCGATTGAGAGAAAGAAAATTCAAATCCCGCCCCACAGAAAATCAAATTTCCCTCCCAAATTTTTTGCGACTAAAATACCATATTAGTCGCAAAAAATGTACCTTTACCGACAAAATTTTTTAGTCGCCAAATCTCAATCAACGGCGACTAAAATATTAGTCGCTAAAAGTACTAAGTTGGCGACTAATTTTTTTTTGTTGCTGAAAATAAGTTTTTGGCGACCAAATTTTTGGTCGCCAAAAAATATGTGACCTTCCGCGACCAAATTTGTAGTTGGTCGGCAAAAGTATATCATTTTCTGCGACCAACTCATTTTTTGGTCGCCAAAATATAACCTTCTGCGACCAATAATATTTGGTCGCCAAAAATATTGATCATTCGCGACTAATTAATATTTGGTCGCCAAATATTATTTTTTTGCGACAAAAATTTTTTTAGTCGGCAAAAGTGGTCGCCAATTGTATAAATTCTTGTAGTGAGTTGTATGCAAGAGATGAATCAATCTCTCTGTGTGAGATTATATAGAGATGTTTTTTATATTGTTGTGTGCAAATAAGGTCAGGATCTAGTAAGAGTTCTGTGGCCACTGCTTTGAACGATTTCCAAATAAGGATCTACTAATGGAAATTAATTTGTGTTTTTTTTCTTTCTTTCTTTTTACTTATGTTGTATACAGATTATGGTACAAGGAATAAAATTTATTTGTACTATTTGTGTTGATGGAATAATTTATGACAGAGTTGTTTGTTATACAAACTAAGAAAATTATATACAAACGCAAAATGTTGCCTTTTAAAAAAAAGAATTAAATTCCAATGAGAGCACTATTGTTGGGTGTCAATGGACTCATTTTAAAATTCATTTTAATAATCTAAACTGTTCATTTTAAAAAATTTGTTGAGTAGATCATTAATGTAAAAATTTATAATTATTGAATATTCATAGTCGTAGGATGAAGACACATTTGTTTTAAAAAAATAGACAATTTATTTTTAAAATTATAATTGTTGCTCATTTTTTGAAAAATAAATGTAACATGATCATGTAATTATCGATATCTAATTGTCTTATTTTTTGCATAAATAATGTACTTGACAATCCATATAAATGAATCATTTAGATCATTGAAGTGGGTCCTAAGATGAACCTATTTAAGCGTAAATAATTCTCTCCAACCTCCTTTAAAAAATTAGAACGGTGCACATGCAATTGAAAAGGTTATGTGTATGAAATTTACAATCAAAACAATTGAGAAATATATTCCAAAAAAAGAAATTGAATCTTTGGCTTAACTACTCATGTTTATGAAATTTAAAAGACTAGTTGTCGGAGCTGAAGAAATCTACAGCTCCTCGGCTGAAGGCACTAAGCCTAGGAGAGATGTGAACATAGTAAATAGTCACACATCTTGACTTCACATCTCATGCAAGGGTTACTCGCCAAAAGAGAAGAGATTTCCCAATGAAGCAAGAAGGGTTAGTCACATCCTAGGAGAGGCACAAGTGACATCACCAACAATAGGAATCATGACCAAAATGTATGGCCGCTCGTGAGTTTTCCGAGTCCCAAGGCGAATATATAATGACAAAAAAAAAAATAGTGGAAGAAATGAAAAATATTTTTATTACTAAAATTTAATTACAAAAAGACATGAAAAATCATTATAAAAACTCAAAAAGATAAAAATATGGCTGTTGGCGATATATTCAAGCCAATCAAAGCCTAACATGTGGTTTATAAGGGGTAATTTGGGGAGTCAGTGAGGTCTCCAGTCATCAACAGACACATGAAAACTTGTATCAATGGCGATGGATTTGCGAGACACTAAAACAATCAAGATACACAGGGTGACGTGGCCAAATGGTTGCTTACAATTTAAATTCAAATTTAGGAAGAAAGCCCAACCGCAAGAGTGATGTAGTGGAAGTAAACTGTTCAAAGCCATGTCCAGTGATCATGGAGATTATTTCGACAGTTATCATCCACTTTGACGGTTATCATCAAAGCCTATAAATAGAGGAGAAGGCTGATAGTGAGGGGACCCAAAACTATATCCAAAAACTAGTTTGTTTACTTTACATTTTCCAATCTTTTACTTTCCTACACTACATTTCAAATTCCTAGGAGTAGTTCTAAGCTAGTCTATTGTTGTAACCCCTTCGAAGCTGTAAAAGTGTGAAGGTACAATTGTAAACTCTTATTTTCTTAATGAAATTTGATTTTTGACACTATTTCTTCTTCTTTCTTTTACTTCTGTGATCAGTCTTCTAAATTTTCTCTTAACAAGTTATTAGTAAAATCCTCTTCATTGAGGCTAAAAAGAACTTCGAAGCAATCGTCTGATTAATTGGTTGATATTTACTATCTTTGTAAGGACTTACTGATGATTGCTAGCACGTTCCAATTATGTTTCTAACCTTCGAAAGCCAAAAAAACCAACATATATTTTTGGCATGCTTTGTGGGATATGTTATAATGGCTAGACGTAGGACACAAGGAGAAAAAAAACGCCTCGAAGAAGATGTAGAAGAAGATTTAGACACCCATAACCTAGAGGATAATGTAGTATCACATTCCATGGATGTACCTGCTTCAAGTGATCCTACACAAGTGGTCGAAGAGACTAGCACTTCAGGATATGCAACACACGTCCAAAATGTTGGATAAGGCCATGAAACTAGACCTTCAATGGCTCCATCTACCCAACCAATGGATCCATGGAGAGGATTGGTTGATGTTATGGGACAACAATTAATGGAAACAATGGAAAGATGGACAACATCTTTTTTGGATCGAATGAGCTCTTATCAACCACCTATCATAAGACAGGCTAAAGAGAACATAAACTTACTTCAGTAGAGATTGGCTCGAGGTAAACAACTTATGCAAAATACTAGACAAAAATCCCGTGTTTGAACCCATGCCTAGCACACGGGTGTTCACTAATCCTGTGTTCGAGCTTACACCTAAGGGGTTGGAAGGAATTCTTGTAGCTGGAAGAGAAACAACACTTGTTCCTCCTCCAATAGTTCCTTTCGCAGCACCTTTTGTGGGACAAATGCCTACCCTAAGGGGGCAGCCATACCCTCAACATCAACCAGCACAACAGTGTTAGGGACAACCAACCCCAAATATGCCTTTACATGGACCAATAGGGCCTCAAGCACAAGGAGTTCCTCCAAACCTTGTGTTTGCTCCTCCAATAGTGGCCCAGCCAGCACAGAATGTTGTGCTTAAGGACCAAATTGTTGACATTGTTAGAGAAATTTGTGGACCTAGGCCCCGGGGGTTCCAGACCCCTGTTTATAGAAAGTCTTACCCATAATGAATACCTAAGGGGGTATAAGATACCAGACTTTGCTCTTCTCTATGGGAATGGAAACCAATCAACTGTTGAACACATTGCCAGATTTACAGGCTAATGCGGTAAATTTACTAACAATGATTACATGAAACTGAGACTCTTCCCAAACTCTTTAATTGGGGCAACCTTTGTATGGTACACAAACCTTGCACTTGGTTCTATTTAAACTTGGTAACAAATAGAAGAAGTGTTTCATGCCCAGTTTTTTCAAACAGAGCTTGAAGTTTCTATGGCAGACTCGGCAAGGTTGAACCATAGGCCTGATGAAAAGGCTGCTCAATTCATTGCTAGATTGAAAAGAGCACGAAACAAATGTAAAGTCATATTACCTGACCCTAAATTTGTGAGGTTGGCCCAAAATGGACTAGAGTTTAGGTTTCGAAAGAAGTTTGATTCAACAGAATTTCGAGACCTAGTAGAACTAACTTATAAGGTCACTAGATACGAGACTTTCCTTGAGGAAGAACAAGTTTGAAGTAATGCATCCTATAGGACCTATTATAGGGACCCTAATTTTGAAATTGATGTAGCAGCGATCATATGAAATGAACCTATAATCTGTGAAGCATTAATTTAGAAAGATACTACTGTGGATCAGCAATTTAAAAATAAAGATCTTCACAGGAAATATTCTTTTGATATATCAAAAGCAGAAGACATATTTGATCATTTGCTAACATTTTCTAAAATTGCCTAAGGGAGTTAAGATCCTAACTTCAGAATAAATGAAAGGTAAAATGTACTGTAAATGGCATAACTCTTGGTCTCACTCAACTAAAAACTATACTGTTTTTCGAGACAAGATTCAAGAGCAGATTCGGAAAGGAAGGCTGAAATTTCCAACCAAAGTAGAAAAGAGAAGGGGGATTGACATTGATCAATTTTCAAAGATTAGAGAAGGGGCAGCCAATGTTGGCATACTTGACTTCATTGCCCAAAAAGTGGAAAAGAACCTCTCCTTGAAGGAATTGGATAAGGTCAACGTGCAAATGCATGTTGCCAGTCAAACTACCTTTAAGAAGAACACATAGGGTTCACCAGTAAGTGGGTAAAGCTTCATGGGCCAAGAGGATGATTCCAGCGAAGAAACTTTAGATAATGACTCACTCGAAGCAGCAATTATGCATCGAATGTGTCCTAGGTGCAGGCTGAGTTACAAATAGCTGAAGGGGTTTCCAGTTGATGGGAAACAATACTACAAAGACGTGCAGAAATATCGTAGGCCAGTCAGTACCTACAACAAGAGGGCATACCAAGTGGTCTTAGGTAGCAACCATCCTTGGTTGGGCCACCAAACGCCAGGAATCTGTCGAGAGGTAAGAGACACCAAACTACTACAAGATAGTCAACAAGGCTATAAATAAGCTTGAACTTGGCTCGAGATAGGGAACCAAGGGCAACGATTGGCCTTCGAAGATAAAAATAGGAGGCCCAACGACTGGCACAGTGGGTTCATGGATACCAGGAGCACCAGACTGGTTTGTCATGTAGAACAAACCTAAAATGATACCAACCTAGGGGAAAGCCTTTGTAGGCAAAAACAGAATGATCAAGCCTCTTTTGGTGGCTCCAAATAATTAGGTCTTGCTAAAAAACCTGAAGACAAAGGAACCAAACATGGTTCCTCTAATCTCCATATCTTAGAGGAGAAAGATCCAACGAAGGTTCACTCAATACCAGAAAGATCTGAAGGAACCGGTAGGAGTGCCTCTTTGGTGTAATCAAGAGGTCAAATGGAAGAAGGAGAGAGTTCAAAGCCTAATCCCAAGATTAACAGAAGTGCTAGCAGAGAGAAATTAACTAAGGTTCATGTTGAACCAAAAGCCAACGAGAAATCGAGTTTGGCAGGTCTCGAAGGCCGACAGTGCCACATTGATGACTGGCACCCTTGTATTGTTGGCCGACAGAGGCCTATCTTTAGCCGGTAGGTGGTCGGCAGCAGCTTCTCATGGCCAGCAGGCCACTGGTGCACTCCCCAGTTTTGTTTTGGTAAGGTTCAGAAGAAAATTCTTAAAGACACCCTGCAAACAGAGCCTCAAGAGAGCGAACCAGAGAGCTTTTCGGGGCGGAATGCGAGCATGCATGTTCAACTTCTTCGAGCAGAGCTGAGTAGTGTAGTTTAATTCTTACTTGTTAGTTAGCATGAATTTGTAATTTAATTAATTAATTTGTTAATTAGTTAGTTGTTGTAATAATTAGTAAATAATTTACTAGTTATTTGTTTGGTTTGTAATAATTAGTCTAAGTAGCTTAATTAGATTAGTTAGCTTAGATTAGCTTAGTTTAGTCATTTGGACCCTCCGTCGAGAGGGCACAATGTTGTAATAAGGGTGCGTGTGTGTGTGCATGTCTTCCAACCCCACTTCTTTCTCCCTTTTATTTAACCGCTTTCGATGGTTAGTTTTAGGGTCATTTTCAATTAGCATACCTTATGCTTCGCATGTTTGCATCATTCATTTGTATTGCATGCATCGGGCTCGGCGCATCATTCAAACTGCATTGTATTTCAATACTTCTTTGAATACATGTATCAAATTGTCGCATTCATATGCCATTTTAGATAGCCGAGCCTACTCAGTTGTATTTTTGCATGTGTTGCATTAGGCATTGTTAACATAGCTAGGATCATGCATTGATTTCTAACTAGTTTTCTGTTTTGGCTCGGAACACACTGTAAGTGTTTACGTTTTAGCATATTGCATGAGTGTGAGTGTTGCCATGTTAGCATGCTTGTCATGAGGCTATTTGCTTAAGTGATTAATTGCATGAATGCCTGTGGATGAAGGCTTCATTACTTGAATTAAAACAATTCATCAAATGTGAGTTTTAAGCCCACTTTGCGGAGTGGCAAAATCATGTTTTAAAGCCCACTTGAGGGTGGCAAATCCGCGCTTTAGCCTACTTGCGAGTAGCACTTTCAAACTATTTTCAAAAACAAACATGAGTTGTTTTGTTCCAATTCTCGTGATTGAGTCTATACTTGTATGTTGTGCGTATCACATAGTAAAGTTAGCTAATAATCAGAATAAGAACACATGGTTTATAAAACAACATATCATGCTTAGTAGAGGCCGATCCTTTAATCGGGCGAGCGGGGGTGCTCATTTCAGGACCTTCCCCTCTCGTACCCAAGTTCCCGAGCCGAGGCAACTTTAGTGATAACGGACACGTGGCCTTAGGCACGAGTCAAGATTTCCTAAATTTTCCAAAATAAAATATTTAGATGGCGACTCTGAAATCTGGCAAAACAGTCCATGTTTGGCGCTTTTTGATTAAAATCTGATTTTCCAAAACTATTTGCCGGATTGGACTTCTTTGGTGTTTATCGGTCTCACATTGCATTTTGTGAGATTAGATTCAGAACCGTGACAGGAGTCTGAACTGTAGTATCTAGAACCCAATTCGCGCCCTCTCTGAAATAGGGAGGGCGCGGAGGAAGTTCGGGCGGTCTACAACGAGCGCAGTGTGTACGAAGCTTAGGCAATTAAAGAAGAATATATATACGAAAACGTAAGAAAACTAAAATTAAGAATAATGGAAGACTTACAGAGTGTAACCGGGGAAATAGATACCAGAATCTAATTCACTGACATCAGATGGAGTGTTTGAATGGAGCAACACAGTTGACGGCTCACCAAAGATGGCTAACCAGGAGTGTTGCAGGAAACTTCGAAGGTTAGCCTGGAAGTTTTAGAGAGAGAGGCTCTGAGAAGAGAGAGAGAATGTTGAGTGCAAAAGTGAAGAGACAGAAAAATAGGAAAAGAGTTTTGTTGAAAGGTGAAAGGGCGACAAGGGCAATTATTTCAAACCCTTGGGCAACGTGCCAGGCTGACGCTAGGCGACATCAGGCGGCGTGATTCAGAAATGAAGCGATGTGTCTTATGCGTGACGAGTACGAGCCAGTCTGGTGATGACACGTAGATGAAATGGTTGGGTAGTTACGACATGACAGCTCACATACTTCTTGGGTTCTTGATATTCTTGAACTAGTGGGTCTTGATCTCGGCTAGTAGTACGATCTCGAGTGACATGTTGATTCTTGATTCTTGATTCTTGATTATTGGTTCCTGAAAAGTGGACACTTGAGACCTTGTTTCCTGATGTCGATGAGTCATGATCTCGGTCGGATAAGTATCTTTAGCATGTTGTTTAGTTGACATGTTGGAAGATCATATGATAAGGTTCCATCACCTCAGGTTGCCGAGGTAATAGAACCTAGGGGGTAGTTGTGGGGACATAATTTTAGGGTTGTGCCACATGGCTGAGGTGTTGGTCTAGGTGCCACGTGGACAAGCCAGATTGTCGAGGTGATTTGGTATTGCCGAGATATGATGCGATAATACTGGAATCTAAGATATTTGGATAAAGAACAAGAGTCCAAGATAAGTGAGACACTTAGTTTAGATAGGATGAGACTCTTGAGGAGTTCATCCATATCCAATTAAGAGTCCAAGATAAGTGTTATACTTAAGTCCTATGAAGTGAGACTTTTAGGGGACGAGGGCACTGCTAGCTATAAAAGTAAGGCACCCTCATGGGTCTAAGGTACACTTTTACTTGTGCACTATTATTTGAGTTGATATCTTTGTGAGATAAGTGACTGACTTGATCGTTGGAGTGCCTCCCAGGTGGATGAGCCACTGCGATATTTCATGTCTTCTTGTGCATAGGTGTTGGTTTAATCTATTTTGCCGCATGCTCTCTAGCTAAGTTCCTTAGATCTTGGTAGAGAGATCTATTTGGTTGTGAGGTCAAAAATACCACCCACAAGAATAAATTACAAAAAATTATATTTACGATAAAATATAAATATATTTCGTTTTATAAGTTTCATAATTTTAATTTACCATATGATAGTAGTAAATTACATTTGTTAATATACTAATTTTTTTTCTTATTTTGAAAAGCTTAGAAACTTGTCTAACTAAAATTGTAAATTGTCTTATGTCATAACTCATACATGAAAATGGATTAAGATTGGCTTGTGACGCTAGACTAAACATTAGAAGTGACCTAGAAGTTAGTCGACTCAATATTTATACCAATGTGACCTTCACTTAATCATCAAAAAATTGTCTTTATCAGTTCGTGACCGATATTAGTTAATCTAGCGGTTCTAAAATTGGATTAAATACTAAAAATGAGCCTTAAAAAATCTAATTCGAACCGATTTTTTTTTTCCCAAAAATTCTTGTTTTAAACCTATAATACATCATATTTTAATAATTCAATATTATAAAAAAAAATAATCTTAATGTTTACGGTACTTTTTATCAATCAATTAAATAAAAATATTTATAAATATTAAAAGAATTACATTGAACTAATTCAAACATAGAATTTTTACTTTACCTACACATTTTTTTTTTCCCACTCTATCACTAATCTTTGAGATAGCAACTAAAACAAATTTCAATCATCATTATATGGAGAGACATGTATGATATTAATTTGTAGTACACAACTTTATAAAGTAATATTAATTCAAAAATTTTAGTATGAAAAATATGTACACAACTTTATATTATGTTTGATTCATAGATTTCGGTAGGATTTGAAAAGAAAAAGGAAAAAGATAGGTAAAATGTGAATGAAATATTACTATATTTTATCTAATTTCACACACTTTTTCATTTTCCTTTTAAAATTCTTATCAAAAATCATGAAACAAACACATTAAATTATTATATTGAAAGAAGTTTGGAATCCTTTATTGTATTGATATACACTATCTAAAAGAAATTTATATAATATTTGATGTGAGAAAAAAGTTCTTAAAATAAATTATTAATCACATTATAAGAGAATGATTATTTCCTAAGATACATGCTGGATAGGGCATGTACTCATAAATATTGGACCCAACGTGTGAAGTGTATATGGCATTAAAAAAAAAATTAAAATAAAACACGAGAGATAGGCATTGGCATATAAAGCGTATGGAGTTGTTTGTTTATAATAAAAAATTAAACATGCATGTCTAGGACACCTCCACCAAATGAAACAAAAATAAACAAATAATAACAATAGTCCATATATGATGGTTTAATTGAGCGCGTTTGAAATTAAAAATTAAAAATTAAAAATCACAAATTAAAAAATCATACTGTAATCTACTAATAAACAAATCAAAGTAAAATTAATTGCAAAAAGATTAACAAATTATACATAATGTAATAATAACTCATTTTCAAATTAGGAACCTTTAAACGAACTTGGGCATTATAGCGAAACAACCAAATCAGTTTTCAAAATTTATCACAGGGAAACAAAACCAGCCAAACAAAGCAATTTTAAACAGATTTGAATTGATTTTTGTTTAATTTATTTTAAGGAATGAAGGATTTTAAGTAGAGATTTTAGAAGATAGACACATAAATTGAAAAGTTAACCAACAAAGTTTCTATATTTGATTTCAAGTGACACTCACTTTTTAGGCCATGACCTTGAAATTATGTTGAATAAAAAAATGATCTTAATTATAATGGATATAATGGAATTATATTTTACTCGTTAATTATCAAAATTAGTCGATATTTGAGCCTTGGTTGAGGCATTACCATGATGGTTGGGCGAGATTGGATCAAAAACTCCAAATTTGAATAGTTGTTCTTGAGTGGTCTCCACTCTTTTATCATTTTCTCTCTTCACATTTTGAATCTTGATGTGAGGCTAGAACCACTGGAAAGCTTATTTTCGGGGCCTTAATTTGGACGCAAGAACGACCCTAAACGAAGTTTAGATGAGAGAGTTATGCTCATTTTAAGTTTTCAAATCTGTACTGTGTGCATAATTCGCTTAAACGTAAGCTTCACCGCTTGAACGGTCTATAGACCTTTTTCAAAATTTTCAGAGATACTACAAGCCTTGATTCACCCCTCGAGTGCACTTTTGACCGCTCAAGCGGTCTATTCAAGAAATTATAGATATTGAGAGATTTCATTCACTACTCGAGCGCAGATTTGACCACTCAAGCGGTCTATTCAGGATCTGATCTTTAAAAAGTCACTTTTTGGTCAAATCTATCTCATTTTTCACTCTATCTTCTCTCTCTTTCCTCTATTTCTGAAAATCCTAAGCTTTCAAGCCTGGGTTTTATTTTCTTTCACTTAAAATCTCACCCTAGTTTATTTACCAAAATGTAGAGCACGACAAGAGCTTCCTTTTTATTTGAGCGGATCGTATTTTTGTCAAAGTTGGATTTTTGAGTTTTCTTGTCTTCTTGCTTGAGGTAGGGATTTCTTTGCTTCTCCTCAATACCTTTGTATAGATAGATGGGTGATATTTTTCTATTGCATAAAACATAATGTTGGAAGAGATTTTCTTGAAAAGCATGTAGAAGAAAGTTAGGGATTTCAAATAAAGAAATTAAACTTATGGTTTCTAGTAATTTATGGAAGTTTTGAGCCATTAGAACTTGTTTTTGAATTTTAAGGCAAAAAGCCCTAAATTTTATCTAAACCTTAGCCTTGAACTTTACTCTAAAGATGAAGTTTGTTTCAATTGGGCCTTAAATCATGAAATTGGATTGATATTTAAAAGAAATGGGTATGAGTGTTGGTTGCTACTATTGCAGGAATAACTATAGTGAAAATTAGTTCATATCATGGAAATTGTTAATTGAAATTGGCGTCATAAACTATGAGAAGTGCATGATATTAAATGTGTTGATGTAACTTGAATACAAGGAATTGATATTGAAGTATGGAAATGTTGTAAATAATCATATTCGTTTATCGAGATGAATTTATATTATTATTATTATTAAATGTGTATAGGTTTTGTCTTTGGTCATTGGTGGAGGATAGTATTGGTTTATTGTAGAAGGAGTTATATATGTAGTGTGTTGTTGGTAAAATTCTATTAATTGAAATGATGAATGATATGAGAAACTGATGGGTTAAAATGTTGGAAAGAGGGTCCATTTCTTTCCGTCTTGTGACAGGTAAAGCGTGGCACATAATAGAGGTTCCGCCTTCCTTTCGGAGTAGCACCTAGTAAAGCGTGTGAACTGTTAGACTATGTGAAGGTTCCGCTTTCCTTCCAATTAGCCATCAGTAAAGTGTGGCATTTGAGATAGGTTCCAGATTCCTTCCGGAGTAGTGCTCGGTAAACTGTGTTGAAATGGCTTGACGAAACCGATTGTTGTTACTCGTTGTTAATCATGTGATTGTATTGATATATGTGAACGGGGTTGATTTGTAGTTAGAGGTTCGAAGTGTGTAATTGGAATACGTCTACCACCCGTCACCTTGCCAAATTACATATATCTATTGACCTTATTGTTGGGAGTCATTGTAGATCCCTACTGGACATATTTGTTCATCCCATGTTGCTTAACCATTTTCAGGAATAGAGTTGGTTACAACAGTTTGAAGATCAAGAAGTTATTTATTTCATTATAGGTCCTTTTTGTGTACATCGTAGATGAAAGATTAAAGTGTTGTGGAGATGATGTTGTTTGTCTATTATAAATATTTATTTAGTAAATGTAAGCCATAGGGCATGTGTTGTTATTATTTGTATTAAACATTTTATCATTGTATTTATACGAGAGAGGACCTTAATTATTCTATTCAACTTGTTTTAATTCCATAACAATAATTTGGAAATGGAATTTTATAAAGAATTTGGTAAAGTATCCGAGTAATAATATTGGGAGCGTTATAACTTGGTATCAAAGCTAATCGGTTTGAAAACCTAGAGCTCATGGGATGTGATTTTTACCATAATGGGTTTAACTTTGCTTGGTGAGGATGTTTTCTTGTAGATAGAATTAGATGTTAGGAGATTATTTGTTGCATTATGTGGGCATGGGGTCAAGTTTCAAGGATTGTGCTTGTAGCCGGTAAAGTTACTTTGAGATCTCATTCGAAACGCTACTGGTCAAGGTGGTTTCTGGTGGGAGTACTTAGAGAGTTCTGGGACAAGTGGTCATCCTTGTAGACCTGACTTGACTGCGTGGCTAAGTGTTTGATTTATGTATGTGCTACGTGATTAAATGCTAGGTATGTTTTATAACTTAGTGAGGATTGAGTGGGTGTCTTAAGAAAGGCTAGAGTTTCGTTTACAAAGCTTGTTTTTATCTTTGATAGGATGTTAGGAAAAAAAAGTAGAGATCATGTTGGGGCTAGAAGTGCCGGTAGTGGCACAACGATTCCACTAATACCTACATCTACAGCATTGACTACAGGCGAAGAGATTAGACGCGAGACTGTAAGAGCTGTAAGGGAGGCTTTGTAATGCCCCCAAATTATTTAAATTAAAAATAATACTCATAACATGATTAACTCAAAATTTTACAACATCACTTAATAACATTGACTCAAAAACCCTCTTTCTCATTAAACTATACATCAAAAATTACAAACTTGCATGTTAATGTCTTGGCTACATCATCAATACCATAGTTCAAGAAATAAGAGGGTAAAGTTAAAAATGCCCTAATGACTTACAAACATCAAGGCGAAGCCTTGTTATAACAAAATGGACCCGTGGTCTCAAAACAAATAAGCCCAAAGCTTCCATATAATATATCCATGAGCCTTCGTGCTCTAATCAAAACAAAAATCCATCTCTTCCTCTTTGGGGTGGTTACACATCACCGAGTCTTGAAAATGTTAGATAGGAATGAACTAGATGCCTAGTAGAAATACTTTTTAGAATAATCCATATGGAATTATCATAACCCAAAACACATTTTATTACATTCACGTTAAAGGTTTAAGAAAAGATGCATAAGTATTATGGTGCCACCAAAGCCATAACCAACAGTAAGGGGTGCATAGGCTATGAAGCCCCTAAAAGGAGTCCCAATACATATACATAAAGGGCATGTTTGATTGGATGGATTAGAGCATGGGATTGGGATTATTAATCCGTGGGTCCAATTATCCTATGTTTGTTTTGACATTTTGGTTTTAGGATTATTAATCCAATGGATAATTAATCCAAAAAATTTGTAGGATTATTAGTAATGGGGTAAGGGTGGGATTATTAATCCAATGGATAATTTATCCTATTAATCCAATTTGATAGTAAATACCACACTAATTTGATAGGATTATTAATACCTCACTATTAGTCTTATGAATCAAACATGGCCAAAGATTCATATTCGAAGATATCCCCACATTTGCTGGCTATTAATGCAGGAGGGAATGAGCACCCAAAATCATCCATTTTTTCACTTTTACCGACTACAATACGGCTAGACTAGTGGACACCCACAAATATTTTTCCCACATTCATCCGACAATAAGCTCAAGACAGGGCAATTGGGCACCTAGACTTTTTCCTGCGCAGGTACCAATAACACAACACTTTCCAAAACTAACTCCCTACTCAGACTCATACGTTATTTACCACCTCCTTACATAGCCTTTCCAAACTTCCACGAATTTGTGCATTCATGAGATAAAGAGTAAGTGTAACAGCGCCCGCGTGGGAGGCCTCGTGCTACAGTTTGGACTCGATTTGTGTCACGGTTCTTAATCTGAACCAAAGAGTCCAAATCTGGCAAATCGTTTTGAGAAACTGATTTTTGAAAAAGTAGTGCCAAACATGGACTGCTTTGCCAGATACAGAGTCGCCACCTAAATATTTTAAAATGGGAGAATTTAGGAAACCCTGACTCGGTGCCGAAGGCCACATGTCCGTCATCACCGGAGTTGTCTCGGCTCGGGAGCTTGGGTACGATCGGGGAAGGTCAGCTATGAGCACCCCCTTTCGCCCGGTCCGAAGACCGGCCTCTACTAACCGCGATATCCGTTTTTGAAAACTTTATGTGTTCTTATTCCATTTATTAGCCTAGAATTACTATGTTATGCGCACAGCAAACAAGTATAGACTAGATTGCCTAATTTGGAAATAAACATTGCATATCCGTTTGGTTTGAAAATGCTTTGGAATTTGCTACTCGTAAGTAGGCTAAAATACGGATTTCAACGAGTTTTTCCAACTCAAACAATCCGGCCTTCACCCACAGGCATTCAAAACAGTTTAACACATAAGCATCTAGCCACATGTTAAGCATGCTGTCATGGTAACATTCACACTCATGCGATATGCTAAAGCGGAAATACTTACATAGTACTCCGTGCCAAAACAGTAAACTAGTTAGCAAAACATACGTGTCCTAGTTCATGCTAAATTGTCTAATGCAACACATACAGGATGCAATTAGATGGGCTCGGCTAATCTTAAACATGGCATGTGAAATGCAATCAACTATCACATAGTCAATTTTTGAATTGAAGTACAAATGCAGTTAGCGTGATGTACCGAGCCCAATGCATGCAATACAAATGCATGGATGCACGCATGCATAGCATAAGGTATGCTAAAATAAACGTGCCCTAATCTACCATCATAAGCAGGTAAATAAAAAGGAGAAAGAAGTGGGGGTTGGAAGACATGCACACACACACCCACACTTATTACAGATTTGCCCTCGCTCGGAGGGACCAAAATAATAATACAAATTAATTAACTACGCGAGCTAATTAAATATTACAAATTAATTAACAAATTAATTATTCTAAGAAAACAGTAAACCGCCTCGGGAAGTGCGCCGCCATGCATAGGCTGCCTCTGTTTTCCTTCATTTCCTCCTCTGGAGGCTGTCAAAGCCTCAGGACTGATCCCTTGGACAGAGAGGATCACCACCGGCTGATTGAAATTGCCACCGGCAGTGTGGTATGGCCATCGGCACAAAATTGAATCTGTCGGCAGAGAAAATGGTACCGGTCGGCACATTACACTGCCGGTCGGCAGAGTATTCCTGCAGAACCTGCAACTCACAGCAACAGAGGGCAAAACAAGGCATGACAGCACAATTCAAGGCATGTATGCACCAAACATGTCTCTTATCATTGTGATAACTCAAAGGGACATGTGCCTCGGTTCTCGGACCACCAATCACGCATTTCCATGCATGATGGTCCAAGGAACCAAGCATGCAACTTTGGTTTCAAATGCATGCAAACCAATCAAACAAATTAGGCCCAATTCCTATCACCAATTCAAGGAACAAGGCATGCATGCAAAATGCAATGCAACCTAGGCATACAAGCTAGGAATGCAACATGGCATGGCAATTAACTTATGCAAGCATACAAGCATGCATATGGCAATACAAAATGAGTGCAAATATGGACTTAAACATGAATTAGGCGACTCTAAAATAGGCCTAAAACAGTAGCCATTGTGCTAAAAGGTAAGGGCTAAATGGCATGCGCACACACATGCACATAAGGACCAACACTTAAGCACAAATCAAACAACATTCAAGCACACTTGAAAGAAGGAAACATGGACAAATTAGCATGCATTATAAGCTCTAAAATCATGCTAACACATGGTGCCAAACCAAGCAACAAATCAAGCCAAGCATGCACCAAAAGGCCTAAATGTTCAAAGCAAATCAATGAGGCATTGAACTACACTTTAACAAGACCAAACATGGCATGCATTAACCAACCAAAAACAGATTTTTAGCATGTTAAAACAAGGCCAAAGGACTCCTTAGATGGCATCTAAGTGGCCCAAATTCAAAGGCATACACCATGGCCAAAACATGGAGCATTGCAACACATGCTTTCAAAGCATTAAAGAGGCATGCAAGGCAATCCAACAAGCATGGAAATCGGACTGAAATAGCATGTAGGATGATTCCAAATCACCAAAACAATGCAAAGATGGCATGCTACACATGCACATACTCAAGGCCAACAAGCCCAAATACAAAGGAGCTATATAATGCATGCAAAGATCAACCCAAACGATTATGGACAGAGCTAAAACATGGCAAAATAAGCACATAATCTTCACAAATGCAAGCCTAAAACATGCTCCAACAAAGGCTAACAACCTAGAACATGTTAAGGCACAAATAAGGCATTACATGGCAACTATGCTAAACATGCATGAAGTTCCAAAACCAACTTTAAATCATGTTATATTATGGATATATAAGCATGAAAAACAAACCAAACATGCCCAACACACACTCAAGCATAGGCTTCCTTAAGAGGCCAAAATATGCCCTTTTCAAGGACAACAAGGAGATGGGGTGGCCCTCTCCTTCTTGGGACTTCAAAGCATCATCTTCACCACTGAAATCCCTCAAGATTTCAGTGGTGAAGAGACCTCAACACAAAAATCCCGGAGCTAACACAAAATGGCTCAAAATGAGGCCTTTTGAGGCCTAAGGGTGGTCAACAACCCTCAAACAACAAAACACTCTTAATAAACAATAAAGAGGGTTTAAAAATAGAACTTTTTTATGTTATACAATAATCACAAAAATAGCTCTAAGACTAGTAGAAAATCAATGCAAAAAAGGGGGATAAAGGTGTAAGTTTCTTACCCTTGTAGTCCTCTTCAACAATGGTGCTCCAATGGCCTCCTTTGGCTTGAATCCAACACCAAAATCTCAAAACAAACCCTTTAGAACCTCAGCTCCAAGAGGAAGGTGAAACACTAGGTGTTTGTGTGCAATAGTGAGACACAAAACACCTAGTGTGCAAATAAGAGGGAAAGAGAGATAGAGAGTGTATATCTAACCCTAACCCTAGAAAAACCAGAGCTTGGTCTGTATTTTCCTCTCTCAAAAATGTCTAAAAGCTCTCCCCTTGCCTTAGAGAGAGCTCCTCTCTATATGCCTCTTGTAAAGCTTACAAGACAAGCTTTGCAAGAGGGAGATCCCTCCATACACGTGTATGGAGGGGAGCAAAAGCAATACAGCTGTCCAAAAATATCTGCAAAAGCAGATGAACAGCAATCGGCCGGCAAAAAATGCCATCTTGGCCAAACAAAGTGCCGACCGGCACAAAATAGTGCTGACCGGCAACAAAGAGTGCCGGCCGGCAAACTATATTGCCGGTGGCAGCAAAAACCAGCCGGTGGCACCTAGCCACTGCCGGTGATGGGTGGGGATGGTCTACAAGCCCCACCTTGCCCTTCCAAGGCAGGATGCAAGTGTTTGGTGAAAAACCAGACACTAAACGGTCGAGTTCGGGGATCCTGAGGCAAGGCGCGCGAGCCGAGACCTCCGGGAACTCCAAACGAATACAAACATGGAAGATCACCGTGTGTTCAAACAGTGACGTCCAAGTCTTGAGGACGGTCAAAAATGGGGTGTCTACAGTTGCCCCTCTTTGACAGAACTCGAAAGTCATAATAATGACGGGAGTGAATGTCAAAGCCCAGAGACGACCCATTTTTGACAAGGCCGAAGACTTAGACAAACATACAAGACAAATAAGGTATGCGCCCGAAGGCAGGGGCAAAATGCAAGACAATGCACAGAGCCGAGCATAACTTATGATCATGCAAAGAAAGCTGTAATGAAGCAAACATGCGACAATTTTAAGCTAGCATACCAAACTACACTACAATGCAGAAAGGATGTAAGAGAATTATGGAATTCTCAATACGTCTCACTCGGAGGATACAATACCTGTGCGGCTCGTCTGGTTGCACCAGCTTTAAATGAACCGTACATACAATATCGTGCCTGAAAAGAAAACAAACTTAACAGGTACAATATGGTTAGCAACATGCATGACAATGCAAAATGGATGCAAAACGAAATGCAATATATACAAAACAATGTATAAACAAATGCAAATGAAGATGCAATGTATTTAAAACAATGCAAGCTACATGCAAAGCATTTGAATCGTGATCCAATCACGAACGGTTCGAAACCACACCTATGTCAAATAGATTGATGGAGGTAACAAGTCTGTCTACCATAGAACGGTCAACTGAACTATGAGTATTGTAGACAGACGCAAGAACAAGTATTGGGTGGAATCGACATAAGTGGGGAAACAACCCGCTGGAGAAAGGACTACGATCCTAATGCCGGATGCAAAAATTACACTACAATGTAATGGATGGATATGGCACGCAGGCCAAACCAAATCTTGCCTAGGAAAGGCATGCATACATACAAGCCATGTGTAACACAGAAAAGGTGCCGCAACCCTCAACCAACATATCAACGTGGAATCGGCGCGATACACATACAGAACTGTGTTTTAACATGAAAAGTAAGGGCACATACCGGACCAAGCTCAACCTGGAAAGGCGCAAGCCATAGGCGGAAGGTGATGCAATGAATGCATGCAATCTACAATGCAATATCTACAAATATGCAATGGAATGGATATGGATACAATGGATATGGCACGCAAGCCAAACCAAATCTTGCCTAGGAAAGGCATGCACACGTACGAGCCATGTGTAACACAGAAAAGGTGCCGCAACCCTCAACCAATATATCAACGTGGAATCGGCGCGATACACATACAGAACTATGTTTTAACATGAAATGTAAGGACACATACCAGACCAAGCTCAACCTGGAAAGGCGCAAGCCATAGGCGGAAGGCGATGCAATGAATGCATGCAAACTACAATGCAAATGCATGACAATGCACTATGATGCAATGACTATGATTGCAACTTTCCCTATCTTACCAACAGGGTGATATACTAGGTTGGTTCAGTATCCAGAACTGAGGCGTAGACATGCCGCCTCAACCTATGGGGCTTCCATACAGATTTCAATCCGAGGGTAAACCTCTGGGTATTTAAACCAGACTTTAGTCTCGGAACTCCCGAACCTTTGCGTTCTAGGCATAAGCCGTTCGAACTCTAGTTTCCACCGTCCCAGTTGGTCTTCTAGGAACTCATCGCAAGCACAGGCAGGTGGCTTTACCAGACCACCGAAAAAAGTCGTTCGGGCACGACGAACACCAAAGGAATTGCACCTTCAGAGGATTTAAGGTCTCCTAGACCGGGATGCAAAATGCATGCATGACAATGCATGTTTTTTTTTTGTTTGTTTGTTTGTTTTTTGAAATGCAAATGATGCATGAAATGCATGTTGCATGGAATGCGCGACAACACGCGGCTTTCGAAGTGTACGACAATGTGAACACTAAAGGTCTTACACCTTCCAAGGATTTAAGGTCTCCTAGACCGTACGTGTTTAAGGTCTCGCCAGACCATGCGTGTTTAAGGTCTCGCCAGACCGTGCGTGTTTAAGGTCTCGCCAGACCGTGCGTGTTTAAGGTCTCGCCAGACCGTGGTATTGCACGACGGTATGATGCGCAAAATAGCGCAATGCGTTAGGCAACGCGAGTGCACAGGACAGTGCGATGGAATGCATTCAAAATGCAATGAGATGCGCAAAACAGCGCGAAATTGAAATGCACAAAACAGTGCAATACGCAGAATAGCGCGAGGTTTGAAATGCACAAAACAGTGCAATGCGCAGAACAGCGCGAGGTTTGAAATGCACAAAACAATGCGATACGCAGAACAGCGCGAACAACTTTGAAATGCACAAAACAGTGCGATGCGCAGAACAGCGCGAACAATTTTGAAATGCACAAAACAGTGCGATGCGCAGAACAGCGCGAGGTTTGAAATGCACAAAACAGTGCGATGCGCAGAACAGCGCGAGGTTTGAAATGCACAAAACAGTGCGATGCGCAGAACAGCGCGAACAATTTCGAAATGCACAAAACAGTGCGATGGTTTGAAATGCACAAAACAGTGCGATGATCAGTGTAACACGCACGCCACACGGAATGTAAATGGGCTTAAATGCGCAACAACGCACGTATTCCAGAATGCATGACAATGTATGGAATGGAAATGCAATGATGATGCATGAGAAATGTGCACGACAATGCAAAGGGGTGCGTGTTGCGACGCTCGTAATACGTGCATAACAATGCAAATGTGTGGCGCATGACAGCGCAATGTAATGCATCGAAGTAGTGTGATGAATTTGTGCAACATACATGGGGCAACCTTTGAATTCAAAAAGGATACAAAAAGGATACACCTTGCACGAATTCGAGTGCCACGCACTGGAGACACGGCCTGCGGTCAAAACGGAGGTCGGTTGAGCGTCGGAGATGCACTTTCTTGCACTTTCTTCAGCTATGAAGACCAAAAACAACTCAAATGGCCTAAACAAGGCTGTGGGAACCCCACTGGCCGAAAGATGAGGCCACCGGCTGGCCATCGGCACAAAAACAATTCCATCGGCACAAAAAAGTGCCGGCCGGCACAAAACATTGCCGACCGGCAAACAGTTGCTGGTACGGGGCAGTTTTGTCTTTTCACCTCGAGTGTTATAAAATAGGGCTTCAAGCCCTATTTTCTCACTTCTCCACCGCCGAAATCCCTTCCTCTCTCTCTCTAGGGTATTTCTCTCTCATTTTTCGCCCGTTTCTTCGCGTTCCACGCTCGTTTCATCGTCGGATTCGCGATCCTCTTCGCGTTTCGGACATTTTCCACCGATCACATTCTCGTTTCGGTGCCTCGTTCGGCGTTCTCGCCTTTTTGGGGTTTGTTCCCCTCACTTTCCTCTTCATTTCCGTGCCTCTTCACATTCCGGCCTTCCCGGCCATTTCCGACCCTCTCGGGAGTTGACTTTTCAGTTGACTCTTCGTATTCCGACCCGGTTTTCCTTTTTCGGGCCATTTTCACACCACTCTCTACATGGCGGACGACATTCCACGTGGCGGGACTCCCCCGGACCACGAGATGGATCCCGGGGTCGAGCTCTTACCACTGAGCGAGCGCCCGTTCGACCCGGCGACCTACCGGCCGGCGATCCACGTTCTGCCCCCAGACGGCCTGCGTCAGTTCCGGAGCTTTGAGAGGTACGCGGCGTCTGATCTACTACTACGCGAGCCTACCTCCCATCTTTCATTCGGCACTCCCGAGGTAATTTTTCTTCTTTCTGCTTTACTTTCTGCAATGTAGGATACAAAACTGCCATAGTTAGTTGTATTCTCTAACTGCTGAAATCTGATATGCCGTAGACCGTAGTTGACTGTAAACATACATACAACTGATATCTGCTTGAGACTGACACATGCACACACACTGCACTAGTCCTGAATCACCCAAACACACTGCACTCACTGTATTCTACTGCACACACACTGGCACCCAGTATTTGTCTGAATCTGTCAAACTTGCATACATGCCACATCTGTTCTGAAACACTCAAACACGCTGACACAGCACACGTATTTTACTGTAAGCACATCGGCACCCGGTATTTGCCTGAATCTGACAAACTAGCATACATGCCATATCTGTCCTTTCAAAATTGCATTTTGAATGTTGTCTTGCAATTGTCATTTTCTGTTTGCAGGAGGGTTCCCATACTATTCGCGGGTATGGGAATACTGGTGCACGGGAGTGGTATGATGAGCTCCCTGATGCGGTCCAGCGCATCGTGGACCGAGCGGGCTTCGGCACCTTCTGCCGAGGGCTCTCTAGGCTCTCCACATGCAGACCTCTTCTCGCCGCTCTGGCGGAGAGGTGGTGGGACACCACCGATTCTTTCCATTTTTCTGCTGCAGGGGACATGACGATGACCCCTTATGACTTCTCGATGCTCACAGGCATCGGGGTAGGGGGGGATCCGATCCCTTTCGACACAGACATGGATGAGTGGACCGCCGCTCAGGTCCATCTACTGGGGGAGGCGCCACCGCTAGCTCGTCCAGGCTTCGTCCGATACTCCTGGTTCGAGGCACAGTTCAGGGTCCAGCCCGCATTGGGGGAGGAGACTCAGATGACCGAGGAGGACGTGGAGAGGTATGCCCGCGGCTTCCTCATGTTCCTGTTCGGGACTACTATCTTCGCCGATCGGGCGAACACCGTGCCTCTCTGTCTCCTCAGCGCACTGGTGGACGTCCGGGACATCTTGCACTACGATTGGGGTGGCGCTGCTCTGGCCACCTTATACGGATATATGAGCTCGGCTTCTCGCGGCAGCGGCCAGCTGCTCGGAGGTTACTGGCGAGCTTGGGAGGTACATTCCTTCTCCGCTTTTCATTTCTGTCTCGTACTTTCTGTACTCTACACACTGCACACACTGCGGTCTGCTTTACACTCACTGTATACTGTACACACGGCACACACATACATTCTGCTTTACACTTACTGTACACTGCTCACACTGTACACTGTACACAATACACTGCACAACACACGGCTCTGCCATTTCTGCTTTATTCTGTATATTCTGCTTTTTCTGATGGTCATACTGACATCTGTTTTGCAGCTGTGGGTTTACGCCTACTTCCCTAGGCTTGCACCCGTACCAGTCGCGGAGCCTCCTCCGGCTGTCCCGTTCTCGAGTCGCTTCGACGGGAGATGCACCCAGCGACCACGGGAGACGTTCGGCTTCTTCCGCCGATATTTCGACACCATCACCCCGGCCGAGGTATGCTTTACTTTCAGTTCGTTTAGCTTCGCTTTCCCACTGCATGTTTCAATAACAGTAGATAACAAACTGTCTGTCACTTTCAGATCACATGGCGGCCATGGGCCTCCTTGCCGTCGGCGATGCGGGGTCGGTTCCCTGGTGCTGAGGAGACCTCGCGTTTCCGGATTTTGCTTGAGGGCCCGGTCTGTCGGGCTTGGTACCTGGGGGAGCGTTTTCTACGCCAGACCCGCGGGTTACCTGAGCAGATAGTCCCGGCTCACCCTCCTGCAGAGATGAGGGAGACCGAGGGGCTGACCCTTGAGCAGCTGGATGATTACTCCATCGGCTGGGAGGAGGCCGGCTTCCGAGGCACTGGCGACTATCAGGAGTACGTGCGGACGTACCTGATGCGTCCCTTGAGCGGTCGTCGAGCAGAGGGGGCCAGGCCTGTAGCATCGGCGGCTGGGGCCGGAGCAGGAGCAGGGGCTGGATCTTCGAGGAGGGCCCGAGTCCGTGGCAGGGGCGGAGCGCGGGGAGGACGAGGAGCTGGCTGGCCTGCCCTGCCCGCTGTACTGACTTTCCAAGGGCAGGGTGGGTCGACCTATCAGATCCCCTTCGCCCCTCCACCGGCTGGTCACGAGTTCATTGACATCCCCGACTTACCGCCGGTATGTATCACTGCACTTCGTACAGTTATTCATTTCAGTTTACTTGATATTCCACAGAATACTAATGCATCTGATACTTTTGCAGGCCTCTTCTGAGTACACCCGTCAGTCGTTGGCGATGAATGCCTCGATGATGGGGATGCTTCAGCGGACATTTGACCTCCTGGCCGTCTACAGCATACCGGTATGTCCTTCTGACACTGGCCTCAAACCATTCATACACTGCTTTGCATAATCTGATGCACGGCACAACACCTGATACACTGATCTCACAGTATCTGAACACTGCATACACTGCATTCTGCACCAAACTCTGTACTGATAAACTGCTCACGGCATTCTTACCCTGTACTCACATTCTGCATGTTGCACTGTTAAACTGCTCACGGCATTCATACACTGTACTCACACACTGCATTCTGCACTGATAAACTGCTCACGGCATGCTGATGCATTTCCCTTTTTGTGTACTTTTTCAGCCTCCTTTCCAGATTCCCATGGCAGGAGGTGCTCCAGCTAGACCTGTTGTCCCTGCTCGGGGGAGAGATGAGGAGGGCAGGATATTTCCCCGTACCAGGGGAGGGCGTACTCACGTCGGGAGTAGCTCGCGAGCTCCAGTCCCGGACGATGACGACGACGAGGAGTTAGAGGCGGAGGCAGGGTCATCGGAGGAGGAGACCGGAGGCGATTCTAGCTCGGGCTCTGACGACGACGCTGATGATGCTCCTGGACCCTCGTCCAGGAAGAGGACCAGGACAGACTGACGGCCCTTCGGAGTGCTTGACACAGATGCAGATTTTTGCTATCTTTTCTTCTTTGTACTTTTCTTTTTGTTGGTAGATAGATTACCTTGTACTGCCGCAGGCAGATTTTTGCTTCCAAAACTTGTACATTTGAAAAGCTAAGTAAATGAAACAGACTTTTTATCTGAAAAAGTGTTTACATTTACACATTTCATGCATTGCATCGTATCTCATCATGTTACACCTCAATGTAAATGGAATTGATTGGTTATCTGAAAATTGAACACTTGCACTGTAATAATCAGATGACTTAAACAGCCAACAGCAAAATAACCCAAGCAACCCACTGCCTGATTCTGGACACACAGCCCTTACTCTGTTGGGGATTAATCTGCATACAGCCCATAACACAGCATTCGATTCATTCTGCACACGGCAAATTCTGAACAAACGGCCCAATCTGACAGGACGGACCTCAAAGATGGAACCGGTTGGAGTCGAAACACGCTCAAATGTAGAGAATGCCACAGCATTCTGAGCATAAACGATTTTTGAAATCGAATTGAGGGTTTTTCAGACCGGGATATCGAGCCTACAACTGAACACAGCGGGGAGGACTCAAACAAAGAGGTACACGACCTAAACACAACGAGACACGCTCGGAAAAGACTAAAGACAAAGGTTGAGGTAAACAAAACCAAAGACACGACATACAGACGCATTAGCGAAGATGGGAGACCTCGGACCACGAGGAGCCAGTTCAATCTGGGTATTGTTTCCCACCATTTCTGATTTGTGATCCTCACATCACTCGACTCTCAAGCTCGGATTTTCTCTCAAAACCCTTTTCCTCACTTTTCTCTCAACTTACACCTCTCTATTCTTCAATCTCTCATTTTCCATCCCTCCCCGGGGTGATTGATGGATGAATAGGAAGTTGTGTGTTCATGCTCAACATCGTTAGCTCACAGCTATTTCTTCTGACGGGTAGAGCGCTCTTCTGGCAAGTACGTCGATGACCGGGGAAAGACAGAACGCCTGGCTCAACTGTGCCCCTAGTTCATTATTTTAACCATTTTTTCGTTTTTGCTTTCTACTATAACGGTTTTGATCAAAATGAGAGTCGGATTAACGTACTTGTTCGATTTTTGATTTGAAAACCGTGCAAGTCAGGCTGCAAGTACTGAAAATTTTCCTTTTGGGGTCCAAGACAATGGTCCAGTTTTGGAAAATGAAATAGTTTTCGAGAAAATAGTCAACCTCAGTAAAAATTTTCAAAAACTATTTTTCAAACAGTCGATGCTCAACGAGCATGGAACTTACTCTTTGAGATGCACAACCTCGGATCGGAGGCAATGGAAAATTGCCCCTGGTTTGAAGGGGGTGGGAGGCAACGGAAAGTTGCCCCTGGTTTGAATGGCGTCTCACGACGGCTTGTGGCAACGGAAAGTTGCCCCTTGTTTGGGATGGTGCCGCAGCAATCCGCAGACAGTCTTCATTGGCGGTGGTCGAGCTCTTGGACACAGCGATGACGAAGACGGTCACAACACATATATGGACACAATCACCTTGAAGGGTGTTGGCCACTGGACTTTGGGATGAAATCGAAACCATTGCATGGACTGAGACGCTTATGAAAGCGTTGGGGGCTGGACTTCATGATGAAGTTGCCTACGTATCCCAAACATGGGAATCAAGCCTTACGTAGTTCCGGTTAAGGTCCACTCGGGTATTTTAACCTTCACTTTTTTAGGCTCTCACTTTTGCCAAGGCGCCCAATGCGGGTTTTCGACCTTGCGAGCTTTTTTTCATTTTTTATTTCCTCTTTTTTTTTGCATTTTTCTTTTTCTTTTCTTTTTTGTATCTTTTGTCTTTTCTTTTCTCTTCTTCTTTTTTGTATTTTTGCTTTTTTTTGTATTTTTCTCTTGCTCTAACTTTTGCCTGGGTCGCCCTTCCGGGTTTTCGGCCCAGCGAGCCTCTCAAAGGGTAAAAGTGTAACAAGTCCATGCCAAATGGTTATTTTTTGAAATTGAAGCCTCTCTGTGTCTAGGAGAACGGCTGTTGCACTGATTTGCGGAGAATCCATCCCAGTTGCTCTACGAGCTTCTTCCGACGAGATCTACTCCTTCTGATTCGGCTTTGGTGCCTCCTGCTCGAGGGCTGTTTCGAAACTGGCCATACGGGCCTCCATGGCGTTTGTCCGTTGAACTTTCTGAACATTCTGAACGGGTTCAAACTCGGAAAACAAATAGGTTGAATCTTGAGGCTGAGAGCGATCCTAGGCTGCGCAATCTCAAGAGCGATTCCACACAGGTCTTCGCAGGGCCGCGTAAAACATTTGCTTTTGAAAGTTTTTAAGGAAGCGACGAATCGCTCGCGCCGAAGATAGTGTGGAACCAATCTGGATCAAGCCAGGGTCCTTCCCAGTACTCACGCCGACAAGCATGATTTCATTCATAAAAAGGCTTAGCACGCTTCTCTTTCTCTCGAAATGATCAAAATTTTACAAAACCCGAGGAATTCCTTCCTCTTCGTTTTCATCACCGCAGTGTTCAAAAAGGTTTGTTTTTTGAAAAACTTAGGTTAATGCAATGAGTTTGGCACACAGGAGAGCAGACGAGATGTACTGTCAGCCCATTCAAATTCTCTGGTCCTTATGCTGAAAGCAAGCATGAAGGTTGAGATAGCAACAGCTGTTTCAATCGGCTCCGTTGGTGCAACTGGCCCCTCGACAGAAACAGACTCAAAACAAAAACAGATAATAATTACAAAACAAAATGGTGTTCGAGGCAACAACCCCAGAATCACCAGGTATTATATACAACGGGGACTGACTCGATACAACCAGACAGACCCTTAAGCAAAAAGACTGACTCAAAACAAAGAGACAGACTCAAAACAAAAGACTGACTCGACATCTAAGCCAAGATTTACAAAACTCGGTTTCACCGATGCTCAAAAATGCGTGCCAGACGCTTCATCCAAAATGTACCAAATGTTGCCCACAGGCGGTTCACTTTACATACTCGCAGTATCTGAGCCCTCGAAATCCAACAACTGAGTGGTGACGGGCTTGCCCGAGGTGGGTGGTAGGATAACCTTGTTATCAATCAAATCCTGCACTTCATGACGAAGGCGGGAACATCCATCGGTACTGTGACCGGACTGTTGATGGTACGCGCAGTACAAGGTAGCATCATGAGTGGCGGAAAGATTCTTTGGGAGTGGCCGGGGCTCCAAAGGCTTAAGATGCCCATTCTTCGCCAGTATTAGCAATGCCCTAGACAAAGGCATGTGGAGGTCGTGAAAGACTCTGCGCCCTCGGGGCAAGTACTTTGCAGTTTGAGGATTCTTGCCAGATGCGCTGGCGAAAGGATCAGCTGGCGCTGCCTTGGCTTTTTGAACCTTCCCCGGCGTAGGGGTGGGAGCTACTGGAATTGTCTAGGCATGACGGGGCCCATCCCGGTTTTCTGTCTGGCTTGAACTGCCCTTGGTTGGAGCGGGGAAAGCATCATCTACAGCTTTGGTCACTATTGCAGATGTTTGTTGCTTGTTCATCCCTCTGGCCTTCAAAGCCTCGACTGCCCACAGCAGTTGCTCAATGGGGTCGGCGTCTATTTTTGCCTTGTCCTTTCCCTTGGCCTCGGCCTGATCAAGGGTCTAGGTTGGTGCTGGCATGTCGTAGCTATAGCCGGAAGCCACCTCTGGCTGGCTGAGCTCTATCACAATCCGCCCCAGTAGCGGGGGCTCCTGTAGTACAAAATTCTCGGCATACGGTGCCGCTGGCGGTGAAGCCGACATTCCATAGGCGAGGTCTGCCACAGACCTTTGGAGATCGCCTATCATCCCCATCAATTCGAAGGTGGTGGGCTTACGAGCCTGGTATAACTGGGGAGCCCAGACCGGGTGCACAACGGGCGACCTGGGCGGATATGACATACTGATGCTGGCCTCATTCTGCGGAGTGGTTCCCTGCTCCGATACAGCCGTCATAACCACAATCTCTTCTGAACTTTGTGTCGCCATAAATCCTGCCTCAGCAAGGGGGAGACACTGGTTATTCTGTATCAACTCTGCAACTCTCTGAACTGAAAGAAAAACAGACAGCATTTCAGCCCAAACTGATCAATCACGGGTGTAGCCAAACAACTGTACCCTACTGCTGATCACTGTTCCCAGAAGTCACTGTTCCCGAAAGCTGAACCAATACCCGCGGATAACTGATTCTCACAACTGATACTGATACTGGTGTCCCCAGGTTTGGTACTCAAACTTGCAAACTGACATGTGCGTTCCTGTAGAGCAACACTCTAAAAGCACATAGCAAGTAAAAGAGAACAAAACACCCCTATGTTGGGGTAGGGTTTCCCTGTCCTATTTTGTCAGGAGCTAGGGTTTCACTACGCACACAGCGGTTTCAAACAACTTAGCATCGGGTAAGCAACCTGTCCTAGCTTGGAATGGTCACTATGGATCCGAATATGCACTAGGTCGAATGGTCAAAAAGGGTGCCCCGGTAAAACCGAGGTTTGTGTTCCCATACTGTCAGAGCCCATAGCCGGTCAGCCTTATCGACATGCCTTGACAAGACAAGCCTCCGGCAAACCGTTCAGGAATGGCAGATGGCAAACACTGTGTTCCTAGGCGCACCGATGCACATGCAATGCAAAGAAACACATAAGCGAAATCAAAACAGGATATCACGAGTTCGAGTTAAGCTCTCTAAATTTCCCCAGCAGAGTCGCCAGAAACTGTAACAGCGCCCGCGTGGGAGGCCTCGTGCTACAGTTCGGACTCGATTTGTGTCACGGTTCTTAATCTGAACCAAAGAGTCCAAATCTGGCAAATCGTTTTGAGAAACTGATTTTTGAAAAAGTAGTGCCAAACATGGACTGCTTTGCCAGATACAGAGTCGCCACCTAAATATTTTAAAATGGGAGAATTTAGGAAACCCTGACTCGGTGCCGAAGGCCACATGTCCGTCATCACCGGAGTTGTCTCGGCTCGGGAGCTTGGGTACGATCGGGGAAGGTCAGCTATGAGCACCCCCTTTCGCCCGGTCCGAAGACCGGCCTCTACTAACCGCGATATCCGTTTTTGAAAACTTTATGTGTTCTTATTCCATTTATTAGCCTAGAATTACTATGTTATGCGCACAGCAAACAAGTATAGACTAGATTGCCTAATTTGGAAATAAACATTGCATATCCGTTTGGTTTGAAAATGCTTTGGAATTTGCTACTCGTAAGTAGGCTAAAATACGGATTTCAACGAGTTTTTCCAACTCAAACAATCCGGCCTTCACCCACAGGCATTCAAAATAGTTTAACACATAAGCATCTAGCCACATGTTAAGCATGCTGTCATGGTAACATTCACACTCATGCGATATGCTAAAGCGGAAATACTTACATAGTACTCCGTGCCAAAACAGTAAACTAGTTAGCAAAACATACGTGTCCTAGTTCATGCTAAATTGTCTAATGCAACACATACAGGATGCAATTAGATGGGCTCGGCTAATCTTAAACATGGCATGTGAAATGCAATCAACTATCACATAGTCAATTTTTGAATTGAAGTACAAATGTAGTTAGCGTGATGTACCGAGCCCAATGCATGCAATACAAATGCATGGATGCACGCATGCATAGCATAAGGTATGCTAAAATAAACGTGCCCTAATCTACCATCATAAGCAGGTAAATAAAAGGGAGAAAGAAGTGGGGGTTGGAAGACATGCACACACACACCCACACTTATTACAGATTTGCCCTCGCTCGGAGGGACCAAAATAATAATACAAATTAATTAACTACGCGAGCTAATTAAATATTACAAATTAATTAACAAATTAATTATTCTAAGAAAACAGTAAATCGCCTCGGGAAGCGCGCCGCCATGCGTAGGCTGCCTCTATTTTCCTTCCTTTCCTCCTCTGGAGGCTGTCAAAGCCTCAGGACTGATCCCTTGGATAGAGAGGATCACCACCGGCTGATTGAAATTGCCACCGGCAGTGTGGTATGGCCATCGGCACAAAATTGAATCTGTCGGCAGAGAAAATGGTGCCGGTCGGCACATTACACTGCCGGTCGGCAGAGTATTCCTGCAGAACCTGCAACTCACAGCAACAGAGGGCAAAACAAGGCATGACAGCACAATTCAAGGCATGTATGCACCAAACATGTCTCTTATCATTGTGATAACTCAAAGGGACATGTGCCTCGGTTCTCGGACCACCAATCACGCATTTCCATGCATGATGGTCCAAGGAACCAAGCATGCAACTTTGGTTTCAAATGCATGCAAACCAATCAAACAAATTAGGCCCAATTCCTATCACCAATTCAAGGAACAAGGCATGCATGCAAAATGCAATGCAACCTAGGCATACAAGCTAGGAATGCAACATGGCATGGCAATTAACTTATGCAAGCATACAAGCATGCATATGGCAATAGAAAATGAGTGCAAATATGGACTTAAACATGAATTAGGCGACTCTAAAATAGGCCTAAAACAGTAGCCATTGTGCTAAAAGGTAAGGGCTAAATGGCATGCGCACACACATGCACATAAGGACCAACACTTAAGCACAAATCAAACAACATTCAAGCACACTTGAAAGAAGGAAACATGGACAAATTAGCATGCATTATAAGCTCTAAAATCATGCTAACACATGGTGCCAAACCAAGCAACAAATCAAGCCAAGCATGCACCAAAAGGCCTAAATGTTCAAAGCAAATCAATGAGGCATTGAACTACACTTTAACAAGACCAAACATGGCATGCATTAACCAACCAAAAACAGATTTTTAGCATGTTAAAACAAGGCCAAAGGACTCCTTAGATGGCATCTAAGTGGCCCAAATTCAAAGGCATACACCATGGCCAAAACATGGAGCATTGCAACACATGCTTTCAAAGCATTAAAGAGGCATGCAAGGCAATCCAACAAGCATGGAAATCGGACTGAAATAGCATGTAGGATGATTCCAAATCACCAAAACAATGCAAAGATGGCATGCTACACATGCACATACTCAAGGCCAACAAGCCCAAATACAAAGGAGCTATATAATGCATGCAAAGATCAACCCAAACGATTATGGACAGAGCTAAAACATGGCAAAATAAGCACATAATCTTCACAAATGCAAGCCTAAAACATGCTCCAACAAAGGCTAACAACCTAGAACATGTTAAGGCACAAATAAGGCATTACATGGCAACTATGCTAAACATGCATGAAGTTCCAAAACCAACTTTAAATCATGTTATATTATGGATATATAAGCATGAAAAACAAACCAAACATGCCCAACACACACTCAAGCATAGGCTTCCTTAAGAGGCCAAAATATGCCCTTTTCAAGGACAACAAGGAGAGGGGGTGGCCCTCTCCTTCTTGGGACTTCAAAGCATCATCTTCACCACTGAAATCCCTCAAGATTTCAGTGGTGAAGAGACCTCAACACCAAAATCCCGGAGCTAACACAAAATGGCTCAAAATGAGGCCTTTTGAGGCCTAAGGGTGGTCAACAACCCTCAAACAACAAAACACTCTTAATAAACAATAAAGAGGGTTTAAAAATAGAACTTTTTTATGTTATACAATAATCACAAAAATAGCTCTAAGACTAGTAGAAAATCAATGCAAAAAAGGGGGATAAAGGTGTAAGTTTCTTACCCTTGTAGTCCTCTTCAACAATGGTGCTCCAATGGCCTCCTTTGGCTTGAATCCAACACCAAAATCTCAAAACAAACCCTTTAGAACCTCAGCTCCAAGAGGAAGGTGAAACACTAGGTGTTTGTGTGCAATAGTGAGACACAAAACACCTAGTGTGCAAATAAGAGGGAAAGAGAGATAGAGAGTGTATATCTAACCCTAACCCTAGAAAAACCAGAGCTTGGTCTGTATTTTCCTCTCTCAAAAATGTCTAAAAGCTCTCCCCTTGCCTTAGAGAGAGCTCCTCTCTATATGCCTCTTGTAAAGCTTACAAGACAAGCTTTGCAAGAGGGAGATCCCTCCATACACGTGTATGGAGGGGAGCAAAAGCAATACAGCTGTCCAAAAATATCTGCAAAAGCAGATGAACAGCAATCGGCCGGCAAAAAATGCCATCTTGGCCAAACAAAGTGCCGACCGGCACAAAATAGTGCTGACCGGCAACAAAGAGTGCCGGCCGGCAAACTATATTGCCGGTGGCAGCAAAAACCAGCCGGTGGCACCTAGCCACTGCCGGTGATAGGTGGGGATGGTCTACAAGCCCCACCTTGCCCTTCCAAGGCAGGATGCAAGTGTTTGGTGCAAAACCAGACACTAAACGGTCGAGTTCGGGGATCCTGAGGCAAGGCGCGCGAGCCGAGACCTCCGGGAACTCCAAACGAATACAAACATGGAAGATCACCGTGTGTTCAAACAGTGACGTCCAAGTCTTGAGGACGGTCAAAAATGGGGTGTCTACAGTAAGTTTCATCATTTTAAAGAATTAAAAATCAATTCTATTCAGTCACATCCTTCTTCAATTTCAAAAGTTAGGGTTTTCATTAAATTTGGAATTGTTTCCCCTCCATTATGTTACATCTTATTTCTCAACTAAAATCTCAATAATCCATAGCCATTAATTGAAATCTTAGGAAAATATAGAGAAAATTTCATTTTTTGAAAACAAAAACCCAATATTGTAAACTCAAACATTTAATTATAGCATCAATGTCATAATAGCACCACATAAACATCATCAAAATAAAGAGATACAAGATTAAAAGTAATCCTACCTCAAAAATGAAAGTAAAGAAGCTAGATCAAGAAGATTCTTTCGAAAAATCAAAAATCCAATCAGTGGAAAGGCACAATCTTCGCGTAAACTTCGATTTTTGTAAGGAGTGGAGGTGTAGATCTTAGTAAAATGAGAGACTTCTAGTGAGAGAGAGTTAGGGTTTTCGAAGCTAGAGAGAGGAGAGAAGGAAGAGAAGAAAGCGTGGAGAAAATGATCTAAAAAATAACTTTTGAGAGGCCTTTTCATCGCTCGAGCGGTGAACTTAAACTCTCAGTATTTCAGCCTGCAAAACGAGATTCTAGCAATCCCCTTATCTTCGCTTGAGCAGTCCTCCTTTCCACTTGACCTACAAACCCTACTACTGGAGTCTCACATCTCCGTTCGAGCGATCTTTTCACCGCTCAAGCAGTCACCTGGAAGGAATTGTCACAATCTCTCCTCTTAAGGAATTTCATCCCCGAAATAACATCAATTCACAACGCCACAAGAACATAGTAACGGCACACTAATTACAAATCACCAACAATCCCAAATAACAAATGGATAACTTTTAATGAGGGATACATGAAAGATATAATAGGAAAATCATATCACATTCGGTTTACTAGAAATTAGGAAAAACGAAACAAAAGAAAATATTACATATTATGAAATACATCCGAGACCTCGACCTCACACTATAAAGTTGCTTCATCAACCCCATGATGATGCCATAGCACTTTAACTAACAGAATGGTCTTACCCCTCAATACTTGCTCTCGAGTGTCTAAAATTTGGATCGATCTCTCTTCATAATAGATAACCCCATCAACCTCAATGTCTGTCCAATCGAACACATGGGAAGGATCAGGCTCATACTTATGATGCATTGACATGTGGAACACATTGTGTACTCTGGAGAGTTATAGTGGTAAGGCAAGATGATACACAACCTTTCCTACCCGTTCTATAATGTCAAAATGCCCGATAAAACGTGGAGATAATTTCCCGCTCCAAACAAACCTCATCAACCCCCTCTTTGGCAAAATTCTCATAAACACGTGATCTCCCACCTCAAAAGACAATGGCCTCCGCCTTCGGTCAACATAACTTTTCTTACGACTTTGATTCGTAACTAATCTCTTATGGATGAGAGCCACGTTCTCGGTGATCTCATGAACTAAATCAGGTCCAAGCATAGGTGAGTCCCTTACCCTGGCCCAACACACCGGTGTTCTACAAGGACGCCCATACAAGGCTTCGAAAGGTGCTATCTCTATGCTAGCATGATAACTATTATTATAAGAAAATTCGGCTAACAATAAATGTTTTTCCCAAGAACCCTTGAACTCTAACACACAAGCCCTTAACATATCTTCTAGAATCTGAATGGTACATTCTGACTGCCCATCAGTCTATGGGTGATATGCGGTTCTAAAGTTCAATTGACTACCCAAGGCACTCTGAAAGCTTTGCCATAACCGGGCATTAAAATAGGGATCTCTATTTGAAACTATACTCACTAGAACTCCATGGAGTCAGATAATTTCACAGATATAAAGTTCAGCCAAGTATTCAACAGAATCCCCTACACTCATGGCAAAGAAGTGGGCTGACTTAGTGAGTCCATCCATAATCACCCATATTGCATCATTACCCTTTGAGTTCTAGAAAGGCCTGTAACAAAGTCCATTGTGACATGTTCTCATTTCCAATCGGCAATAGGTAAAGGTTGTAATAATCCCGCGGGTTTTTGTTGTTTGGCTTTAACTTGTTGGCAAGTTAAACACTTAGACACAAATGAGGCTACATCCCTCTTCATACCCCTGCGCCAAAATTAACAACTAAGATCAGGGTACATTTTTGTACTTCCTGGATGCACTGTAAGGCGAGAGTAGTGAAATTCTCGAACGACTTCACTCTAATGGGCTCAGGTACAAACAAATAATCAAGATAACGAATGCTCGAATCGGTATGAATGTTTAAACCATTTTCTTCTTCTTTTTTTTTTTTTTTCCTTTAGAGATTATCTCTTGAATAGTCTTCACATCTGATCACCCTGTTGTCCCTCTGCTACTCAAGTGACAAGTGTAGGATGTGCAATAGCAGTGAACACGGTACCTTGTTCTGTGGACTTGCGAAATTGCAAGGGAATTAATAAAGTTTTTGTTCCTATGTATTTGATTTTAGGAGTTCTGTCAAAAACCCTAAATTGATAGAATATTTGATCTTTTCCACTGAATTCACTAATGTCGTCTATCATCTTTCATTCCCTCATAGCAAGACTAGCCAAAGAACTCATAGATTTTCTACTCAAGGCATCGGCCACTACATTGACCTTCCCAGGATGGTAGTGTAACTAAAATTCGTAATCTTCCATGAATTTCATCCACCTTCATTGATGTAAATTCAAATCCTTCTAAGAAAATAAGTACTTGAGACTCTTATGATCAAAGAACACTTCAAACTTCTCACCATATAAGCAATGTCACCAAAGTTTCAAGGCAAAAATGACTCCGGTCAGTTCTAGGTTATGCGTTGAATAATTTCTCTCGTGAGTTTTCAATTGGTGTGAGTTGTACACCACTACCCTTCCTTTGTGCATCAAAACACACCCCAAACCTTCCCTAAAAGCACCGTAATACACCATACAACCCAAACCACATTCTGGTATGATGAGAATAGGGGCAATAGTCAATCTAAGTTTAAGGATTTCTCATAAGCCTCACTCCAAACAAATTTCACACCCTTACGAGTCAATCTAGTCAAAGGTAATGCTATAGAGGAGAAATTCCTCACAAAGCAACGATAGTAACCAACTAGACCCAAGAAACTATGAATTTTAAAAGCATTTCTAGTTTGATCCTATTTCTGCACTGCCTCAATTTTGGAAAAGTCTACTGTGACCCTGTCTCTGGAGAATATGTGACCCAAGAACTTTACTTCTTAAATCCAGAATTAACACTTTTCAAATTTTGCATATAACTGGTGTTCCCTAAGGAGTTGTAGGATAATATGGAGGTGCCTCTCGTGCTCCTCCTCGGAGGGTGAGTAGATGAGAATGTTGTCCACAAAGATGACTACGAACTTGTCGAGCAACTCCCGAAAGACTCAATTCATCAAATCCATGAATGTAGCAGGTGCATTGGTCAGACCAAACGGCATGACTAGAAAATCATAATAACTATACCTAGTACGGAATGCCGTCTTTGGGATATTCTCATCCCTGACTCGCAGTTGGTGATAACTCAACCTCAAATCAATTTTTGAAAAACAACGCGAACACTTTAGTTGGTCGAAAAGATCATATATTCTAGGCAGTGAATACTTATTCTTAACCGTAACCCTATTTAGTTTGCGATAGTAGATGGGTAACCTCAATGAGCCATCTTTTTTTTGGGCAAAAAGGGCCGAAGCTTCCCACGGTAGAGTACTAGGACGTATGAAGCCTTTATCTAGCAAATCTTGTGAGGCCCCTGAAATATGTATTCTCTTTAAAGACCTTAATGTTTGAATTATTTTCTTAAAGCCCCTCGGTTACTTGAATTAATTCGAATCTTGTCAGTTAGCATTACTATTTTTATTTTTATCAAAACAGGAATTTCCCTAGCCAGATTAGGTTCCCTAACCTAATTTAATTCTACATAAGTTACATGAATTTAATACCAAACCCTCACTCTTTATTTAAATTTAAAATTTCCCCAAAAACTAGTACTTGTACCCTTGTACCATGAGTACCATCAATCAAGTGATATATATATATATATATACACCTTGAGAAGTGTGCCTTAGAACCTTAAAAAAAAATAAATAGCCCCTTCACCCTTCCCTAGGGCCGGCCATTCTAGGAGGACGTGAGGAGCCAATTTTCAAAGTTTATCATCATGAAATTCTAGAAAACCAAAAACCTAGTACCCTAAACCTAGGATGATAATTCGAATACTAGTTCCATTTCAACTAAATGTTGCCTAAACCTATGAGTAAGCCCCCCTAAATCACTCCTATTCCTTTAAACTTTAAACAAATCGTAACCTTTCCATCCATTTCCAACTAATGGGCTTTTAGGACTTTTTACATCAAAAATTGTCTATAACTACCAACATTCCCTAGCTTGGCAAGCACAAACAACACACTCACATACACATTTGGCTAGAGGAGAGGGAGGAGAGCAAGAGAGAGAAGTTCAGAGAGGAAGAGGGAGGAAGAAAAGAGCCTTCTTGTTCAAAGCTTAGCAAGTAAGTCACAACACAACATTCTCTTTCATTTTCCTTTTTCAAATACATGTTTCTAAGGGTTCTAAAAAATGTTGTCATATATGTTATCGATGAGTTACTTGTGTTAAAAATGCTAAGAGTTGAGTATTGATTCTATCTCTCTTGTATTTTCCACATATCGGCACAAAACCATCTTTTCTTCATACCAATCTCTTAACTTTCCAAGGGCACACTTTCAAGAAAATTTTCTGAGTTTAATATATGTTAGTTAGCTTTTTTTCATCACAAAAGAAACGAAAATTTTCCCTTGGTGGAACCCTTTTCTCATAAATCTTCTTGTTTTGGGCATTTTACCTTAGAATCTGTTTGCAGCCCACTTTCAAAAATTTTAGAAAAATGTATAAAATTATTCTGGACCTCTATTTTACATCAAAATCTTCCTTAAGGAGTTAGCTTTCAAATAAAATTGGTTTCATAGAAAAACAGTGAGTGGTTTGCAAGAAAATCAAATTTTCGTAACTATCGACAAATCTGGACAGCGCTGGACTGTTTTCTAAATAATTTAAAATCTAGAAAGACTATCCCATTTCCGAAATATGTTCTAGGAACTAGATCAAATTCTCTACGAGCCATAGGAAGGCCGAGTCCGGTGAAAGATCTAAAATAGTCCTTTCATTTTAATCTTTATGCGATACTAAATTTGGAAATTGTGTTATGTGTGGATGTTTTATGCCCTTGAGTTCATGAGATTGCTTATTAGCTTATGATCATATCTTGGCATTATATTATATGTGTTGTGATTATGTTATTTACCTTTTTCATCTTAAGAATGCATGCTTATATGGATATTATTGTCTTGTAAGTTGGACTAACCTTGATTTAAAACATTTAATTCAACGGGAAACCTAATAGGGAGGGTATTGGGTTTTTGAACACTTGAGTAATGAAAAGATGAGAATATGTGATATATGGTTTGTTGGGATGCGTTCCCTAGTTGGAAGTTAAAGTCTTGCGCAAGTGGTTTTCAGGACCCTTGAACAGAGCGGTTGTATTCGGACCTTAGGTGGTTTGATGTGAGGAGGGATTCGGGCAAGGCCCTATTTTACCGTCTCTTTTGAGGCCCTACGGTTGGCGCTACGGGGTATATAACCGTTGGTAGGCATCCGAGGTTAGTTCTACAACCAAGCAGCAAATGAGAGGGCATACCGAATACTCCGCGTCCGATTCTTGTGGTCGGGAGGACGAATCTCTTTGGGGGATTTCTAGTTTACTAGCATCCAACTTAGCTCTTTATTTATTTGAATATCATGTTTACTACTTGATGTTAAAATTGTGATTTTGTTTTGGACTGGGAAAATGGGACCGGGTGTGTGTGTGTTTACTGGGCATTCGAAGCTCACGGCGTATCATGCCAGGTGACGAAGCGGAACTCATAGCTGGAGACGACGAGCCTGAAACTTTCGAGGCTTTTGGCTATCTTAGGGAAGCTGGAAATTTCTTTTGATATTTTGTAAGACTCACGTGAAGATTTAAACTTTCTTTCGGATGTAATGTAATGGAACAAGCTTTTGAATTAAGTATATTTGTGATTGTTATGTATTTATATTCTATGTATGAACCTTATCGTTGCTTATGAGACCTTGTGTCAATACCTTTTAAGATTTGCCAAAAGGTCAGTGCGCTGCCTAAGAAAGTTGGACTTAGAATGGAGGCTAATTTGACTCCTCCGGCGATCTGGGATCTTACTTGGTTATTGACCATAGGACTCATTAGTGACTCTCCCTTGACTACAACCAATAGTGTGGAGTCGGGGCGTCACAAATCTTGCAATTGTTCCTTCAAAACAACCAACTCAACCAGTGCGAACCTATACGATTGCATGGTGATAGATGTTGTGCCCAACACTAAATCTATGTAAAACTTAACCTCCTAGTGAGGCGATAGCTCGATAAGATCACCTGGAAAGGCATTCGGGTATTCACAAACAACCCTAGGTAATGTGTCCTGAACCATACTCTCTTCAACACAAGTTAAAGACAAAAGGAAGCTAAGCTCGCCTTGACCCCGAAGGTCATATAACGGAGAACATATCACATCGGTCTCCCAAAAAGTAGAAGCAATCCCTTACTGGTGTATGAACAGTAACCCTCCTACGATGACAATCTATGGTGGTATGATAGGAAGACAACCTGTCCATATCTAAGATAATGTCAAAATTGGCATGTCTAACACCACAAAATCAAACAAAAGTCGATGCCTGACAACTTCTATTTCACAACCACGAAATACTTTGCTTAATACAACTTTACCCCAACCGGTGACTCTACCATAAACAGAAATGGAAACTGATCCTCCTTTAACCCCAAAATCGATGCGAATGCAAAAAATATAAATGAATAAGATATCTTGGTTTCTATCAACATGCTGGCCTAACTATTGAAGACAAGATAAGTACCTCTCACAATAGATGGCCCCGATGACTACTCGAATGTAGTGACAACTTACACCCGTCCTGGGGTGATCATGGTCCAGAATGGGGTAAAACCAAGACCAATCCGTTATCTATGGTTCCTGAAAAATTAAAACTAATCCAATCCATTTAAATCATGGAACAAATGCAAACCAATCTATTAAACACAGATTGGATTGGTTTAGGATCACGAATTCACATAATTAAACAACAAAAAAAATATAGAACATTTTAATTTCATAAAAACATAAACATATCATCATATTAATTCCACAATAGCAACATGTCTTTCCATAATAGCGACATACTATTCTAGAATTTAAACAACCATAAGAAAACTAGTTCCACCATAAGTATTTAGACCATTACAAATTAAAACTAAAAACCAACAAACAAAAGCAATAAAAGATACTATGCGGGTTTAGGTTTGGGTTTAAGTTTATATGGAATAAGAGAAGATAATATGCAGGAGGGTGTACAATAAAAATATAGGCTATTTGTACACGGTCCGGATCAGTTCTAATCCTGAACGTGGATTTCAATCCGAAACTGATCCGTAGACTATGGAATTTTAATTTTTTAATCCGAAACCGAACCATAGATTCAAAAAACCAATCCAAACCTACCGAATTGGATTGGACCGGATCAGATTACGGATTTCACGGATTCCTTGCTCAGCCCTACACTCGTCTCTGTGGTCTCTACTATCCTTGGCCGTTCATCGGAACATAGGCATGTTGCACAGATTGTGTAGATGTGGCCACGTGCACTACTCTAGATGCCTAGCCTAAATGAACCGTCTAATGTGACTGTCACTGACCCTGACCCATTTGCAAGCCTCCCAACTGGCGAGATCCTAATACACTAGCTAACCCTACTTTTTGTAGGCAAAACTTCTTTAAATGCCTCGACTAACCACACTGATAGCCAAATGGCACTAGGCCCCTACTTTAAGACTACCTCTGAGGACGAGTCGACTATGTCTGTGGCCTAACCCTCTGACCACACTATGAAGCTTTGTAACCTAGTTGGCCACATCGATAACAAGCACCACGTTTTTGACCCGTGTTCCCAGAACTTCGATCCATTACCAAACCCAAAGACACAGCCTGCTGTGATGGCGACTAAAAAGATGATAAACCCTTAGACTTTTTAGAAGCCCTCGAATCACCCTGAGAATTCGAGTACCCTAACCTCTTTAGCTTCTATCTTGCTTCCTTTGGCCCCACCATAATCTCTACATGAGCTACAGCCTCCATAATCAATCATAGTCCCTAATCATGTTACCCACCACCTTTATCAAAATTTTTGGCATCAACCTCTTCTCGAATTCCAAGCATCAACGTTCGTCGATCGCCACAAGCTCAGGTGCACAGCGGGATAGACTGGTAAAAGTAGATTCAAACTTAGCCACGGGTGTGTCAAGCTGCAACAACTCTTCAAAATGCCTCCTCAATCATTCCTTAGCAGTGGGAGGAAGGAACTTCTCTTGAAAAGGATGTGTGAATGCCTCCTATGTGTGCTCGATGCGATTTTTGGTATACTTCCACCACTGCTCAGCCTCTCTCTTTATTTGGTAAGCCGCCAATGCCATATGAAGCTCACCCTTACATATATCTAAAATCTCGAAAGACTTGACTATAACCACACGTCAGCTTTCATAGGGTCAGGCCCGCCACTAAACTCGGCAGGGTTGGAACAAAAGAATTCCTTCTTTAAGAATCAGGTTCTAGTTTTGTCTTTAATTGTCTGAGCCGCTTGCTCAGCTCTAAGTATATCCATGGACTTTTTGAGAGCCCCTGCCATCTCTCGGGCTAATGTCCTCATTGCTTCTTGGCCCAGAGAAATGACCATATTATTTTGACATGCTGTTTCTTCCTGAAGAGGGATCTACAGTTGGGTTAAAATATCCCGACCACCCCAACGAGGTCTACCACGACCTCTGCCACGTCCAAACATCCTATATGAAAAAGAGGTAAGATTAAATTCATTATTCACACCTCCACACTTAGTCTCACATGTCACGCACGCACTAACATAGACCAAACATACACTTGAGTCACATTAAGCAAACCACATAAGCATCTTGTCACATAGAAAACATACGGACCACCGTTTTAAGATATTAAATTGTTCCACAGTGCTCAAAGACTTCCAAGTGGAAAAAGTATTGATCAGGTGCCTTTGCAAAAAGACTTCGATGAGTGCAATGAACGCAAGTCCTATCCTAAAAGTTTGACCCCATAGCCACATAAACACATAACATATAAGACAACTTATGTCCCTTCCTAGCATGAAAAACCCGTTATGGCACAACCCACATCCCATGAGCTCAAGGTATTCAAACTTGGTTAGCTCTGGTACCAATATATAACACCGCCAAATTATTTAAAATAAAAATAATATTCATAACATGATTAACTCAAAATTTTACGATATAACTTAATAATATTGACTCAAAAACCCTCTTTCTCATTGAACTATACATCAAAAATTACAAACTTGCGTTACATCATCAGTACCATGGTTTAAGAAGTTAGAGGATATAGTTAAAAATGCCCTAATGGCTTATAAGCATCAAGGCGATGCCTTGTTACAACAAAATGGATGTGCGATCCCAAAACAAATAAGCTCAGAGCTTCCATATAATACATCCATGAGCCTTCGTGCTCTAATCGAAACAAAAATCCATCTCTTTCTCATTGGGGTGGTTGCACATCTCCAAGTCTTGAAAATGTTAGATAGGAATAAACTAAATGCCCAATAGAAATACTTTTAACCAAGTATCTAATTATTAGAAGAATCCATATGGCATTATCACAACCCAAAACATATTTTATTACATTCATGTTAAAGGTTTAAGAAAAGATGCATAAGTATTATTGTGCCACCAAAACCATAACTAACACCGGGGTCTAAATATGTCGTGAAGGTCCTAAGAGGAGTCCCAATACATATACATATAGATTTATATTCAAAGATATCCCCACATTTTTCGATTATTAATACGGCAGGGAATGGACACTCAAAACTATTTGTTTTTCCACTTTTGCCGACTACAATACGGTAGGACCAGTGGACACCCCAAAAATATTTTTTCCACGTTCATCTAGCGATAAGCTCAAGATAGGGCAATTGGGTACCTAGATTTTTCCCTGTACGGGTACCAATAACATACAACACTTTCCAAAATCAACCCCTTACCTCACACGCTATTTACCACCACCTCACACAGCCTTTCCAAACTTCCAAGAATTTGTACATTCATAAGATAAAGAGTAAGTTTCATCAATTTAAAAAATTGAAAATCAATTCCATTCAATCACATCCTTCCTCAATTTCAAAAGTTAGGGTTTTCGTTAAATTTGGGGTTTTTTCCCCTCCATCATGTTAAATGCTATTTCCTAACTAAAATCACAATAATCCATGGCCATTAATAGAAATCTTAGGAAAATGTAGAGAAAATTTCATTTTTTGAAAACAAAAACCCAATATTGTAAACTTAAACATTTAATTATAGCATCAATGTCATAATAACACCACATAAACATCCTTAAAATAAAGAGATACAAGATTAAAAGTAATCATTCCTCAAATATGTAAACAGAGAAGCTACATCATGAAGATTCTTTTGAAAAATCAAAAATCCAATTGGTGGAAAGGCATAATCTTCGCGTAGACTTCGATTTTTGTAAGGAGTGGAGATTTAGATCTTAGTAAAATAAGAGATTTATAGTGAGAGAGAGTTAGGGTTTTCAAAGCTAAAGAGAGAAGAGAAGAGAAGGAAAGATAAAATGGGATAAAATGATCTAAAAAGTAATTTTAAGTTGCTAATATCGCGCAGACCACTTGAGTGGTGAACTTAAACACTTAGTATTTTCAGCCTGCAAAATAAGATTCTGGAAACGCTCTTATTTTTGTTCGAGCAGTAACTTGATCGCCCGAGCGGTCCTCTTTTTCACCTGACCTGCAAAACTAATTATTGGAAGTCTCACATCTCCACTCGAGCGGTCTTTTCACCTCTCGAGCGGTCGCCTAGAATGAATTTTCATAGGCTTTAGCTCGCAATGAGGGGGACAACTTTTGTGCCCTCAAAGTTACTACGTAGTTCTTTCACTTTAACCCACTAGAGTTCATAGGCGGGCTTGAACCACTAGAGGCAAAGGATTGTTTAAAGCAAATCGCCAAAACTCTTGATATGCTTAGAGTTGAGGATGATGGGTTGAGAGTGGCATTAGCGAGTTTCCTATTGAAATTAGATGTCGTATATTAGTGGAAGTGTGCGAGGACTACCATAGGCACTAGTTGGGTTGCATTCACTAAGGCCTTTATAGCCAAGTACTTTCCTCCTTCCACTCGGGAAAGATTGACGAAACAGTTTATGGAGTTGCATTTAGGTACTATTCCTTTAGCACATTTTGAAGTGAAATTCACTAGCTTGTCTAGGTTTGCTCCAGAGTTAGTGGCAACAGAGCAACGTCATTGCATTAAGTTTGAAGACAGGTTATAAGACGATATTCGATGGAAGGTTGTTGGGTGCATGCATAGGACTTATCACACTTTAATAGAGGCGGTGACTCACGTAGAAGCCACCAATCTTGAGGTCAGCCAAGATTGAGGGGAAAAGGCCATATTGGCGAGTTCTATGGTACGAGAGCACGCTAGGCCTAGTAGAAGGCAAAAAAGAGCAAAAACTCTATCACAAGCATAGTTTTAGCCTCCGTCTACTGTTGTTTCTTCAAATTCATCCTTCAGGAGGTCCAATCAGATTTATGCTTCCTCAAGTTGGTCACAGAATAGAGGACCATCATTTTGTTCTAAGTGTAATCAGTTGGGCCATGTTAGGCATCGTTGCCCTCAGCACGGGCAGATCTAGTTTTCATTAGTTTAGATTGGGGTAAAGATGGTATTGGAGATTAGTAGAATATTTTGATTGTTTGGGCATTGTAATGTCACATTATTAAATGTGGGGCTCTATGCCTGTTGATGTTGTATGTACATACGTTTGTTGTTTAATCCAAAATGTTAGACTTGTGATGGTTTGTGAATTTACTTGAATTAAGAAGTCATTGTTTGGATTGGTAATTTTAGTATTATTGTGAATGTGTTATTGTTCATGAGTTGATGTACGTAAAGATTTGTGAGTCCTTCATTGATCGAGAGTTGTTATTGAAATTAGTAATTCGTGTATTGTTGTAAAGTAAATCAGAGATGCTTCGAGAATTGAATCATGTTAACTGAGGATATATTAGTCTTGTAGGGGTAGTGAGAATTTCTTAGTTGAACATTGAGAATGATTCTTGAGAGAATGTGAGACTTGTAACCTTAATAATGAGAATGATGATAGAGTCAGTTATTGAATATGTTTGAGTTGGTGTGAATAAAAGGCTTTGTTATTGACCCTAACGGTCATTGGGAGTAGTGCGAAGTGTTTAATTACCACATAGGTATGAATGCTATAGTGGATACGCTTAAAGAATAAGAGTGGTGTGATTGAGTCCTTTGTCACGACCCCAAACCGCCCCTAGTAGTTTGGTGCCGTGATGGCCAGTAATCCGAGATTACCGAAGGCCAACTTTCAAAATTCACACCCAATCAGAGTATAAATATAGGGGGCTAACATGTGCAAAAGTAATAATTTACAATACAAGTGGTCCATAAGAACAGTGCATAAGTCAAATAGAATGGCATACAACATTACATAGCTTTACAACTTGAATACAAATAGAAATGAAGTACAAAAATACATATTACATCTTGGTAAAAGGCTTCTCAAGCCGACATGAACAAAGTACATGAAATACAAGTCAAGAAACACAATCTTCAAACTTGCCAACATCCTCACTGCCGACATAACATGCATACAAAACACACATCTCAGCGTAGCCGACTTCTTGCTTGTTACCTACCTACAAACATAAGGAGGGTGAGCTTGGATACTCGGTGAATGGTACCAGTAATAAAGGGGTTAAATGAATGATACCCAAGATCTTTTCAAAACAGTACATATTATATCCTTGTCAAAACCATACATAACATAGCTTAGCTTGGCTTGAAACAAAACATCATTCGAAACTTGGTCTTTCAAAACTTACTTACATACTTAACATACGTCAATCTTAAACATGGGGTGATGACATCCCGGCAAAACAAAAGCATAACCTCGGCATCGAGCACACCCGTTCATAGTACGTCGGCGGCCGATATCTTAACAAGGGTGCTACTTAGGCTTAACGTCCCCTAGCACGAAAGGACGGTGCTACCTAGGCTTAAAGTCCCCTAGCACGGAAGGACTATGTTACATAGGCTTAACGTCCCCTAACACAAAAGGATGGCGTTACTTAGGCTTAACGTCCCCTAACACGAAAGGACTATGCTACATAGGCTTAAAGTCCCCTAGCACGAAAGGACTATGCTATATAGGCTTAAAGTCCCCTAGCACGGAAGGACTATGTTACATAGGCTTAACGTCCCGTAACACAAAAGGACGGTGTTACTTAGGCTTAACGTCCCCTAACACGAAAGGACGGTTCCAAGAATGTCATCCAAAACAAAGCTTATACTTGATACATAAAATAGGGATATCATTCATGCTTAACAAATACTTTTATCAAAACAAGGCAAAGCTTTATCAAAACCTTATAACATAGCTTTATTAAAAATACCACTCACATAGTTCTTGGGACGTCGGGGTCAAGGCAAAGGTCCAAGTCCTACAAACACATGGCAAAATCTACTGAACATACATCTCAAAACAAGTCTTACATGCATGCAAATGATCTCGGAAAAACATGCTGGAAGTCAAAACACTGTTTTACATGTTAGGGAGACATGCTGGGTACCAACCAGGTCTTTGCCGAGGTCCCACACCTCCTGGCCGAGGTGTGGCTACCTAGGCTTCGGTGTGCAGCTGCATGCCGAAGTGCGCACAAGACAAACTAAAGGTGTAAGTGATCATGCAAGGTAGGCCAAGGTGAGATACGATGCTTGGCCTAAGTATGAGGTCTACGTAAAAGTGATCTCGGCGACTACACTTAGGGAAGTGAGGTCTGGAGATTTGGGTTTCCACCCGTGAAGAACATGAAGAACATGAACATGAAGATCATGAAGAACATGAATGCTAAAATCATAACTTTTTTATTACAAAAATCTGGGATTTCATACTATGAGTTCGAAAACATGGACCTGGGTACCCATACTTGAAAATCATGTGAAAACAAACACAAAAACATAGATTTAGGCATGAGCTTTCGGATCAAAACATGACTTTTCTTGAAGAACACATGAATGCTATTTTCTCTTTCTGAAATCGAACTTCAAAGCAATGCGTGGCTTACAAATCATGTTCAATCATGCAATGCAATAACATGAACATAAAGAACGACAAGAGCAGATTAAGAATCTAACCTTAGAACACGGATCTAACGGTTTGATCTCTAGGGATCAAGCTTGGAAATCTACTCCTCTCTCAAGAACCTCTCTCCCTCTTCTAGAGCTTCTCTCTCCTCTTCAAAAACAAGTATAGAAAATGATGGGTTTCTCCCTCTGCCGGCTGACTTAACACACAGCTCGGACACGTGGCAACGGCTGGTTGGCTCTCTTAAAAAAGGTGATAGATTGACAAGACAAGACTATGACAAAGTGTATCTAACAAGCTACCCGGTAAGGCACTCCGGCAAGTGATGACATCGGCTAAGGACAAAGCTTCGGCAACTGAGGTGACAATGACCTCGGCTAGGAAGGACAACACTTGACTAAGCTGTGCCACACCTTGGCCTAGATGTGCCACACCTCGGTCTAGGTCATACCACTCCAGGACACTTGGGTTCAAAGGCAACATCTCGGCCTAGATAATACACATCTCGGCCTTGGTGATGAACACCTCGGCCTAGATAATGACATCTCGGCCAATATGTCAAGGCGAAGATGGAGGTCAACCAAAGGGGTTCCAAGATACTTCTAGACTGAAGATGACTTCGGCTTGGAATGATCTAGGCCTAACATGACCTAGGCTTGGCATGACTTAGGCTTAACATAACTTAGGCTTAACATAGCAGGGAAAGGACAAGGCATGCAAGCAACACTTAGACATAACACATAAACACAAAGCAAGACAAGATTCATGAATGCAAACTTAACAAGACAAAGCTATGTAAATGAACATGAACATGACTATATCATGAGTATGGGTTGTTACAGCAACTTAACATGGCAAAACATATAAATGCATGCAAGCATGATTAGGACATGAATGTGGGTTGTTACATCCTTCAAGGGAGAAAGTTCAAAGAGAGTGTGGCCTTGTTGTGACTAGTTTAAGGAGTTCAATATGGACTCAAGTGAGGTGTAAGTCTGTGGATGTCGAACCCCATGTAAGGTTGATTGGTGTTGGGAATTGGTTAGTGTTTGAGCACGAAGTGTTGAGAGATAAAGATACTAGTTAGCTAGTATTGGGAGATGTTTAAATTGCCAAATAGAACTATCTGTCATAGTAAACTTGACTGGGCGAAAATGGAAGTGATATGATTGACTCTATAGGGAGAGAAATGTTTGGAGCGAATAACCTTATTGTAAATAGTCTTGAAGAGTTCATCTTGGACTCAAGGATGTGTGAGAATGTGCGATGAACCCCATATCAGGGTGAACGATGTTCGATAAACGAGGCATGTGGTGTTTAATATGAAGGAGTTATGAGGCGGTTAATTAGTATTGGGAGGGAGGTCGAAGTGCAGTCATCCTGGAAATTATTGTGAACTTGGACGAGGAATTGTGTGGTTAAGGAGTGCTTAGGAATACACTGTAAAATGTTTAACCTTGCCTATTTAAGTGTTGTATTTTGCGTAGTTACGCGTGAAAACCTTTTGAGCCAAGTAGTGAGATAGAATCTTGAACAAGATGAGTGTAATGTGATAATGTGCAATTGTTAAATGGTGATAATGATTGTGATGAGATGAGATTCTCAAGATTTATATGAGTACATGTGCATTGGTGTTTCTTAAGATGATTGTTGTTCTTATGAATTGTTATTGTAATTAGGGGTGCTCGCGGTTTGGCTGCAACCTGGGAATCTCCAATTCGTCATCTATCCAAAACTAGGCAGATTGGAGAAAATCAATCTACAACCGTCCAGCGGATTGGCGGATGCAGATTAAGCAGATTAGCGGATGGATGCGAATCGATTTGGCAGTTTACATTTTACATATTTTCAATATAATAAAACCTATCGAAATAAATTATTTTTATTTCTTGGACAGCAATCCAATCTATTTTATTAATAATGACTAAAAATATGGATAATAATCCAACAAACCTCTATCTTAACAATGACTGCAAAAACCCAAAAGAGATTACCGAGCAGTTGTTTGAGAGAAGGTGTCCAAATTCCAAAAAGCAAAGAGTATACACATACATACCCAGGTATGTATATATATATATATATATATATATATATATGTGTGTGTGTATAGATTAAAAAAGAAAAATAAATAAATAAAAAGTAATAAAATAGTAGGTGAGTATGTCAAAAATAAAATTTGGTTGACGTGCACGCAGTTCGGTTACGGCCTGGGAACATCCAATCTACCATCCATCCAAAACTAGGCGGATTAAAGAAAATCAATCCATATACGTCCACTTGTTATCACGCATTCGTCCAAAATGTAGTGGATCGGTTCGATTCTGTTGGTTTGAGTAGATCAATATATCTGCTGAGCACCCCTAGTTATAATAGATAACCATAAATGTTGGCATCACCCTGGTAGTGATTGGTGATTTTGGGTGACGGTTGGGGGTCATTGGTGATAATGTTGAGAAAGGGTATGGAAATAAATTTTTTTGGTGTTAAGGCCTTGGTTGGCATTGGAATTGAAAACATGGTTGTGATGATTACACTTGTTGGTTCTTGGAAAATGTTAATCAAACTATTAAACTTTAAAATGGGATCTGAATTTTTATTTTATTTTTACAATGTTTTGTACTCAAGAAAGCATTCTCAAAGTAATGGTAAATTCCTATAATGAGGAGCAACTAATTCTTTAATCTTGCAGAGTTGGCTCGTGTAATGAACTGAGCACAAATTGATAGTTGTGTGGTTGAACATTTGGTTTTGGCGAACTAGTATTGTTTAAACGTGTTGCGTTGCAATACCGTTTGTGGATCAAGTTTCCAAGACAAGTCCCTTTTTATTATGAGAGTTGATTGAGGGCTTTTATTGTAAATGTGGAATTAGTCTTGAGTTTGGAAATGTCGATCAACGGGATTATTTCATGCCTTGTTTTGGTGTGGAGTAACATTGTTGAAGCTGTTGAGCCAGAGAGTTGTTCTCGTGAACCGGTTTTCTTTGGTGAATCCCATTTCTTTGTTAACCGAGTAAGAGCTTCTAATTGTGAATATGTAGTTCCATACTTGGGGTTTTGGGGACTAAACGCTCAGTTATTGTTGAGTGTTTGAGTATAGTTAAGGTGTGGGTAACGTACCTTGAAATCTATGGAAATTCTTCTTGTAAAATTCTAGCCTTGTGGACTCTATCGAGTTACATAAATCGTAGAGGCATTTGTGGTCATGTTTTGTTAGAATCGTTGTCCTGAGACCCGCACTTAATGGGAATTCTGTATCGTTTGACCGATTTCTTTTCTGTTATTGTAAACGAGTCGTGGAGTGACTCATTGCCTCTTTATCCTATTGAATCTTGTCTTGGCATAATGGTGGTGTTATGATTGTTGTGTCATTGTTGCCGTTGTTGTTTTCGTGGCGTAGCAAATTTCAGGGACAAAAATTCCTAAGGTGGGGAAATTGTAGCACTTCGCACTTCTTGGTATAATGGAATTATATTTGAATCTTTAATTATCATAATTGAAAACCTTCTTAGTCGATATTTGAGCCTTGGTTGATGTGTTACCATAATGGTTGGGCGAGATTGGATCAAAAACTCCAAATTCAAATAGTTGTTCTTGAGTAATCTCCACTCTTTTTATCATTTTCTCTCTCTACGCTTTGAATCTTGATATAAGGATAGAACCATTAGAAAGCTTATTGATTTAAATTTGGACACAAGAACTAAATGGAGTTCGGATGAGAGAGTTATGCCGGTTTGAAATTTATGCATCTATACTGTATGCATAGTTTGCTTGAGCGCTAGTTTCACCGCTCGAGTGATCCATAGACCCTTCCAACTCTGTTTTTGAAAATTGCCAGAGATATTGTAAGCCTTGATTCACCGCTCGAGCTCACCTTTGACCGCTAGAGCGGTCTGTTCAAGAAAGTATAGATACTAAGAGATTTTATTCACCTTTGAGATTTGATCTTTAAAAAGTCACTTTTGAGTAAAATCTATCTCTTTTTTTACTCTCTCTTCTCTTTCTTTCCTCTATTTTCGAAAACCCTAAGCTTTCAAGCTTGGATTTCATCTTCTTTCACTTTAAATATCACCTAGCTCCGTATACCAAAACATAGAGCATGGTGAGAGATTCCTTTTAATCTAAGCAGATCGTGTTTTCGTCAAAGTTGAATTTTCGGGATTTTTTCTCTTCTTGCTTGAGGTAGGAATTTCTTTGCTTCTCCTCAATACCTTCATATAGATAGATGGGAGGTATTTTTCTATTGCATAAAACATCATGTTGGAAGAGATTTTCTTGAAAAGCATGAGAGGAAAGTTAGGGTTTTGAAATAAAGAAATTAAACTTATGGTTTATAGTACTTTATGGAAGTTTTGAGCCTTTAGAACTTGTTTATGTACTTTAAGGCAAAAAACCCTAAATTTTATCCAAACCCTAGTCTTGAACTTTACTCTAAAGATGAAGTTTGCTTCAATTGGCCTTAACTCATGAAATTGGATTGATATTTAAAAGAGGGTCTATTTCCTTCCGACTTGTGATCAGTAAGGCGTAGCGCTTGATAGAGGTTCCGTCTTCCATCCGAAGTGGCGCCCGGTAAAGCATGTGGACTGTTGAAGGTTTCATTTTCCTTCCGGTTAGCCACCGGTAAAGCGTGGCGCTTGAGATAGGTTCCAGATTTCCATTCGGAGTAGTGCCCGGTAAATTATGTTGGAATGGTTTGACAAAGCTGGTTGTTGGTATTTTGGTGCTTGTTATTATTCATGTGATTGTATTGATATATGTGAACGTGATGATTTGTAGTTAGAGGTTTGAAGTGTGTAATTGGAATACGTCTATAATGAATTGAATGTTATCATTTAATTATATGAAACGTGTCGATGTGTTGGTGATTGGTGTTATGCGGATATATGGCAAGATGACAGGTAGTAGTGTAATTAATGTGTATGATATATGATTAGAAGGAGTACATGATTAGTTAGCCTAAGATCTTTTCTAAGGCAAAAGAGATTTAAGAAATTCTTTGAATCAATACTGATAAGATAAGAAGATAACAAAATAAGTTTTCTTTGAAATGTCAAGTGGGATTTTGTGAAGAAAGCATCTACCTATGTATATTTTATTTGGATATAAAAAAACACATTATTTATCTACTTATCACTTGTTGGCATTCATAATCGCATATATCTATTGATTTTCTTGTTAGGAGTCATTGTAGATCCTTACTAGACATATTTGTTCATCCCATTTTGTTTAACCATTTTCAAAAACAAAGTCAGTTACAACAATTTCAAGATCTAGAAGTTATTTATTTCGTAATGGTTCTTTTTTGTATAGATTGTTGATGAAAGATTAAAGTATTGTGGAGATAATATTATTCATCTATTTTAAATATTTATTTAGTAAATGTAAGCCATGGGATATGTATTATTAGTATTTGTATTAAACATTTTATCATTGTATTTATGCGAGAGAGGTCCCTTATTGTCATAATAATTATTGGAAGAATATAATTAGAGGGAAGATCCTATTCATTCACAACACATCTTTCATATGCTTTTTTTTGTTTTGAAGGGAGGGAGGGGGGGCCTAAAAATTCATTAAACCTAGTACAAATAGACCCCGCATATGTTTTGGTGGAAGATCCTATTCAATAAAAACACATCTTTCATATGGTTTTTTTTTTTTTTTTTTTTTGACATAAAAATTCAATAAATCTAGTACAAGTAGACCCCTCCTATGTTTTGGTGGTGCCTATTTAGCCACATGTACCTTTTATTTTACGGCATAATATGGTGAAGAAAAAAAGCAAAAAGAAAATTTGATTCTTTCCTAAGTAAAGTTTTTTTTTTTTTTTTTTTTTTTTTTTTTTTTTTGAGGGGGACATAAAAATTCATTAAATCTAGTACAAATAGACCTCTCATATGTTTTGGTGGTGCCAATTTATGGGTGGTTTGAAATGATCTAAATAAGTATATTTTTTTATTTTTTTATAAAATATGAGTTGGATATGGGTAAAATTTAAAGTAATGTGATAGAGAAATGATGTGACTTAAATAAGTTAATAATTTTTTAATTTTTTTAAATTATGACAAATAAGACTTTCGTCACATGTACCTTTTCTTTTACGGCATAATATGGTCAATAAAATAAAAAAAAAATTAATTAATTAAATTGTCAAAAATAGGCGCGACCAATTGACTTTGAATGTCCCAAGTACAGATGGTAAAATTATTCGACTCAATTATAGTTGTTTTAATTTTAGTAAATCAAAACTGTTAATAATATAGTAAAATATAAAATTATATCGTTAAAACAATTATGTTTAAAATTAAAAATTTATACTTCCTCCGTCCCAAAATATTAGTCCCTTATTCTATTTTTCATTGTCCTAAAATATTAGTTCCTCTTCAAAAATCAAGTACAAAAATAATATAAATTTCCTATTTTACCCTTCTTTTAAATTAATAAACAACATAAAAAGTACAATTATGCATTGATATTCCCAAAAAATGTACTATCAAAAGGATAATTTTAAAAAATTAACTTTTTTCAAATGCAATAATTGTACTACTAAAAAAAAGTTAAATTCTCCAAAATAGACCATTATTTTGGGACGAAGGGAGTACGTAAAATTCGAGAAAACTCGACGGTTGTCATCCTTCATCTGACGGGAGTGTACTAACAAACTTTGGTTTGGTGGTCCACAAACGGTCCTTTTTTAATAATTATTTCCATTAGTCTTGAGATTGAAGGAGATTTCAACTTGTTAACCACTAACCTATATGGGGCTTACACTTACTCCGTATCATCATTGACTTGGACTGTAGCTGATTTGACAATGATATTTTTAATAATTTTTGTGTTTGATTTTTTGGATAAAATTATTATTAAAAAAGCTATACTTTTGGTAAATGTTAAAAAAAAATTAAAAAAAAGAGAGACTGATTTCAGCCCCCACAAGCCGTTTATTTTTTAAATTTATGTGCAAAATTAGGTTTGATTTGGAAAGTGGATTGGTTTTTTAACTTTTTAATTTTTTTAATTACTTTAGTCTAGAGTTAAAAAATCTGATTTGAAAAGAATTTTTGACTATTTTAACTTTTTTGTAAGAGAAAAAATGTAATAATTATAGATTTGATGTGATGTTTTATCTTATTAAAAGTTAAAACAATTATTTTATTTTTTGTGACTATTTTAGCCCAAATCTACTTCCCAAACAATGGCTTAGGTAAAAAAAAAAATTAATTGATTATAGAATTGTACTTATATTATTTTATCATTTTTATTTTAAAAACAATTGTTGAAAATATTGATTTTAAAAATAAACTATTTATTATTTGTTTGAATATTAAGTTAATAAAATCATATGACAATGGTTATAATATTTATTTTATTTTTTACATTCATTATCCATATGTAGAGACCTAAAGGATAAATATAATAAATTGTCAAAATATGACCAATGATAGGCCAATAGGCCAAACTAGGTGGTCCAATATATATTAGTGGATGACAGAGGAACAAAAATTGCTTCCTCTATCTTGCATTGTTTGTACATTTTGGCATTGGTGCCCTTAATAGAGTTATTAAAAATGGTATATTTTCATAAATATAAATTAAAAAAACATTTTTCACAATTAATTCTTAGAGATAAAGTCTTCAAAATTATTTTAAAAAAAGAATAGTTTTATTTAAAATAGGAAAAAAAAATAGACAGATAATTTGAGAGGGAGATCGTAATTTTTTGTGAGTGGAAAGATTGCTTCTCTAACTTATTCATTGTTAGTGATGAGAAAAATTCAGTTAATTGCACCAAGACCTTAATTATTAGTGAATGAATATTAACTTATCTCTCACATTTATGATTCAACGCATTTTGACTCATTCAATTATAAAATATATCATTTCACCCCTCTAGATACCATAAGAATAGGGGTATTTATATAATTTTTATAATTGAGGGGATTAACATGAACAGGTTCATAAATGAGAACAATAAATTGATATTTATTAAGAAGAAATTCATATAGAAAACTCCACAAGAATGATGTGGCAATATCATTCTTATAAATAATCCATCAGCATGAGTGTTTTCTTTTAAAGTGAAAGTTGAACCACATGATTATGTATTAAAATTATGTATAATTTTTTTATTTATATATAATCACTCATTTATTAATAGTGAAGAGAGTTCTGTTGCAATTAAATTTTTTGTTATCATTGTTTGCTTTTTCTGTTTTTTCGGTGCACCTGCCATGCTTGTAGTTTCTGGTGCTAGTTGGACTCCAAATGCAAGGAATTCCTCAATTTTTTTTTTAAATACAAATTTAAAACGTGTGCAATAAACATATTTTTTACTTTTTATTTTTTTTAAAAAAATTAAATAGGGAATTTTGCCAGTAAATTCGAGTTAAGGGATGCGTTAGACATTAGATTCAAGAATTAGTTTTATTTATTGAGAATGACACATGTTGAAAAGTTGCCAGCGTCAAAAACTTGGCTAGAAAAATACCGAGAAAGTTGTGGTGGTTGGCGACAGCAATCGGTGGTAGCAGTTAGTGGTAGTGAATTGAACAAATATATTGAATAGATATGTGACATGTGTACAGATAGTTTGACATTTTCAATGAATAATTAGAGATTTGAACAAATAATTGTACAAATAAGGAATACGTATACACATTTGAATATATAGGTGACACTTGTATAATTATGTGCATTTGAATGGATAAGTAACATGTGCATAAATATGTACATTTGAATAGATAGGTAATATTCAAACAGATAAACATATAATTAATCTTTTAAATATATAGCATACTCTTTTGAAAAAATAATGTTCCATTTGACCAAAAAAAAATTAAGTTTGGACATATTGACCTAATAGTTTCAAAAATAGACATCTAACCTAAGTGCCTAAATAAATATTGACAAAAAATAGTAAACTATAAAAGTTACTAATTGGCATATGCATATTTATTTATTTATTTATTTATTTTTAGAGAGAGTAACCAAGTTTTGACCCTACTTTAGAGATCGTTTAAAAATTGAACTTTTAATTGATTTTTTTTTGTAAAATGAAAAAAAATTAATGTATTAGGGAATTTTTTTTTTTTTTTTTTTTAAATCATATCTGAAACTATAAAGGGCACTTGGGCCAAAAGTCCAAATTTTATTTTCATTTGGGTAAAGATCTAGGCGCTGAAATATTTTGTCTAAAAAGACAAGCTCAAGAAAAATGACTAATATACCCTTCTTTATATATATATATATATCATATACACCGTCCCTAAACTCTCTCTCTCTCTCTCTCTCTCTCTCTCTCTCTCCCCTTCAATCGCCAGCACCTCCGTTCTTCGTCAGCGCACGGCAAACTCCTACTAGTCAAGCTCCAAACACGACCTCTGCACCGCGCGCATCAATCACCTTAGATCTGAGATCAAATATATATTATACATGGTATGTACAAATCAAATCCTCTCTCTCTCTCTCTCTCTCTCTCTCTCTCTCTCCCTCCACTGTTGCTTTAGAGTTCTCAGAGTTCGTAGTACTGGTGCTGGAGCTACTTCTGGCGAAGTCACCGTACACGGAGGAGCAGTAGAAGAAGTTGTTTAGGATGTTTGATCGGGATGGGAACGGGTACATCACGACAACGGAGTTGACGAGAATGATCAGAAAAGTCGATAAACTTGGTCATCTTCCTCCAATTTGCTCCAACGGCCTCAGATTTGCTCTGATTTGCATTGTCGTGAAGAGATCGGCCTCCGACGATGAATCTTTTTAAAATGTCTTTATAGAGCATCAAAGATCATTCGCCGCAAAAGAAACCGAATGGAACAGAGCTTCGCAGACATGATCGTTATCACCAGATCTGCTATTCATCATTTTCCTTGCCACTCTTGGTCGTCGTCGATGATTTCTGGAGACTGTTGTCCCTCGTGGTTATTGTGCTCTCTCTCACTCTCTACATATATATGTATAACTCATTTGATTGTGATTATTGGGGTTATGATTAAATCATGCTCTATTATTAGAGTTGTTATGGTTTGTGATTATGGTATGTGATTTGTGTTTTGTTGGATCTGTTGTTAGGAAAGCAGGATTTTGTAGAGGGACGTGTAAGGAAGGACGTTGGTGTTCAAAATTACTTCTTTTTTTTTCTTTTTTTTTTTTTTGTAGTTCTTGTTGTTGTTGGTTGTATCTACAAATCTCCCTCCAGATCTGTTGAAAATTATTATGTTAGGTAAATTACACTGACATCCCACAAGGTTTCCCTTAATTACAAGTACCTCCCTTGTGGTTTCAAAAATAACACAGACCTCCCTTACTTTTAAAACAAATATACAGAGACCCCTCTTTGTTACTCATCCGTCTAAATTCAAATAGATTACGCTGATGTCATCCATAATTGTTCTTCAAATTTAGATATTACCCTTCAAGGGCGGTAAGTTTAATTTACCTATATATATATATATAAACACATACATTTCATCTCCCTTCCCTCTCACTCTCTCTCTCTCTCTCTCTGTGCTCTGTCTCTCTCTCTCTCACTATCTTTCTTCCATTTCTCTATTTTATCTTCACTCACTCTCTCTCTCTCTCTCTCTCTCTCTCTCTCTCTCTCCTTGGAAGTTTTCGTCGTCGTGTTGGACCCAAGAGGAAACCCTAGCTCTGATCGACGTCTATCGCGAGCAGTGGTACACTCTCTAACAGGGCTACCTTCGGACGGCCAACTGGGACGCGGTGGCTGCCGCCGTCATCTCCCATTGCCCCGACGCCTCTCCTTCCAAAACCTCCACTTAGTGCCGCTACAAAATAGAGAAACCCCACCAAAAGTACCAGCCCGAGAAGTAACGATCTCTCTCTTTTCCTGGCCAATTCTTCTCTTGGTGATTTTACGGATTAGGGTGAAGAATTATAGAAAGATTGATGTGAATTATAACCCTAATTGCGGTTCTATGATTTTGAATGGGCATTCATCGTATTTGAATGAAGGATTTGATAAAGACGTTAGGGATAATACTGATTTTCAAGGCCCAATTAGAAACAAGAAATTTGAGAAGATTCATGGGTGGGCTTTACATAAAAACCCAAATTTATCAAGATTTGGTACCTCCTGGGTTTAGGGCAAAGAAATTCAATTACAGATATTGTAACAACCATGACCCGTGATTAACTGATAAACCATGATTAAGCCATGATTCAATATGTCTAATGAGTAATTACTGTAGAATTTTGCATTAATTACATGTGTATTGCATTACTTGTACTTCTATCATTTACTCGTAGGAATATCTGTTTGAGTTTCTATTCTGTTCTACAAATCGAAGGCCTTATCGGCATCCGATCATGAAATTGACTTACGTCTTAATTGGAATTTTTAGAATTTTATGGTAGGTTGAATTGAAATTTGATTCAAAATGAAATTATTAGATTAAATTCAATTAGACTTAAGCTTAATCTTTTATATTTTTATCATATTTAATTACGTAGCTAATATAGGGATTAATGAACCCCACTACCTCATTTTGGACTTCTTCATTTCCTCATCTTTGAGCCTATTCAAACAAAACGTGAGAGAGAGAGAGAGAGAGAGAGAGAGAGAGAGTAAGAGAAGGAAGAAGTTAAGATCAAAGCTAGGAGAAGGGAGAATTGCTAGGAATAATTGGAGAATTGAGGAGAATTGGGAGGTGAACTTCTACACTTGTGCAATTAAGACTCTAGGTAACAATTCTAGTCTTTGGCTTTGTAATGTAGTTGATTACTGCATGGAACAAGTGAATTAGGTGAATTCATATGAGAATTGAGCTAGAATTGAAGAAAGTTAAGTCATTCCATACATGCATACATATATCATAACATCTTGAGTTTGAAATCAAAGAATTACCATATGCATGTGTCTATCTTGACTTGGTGTTGAGAATTCATCACATTTCTTACCATTTGACTTTAATTAATCATGTTTTGAAAAGTCTTAGTTCAAGAAATTTTCATGCATGTCATATTCATATTATGTTTTCATAATTCAAGTTTGAGTTTGCTCAATTGTCGAGCTTATGGGCCGTGATTTCATGAAATGATCCTTAATTCTCAATATTTTTCAAGTTTAGACATGTTTCCTTCAGTTTTTGGCCCAAAGGAACAAGATTTGTGATTTTGAATTTGAATTTTGAAGCTTAAAGGAAAATCTAGAAATTCCAGATTTTGCTTATCCGCTCGAGCGACGGATTCTTCGCTCAAGCGACCACTCTGAGAACTTACACTTCCGTTCAAGCGACCAGAAGTCTGCTCGAGCGTGAAATGCATGCTTCCAGAAGTTTACATGTTTTGCACACCACTCGAGCGACAAGAGTTGCGCTCGAGCGAGGACCTGAGTCTCACGTTAGAGTGACTTTCGAGCGTAAAAATCACACAGCTAGTACTTTTTTCAAAGTTTACAGATCGCTCGAGCGAAGGAAGTTACGCTCGAGTGACCACTCACATTTTTTATGTCCGCTCGAACGAAGGAAGTTGTGCTCGAGCGGGACCCCTATTTCCGGCATTTTTGACCAAGTGTTTTCAAATACAAGTTTGCATCCTCATTACATCCTAGGCATTCCTAGGCCAAGATTAAGGAACAATAATGAGGATTAAAGTAAAAACACACCAAGATAAAAAAAATAAAAAATAAAAAAAGAACTAAGTAATGTTTCTAGGTGTTTAATTCAGTATGTATTCGTTCTGTATCTGTGTAGGTCACGCGCCACAGGTTATCTGATCTACGTACTTTGTCTGTTTGCTTTGGAGCATTTGTGAGTAATAACTTAGTAAAGCTATGTTCAAGTTTATTCATTTTCTGTATGATGTAATAAGATCTGTTTTCTGAACTGCTATCTAGAATGCTATTTGTGAATCATGAATGAATGTCCATTTTTCTAAAATGTATTATGGCATCCATAGTTCACGTGGCCCTCGCCCAGGGGTAACAATACTGTAGCCTATAGTTCATGTAGCCATTGCCCGAGGGTAACAATACTGAGGCCTATATTCACATGGCCCTCGCATGGGGGTAACAATACCATGGCTACTTGCGCGCAAGAGATAGACCTTTATGGTCATCGGTACCGACTATACATGTGGGTCTCAGGACCAAGTTGATATGATAGCTAATGGGTGTACCACGTATGATCTTATGCAAAATATGAATATGAATATGAATATGAACATGTATATGAATCTAATTCTGATTTGAAATCTAAATATGCATAAGACTCTGTTTCTAATATAAATTCTAATTTCTAACTTTGAGATGGACATCAGTCATTAAACTCTTTACCTTGTTATTATTCACTGGGCTTCCACTCACCCTATTATTTATGTATGTAGGTGATCAGGCACATGGCCAGGCTCAGTGACGACCGCTTGGAGAGTTTTTGTCAGACAGCCTTTGTGCCTCCCGAGGAGGTTCCATACGTCTTTGGTCATGTTTTGTGAATGTAAAGGCTTGGTTTTCTTTAGGTTAAGGACAATTTTCTGTTATTTGTACATTGGGCTAAGTCCTTTTTTGGCTATATCTATTATGCATGTGATATGAGACTACTGCAATATGACGTCACATATATGTGTATAAAGTTTAAATATTCTGTCCCATATACATCTCCACAGCTCAATGGACTATGTATGTTTCTATATTTTCTTCCGCAGCGCCTAATTATAAGATTTTCTATTCAGAGGCCTTTGGTAATCTAAGGATTACTGGTCGGTTACGACACTAAACCCATAGGGGCGAGTTTAGGTCGTGACTAAGTGGTATCAAAACACATGTTATACCACACACACAAGTCCATATGAGCTATAGGGTGTCCTAATAAGCATAGCGACATCTCATCTGCATGTGTGAGTGTGAATACTAATTTCTGTAAATGAGAAAACTGAAATTGACCATAAATACTTGAAATAGAATTGAATGGACCGTGATTGAATGATCTTTAAACATTGTGAGACGAATTATTTGCCTATGTTCATAAGTGTTCTATTTACCTATAGCAATGGAAAATACAAGAAGCGACAGTACAGCTAAATCGTCAAAGGCTCGCATGAGCCGAATGGAGCAAATGCTCACAGTCCTAACTGAAGCAATGACATAGTGTAGACGTCCCCGAACGTCCCGGAAGGGAATCCCGTTTTGTTCATATTGGGTTCACTACAGTTCGGACTCAAATTGTCACGGTTCTTAATCTGATCTTACAAAGTGCAATGCAAGACTGATAAGTCACCAAAGAGTCCAAATCCGGTAAATCATTTTTGGAAAACAGATTTTTTTTGAAAGAAATGCCAAACATGGACTGTTTTGCCAGATACAGAGTCGCCACCTAAATATTTTATTTGGGGGGAATTTAGAAAACCCTGACTCGTTGCCTAAGGCCATGTGTCCGTCATCACCAAAGTTGCCTCAACTCGGGAACTTGGGTACGATTGGGGAAGATCAGCTATAAGCACCCCCACTCGCCCGATCAAAGATCGGCCACTACTAAACATGATATCTCGTTTTTGAAAACACATGCGTTCTTATTCTGATTAATTAGCTAGAATTACTATGTGATGCACGCAGCAAAACAAGTATAGACCAGATCGCCTAATTTGGAACAAAGCATCGCATATCCGTTTGTTTGGAAAATGATTTGAAGTTTGCTACTCGTAAGTAGGCTAAAACACGAATTTCAATGAATTATCCCAATTCAAGCAATCCAACCTTCACCCACAGACATTCAAGCAGTAATATCACATAAGCACATAGCCACATGGTAAGCATGTTGTCATGTTAACATTCACACTCATGCGAGATGCTAAAGCATAAATACTTACAGCGTACTCCGAGCCAAAACAAAGAACATGTTAGCAATCAAACGCATAATCCAAGTCCATGTTAAATGACTAATGCATCATAGGCAAAATACAATCTAGAATAGGCTCGGCTAATCCTAGGATGGCATGTGAAATGCAACAAGTAACATGTATTCAAGTTAGATTTGAAATACTATGCAGTTAGCATGATGCGCCGAGCCCGGTGCATGCAAGACATATGAATGATGCAAACATGCATAGCATAAGGATGCTAATTGAAATATGCCCTAAATCTAACCATCGTAAGCGGTTAAATAAAAGGGAGAAAGAAATGGGGGTTGGAAGACATGCATCACACACACGCACACTTATTACACAATTTGCCCTCTCTCGGAGGGACCGAATGAATAATACAAATTAATCAACTAATAAGCTAATTAATTAATTACAAAACCACCTAACTAATTGAAAAATTAATTAAACTACTGAAAGCAGTAAAATAGTCTCGGGAAGAGGGATGAATGTATGCATGCTCGGCTCTGCTCGGAAATCCATCGCCATGCCACAATTGCCTCTGTTTGTACTATTTTATGCCTCTGAAAATTGCATGAGTCCCAAGGTCGGTTCTGGAACACTCCCTGAACACCATGGGAGGTCACCGGCCAAGAGGAATGGTCACCGGCCATGGAAAAGTGGTCATCGACCAGTTGTGAGGCTCTCGGCCAACAATGGATAGCTGGCCGGCACTGAAGATGGCTGACCGGCCATCTCTTCCTGCAGAAACCTGTTTGACAGCAGCAGAGGGCAAACAGAGCATGGCAATGCATTTTCAAAGCAATGTATGCACAACCACCCTTTCTATCATGTTCAAGACTCAAGGGAGTATGGTACTCGACTCTCGGGCCACCAATCACGCATTTCCATGCATGATGGCCAAAGAGTCAAGTGTGCAATTCAATATAGAATGAAATGCACAAAACACATAAAGGGCCCCAACCTCTATCATGATTGATCAAGAGGCAAGGGATGCATGCTCAATGCTATGCAACCTAAGCATGCAAACAAACTAATGCAAAATGAGTATGCCAGCAAGCAATATGCAATAGGCATACAACCTAAATAAGCAAACATACAACCTAGCATACACGATGCTATGGACTATATGGCACACACAATGCTATATGAACTATGGCATGCTCAATGCAACTAACCACCTAGCATACACAATGCAAGGAGTGACATGGCATATATAATGCTAACAACATAACATGCACAACACATTGTGACATGGCATATAAGCACAACTCTCAATAGCACTTAAAGCATTGAAAACATGGGAGTATGGCACAAGTATAAGCTCTGAAATATCATACCCAATGATGTCAAAATAGGCAAACACCTCAATATAAGCATGCAATAGGCTTCAAAACTCAAGACTAGGCATGGCTATTACACTACAAGCATTCGACCATGGGACATAAAAATAGAGCTAAGGCAGTCCAAAACATACACAAAATCAGTTTAAGGCATGGCCAAAATATGCTAGAATGGAGGGTCAAAACAACATGCAATATGAGCTAGTGAGCATGGTTTACACTACAAGCATGTGAAGCATATGAGGAACTACCAAACCAGCCAAAAACAGATTCATGGCATGCCAAATAATGGCCAAAAACCCACTGAAACATGGTCTATGCATGCAAGAATAACATGCTCCTTTGATAAGCTATGAAGAGGGTTGTTGTATACATGCAAGAGGGACACCCAATATGGCAAAACCAGCTCTGGACAGAGCTTATGCAGGTCCTAAAACTCACCAAAAATGGCCTGAACCAAGCTTGGGATGCATGCAAATATGGGCTCCTTTGTAAGGCCAAAAAAGTAAGTAAACAAGACAATAAGGAGAGGGGATGGCCCTCTCCTTCTTAGGACCTCAAAACATCATCCCCACCACTGAAATCCATCAGTGGTGAGAAGGCCAATACAAGGTGGTCCCGAAGCTCACAAAAAAGGCACAAAAATGAGGCCAAACAAGGCCTAAGAGGGGGTAGACAACCCCAAACACAAAAGTGGTCTTAAACAAACTTCAAAAGGAGCTCAAAATAAGACTTTTTTCAGTTTATGACAAAGCTCAAAAATGCTTGCAAGTATGGCTAAAAGATGAAGCAAAATAAAGACCAAAAGAGGGTAAAGTGTGTTACCCTTGTAGCTTCAGCAAAACCAGCTGCTTTGAAACCAAAAAACCAGACTTTCAACCTCTGAAAATGGCCTCCAAGATCCTTAGGTTGATGATGGAGGTGTTAGGCTAAGAGTTGGTGTGCAAAGGGGCCAAGAGCTTCACTCTTTCTAAGCCTGAGTGTAGAGACAAAGAGAGATATATGTGTATGCCTTAGCAAAATTTTTTGGAACCTTTTCTAATGAGGGAGAGGCTCTCTCTTATAGAGGAACAAAGGTAGAAGCTTGGAGCAAAGGGGCCATGCTTCTCTTAGAAGCTAAAGCAAAACGGGTCAAGCTTCTTGAGGAAGCTAGAGCAAAGGGGTCAAGCTTCCTCAAGAAACTAAGAAATGTTCAAGCTTCTCTTAGAAGCTTGGAGCAAAAGGGTGAAGCTTCTTAGAGAAGCTAGGCAAAGGTTCAAGCTTCTTCAAGAAGCTAAAACAAAGGTTCAAAAGGTTCAAGTTTTCTCAAGAAGCTAAAACGAGGGGTTCAAAATCTTCAAGCTTCCTCAAGAAGCTAAAACAAGGGTTCAAAAGGTTCAAACCTCCTCAAGAAAAGGTCTCGGCCAGAAAAAATGGCCGATTGATCAAAACAATGGCCGGCCGACCAAAAACATTGCCGACCGGCCAACACATTTGGCCGGTAGCAAGAAAACAGGGCCGGTGGCCTCAAGCCATGGCTGGTGAGGTGTGGGGATGGCCAACAAGCTATTTCCCACCCTCAGAAGCAAAACAACAAGTTCTTGGTGCAAAACCAACACAAAACAAATGAGTCGAAAGGTCTTGAGGCAAGGCGCGTAGCCGAAACCTCCGAGAACTCAAGACGAACACAAACATGGATGATCATCGAGTGTTCAAACGATGACGTCTAAGTCTTGAGGATGGTCAAAAATGGGGTGTCTACAGTTACCCCTCTTTGACAGAACTCGAAAGTCATAACAATAATGGGAGTGAATGTCAAAGCCCAGAGACGACCCATTTTTGACAAGGCCGAAGACTTAGACAAAGCAGACAAGCTACAGATAAAGATATGTGCCCGAGGGCAGGGGCAAAATGCAAGACATTGCACAAAGCCGAGCATAACTTATGATCATGCAAAGAAAGCTGTAACGAAGCATAACATGCAACAGTTTTAAGTAAGAACCAAGCTGCATTACAATGCAGGAAGGATGAAAGAGAATTATGCAATTCTCGCTACGTCTCACACGGAGAATACAATACCTGTCCGGCTCATCTGGTCGTGCCAGCTTCAAATGAACCGTACATACAATATCATGCCTGCAAATGAAAGAAACTTAACAGGTACAATATTGTTAGCAATATGCATGACAATGCAAGTGAAAAGCTGCGTGACAACGCGAGTGGAGGAATGCAAGACAATGCAACCTAAGGGCGATCCATAACAATGCGGAATGGATGCAAAACAATGAAACCTAAGACAAATTCCAAACACGCTGAAAATGTGTAAGGAAATGGAGAACCTCTCAGCGTAGCACACGCGAGAGAGGAAAGAGGATGGTACAAACATTGGAACGTATTCTAAATGCTCTTTAACCAAAGAAAGAGAAGAACAGGGACATATCCCAGTGTTCAGAATGGCATAAGCATTGGAACGTATTCCGAATGCTCTGATCCAAAGAGGGAGAAACATGGGGACGTATCCCGGTGTTTCGGAAAGGTATAAGCATTGGAACGTATTCCAAATACTGTTAACCAAAGAGAGAGAAGCATAGGGACGTATCCCGGTGTTTTGGAAAAAAAAAGAAGAGAAACATAGGGACGTATGCCGGTGTTTCGGAATAAGGAGAAGAAACGTAGGGACGTATCCTGGTGTTTCGGAATGGTGTGAGCATTGGAATGTATTCCAAACGCTTTTAACCGAAGAGGGAGAAACATAGGGACGTATCCCAATGTTTCGGAACAAGGAGAAGAAACGTAGGGACGTATACCGGTGTTTCGAAATGGTGTGAGCATTGGAACGTATTCCAAACGCTTTTAACCGAAGGACGAGAAACATAAGGACGTATCCTGGTGTTTCGGAATGGTGTGAGCATTAGAACGTATTCCAAACGCTCTTAACCAGAGGGGGAGAAACATAGGGACGTATCCCGGTGTTGCGGAATGGTATAAGCATTGGAACGTATTCCAAATGCTCTTAACCAAAGGGGGAGAAACATAGGGACGTATCCCGGTGTTTCAAAAGGAAAGAGAAACATAAGGACGTATCCTGGTGTTTCCAAAAAGAAAGAGAAACATAAGGACGTATCCCGGTGCTTTGGAAAAATGAGAAGAAACATAGGGACATATCCCGGTGTTTCGGAAGGAATGAGAAACATGGGGACGTATCCCGGTGTTTCGGAAAAGGAGAAGAAACCTAAGAACGTATCCCAGTGTTTCGGAAATGGAAAAGAAACATAGGGACGTATCCCGGTGTTTCGGAATAAAAATGAGAAGCATAGGGACGTATCCCGGTGTTTTGGAAAGGAAGAGAAACATAGGGACGCATCCTGGGGTTTCCGAATAAGAAAGAGAAACATAGGGACGTATCCTGGTGTTTCGAAAAGAAAGAGAAACAAAAGGACGTATCCCAGTGTTTCCGAATAAGAAAGAGAAACATAGGGACGTATCCCGGTGCTTCGGAAAAAGGAGAAGAAACATAGGGACGTATCCCGGTTGTAACAAGCCCGCGGGGGACCTCGCTACAGCTCGGACTCGACTTGTAGTCACGGTTCTAAGTCTGAACCAAAGAGTCCGAATCCGGCAAATCGTTTTAAGAAAACGGATTTTTGAAAGAAGTGCCAAACATGGACTGCTTTGCCAGATATAGAGTCGCCACCTAAATATTTTATTTTGGGAAATTTAGGAAACCCTGACTCGGTGCCAAAAGGCCACGTGTCCGTCATCACCAAAGTTGCCTCGGCTCGGAAACTTGGGTACGATTAGGGAAGGTCACTTCGTGAGCACCCTCGCTCGCCCGATCAAAGATCGGCCTCTACTAACCATGATATCTATTTTTGAAAACATTGTGTTCTTATTCCGGTTATTAGCCTAGGTTACTATGTGATGCGCACAGCATACAAGCATAGACTGGATCGCCTGAATTGGAACAAAACATTTCATGTTTGTTTTTGAAAATGGTTTGATGGTGCTACCCGCAGGTAGGCTTAAAATGTAGATTTTGCCACCCGCAGGTGGGCTTAGAAAAGATGGTTTTGCCACTATCTAGTGGGCTTAAAACAAACAGTTGATGATTTATTCCAATCCAAGTAACCCAACCTTCACCCACAGGCATTCAGGCAGTTATATCATATTGGCAATTAGCCTCATGGTAAGCATGCTATTATGGCAGTCACTTACACGCATGCAAGGATGCTAAAGCATAAAACTTACCGAGTACTCCAAGCCAAAATGGAAATCAAATTAGAAATCATGCATGGCCCTAAGTATACAGAAATGCCTAATGCAACACATGCAAAAATGCAACTATGGCAGGCTCGGCTATTCTAAACATGGCATATGGAGTGCTACAACTAACATGTATTCAATTTGAAATTAAAAGTACAATGCAGTTAGTATGGTGCGCCGAGCCCGGTGCATGCAATACAGATGAATGATGCAAACATGCTATCATACTGTATGCTAATTGAAATATGCCCTAATCTAACCATCATAAGCAGGTAAATAAAAGGGAGAAAGACGTGGGGTTGGAAGACATACAACACACACACGCACACTTATTACAATTATGCCCTCGCACAGAGGGTCCGAATAAATAATACAGTCCCAAATAAAAGAATATTACAGTCCAAATATTACAGTCCGAATAATGTACAGATTCTTAATTAATTAATGAATTAACTAAGAAAGCAAGTAAAACTGGCGTGCAAGCTCGGGACTGCCTTGCTTCTGATGGATGATGCATGTCCGGGTTGTCTTGCGCAGAAATCCACCGGGATGCCCCAATTAGCCTCTGTTTAGCAGTTATTCTTGGAAAGCGCGCCAAACTCCGGAAGTTTGCTGATTCTTCATTTGCTGCAACAGAGAGCAGGAAAGGGGCATAGCAATGTATTTTCACAGATATATGCATGCCTCGATCCTCGTGCCACCAATCACGCATATCGATGCATGATGGCCGAGGGGTCGAAATGTACAACTCAATATAGAATGAATGCACGTGTAAACACAACAAGAACCTAACTCCATCATGGGTAATCCGGAGTGTCGGTGACTGGAGATGGAGACACGTTCCGTCACTTGGAGTACGAAACGCATCTCGTTTCCCGTGCCCGGGCTAACTCCTATCCCGAACACGATGCAATATGCATGATATGCATGAATGCAACTAAGATACAGCCTAGCATGCACAATGCTATGAAAATGAGATGTTTCGAAATGCGTACACACGGGCACGCAAACCGAGGAAATACATAAATGCGATCTAAGATACAACCTAGTATGCACAATGTTATGAAAATGAGATACCTCGAAATGCGTGCACACGGGCACGCAAACCGAGGCAATGGCATACGCAATGCAAATGACATGGAAATAGGATATGGGCTTACACTAACATGAGAGAGCCTCAGCCACACTCACATAAGAGGCCGGTGGAAGAAAATGAAGTGCCTCGAAATGCGTGCACATGGGCACGCAAACCGAGGTAATGGCATACGCAATGCAATATGGCTAAAATGGCATGGAAAATGCAACATGGACTTATACTAACATGAGAGAGCCTCAGCCACACTCACATAAGAGGCCGATGGATGAAAATGAAGTGCCTCGAAATGCGTGCACACGGGCACGCAAACCGAGACAATGGCATACGCAATGCAATGGCATGGAAATGACATATAGAATGCAACATGGACTTATACTAACATGAGAGAGCCTCAGCCACACTCACATAAGAGGCCGATGGATGAAAATGAAGTGCCTCGAAATGCGTGCACGCGGGCACGCAAACCGGGACAATGGCATACGCAATGCAATATGGCTAAAATGGTATGCAGACATGTTAATGGATTTTCAGCAATGAAATGTGGGGGAAAACAGCCCCGAAATGAGGCGAAAACACACCCGATGCATGGAATCTCTCCCGAAATGCAAAATTAGGCACCCGAAATGGCCTATAGCTATACCAAACATGCAAAATTGGTACATGGAATGTAAAGACAGAAGAAAGACAGACCCAAAATAAGTATTTTACTAGTAAAAAACATGGCCAAACAGCAAGCAAAGATAGGGCAAAATTAGCATGCGAAAATGGCCCTAAACATGAGGTTATGAAGCAACTCATAGCTGCTGTCCTCAAACAGGTTAGGACCCTTCAACAACATTGAAGAGGGGCCCAAAATAAGTCACTTTACAGAACTGTAAAAACCCTAAAAACAAACATAGATATAGCTAAGTTCTTATGCAAGAAAAAGGGCCAAAAGGTGGCCAAAGAGGCAAGTGGTATATGCAATGCCCAAACTGAAAAATTCCCTTCTACAACATTGAAGAGGGACCAAAAATAAGCATATTTTCAGAACTGTAAAAAACCAAAAACAGTATACAAACATGCTAGAAATGCAATGCAAAATGAGGCTCAAAAGTGGCTACAACACAAAATATGCAAAATATTCCACAAACAGCCAAAGACCCTTAATGAAACATGTTAAGAAGGTCAAAATAAGGCCATCTCTAGGCCTGTAAATCATCCAAAAATGGAAGCATAATGGGCTGCCAAAGCATGCAAGAAAACGGTATTTAAGGAGGATATTGAAGCAAGTGCAATATGGAGGGCTCAAACAGGGTTGAGCCCTTAATGAAACAAGAAAATGAGCTTAAAAGAAGGCCATTTTCAGTTTTGGTCAGAGCTCAAATCAATAAGCACGTATGGCTTAGAAATGTTACAAAAATAAGCTCAAAAAGGGGGAAAGTGGACTTACCTTTGAAGGCTTGACTTTGGTTGCCTCTTGGCTTGAGTTTGTAGCTCCTTAGGCCTTGGAGAACACCTTCACACTTCTGGAATGGAGGATGGAAGGGTGGGGGGTGGTGGTGTAGAAGAAATGGTGGTGTTGGACTTGGAGGTTTTCAAGGAAATGAGAGAGATAGAGGATGAACTTTGCATCAAGGCTTGAAGATGATTTTCTCCAACCCCTCCATGAAACATGGCCTGCTGGTTATATGGACCAAAAGGAGAGGGAGTATGGAAGGAAAGGGTGGGGGAAAAGGATCAAGACTTTCCCCCACAAAATATCCCCCGGATACAGATATTTTCTGGGGGAAAGGGCTACACAGCTGTAAAGTGGAAGGAGAGAGGAACATGGCCGGCCACCTATTGGGCTTGGAAGTGGCCAGCCGGCCAACCCCCCTAGCTGGCCGGCTAGGGGTCAAAAGGGTCAACTTGAAATAGTGGCCGACCATATGATATTAGGATCCTCCCAGGTCTCCTCTTCACAACCCTGTGGTTCGAATTTGGAAATTCTAAAACAGGAGAGAGAACAAGCCAATTTTAGGAGGGGTTCAAAAGGGTCAAAAGGAAATAGTGGCCGGCCATATGATATTAGGATCCTCCCATGTGTGTACAACACAAATATGTGGTTCAAAGTTCAAGAAAAAGGGCCTAGGTTGTTCAACATTGGCTCGGAAGGAGGAGTTCAAAAGGGTCAAATGGAAATAGTGGCCGGCCATGAACTTTTAGGGTCCTCCCATGTGTGTACATCACAAATATGTGGTTTGGGGTTGAAGAAAGTAGCTCCAAGGTGTTCAACATTGGCTCGGAAGTGCGAAAAACGGGTGTCGAAGGGCGAAAATGGAATATAACTGGTTGCCAAGATAATTGCTGGCCTCCCACCCTCCAGTGACCTCCCTGGTGATAAGACAGAGGCACCTTCCAAAAATGAACAAGAACCGATGCCAAACGAACCCTCGGGGGCCAAAACACGCAGTTCGGGGTCCCGAAAATGGGCTGTTAAGCACCGAAAGTGGCATTCGGCCACAAAGTGGGTTTCTCCGACCCCAGTGTCCCTCAAAAGGGACAAAATGAGATGTATGCCAAAATTTAGAGCAAACGGAGATGGTTAGGCGGTCCCGAACCGAGGCACACGGCCTACAGTCCCGAAAAACCGGAAACCGGGCTCCGAAATGGGCAAAATGGCCTATGGCCACAAAATGTAGCCCACGGCCACTAAGAGATGGTCTACAGGACCTCTCCCTTCCCTCAGGAAAAGAAACAAAAAAAACCGAGTCTGGTTCGCAAACCGAGGCAAGGCACAAAAGAAGGTTCGGAAGCCCGGAGGCAGGGCCCACGGCCGTGACTCTGAAACTTCTGAACGAGCGCAATATGCAACATCACCAAGCACTCAACTGGTGACGTCTAATTCTTAAGGTCGGTCAAAAATGGGGTGTCTACACCGGTGTTTCGGAAGGAAGGAGAAACATAGGGACGTATCCTGATGTTTCTGAAAATGAGAAGAAACATAAAGACGTATCCCAGTGTTTCGGAAAGAAGTAGAAACATAGGGACGTATCCCAGTGTTTCAGAAGGAAGTAGAAACATAGGGACGTATCCCTGTGTTTCGAAAGGAAGGAGAAACATAGGGACGTATCCCGATGTTTCGGAAGGAAGTAGAAACATAGGGACGTATCTCGGTGTTTCAGAAGGAAGGAGAAACATAGGGACGTATCCCGGTGTTTCGGAAGGAAGTAGAAACATAGGGACGTATTCTAGTGTTTCAGAAAGATGTAGAAACATAGGGACGTATCCTGGTGTTTCAGAAGGAAGTAGAAACATAGGGACGTATCCCGGTGTTTCAAAAGGAAGGAGAAACATAGGGACGTATCCCGGTGTTTCGGAAGGAAGGAGAAACATAGGGAGGTATCCCGGTGTTTTGGAAGGAAAGAGAAACATAGGGACATATCCCGGTGTTTCAGAAGGAAGGAGAAACATAGGGACGTATCCCAGTGTTTCAGAAGGAAGGAAAAACATAGGGACGTATCTCGGTATTTCGGAAGGAAGGAGAAACATAGGGACGTATCCCGGTGTTTCAGAAGGAAGGAGAAACATAGGGACGTATCCTGGTGTTTCAGAAGGAAGTAGAAACATAGGGACGTATCCCGGTGTTTCAGAAGGAAGTAGAAACATAGGGACGTATCCTGGTGTTTCAGAAGGAAGTAGAAACATAGGGACGTATCCCGGTGTTTCAGAAGGAAGTAGAAACATAGGGACGTATCCCGGTGTTTCAGAAGGAAGGAGAAACATAGGGACGTATCCCGGTGTTTCGGAAGGAAGGAGAAACATAGTGACGTATCCCAGTGTTTCGGAAGAAAGTTGAAACTTAGGGACGTATCCCGGTATTTCAGAAGGAAGGAGAAACATAGGGACGTATCCCGTTGTTTCAGAAGGAAGGAGAAACATAGGGACGTATCCCTGTGTTTCAGAAGGAAGTAGAAACATAGGGACGTATCCCGGTGTTTCAGAAGGAAGGAGAAACATAGGGACGTATCCCGTTGTTTCAGAAGGAAGGAGAAACATAGGGACATATCCCGGTGTTTCAGAAGGAAGTAGAAATATAGGGACGTATCCCAGTGTTTCAGAAGGAAGGAGTAACATTGGGACGTATCCCGGTGTTTCGGAAGGAAGGAGAACCATAGGGACGTATCCCGGTGTTTCGGAAAGGAAGAGATCGTGCAAAACGATGCAATTGAAAGGGTGCATACAATGTGAGTGAAACATGCATAACAATGCAGGTGGGACGATGCATAACAATGCAAGCGAATCAGTGCATGGCAATGCAGGAGGAATGGGTGCACAATAATGCAAGTGAAGTGTGCATGACAACGCAAGTAAAGAGGTGCATGACAATGCAAGTAACGTGCGTGACAGCGCAGGTTAAAGAGGTGTGCAAGACAATGCAATACGGGTACACAAGACAGTACGATATAGATTAAATGCACAAAACAGTGCGATACAATGCACTAACAAGTGCAGGTAAGATGCACAAGAAAGCGCGAACAATGCAATGCACTAACAAGTGCAGGTAAGGTGCGCAAGACAGTGTGAGTGAGGTGCACAAAAGAAGTGCGATAAAATGCATTTTCTATGCAAGTATGGGAGCATTTCCTATACAACATGGAAATCATATTCTATGCAATATTGAAGACATATTCTGTGCATGAGACAAGCATATTCTATGCAACATTGAAAGCAAAGCATATTCTATGCGGAATCGAAAGCAAACATATTCTATGCGGAATCGAAAGCAAGCATATTCTATGCATGAATCATAACGATGCGCGGCACGCATGTAACAAAACTGTATATGAAAATGCACATCCTATGCAATAGAGGGGCATCAAACATGTACTCCGGTGCCTCCGATTTACCTCTCAGAGGACTTTGCAACACACTCAGCTTGAAAAGGCCACACCCTGTTCATATTAGCAAGAGATGACATCTGCATGTGAAGACCACATGTGCTGCTTGGACTGCCATTCTGACTTGAAGCAGGCTTACACTTGAGGTAGAGGTGCACTCATACTTCGGTAGCATTAACAAGGCCTGAGGAGGTGCATCCGGAATACAATCATGGAATTTGAAACAAACTCAGATGCTCTGATTTTCCCTCTTTTCTTTTGCTTTGCAGTCTGGAACCTATATAGCTTCAAATAGATCCTGGTTTTACTGTTCTCACATGACCTGGGTTGAACCCTGCGGTTTTTATAAAAGAACAAATCTTGTTTTGCACAAATGTGGAGAATAGCACAGCACTCTGAGCACAAAACGATTCATTTTTGAAATTGAGAATGAGTTCTCGACTGGGTATTGAGCCTACAACTGACTACAGCCAAAACGACTCAAAAATGAAAAACAAAGGTAAAATAACCTAAATACAACGAGACACGCTCGGAACGACTCAAAACCAGATTTGAGACAAACAAAACAAAAGACATGACATACAAACGTGCACAGGGAGCCTGTTTCTTCGGGTATTGTTTCCCACCCTTTCTCATTTGTGATTCTCACATCACTCGGCCCTCAAGCTCTGTTTTTCTGAAAAAGCCCTTTTCTCACTTTTCCTCTCATCGCACATCTCTCTATTATTCAATCTCGCGTTTTTAATCCCTCCTCTGGGTAGTTGATGAATAAACAGGAAGTCGCGGGTTCTTACCCCTGGTATTCTACCAGACTCTCATTCTTGTTCACAACAGTGAGTTTCTCCCACAGAGAGGCTGTGCTACAACTGGGTGTGTAGTAAATCTGCTACTGACATCGGTTGATGATGCTCTGCCGGGGAGTTTGGACATAATCAGATCTGTCTATATGAGGGAGTGGAATATCTTGATCCATTCCAGCTCGTGCTTCGCACTTAGCTTGATACCTCGTTGTTTGGAGGATGTGAGAGCTTTCTGCCCTTTTGCGGTTAGCTTCAGTGGTGCCCTTTCTGGCGAACAAGGTACCCTTCTTGGTAAGTGTGGTGCCCATTCTGGCAAATGCATTGTCAACGGGGAAAAGATAGAACATCTAACTCAACTGTGCCCCTAGTTCATCTTTTTGACAATTTTTTTTTGTTTTGGTTTTCTACTAAAACAATTTTGACCAAAATGAGAGTTAGATTAACATGCTTGTTCAATTTTCTTATTTAAAATCATGCAAGTCAGGCTATGAGTACTGAAAATTTTTCTTTTTTGGGTCCAAGAAATGGTCCAGTTTTGGAAAAGTAGAATAATTTTCGAGAGAATTAGTCAAACTCAGTAAAAATTCTCAAAACTGTTTTTACAAACGGCCACTGCTCAACGAGCACGGAGCCTACTCTCGAGATGCGTAACCTCGGATCCATAACAATGGAAAATTGCCCCTTGCTTGAACGGCACTGCATGGCAACGGAAAGTTGCCCCTTGTTTGAATGGCGTCGCGGCGCATTGGCAACGGAAAGTTGCCCCTTGCTTGGATGGCACCGCAGTGCATTGTAATCAATCCTCATAGCGATGGTCACAACTGAACTCTCGGATACAGAGAAGGCGAGGAAGATCAGAACCATTACATGGACATAGTCGTTTTTAGAAGTGTTTATGGCTGGACTTCAGGATGAAGTTGCCTACGTATCCCAAAGATGGGAATCAAGCCTTACGTAGTTCGGGATTAAGGTACACTCGGGTATTTAACCTCTCCTTTTGCGCTCTAACTTTTGCCAAGGCCGCCCTTCCGGGTTTTCAACCTTGCGAGCTATGTTTTTCTTTTCTTTTTTCATTTCTTTTCGTTTCTTCTATTTTTCTTTTTTTTTCTTTTATTTTCTTCTTTTTTCATTTTCTTTTTTTTTTATCTTTGCATTTCTTCTCTTTTTTTTTTTCTTATTCTTTTCTTTGCTCTAACTTTTGCCTGGGTCACCCTTCTGGGTTTTCGGCCCAGCGAGCCTCTCAAGGGTAAAAGTGTAGCTTTGTCTATGTTAAATGGTTTTGAGATCCCGAAGTCATCTGAATCCAGAAGAATGGCTGTTGTTCGCTGACGATGTAGGAGTCCATCCAATGAGGGGGGCTGAATTTGCCCCTTAGTGTTGCGGATAGGAACTTGGTTGTCCTTCAACAATACTTTCTTCTTTCCCCCCTTCTGGGATTTGGCATTCTTGCCGATCTTCATTAGTTTGTAGAATGATCCATCTTTGGCTCTTCGAGGGTATCGGACATTTTTGCCCCTAGTTCCAGGGGTGCTTCTGATCTAGCTTTGCAAGCTTCTTTTGATGAGATCTGATCTTCTTGATCTTTTCTTGCCCCTAGTTCATGGGCTGCTTCAAATCTGGCCACGCAGGCTTCACATTATGGTTGACCTTTGAACTTTCTGAGTCCGAGTTAGAGGCTTAAAAGCAAGGGGTCGAGTCTCGAGGCTGAGAGCGATCCTAAGCTGCACAATCTCAAGAGCAATTCCACACAGGTCTTCGCAAGACCGCGCAAAACATTTTTTTTTTTGAAATCTTTTAAGAAAACGACTAATCGCTCGCGCGGAAGACAATGTAGAACCAATCTGGATCAACTCAAGATCGTTCTCAATGCTCACATTAACAAGCATGATCTCAATCATTAAGGGCTTAGCATGCCTCTCTTTCTCTCAATTGATCAAGTTTTACAAAACCCGAGGAATTCCTTCCTCTTCGTTTTCGATACGTTATTCAAAAAGTTTTGAAAAACTTAGGTCAAATGCAATGACTTTAAGGTACAGAAAAGCAAGTGAAAAGCACTGCTATTTCATTCAAATCCTCTGGCACAACTGGCGCAAGGCAAAAGCAAACACAAAAGTGTGAAAATCACTGTTGTTCATTCAAACCTGTTGGCATTACTAGCTCCAAGGAAGAAACAGACTCAAAAGAAAACGAAAAGACAAACGCAAAACAAAATGGTGATGCCCGAGGTAACACCCCCGGAATCACCCGACCTTTGTACAACAGGACCGACTCGATACAACAAGACAGACCCAACTGACTCAATATGAAAAGACTGACTCTATACAACGGGACAGACTCTAAACGACATAATAAAACTGACTCAATACCTGAGTTAGAAAGTACAAAAACCAACATTCACAAATGCCCAAAACAGTGCGCGCCATATGCCACATCTGGAGTAAACTGAGTGCCGCCCGCAGGTGGTTCATCCCTCGATCACATCACATTATCCCCCACAAGTTCACTGTTCAAGTGTCGATAGACTTTGCAGGACTTGGTGCGGGGATGACCCTGTTGTCAATCAAATTTTGTATCTCGTGGCGAAGACGGACGCAACTGTCAGTGTCATGACCAGTTTGTTGATGAAAAGCACAGTACTTAGTTGAGTCATGCTTTGGAGGGAGAGGATCGGGTAGAGGCCGTTGTTCTAGCAGTTTCAGATGTCCTTTCCTGAGTAGGACCCCCAGAGCTTTAGACAAAGGCATATAAAGCGGGGTGAAAATCCTCTTACCCCGGGGTAGATAGTCTGAGGTTCGGGGGTTTGGATTGGATGTACCAACAAAGGAGGTGGCTGTTTTGGTGGTGACCATTCCAACTTCAAAAGATCTTGTAGCTGCATCACCACTAGTGGTCGCATTCGAACTGCGGGAAAATGCCCTCCTGGGCTGCTCTCTATCATTGTCAATCAGGCCCTGTTTCAAAGCATCCTCGATCTGTACTCCCATCTTATGCAAATCTGAAAAGGTGGGAAAGGGGAGAACGATCATCTTCTGTATGAGCTTGGGTTGGAGGTTGCGCACAACCATCCGAATCTGATCTTTGTCAGTTGGCCTAATGGTCATTATTGAGGCCTTGGCCCTCCACCGGGTCACAAAGTCAGAAAAGCTCTCCTTAGGCTCCTGTCTAGTCGTCTCAAGATCACGGGTTGTAATCTTGATCTATGTATTATAGGAGTATTGAACGACGAAAGCCTCGGCCATCTCATCCCAATTCCTTTTGACATCATCTTCCAATTTTACGTACCAGATGGCCGCCACACCCAACAGGGTCCGGCCAAACAATGAAAGCTTCTGTAGTCTGGTGAGGCCCATCGGCCTTAGTATGTCCGAAAACAAATGGAGATGCACCATGGGATCCCCGGACCCATCAAAACGGTCGATTTGTGGTATCTTGAACCGATCTGGCAGCGTCACAGTCGTATCGGTATACCCGTTCTCGATGTCCGGGATAGACTTCACACCCTGAGATTTCTTGAATAGCTTTTCAAGCTTGCTCACTTTCAATGCTGTGGGGTCCACCTCGAGCTCAAAGGGAGAATTCGGCAAGTTGGTGGGTGTTTTGGATAATTGGGGTAGGATTGGGTGCGGTGCCGGCCCTGTCGGGATGTCTGTATCCTCCTGGATATTCTGCACATTTGGTGTCTCCAGGGGTATTAGATCTCTTGGTGGGGGAGGAGCTTGGTGTGAAGCGGATGCCCCGGCTTGCTGCTGGAGTCTGGTGATTAGTTCTGCTTGCTGGGCCATGACCTCGGCCTGCTGTTTGGAAAGCCTGCTGTTTGGAAAGTTTCGCTTAGCGTACAGCGTCCTGCTGCATGATTTTCATACTTTCTTGGAGTTGGCACACCATCTCTTCCATCCCTGCCATGTTCTGCTGTTCCGGCTGACTGACTGGTATTTCTATATCTGTGGTAAAAACTGAGACCCCAGCCTAACTGTTTAGTGGTGGGGTGGATAAGGACCACTGATCTGGTAACTGCTGAACTGGTGATCTGTGCCTGACTGGCCCTTTTACCCTGCATCTGGCGAAGGAACACTGATTTGCTCTTGAACTGAATCTCTGACCTGACAAAGTCTATCAACACGGATCCAATATACCCAGGGGATATTGGAGCCCTATGAAGCTATAGTTCCACGACTACCTTGCAAAAGAGAAAACAGACAGTATCTCAGCCTGATTTCATTAGAACGACTGCGCTCCCTACAGAATTCTGCCCAAAATTCTGCCCTGTAAACTGATACCCTCAGGTAAAACTTTCCAAATACTGATGCCCTCAGGCTTGATACCCAGACTTGCAAACTGATACATGCATTCCCTGTAGAGACACACTCTAAAAGCACATAACAAGCAAGTGAGAGCCAAAACACCCCTATGTTGGGGGTAGGGTTTCCCCGTCCTATTTTGTCAGGAGCTAGGATTTCACTACACACGCAGTGGTTTCAAACAACCTATAATCGGGTAAGCAACCTATCCTAGTTTGGAATTGTCACTACAGATTCTGATATGTACTAGGTCGAATGGTCAAAAAGGGTGCCCCGGTGAAAATCGGGGTTTGTGTTCCCATCGTGGCAGAGCCCGTAACCGGTCAACCTTATGGCACGCTTCTTAAAGCGAGCCTTCGGCAAACCGTTCAGGAATAGCAGATGGCAAACACGGTGTCCTAGGCACACCAATGCACATGCAATGCAAAGAAACACATAAGTGTAGTCAAAACAAGATATCATGAGTTCGAGTCAAGTTCTCTAAATCCCCAGCAGAGTCGCCAGAAACTGTAGACGTCCCCGAACATCCCAGGAGAGAATCCCGTTTTGTTCGTTTTGGGTTCACTACAGTTCGGATTCAAATTGTCACGGTTCTTAATCTAATCTTGCAAAGTGCAATGCAAGACTGATAAGTCACCAAAGAGTCCAAATCCGGCAAATCGTTTTTGGAAAACAGATTTTTTTTTAAAGAAGTGCCAAACATGGACTGCTTTGCTAGATACAGAGTCGCCACCTAAATATTTTATTTTGGGGGAATTTAGGAAACCCTGACTCGTTGCCTAAGGCCACGTATCCGTCATCACCAAAGTTGCCTCGGCTCGGGAACTTGGGTACGATTGGGGAAGGTCAGCTATGAGCACCCCCGCTCGCCCGATCAAAGATCGGCCACTACTAAACATGATATCTCGTTTTTAAAAGCACATGCGTTCTTATTCCGATTAATTAGCTAGAATTACTATATGATACGCGCAGCAAAACAAGTATAGACCAGATCGCCTAATTTGGAACAAAGCATCGCATATCCGTTTGTTTGGAAAATGATTTGAAGTTTGCTACTCGTAAGTAGGCTAAAACACGGATTTCAATGAATTATCCCAATTCAAGCAATCCAACCTTCACCCACAGGCATTCAGGCAGTAATATCACATAAGCACATAGCCACATGGTAAGCATGTTGTCATGTTAACATTCACACTCATGCGAGATGCTAAAACATAAATACTTACAGCGTACTCCGAGCCAAAACAAAGAACATATTAGCAATCAAACGCATGATCCAAGTCCATGTTAAATGGCTAGTGCATCACAGGCAAAATGCAATCTAGAATAGGTTCAGCTAATCCTAGGATGGCATGTGAAATACAACAAGTAACATGTATTCAAGTTAGATTTGAAATACTATGCAGTTAGCATGATGCGCCAAGCCCGGTTCATGCAAGACATATGAATGATGCAAACATGCATAGCATAAGGATGCTAATTGAAATATGCCCTAAATCTAACCATCGTAAGCGGTTAAATAAAAGGGAGAAAGAAATGGGGGTTGGAAGACATGCATCACACACACGCACACTTATTATACAATTTGCCCTCTCTCGGAGGGACCGAATGAATAATACAAATTAATCAACTAACAAGCTAATTAATTAATTACAAAACCACCTAACTAATTGACAAATTAATTAAGCTACTGAAAGCAGTAAAATAGTCTCGGGAAGAGGGATGAATATATGCATGCTCGGCTCCGCTCGGAAATCCATCGCCGTGCCACAGTTGCCTCTGTTTGTACTGTTTTATGCCTCTGAAAATTGCATGAGTCCCAAGGTCGGTTCTGGAACACTCCCTGAACACTATGGGAGGTCACCGGCCAAGAGGAATGGTCACCGGCCAAGGAAAAGTGGTCATCGACCAGTTGTGAGGCTCTCGGCCAACAATGGATAGCCGGCGGGGACTGAAGATGGCCGACCGGCCATCTCTTCCTGCAGAAACCTGTTTGACAGTAGCAGAGGGAAAACAGATCATGGCAATGCATTTTCAAAGCAATGTATGCACAACCACCTTTCCTATCATGTTTAAGACTCAAAGGAGTATGGTACTCGACTCTCGGGCCACCAATCACGCATTTCCATGCATGATGGCCAAAGAGTCAAGTGTGCAATTCAATATGGAATGAAATGCACAAAACACATAAAAGGCCCCAACCTCTATCATGATTGATCAAGAGGCAAGGGATGCATGCTCAATGCTATGCAACCTAAGCATGCAAACAAACTAATGCAAAATGAGTATGCTAGCAAGAAATATACAATAGGCATACAACCTAAATAAGCAAACATACAACCTAGCATACATGATGCTATGGACTATATGGCACACACAATGCTATATGAACTATGGCATGCTCAATGCAACTAACCACCTAGCATACACAATGCAAGGAGTGACATGACATACACAATGCTAACAACATAACATGCACAACACATTGTGACATGGCATACAAGCACAACTCTCAATAACACTTAAAGCATTGAAAACATGGGAGTATGGCACAAGTATAAGCTCTGAAATATCGTACCCAATGATGTCAAAACAGGCAAACACCTCAATATAAGCATGCAATAGGTTTCAAAACTCAAGACTAGGCATGGCTATTACACTACAAGCATACATGGCAAGCACCATTCGACCATGGGACATAAAAACAGAGCTAAGGCAGTCCAAAACATGCACAAAATCAGTTTAAGGCACGGCCAAAATATGCTAGAATGGAGGGCCAAAACAACATGCAATATGAGCTAGTGAGCATGGTTTACACTACAAGCATGTGAAGCATATGCGGAACTACCAAACCAGCCAAAAACAGATTCATGGCATGCCAAATAATGGCCAAAAACCCACTGAAACATGGTCTATGCATGCAAGAATGACATGCTCCTTTGATAAGCTATGAAGAGGGTTGTTCTACACATGCAAGAGGGACACCCAATATGGAAAAACCAACTCTGGACAAAGCTTATGCAGGTCCTAAAACTCACCAAAAATGGCCTGAACCAAGCTTGGGATGCATGCAAATATGGGCTTCTTTGTAAGGCCAAAAAAGCAAGTAAATAAGACAATAAGGAGAGGGATGGCCCTCTCCTTCTTAGGACCTCAAAACATCATTCCCACCACTGAAATCCCTCTGGATTTCAGTGGTGAGAAGGCCAATACAAGGTGGTCCCGAAGCTCAGAAAAAAAGCACAAAAATGAGGCCAAACAAGGCCTAAGAGGGGGTAGACAACCCCAAACACAAAAGTGGTCTTAAACAAACTTCAAAAGGAGCTCAAGATAAGACTTTTTTCAGTTTATGACAAAGCTCTAAAGTTCTTGAAAGTATGGCTAAAAGTTGAAGAAAAATAAAGATCAAAAGAGGGTAAAGTGTGTTACCCTTGTAACTTCAGCAAAACCAGCAGCTTTGAGACCAAAAAACCAGACCTTCAACCTCTGAAAATGGCCTCCAAAATCCTTAGGTTGATGATGGAGGTGTTAGGCTAAGAGTTGGTGTGCAAAGGGGCCAAGAGCTTCACTCTTTCTACGCCTAAGTGTAGAGACAAAGAGAGATATATGTGTATGCCTTAGCAAAATTTTTTGGAACCTTTTCTAATGAGGGAGAGGCTCTCTCTTATAGAGGAACAAAGGTCCAAGATTCTCTTAGAAGCTTGGAGCAAAAGGGCCAAGCTTCTCTTAGAAGCTAAAGCAAAAAGGGTCAAGCTTCTTGAGGAAGCTAGAGCAAAGGGGTCAAGCTTCCTCAACAAGCTAAGAAAGGTTCAAGCTTCTCTTAGAAGCTTGGAGCAAAAGGGTCAAGCTTCTTGGAGAAGCTAGGCAAAGGTTCAAGCTTCTTCAAGAAACTAAAATAAAGGTTCAAAAGGTTCAAGCTTCTTCAAGAAGCTAAAACGAGGGGTTCAAAAGGTTCAAGCTTCCTCAAGAAGCTAAAACGAGGGGTTCAAAAGGTTCAAGCTTCCTCAAGAAGCTAAAACAAGGGTTCAAAAGGTTCAAACCTCCTCAAGAAAATGTCTCGGCCAAAAAAAGTGGTCGATTGATCAAAACAATGGCCGGCCGACCAAAAACATTGCCAACCGACAACACATTTGGCCGGTAGCAAGAAAACAGGGCCGGTGGCCTCAAGCCATGGCCGGTGAGGTGTGGGGATGGCCAACAAGCTATTTCCCACCCTCAGAAGCAAAACAACAAGTGTTTGGTGCAAAACCAAACACAAAACAAACGAGTCGAGAGGTCTTAAGGCAAGGCGCGTAGCTGAAACCTCCGAGAACTCAAGACGAACACAAACATGGATGATCATCGAGTGTTCAAACGATGATGTCCAAGACTTGAGTACGGTCAAAAATGGGGTGTCTACACATAGTAACAAAGGAAACAACCCTTACCTCCTCCGTCTCCGCCGGTCCAAGTTCAGCCGGAAAATAATGATCTTATAAATTTAACCTCGAAATTTATAAGATGAAACCGCCGACTTTCTTGGGTGGTATTGAACCTTTAAAGGCAGAAACATGATTGCTCAAAATGGAAAAATTATTTGAAGTGTTTTCTTGCTCCGTGACGTAGAAAGTACTCTTGGCCATCTACACCTTAAAGGATGAAGCCCGACGATGGTGGCTGTTGGTTCGAAATAACAATGGGGATATGACATGAGCTCAATTCAATGAGATATTCTATGACAAGTACTTTCACCAATGTTTCAGAGATCGGAAAGTGTCAGAGTTTCAAGAACTCAAGTAGGGCAGGATGTCTGTGGCCTAGTATGAAGCCAAATTTACCGAGTTAGCCTGGTTTGACCCACACATGGTGGATACTGATTACAAAAAGACAAGAAAATTTGAAGGCGATTTGGATTTGGAAGTGTTTGATTGAGTAGGTGTCTTGAAGTTGCGTACCCATGTAGAAGTTTTGGATAAAGCAATAATGATAGAAGCCACCCTAGCGGCAATAAAACAAGCCAAGGCACCAACCACAGAGTGGAGAAGTAAAAGATCCGGATTCAATTTCAAAAAACGTCAGTCATTTCCAAAAAGGCAGAATACAGGATCCTCTAGTAGCTCTAGTCAGAACAGTGGCTCAATTCCAAATTGTCTCAACCGTGGAAGGAAACATAAGGGTGCTTGTTACCATGCATCAGGTACGTGTTTTCGATGTGGAAAGACTGGCCACATGGTTAGGGATTGTCCGTTGAGATCTGATGATGTTAACCGTCATGCGGCAAGTTCAGCCGAGTCTGCTTCTGTAGCAAGGTCAAATGCGAGAATTAATGCCAGGGGTAGCATTGGAAATGAAACAACAAGGTAAGGAACAGTGTTTGCACTAGTGCCTGGAGATGTGCAGAACACTGAGTCAATGGTGTCAGGTATAATCTCTATTTGTGCTCAGAATGCTTACATACTAATTGATTATGGCACTACGCATTCATTTGTCTCGTATGCTTTTTCTCAAAAATTAGCTGGACCGTTAAAACCTATGAACAGTTTGCTATCTTTTTCTACACCATCTGGGGGTTCTATGATATGTGCTTATATTTATCCAGCATGTGATATTATAATTGGTGATATGACAATGTACGTTGATTTACTACCTTGGAGCATTGATCATTTTGACTACATATTGGGTATGGACTGGTTAACAAAGTACTGTAAAACCATTGATTGTGTGAATAAGTCTGTTATATTTTGTCCACCTGGGTTACTTGAGTTTGTATTCACTGGGAATGGCGTGGTCCGTTCCCCATACTTGATTTCTGCCATGAAAGTTGCTAAATTAATTAGAAAAGGGGTGTAGAGGGTATATGTGTTGTGTTTTGATTGTGGCTTCTGACAATCCCACTGTAGAGAACATTCCTGTAGTAAATGTATTTTCTGATGTATTTCCAACTGAATTGCTCAGAGAGTTAATTGATAGGGAAGTTAAGTTTACTATCGATGTTGTACCCGTAACACAACCGATCTCCAAAAACCCATATAGAATGTCAACTTCTGAATTGAAAGAGTTGAAAATTTAGCTCCAAGAACTCTTAGACAAGAAATTTATCCATCTGAGCACGTCACCTTGGGGTGCTCTAGTGTTTTTTGTCAAAAAGAAAGACGGGTCTTTGAGGCTGTGCATTGATTACCATGAGTTGAACAAGGTAACTGTGAAAAACAAATATCTATTGCCCCGAATAGATGATTTATTTGACCAACTTCAGGGAGCGCAAGTATTCTCCAAAATAGACCTTAGATTTGGGTATCACCAGTTAAAAGTTAAGGCAGAAGATGTATAGAAAACTACATTCAAAACTAGATACGGACACTATGAATTTTTGGTAACGTTGTTTGGGGTGACTAATGCACCTGTTGCTTTTATGGACCTTATAAACAGGGAGTTTAAAACATATCTGGATAAATTTGTTGTTGTATTTATTGACGATATTTTGATTTACTCCAAAAGCAGGGAAAATCATGAGAATCACTTAAAAACTGTGTTACAGACTCTGAGAGAAAAAAAGCTATATGCAAAATTTTCCAAATGTGAATTTTGACTTGACAGTGTGGCATTTCTGGGATATGTAATCAACAAGGATGGTATCTCTGTTGACCCACAGAAAGTCGAAGCCATTGTAGATTGGCCAAGACCAACCAACGTATCAGAAGTTAGAAGTTTTCTGAGGCTTGCAGGTTATTATCGCAGATTTGTAAAAGATTTTTCAAAACTTGCTATGCCATTGACGCAATTGACACAGAAAAATGCACCGTTTGATTGGAATGATCAATGGGAGTTAGCCTTCCAAGAATTGAAAACTAGACTAGTAACTGCACCAATTCTAACCTTACCTAATGGAACTGATGGGTTTTAGATTTACAATGATGCATCCTACAAAGGTTTAGGTTATGTGCCAATGCAGAATGGGAAGGTAATTGCTATGCCCCTTGGCAACTCCGTCTTCATGAAAAGAACTACTTGACTCATGATCTTGAACTGGCAGTCGTGGTGTTTGCTTTGAAAATCTGGCGTCATTATCTGTATGGAGTAACTTGTGAAGTATATACAGATCATAAAAGCTTAAAATATTTCTTCACCTAAAAGGAGTTGAACATGAGGCAGAGAAGATGGCTGGAATTAATCAAAGACTATGAGTTGCAAATTCTGTACCATCCAGGGAAGGCAAATACCGTTGCAGATGTATTGAGCCAAAAATCCATTGGGAATTTGTCATGTTTGCTCACTGGTTAGAAAGAATTGCTATATGACTTGGAGAAGAATGAGGTTGAAATTGTGATGCATGAACAGGGCAGGATTTTAGCTGTCATTTTTGCTTAACCTGCAATCATTGAAGAAATCAAAGAGAAGCAACTTGAAGATGAGTTCTTGAAAAAGATTGTAGATGAACTTGACTCAAAACCAAGGCCCAGGTTTGTACTTGAGAACAATGTGTTGAAATTCCAAAATCGCCTTTGTTTGCTGGATTATTCTAATTTAAGGAAAATCATCATGACTGGAGCTCACAACTCCAAATTTGCATGCATCCGGGGAGTACAAAGATATATCATGACTTAAAACAAAATTTCTGGTGGCTTGGAATGAAAAAATGTATTGCGGACCTTGTAGCTAGATGTTTGCACTACCAACAAGTTAAAGTTGAACATCAACGACTCGCTGGATTACTTCAGTCGTTTCCAATACCGGAATGGAAGTGGGAGCATATTACTATGGATTTCATTGTTGGATTGCCTCGCTCCTCTCAAATTATGGATTCTATCTGGGTCATTGTTGATCGTTTAACTAAGTCTGCCCATTTTCTACCTGTCAAAACTTTCTATAATGTAGATAAGTTAGCTAACATTTATGTTAATAGGATTGTGAGGTTACATGGTGTACTAATATCCATTGTATCTGACAGAGATTCGAAGTTCACGTCAAGGTTTTGGCAGAGTTTGCAACAAGCTTTGGGAACCGAACTGTGGATGAGTAGTGTTTACCATCCACAGACAGACAGCCCATCTGAAAGAACCAATCAGACTTTGGAAGATATGCTACGAACGTGTGTGTTGGACTTCCAAGGGAATTGGGAGGCTTACCTTCCTTTAGCCGAGTTTGTATACAATAACAGCTATCATTCAAGTATTGAGATGGTTCCTTATGAAGCTCTGTATGGAAGGAAATGCCACTCCTATCTGTAGGGCTGAGGTAGGTGACAGACCATTGTTGGGATCAGAACTTGTGCGAGAAACAACGAAAAATGTGAAATTAATTCAGCAAAGATTGAAAACTACACAAAGTCGCCAAAAGAGTTATGTAGATGTTTGAAGGCGAGATAGAGAATATGAAGTCAGAGATCATGTGTTCATAGGGATGGCAATTTAAACCCGGCCCGACGGGGACCCGATCCCCCGACCCCGAAATAAGTGGTTTTTCCCCAAAAAATATCCCCACGGGGACGGGGATGGTATTAAAAAATCACTCCCCGATCAATTTCGGGCCGGGGACGGGGATAGGCTCGTCGGCCTCGGCCCCGGCCCGGCCCCGCCCCGAAATTTCCCCGATTCATCCATGCCTCTGTATCTCATTGTATTATATAAATATTATTAGTTGTATTATATAAATATTAGTTGTACTTTTGAAACACTCTCACTGACTCACTCTCTCAACTCTCATTCTCTCTCTCTCTCTCTCGTCTCTCTCAGTGTCTCGTCTCTCTCGTTCTTCTCACTCTCACCGACACGGCGTCACTCTCATCGACACGGCGACACAGTCACCGACTCCTCTCTCTCACTTTCAGTCACCGACACGGCGACACCACCACCACTCTCTCTCACATCTCGTTTGCTCCCTCAGCTCTCGTCTTCAGCCGCTGATCGCTGGTCCAGTCTCCGATCTACACCACTACCACCGCTGGTCCAAACTTCGATCTACACCACTACCACCGCTGGTCCAGACACTGATCTACAGATCTGTTGTTTGAATCTGTTTACTAGATGATGATTATAGATCTGTTGTTTGAATCTGTTTAATGGATGATGATGATTATGAATCTGTTTAATGGATGATGATGATTATAGATCTGTTGTTTGAATCTGTTTACTTGGATGATTATAGATCTGTTGTATGATTACAGATTTGTTTCCACCGCTGGTCAAGACGTTGATCTCATTTTTTTATTTTTTTTAGCCGGGGAATGTTCGGGGTCGGGGAAACCCGATCCCCGTCGGGGGTCGGGGGTGGGGGCGGTGATACGTTCCCCGTCGGGGATCGGGATCGGGGCCGGGGGAAATTTAACCATCGGGGATCGAGGACGGGGAGGGTGATCCCCGGCCCCGCCCCGCCCCGTTGCCATTCCTATGTGTTCATAAAAGTGACCCCAATGAAAGGCCAGGCACGGTTTGGTGTTAAGGGCAAGTTAGCATCGAGATATGTTGGGCCATATGAGATTCTGGAGAAAATTAATCTGATAACGTATCAAGTAACCTTACCGCTGGTCATGGAGCATATGCATAATGTCTTTCATGTCTCAATGTTACAGGATTACTTACGAGATCTGCACCATGTTATTGAGCCGACACATGTGCTTTTAAAGGATGACAACACATACGAAGAAAGGCCAATACAGATTGTGAACCGCCGAATTAAAAAGCTAAAAAACAAGGAAATACCGTTGGTAAAAGTTAATTGGCAAAACCACGAAAGGACCTATGCAACTTGGGAAATAGAGGAAGATATGATGAGAAGATACCCTGAATTGTTTCCTTTGAATCCAGTATTCTTCCAAGATGAAGATAATACGAGTTTGGAGAAGATACCCTGAATTGTTTCCTTTGAATCCAGTATTCTTCCAAGATAATGATAATACGAGTTTGGAGGACCAAACTCTTTAAGGGAGAAAGACTGTAACAATCCTGACCTGTGATTAATTGATAAACCATGATTAAGCCATGATTTAGTATGTCTAATGAGTAATTACAGTAGAATTTTGCATTAATGACATGTGTATTGCATTACTTGTACTTCTATCTGTTACTCGTAGGAATATCTGTTTGAGTTTCCGTTTTATTCTGCAAATCGAAGGCCTTTTCGGTATCTGATCATGAAATTGACTTAAGTTACGTCTTATTCGGAATTTTTAGAATTTTATGGTAGGTTGAATTGAAATTTGATTCAGAACGAAATTATTAGATTAAATTCAATTAGACTTGACCTTAATCTTTTATATTTTCATCATATTTAATTACCTAGTTAATATAGGGATTAATGAACCCCACTACCTCATTCTAGACTTCTTCATTTCCTCATCTTTGAGCCTATTCAAACAAAACGTGAGAGAGAGAGAGAGAGAGAGAGAGAGAGAGAGAGAGAGAGATAAGAAAGAAGTTAAGATCAAAGCTAGTAGAAGGGAGAATTACTAGGTATAATTGGAGAATTGAGGAGAATTGGGAGGTGATCTTCTACATGTGATAACCTTGTCTCTTATTATGTTAATTGGTCCTTAATATGAGTATGATTATGTGTTTAATATGATTTTGTATGCCATTATACGAAAATATGTGGTTTTGAATTTCTATCTGTTCACCGTAGGAATAGCTGTTTGATTATCTGCTTTGAAAATTAAATTGAAGGCCTTATTGGCCAAAGAACCCGAAATTGATTGCGCCATTGTGATTGGCGTAATTTTTAGAGCCTACGGTAAAGTTTAATTAGAAATTGATTTGGATCAAATTAATCAGATTAAATTAATGAATTAAATGCCCAATTGTTTTATAATAAAATAATGTGTTGAATGGGAACTTATAAGGGGCCTTTATATACTCAATTTCTCTCTTTAGCTTCATTTGGCTGATTATCAACTCTAAGAAAAGGGAAAGGGGTCAGCTAGAGAGAGGAAGAAGGAGAGTTGGGTGTTTGGCTCAAGTTTGTGAAGAGTGAAGGATTTAAACTCTAGATTTGACCCTAATTTGGGAAGAGTAAAGCCTCTAGGTAAGTGGATTCATGAATATTGAGTTGTAATTTTGTGAATCCAAATTGGAATAATGATCAAGAACATGAATTTAATTAAGCATGATGAAATTGAATTGGTTTTGTTGAATTGAGGGCCAATATGCGCATGCATGTAAGAAATTGCTTTGAATTTGCATGTTTGAACTTGAAATACATGATTCATGTAGAGTTTTGGTTAAAGCTCATGTTGTAATCACCATTTGTATCATCTAAGTTGACAATGAGAGTAATACATCACACGCATGTGCAATTTATGAGAATAGGAGCTTTGAATGCATGAATGTGTTATGTTGGAAATGAGTTTGGGTTAATTTGGGACATGTAAGTGTTTGATTCATGAAATTGAGCTTCATAATGATATAATTTGATGTTTGTATCATGTTAGCACAAGTACATTTGAAGTTTGAGCTATTATATGCTTTAAATGTTGATTGGAAGGTCGAATTGAGCTCAAAGAACAATTCTGGGTTTTTCTAGAATTTTGATGTCCGCTTGAGCGGGGAAAATGCCGCTCGAGCATGAAATATGTGCTCCCATAACTTTTTATAGACATGGTATCCGCTCGTGCGGGGGAGATCACGCTCGAGCAGGGAGCCATGTAGTGAGGCCTTCCGCTCGAGCGCCAGAGTTCACGATCAAGCGTAAATTTGACATATCCAGTACTTTTGCAGGCCTCAAGGGTCCGCTCGAGCGGGGACCCTGTTTTCTGAAATTTTGAAAAGACATTCTGTGTTTCATTTTCTGTTCTCTTTCACTTCCAAGTACTCTTAGGCATGCATTGAGCATTGTAATTGAGTTAAAAAGATAAGAATGTAGCCTAAAGAGGAAAATGTGAATTTAGAACGGATTGTATTGTTTGTGACCCTTTTGTGTTCTTGGAATGTGTAGGGTCGAGCTCCAAGGCAAACCAACCAGCCGGTCACTGTGAGTAATATTGATATTTTGAAATTGTCATTTGTCCAATTGCTTATCTCCTTGTAAGCCTCATAAGTTTGCTAGTTTGAATTACGGACAAATGTTTGATATGAATAACTGAATGGGCTAGAGGCCAGTTTGACATCAATGAATGGGCCAGAGGCTAGTTTGACATGAATAAAAGTTGAATGGGCCAAAGGCCGGTTTGACATGAATAAAAGTTGAATGGGCCAAAGGCCAGTTTGACAAATGGAAGATAAATGGGCCAAAGGCCAGTATGTTTAGAACCATAGTCACTTGACTTAAATTGTGTATATATATATATATGTTAAATAGAAATATAAATTGGGCTCAAGGCCGTTTGAAGCATGTTGTTCTATGTACCGTTTGTATAACTCTTTTATTTGACATCGCTCACGCTCATTCATGTGTTTGTAGGTAAGCCAAGAGAAGTCCAAACCCTGCCCCAATGAAGTATGTGTGGAACAACAAAGGTTTTGAAGAGTCAGCCTTTGCGTCTCACACACGAGACTCGTCTTCGCCTTTTGTCATTTTGTTTTATGTTGTCATGTTGGCGAAGCCTTTGAACATGTCTGTATATAGTTTTCATGGGTTGACTTAGTTTTGGATGATCATGTTTGTACAGAACTTTATGGTACTGTACTTCTGTTGTGAGTTATTAATGTTCATATGTATGGTTTGTTTTGATGTGCCATGTAAGCACAGCTCTATGGAAAAAGTTTTAAATTGCTTCCGTTTGGCCCCCGTTAACTCTGTTAAAATACGTTTGGTTAGGTTTGAGGCCGTAGGTAATCTCATGATTATTGGCCGGTTATGTCCTTAACCCACGAGGGCGGGTTCAGGCCATGCCAATACACTTGTGCAATTAAGACTCTAGGTAAGAATTCTAGTCTTTGGCTTTGTAATGTAGTTGATATTTGCATGGAACAAGTGAATTAGGTGAATTCATATGAGAATTGAGCTAGAATTAAAGAAAGTTAAGTCATTCTATACATGCATGCATACATCATAACATCGCGAGTTTGAAATCAAAGAATTACTACATACATGTGTCTATCTTGACTTGGTGTTGAGAATTCATCACATTTATTACCATTTGACTTTAATTAATCATGTTTTGAAAAGTCTTAGTTCAAGAAATTTACATGCATGTCATATTCACATTTTATTTTCATAATTCAAGTTTGAGTTTGCTTAATTATCGAGCTTAGGGGCCTTGATTTCATGAAATTGTGATAACCCTGGTCCATGTTATGCTAATTAATCTTGATTATGATTGTGATTATGTGTTTGATATGATTTTGAAGTGCCATTTATATGAATATATGTGGTTTTGAATTTCTATCTGTTCACCGTAGGAAAATCTATTTGATTATTTGCTTTAGAATTTAAATTGAAGGCCCTATCGGCCACAAAACCCGAAATTGATTACGCCATTGTGATTAGCGTAATTTTTAGAACCTACGGTGAAATTTAATTAGAAATTGACTCGGATCAAAATAATTGGATTCAGAACGATTAAATTAGGCTCAATTACTTAACCTTAATTAATTTGATTAGGCCAAGGTATATAAGTGGCCTATTTGCATTTTGAGCTCATTTTTCTCTTTTGGCTGAAAATCACACTCTAGAGAGAGAGGGAGAGGCCGGCTATAGAGAGAGAAGAAGGAGAATTATGTATTTGGCTCAAAGTTTGTGAAATTGGAAGGCTAGGCTCAAGATTTAACTACAATTGTAGGGATTGAAACTCCTAGGTGAGTAATTGAGCAAAGATTTATGAGCTTGAGTTTGTAATTTTATGAATTCAAGGTTAAATGGTAATCAAGAACACGAATGGTGTTGATCATGATGAAATTGAAGTTTATATGCACATGCATGCATAGAATTGCCATGAAATTGCATAATCAAGCATGTAAGAAGTTGAATATGAGAAATTGAGTGTTGAATCATACGTGCAAGCATAGTTTTGTTGAGTTTCATAGTTATAAGCACCATTTCTACCATTTGAAATAGAAATGGAGTCAAGAATTGACATGCATGCATGATTGATGAAGATATGAAGTTTAAATGCATGAATTTAATGTATTGGAAGTAAGTTTGGTATAATTTGGGTTTGCATGCGATTGATTCATGAGATTTGAGCTTCATAATGTAGTAAATTCGTGTTTGTAGCATGTTAGTAGTTGTATATGAGAGTTATGGGTTATAAAATGCAAGCTATGTTGATTTGAATGCAAGTCTGAAGCTTAAATTGGTTGCTGGAAATTCCAGAATTCGGCATGTCCGCTCGAGCGGGGAAAGCGCCGCTCAAGCATGAAATGCTAGTTCCCAGAACTTTTGCAGACATGGACATCCGCTCGAGCGGGGAGATTCACGCTCGAGCGGGGAGCCATGTAGTTTGACTCTTAGCTCGAGCGTCCGAAGTCACGCTCGAGCGTAAAAATGAGACAACCAGTATTTTTGCAGACCTAAAGGGTCCGCTCGAGCGGCCAAAGCCACGCTCAAGTGGCCAAAGCCACGCTCAAGCGGGGAGCCCTGTTTTAGAAAGTTTGTAAAGATGTTTTGTGTTTCATTTTCCGTTCTCTTCCATTTCTGAGCACTCTTAGGCATGCATTGAACATTGTAAATGGATTAAGAAGATAATAAAGAGGCCTAAGAGGAATGCACAAGTTAAGGACGGATTGAATCGTTTATGACCCATATGTGTTATGTAATGTGTAGGGTCGAGCTCGAGGGCAATCCACCAGCAGAACACTGTGAGTAATATCTTAGTAAAGATATTTTCAAGTATGTCACTTTCCAAATGCTACTTTTGTATAAGCTCCATGGATTTGTTGATTTGAAATATGAATGAGTATTCTATATGCCTAATTTGTATAAGGCCGTTTGCCCTTTGCCGTTAATATGTTTAATATATTTGAATTGGGTCTAAGGCTGTTTGCGGTTTGCCATTTGCCGTTGATATGTTTGATATATTTGAATTGGGCCAAAGGCCGTTGGACACGAATGATTGGGCCAAAGGCCGTCGGACATGAATGATTGGGCCAAAGGTCGTTGGATATGAATGATTGGACCAAATGCCGTCGGACATGAATGATTGGGCCAAAGGCCGCCGGATATGAATGATTGGACCAAATGCCGTCGAACATGAATGATTGGGCCAAAGGCCGTCGGATATGAACGATTGGGCCAAAGGCCGTTAGACATGAATGCAAAGATGGACCGAAGGCCGTTTGAATATATCATTTGATATGTTGAAATACCGTGATGGGCCAAAGGCCATTTGAATGAAAGGGATTATGATCATGAATATGAAATACGCATGGATATGAATATAAAGAGAATGGGCCCGAGGCCGTTTGATACGCCTAATATGTTTGAATTGGGCCCGAGGTCGTTTGATGTGTTCGAATTGGACCAAAAGTCGTTTTGAATAGAGAGTTGGTTGGACTAAAGGTCGCTTCGTATAGATGGACCTGAGGTCGTATTGTTTTATATAAGAATTGGACCTGAGGTCGTTTTGCATATGGACATGATGTGTTGGACCTAAGGTCGTTTTGCTTTGTTGAGATTTGTAAATCTGGTATGAATGAGAATAGTGGTTCAAATATGTACATTATAAGTATGATTCATTTATGAACGAATCTCATTCATTAACCTCTTTATTTTGATATTATTCACTAGGTGTTAGCTCACTCTCATTTATATGTTTGTAGGTGAGCAAAGGGACGTTCAACCCCAGCCTTAGTGGAATTTAAGAAAGGAACCCGAGTTTTCTGAAGTCAGCCCAGGTGCCTTACGCAAGAGGCTTTGTTTATGATCTTTTGTATTCCTTTTGCTATTTCTATTGGTCATAATAGACCGGTTATGTGCATAAGCTTTTGGTTTAGCTGACTATGTGTTTGAATGATCCTGGGTATACAAGATGTTAACTACTGATATGTGGTGTGAGTTACTATTAAGTATATGATGTTTTGTTATGCCATGTAAGCATAGCTCATTGGACAAAATTTTTAAGTCGTTTTCGTTTGGCCCCTTAACTCTGATGGAGTATATTCTAATCCGATTTGAGGCCGTAGGTAATCTCATGATTACTGGCCGGTTATGACCTTAATCTATAGGGGCGGGTTCGGGTCATGACAGAAATGATCCTTAATTCTCAATATTTTTCAAGTTTAGACATGTTTCCTTGAGTTTTTGGCCCAAAGGAACAAGATTTGTGGTTTTGAATTTGAGTTTTGAAGCTTAAAGGCAAATCTGGAAATTCCAGATTCTGCTTCTCCGTTCGAGCAATGGATTCTTCGCTCGAGGGACCACTCTGAGAACTTACACTTCTGCCCGAGCGACCAAAAGTCTGCTCGAACGTGAAATGCATGCTTATAAAAGTTCACATGTTTTGCAGATCGCTCGAGCGACAAGAGTTACGCTCGAGCGAGGACTTGAGTCTCACGCTCGAACGACCGTCGAGCGACCATCGAGCGACCGTGGAGTGTGAAAATCACACAACCAGTACTTTTTTCAAAGTTTGCAGATCGCTCAAGCGAAGGAAGTTGCGCTCGAGCGACCACTCACATTTTTCATGTCCACTCGAGCGAAAGAAGTTGCGCTCGAGCGGGACCCTTGTTTCCAATATTTTTGACCAAGTGTTTTCAAATGCGTTTTTGCATCCTCATTACATCCCAAGCATTCTTAGGCCAAGATTAAGGCACAATAATGAGGGTAAAGGTAGAAACACACCAAGATTAAAAAAAAAAAAAAAAAAACTAAGTAATGTTTCCGGATGTGCAATTCAGTACGTATTCATTCTGTATCTGTGTAGGTCACGTGCCACAAGTTATCTGATCTACCTACTCTGTATGTTTTCTTTGGAACATTTGTGAGTAATAACTTAGTAAAGCTATGTTTAAGTTTATTTATTTTTTGTATGATGTAATAAGATCGGTTTTCTAAACTGCTATATGGAGTGCTATTTGTGAATCATGAATGAATGTCCATTTTTCTAAAATGTATAGTGGCATCCATAGTTCACGTGGCCCTCGCCCAGGGGTAATAATACTGTGGCCTATAGTTCATGTGGCCCTTGCCCGGGAGTAACAATACTGAGGCCTATATTCACATGGCCCTCGCCTAGGGGTAACAATACCATGGCTACTTGCACACAAGAGATAGACCTTTATGGTCGTCGGTACAGACTATACATGTGGGTCTCAAGACCAAGTTGATATGATAGCTAATAGGTGTATCACGTATGATCTTATGCAAAATCTGAATATGAATATGAATATAAATATGAACATGCATATAAATCTAATTCTGATTTGAAATCTGAATATGGATAAGACTCTGTTTCTGATATAAATTCTGATTTCTAACTTTGAGATGGACATCATTCATTAAACTCTTTACCTTGTTATTATTCACTGGGCTTCCGCTCACCCTATTATTTATGTATGTAGGTGATCAAGCAGGTGGCCAAGCTCATTGACGACCACCTGGAGAGTTTTTGTCAGCCAGCGTTTGTGCCGCCCGAGGAGGTTCCATACGTCTTTGGTCATGTTTTGTGAATGTAAAGGCTTGGTTTTCTTTGGGTTATGGACAATTTTCTGTTATTTGTACATTGGGCTAAGTCCCTTTTTGGCCATATCTATTATGCGTGTGATATGAGACTACTGCAATATGACGTCACATATATGTATATAAAGTTTAAAAATTATGTTCTATATGCGTCTCCACAACTCAATGGACTATATATGTTTCTACATTTGCTTCTGCAGTCCCTAATTATAAAATTTTCTGTTCAGAGGCCTTTGGTAATACAAGGATTACTGGCCGGTTACGACGTTAAATCCATAGGGGCGGGTTTTGGTCGTGACAGATATTCAATTCCTACTAGAATTAGATCAAAGAGTTCAGGAAAGGCTGATGGGAATTCTTGCCCTAATCTTGATTCTCGGTTTGTAAATGGAAATGGGTTTTCTTTGGGTGAAATTGCAGAGATGGTTTCTGTTATTAAGGTGTTAGGAGGTGGTTTGTGAAGATGGAGAAGATAAAAATGGAGAAGGGTCAATTGTGTCTTTCCACAATGTGGTTCAAGGGCATTATGGTCAATTCAGTTGTCAAGTTAGCATCGTTCATACTCTTTTAACGAGAAGGGGGAATCTGTGTATTATTTTCAAAAGTAGGGGAAGTTAGTGTAATTTTTGAAACTACAGGGGAGGTACCTGTAATTAAGGTAAACCTTTGAGGAGGTCAGTGAATTTACCCTTTTTGTTGTCGTTGTTGTTGTTGTTGATCATCATTATCATGAAATAGATTGCAACAGAGAGAGAGAGACGCCCACCCCATTTGATGGTGCCACCAAGGCGGACGACCCTTTTACAAAGTCTTTCACATTCTCATTTTAGTCTGCAAAACCCTAGAGAGAGCAAAAATTGAGCAAGCCTTTGAAGCAAGGATTTCACCATATTCATCAAGATTGTGCATCTCTTGAATATGATTTTTTAGCTTGATTCTTATTTATCATTGATCGCTTAAATCACTGAATCTCTGTGTACATATATTTTTGTATATTTTGTGCAGACTATAAGATCAAAATTTGAATAAATGTTTGATTGCTCTGCAAAATTTGTAGAGATAAAAATTATACAGATGAAAATTTGTACAGATCAAATTATTGAACAGATAAAAAATTGAATAAGTAAAATTTAGATAGATAGAAAATTTGCACAAATAAAATTTGGATGGAAAATTTGTAATTGGACAGGTAAAATTTGGACAGATAGAAAATTTGTATAGAAACATTTGAACAAATAAAAAATTTACACAAAAAATGAACAGATAGATAAAAAAAAAAAGCTTTGAACAGATAGACAAAAAAAATTCAATAGATAGACCAAAAAAAAAATTGAACAGATAGTTAATGAAAAGTCAAACAGATAAAAAAGTTAAGAGGTGAAATTAGAAACAAAATGTCCTCTAGGATTTTTCATCAAATTATTTCAGAAATTGTAGATTTCTCACTACCCAAAAAAAAAAAAAAATCACTGGACCTAATACTATACGCAATTGCTAGAGTGGATTTTTTTATCAATTTTTTAAACTATAAATCACTGAGACGTGTTGGATTGTTTTTTAATAATAGTTTAATTTTATAATTTTTTGACTGCTTAAATTTTTTGTTTTTTAAAATAACTTTTATAAACAAAAAAACAAATTTCCAAACCATCCTTTAAATTAATATGAAAAAATTACTATTCAGTGCATGTTTTCAGAGTAAATTTTAAATCAATTATAAAAAATTTAGGGCAAATTACATATACCCCTCGAGATTTAGCAAAATTACAGATACTCCTCTGCGATTTGAGAAATTACAGATACTCCCCTAAATGTACTATTTGCATAACAAATTAGAGGGCAAATTGTTATGAAAATATAAACTTCAGGAGGCAATTTGTTATGAAAATATAAACCTCGGGAGGTATCTGTAATTTCTGAAACTTCAGGGAGGTATCTGTAATTTAGTTAAATCTCGAGGGAGGTATATGTAATTTGTCCTTAAATTTATTAACTTTAATAATTAAATTTATAATTTTTTATTTTGGCCTTATAATTGATTGACAATTTCCCGTAAAATGACAGGTAATAGTAGTGATAATTCATATATTCAAATTTCATAATTTTTTTTTTTCCATCTAATCTAATAATTAGTTTTTTTTTTTTTTTTTTTTTTTTTTTTTTTTTTTTTGGGTACATCGAAAATGATCTAATAATTAGTTTTTGTCGGCATGAAGATGGGCCAGTACAACTGACTTGTGGGGGGAGAATCCCACTCCCACAGAAAAAAAATTGTTAGATTATCTTGGGAGACATGTGATCATATTCGGATCAATTATAAATTTTTATATTTTTTTTATATTTATAATAATTTAATAAAAATTATAAATTACATTTATTTTATTAATGACAATACATATATAACGCGACGTAACACGACTCTTGTATCAAGTAATAACTTCTTCTCCCACAGTTTCTATGCTCCACATATATAAAACCACAATAATGCTATGTTTATTAATTATATATATTTAAGGCCTTATTTATCATAACTTAAGAAAATTAAAATATTAAAAAGTCATCATTTTGTTTAAGTCATATCATTTTATTTAAATCATATCACTTCTCTACCACATCACTTTAAACTTAACCTATACACAATTCATATTTCATAAAAAGTCAAAAAATACACTTATTTAGATCATCCCAAACTACCACTTAATTTTATTTTGTTAGTGGCACAACTAAAGTTGGCGGATATTAATATATTGAAAAGGAAAACACATCATATGCATCATATATATATATGTAAAATATATATATATATATATATATATATATTTAATTTTTTGAGTCATAAATATAAAAAAAATGATAATTAAATACAACATAAGACATAACTAAGGGGTTGTTTGGGATAAATAAATATACTTTTTGACTTTTTATGAAATATGGGTTGTGTTTGAAGTGATGTGGTAGAGAGGTGATGTGACTTAAATAAAATGATGTGACTTAAATAGGATAGTAACGTTTTGACTTTTTAACTTTTTTAGGTTATGCCAAACCAAGCCTAAATAATTTATGAGTCATAACTAAAATAATATCATAATTAAAAAAAAATAATCATAACTAATGGATAAAATGACATAATTATAAGTACATATAATACATTTTTTTTAAAAATGTATATTAAAATTTCTTATTAAAAAATAATATAATTTTTGGATATTAGTTTCTATGTAGGATCTGACAATTTTGGCGGTGTCATATGCAAACAATAAAGAAAATAAATATTAAAAAAATGATAAATATAAATATTATGAAGGCTGTCCCATTTTAATTGGACCATAATTATTTCCTTCATCACAACAAATACATAATCAATATCACTTTAGCACATGATAGACACCATTTTAATAGATATGTAGAGCAAAACTCCTAATCAAATAAACTTTGGTCGGTTCTAAACTTTTTGAATTGAGAACTCATCTTTATTAATAGAACCAACACAACCCAAATATGAAAAAATTAAAATAATTTAACGAGAAAAGTGGAATATCTATTGTTATGTTATTCAAATCTTTGAATGTCATGTTAATTGATTAAGTCTTAAATGTGTAATCGAAACTCTCACAAATATACTATACACACTCTCACAAAATCATATAGATATATAAAATGAACGGAATTTCAAATCTACCCTATCTCTTAATTAACATATGTGTTTTGATAATAATTACAGGATTTTTAATACATAGATAGGTTTCAACCTATGATCGTGATTGTAAATTCTAATCAGCTTGTTTCATTTGAGTTTTTCAAAGTTACTTTTCAAAAAAAAATTAAATTTTTTATTTTTCAAATTTTTTATTTTCATTGATTTTTAAAATATTTTAAACAATTTTTTAAATTTTTAGATACAACTAATATAAATACACTTAAAAAGTATAATATTTGTGAAAAAAATATTTAAAAAATTCACTAAATATCAAAAATATTTTTTAAAAAAATACAATAATTTAATACATTTTTTGTATTCTTGTATATTTATTGATTTTTTAAAATATTTTTTTACAAATACATTACTACATCTAAGTATGGTATATCTATTAAAGTAAAAAAAATAGCTTAAAATTTTAAAAATATTCACTTAAAAAAATAAAAAAAAACAAAAACAAAAAATACAATTTCTAAAAAATTAAATTAAAAAAATTAAAATCAAACATAATGAATATCTTCCCATCATGAGGAAAGTTATAATCTCCCATAAGACCACTTTCATGAATAGTTTGTAGTTCACCTTAGTTTCCTAGATTTTATTAATTAAAAATATAATATCTATATATATATATATATAATATAATTATTAAACACAAAGTTCCACAATAATTTTAAAATTTTATTAATATTCATTATAAAACAAAGTTTTAGGGAAAAAAAAAATTTGTTATAGTGAAATTGTTATAGTCTAAATTCTAAAATACCTATGAGGTTAGCATAATAAGAAGAAGAAAAAAATAGATCGAAATTATATATAATATATAATTATTTGTCTATGCACTTGTTTGGGAAGTTGGGTTGGGGTGAGTTGGGGTTAAAATAGTCATAAAAAAATAAAATAGACTAAAAAATGTCACATCTAAATCATAATCATTTTATTTTCTTTCTCACAAAAATTAAAAAAATCAATTCCAAATTAAGCTTTTTAGCCAAAAGTCAAAAAAGGCAATAAGTTAAAAAAGGCAAAAACGTCAAACGAGACATTTTTTTTCTCAAAAAAATTAAAAAAAAAATCAAAAAACTAACTCACATCTCAAATGAACTCATATATAGTTGGAGTCAGTAGGAGAGTAGTTCCATGATTTTTTTTATTTTTATTTTCAATCAATAAAATATTAATTAAATTGTGATCTAGTTGAATTTGTATCTTTTAATAGTCTAGAATTGAATCGTAACCTTTTCAAAAATTGAATCAACCCAATCTACGAAAGTTGAATTAATTCAATTTAGGAACATTTGGATTGTTTGTCCACCCTTAATTAGAATAAATACTTATTGACTATAATAACAACACAACATAAACATTTGAATTGTTTGAGAGAAATTTTTTCTCTAAAAAATTTTAAAAAGTAAAAAAATAAAAAAACTAACACACATTCCAAACCAACTCTATATAGTTGGAGTTAGCAGGAGAGTAGTTCCATGATCTTTTTTTTTTTTTTTTTCCAATCAATAAAATATTAATTAAATTGTGATCTAGTTGAATTTGTATCTTTTAATAATCTAGAATTGAAGCGTGATCTTTTCAAAAATTGAATCAACCCAATCTACGAAAGTTGAATTAATTCAATTTAGTAACATTTGAATTGATTGTCCACCTTTAATTAGAATAAATATTGATTATAATAGCAACACAACATAAACGTTTTTAAAAAAAATACAAAAACAATTCCAAAGTTTGACATTTTATAACAAATTAAACTCAGACCTTTTTAATTGTTTCAATTTAAATTATGAACTTCTAAAATGATATCTATTTTAGCTATCCGTTCGTATCTATTAATTATAGCCAATGGATAATGTGTAATTTAGACAATTTAATTATTTGTTTTTCTTTATGACTGATGACAATTACTTCTCGTTCTTAACGTCATCCGTCACCACCTCTCCTCTCCCTCAATTCCTTGTCATCCCTTCATCACTTTTAATTCATCGTTACACCTCCTCTTTTTAGTTCATTTCTTTCGATTTTTGCCCAATATATAGTCACCATCGCCATCCAACTCCACCGGCAAAAATGATTAAATTATTTAAATTACTCTTATTCTTTTAATTAACAAATAGTTAGAATTAATAATATTTTAAAAAAATTAAAACTTTAAATTCAAATAATTAAAAAAATTAAAATTTAATTTATTACCAGAATTAAATCCTGTTTTTGTGTAAATTTTCTAAAATTTATCATTAGTTGTCAATGATATTTTCATGTGGTATCTATCTTTAGCAATAATATGAACTCAGACTTAATTACTTAGAAATTATTTATAATTATCATTTTATGATTCAGATTTATTTTATATATGGAATCTACATTACACAAATTTAATTTTTACTACACAATCACCAATTCAGAAAAAATCTAAGTGGATAAGTCTGGGTTTCCATATTTATTGTATCTTTAGGTTGTGTTTGGTTGAAGGATTTGATGAGAGAAATAGAAAGTGAAAGGGAAATAGAAAGAAAAAGAGAAATAATTAATATTATTCGAATTCTAAGTTATGTTTGGTTAAGTTGAGAAATGGAGAAAGAAAAATAAACTAGTGAACCCAAAAGATAAAAAATGGAATTGTATCTCTCTCTCACTTTTTTTTCCTGTGTTTTTTATTATAACCAAATAAATAATAATATGGCGTTTCCTTTTTCTTTCCCCTCTCTATTTTATTTTTTTGTTTTTTCATTATCAAATCCTTCAACCAAATGTAATCTTAGGGGTGTTTTGGGAAGATGGAAATAAACAAATTTTTTTTTTTTTGACGGTTTGGTTTTTCACAAATACATTTGGAAAAGTGCTCAATAAGCAGTTTTTTTGCTTTTTTTAAAAATTATTATAATATGATATCACATTATTTGTAAAAATTATAAAATTTCCATATATTACCCTCATGCATATTTTTGAAATTATCATTTTGCCATTCACTAACATTTTCTAAATGCAAAGAAGTGAGGATATTTCGATAATTTTACTAATTGACTTATTTCTATCTTGCCAAATGTAATTTTGCTAAAAAAAAAACTGATTTTTTACTTTTTATAAATAAAAAACTAACTTATTTCTAACTTTTCAAAATGTCACTGAGTGTAGAGTATAATATTCCACATTAGTTTGATATGAGGGAACACGTGGGTGAATTGTTAGCAAGACGTGTCAGTTGAATAAGGGAAGTGGACTTTTGTTTCTGTATTTAAGAGCATGTGGTTGTCATGGTTTTTTTGTTGCCGTTTTTCTGCGCCGCTCTCGTCCTCCATTACTACGGATAATTATTAATTTCGGATCAGGAATACGTAATATTTTATAATGTTATAATAAATAAAAATAATAAATAAATAAAATATTATATTAACTGATTAAAAATATAATAAATATATTAAATATTGATTGGTTAAGAAATACAACTATATGTTACTTTAAAAATATTGAATAATTTCTCATTACTACTACGTGTCAAAAATGAAGAAAAAAACCCAGCAAACAAAATTACAAATTGCTTAAAATTTTAAATTTATCAATTAAATTTAAAGTTGTTATTATGGACCACATTAGTCTTTGGCCCCGTTTGGTGTAGCTGTTAAAACAGCTTATAGATTATAGCTTAACAGATTATAGATTATGACTTTAATCAGAAGTTGTTAATCTGTTTGGTGTAGCTGTTGGATTATAGATTTAAGTTGCTGAGTAGTGTTTGTTAAATAAGCTGTGAAATAGCTTTTTTAATTAATTTTTATTTTTTGTTTGTCTACATTTCTCATAAAAAATAATAATAATAATCTATAGTCCATTTGAGTCTTTTTCTATTTTTAAAAAAATAAAAAATAAAAAAATTTAAGAGTATAACCATAAATTAACATGTCCACAGCAGAAGCTGATAATCAGAAGCAAGGGGTGAACAGCTTCTCAGAATCAGCTTTTTTGAGTTAAAATAAGCTGTTAGAATCAGAAGCTGTTTGAAATAAGTTTAACCAAACAGTCCAAAATAACTTTTTCAAAGCTAAAAGCCATAAGTTGGCTCTGAAAAGCTGAAACAAACACCCCCTTTGTTTATAAATTCTGAGCAGCTTATTTATTTATTTTTATTTTTAAATTATAAAATTCAATTTGCTCATATGAAGGTTCTCTTAGACATATATTAGTGGTTTGAACCATTTAATTTAGGAAAAATTACTTTCCAATAGTACTATCAGAAATTATTATTAATTTATAGAAAAATTTATAACTTTAATTATTAATTTATATAAACTTCATCACTTTTTGTAATTTATTTTTTAAATATACATTGAATTGAATTTTTCCCTTTAATGTATAAGGTCGGCCAACTACATCGCTCGCAATAAAAAATAAATTGATTAGACATAGATAATTACTTGATTATTAAGGGGTTGTTTGGAATAACTTAAATAAGTGTACTTTTTATCTTTTTACTAAAAGATGTGCAGAAAAGTAAAGAGGTAATGTTATGAAAAAAAGATAAAAAGATAAATTATTTTGTAGTAGCCAAACTTGGCCTAAGTTTGGTCAAACCTTTATTTTACTGTATTATTTTTAAAAGAACAAGTATAATTTCAAAAATAAACTATATTTTTTCTATACAAAAATAAAGCAATCACATAACTATTGATTTATAATAAGCCTAAATTTTTTACATAAATAATGACATTCAAGTTAAAACAATATGAATCACTAAAAAAAATCAACTTAGGCCCATAAGCCATTCTAATATGACCCTCCAATCATTCCAATATGACCCTCCGATCCACTAAAAATGAAGGAGCTGGAGATAAGTTAAAACGTGACTAAACTATTCAAGGGTAAAAATTAAAAAAATTAAACTTACAAAGTCAAAAAGGTATTAAAAAAATTAAAAAGTGTATACTATTCAAAGGTAATTTGTGGGGGAAGTCTCTAGGACAAAATTATTATTTTACCTTTTAAATTCAACTACCTAAAAAGTCAAAAAGTTAAAAGTGAGACCTAAAAATGGATAAATTAGAAATATTTAAGACTAGAATGGATAAGGAAGGTACTTGGAATTTGGAAGATAATGCTAGCACTATGTGGAACTCGATGGCCAATTGTATAAGGAGAATTTCAAGGGAAGTGTTTTGAGAGTCGAAAGGTATGGAACCCAGCTCTAAGGAAATTTTGTGGTAGAGGGAAGAGGTTCAAGTAGTAGTTAAAGCAAAAAAAAGAGTGCTTTAAAAAAAGGCAGAAAGATAGAACTGAGAAAAACCTTAAGAGCTATGGATTGGCTAATAAGAAGGTCAAAAAAGTAGTGAAAGAGGCTAAGTTGAAAGCGTATAATGACCTATACACTAGACTAGATAGTAAAGAGGGAGAGAAGATGGTATACGAACTTGCTAAGATACAAGAGAGGAAAACAAAAAAATTTTAATCAAGTTAAGTGCATCAAGAGTGAGGATTCTAAGGTATTGGTGAAGGATGAAGAGATTAAGGAAAGATGAAAGAACTATTTTGAAAAACTATTAAATGAGGAACATGGAGGTACGACAATAGAGGAAGAAATAGTCAGTAATATGATAAACCAAGACTATAGGTTCTATTGCAGGATTAAGAACTTTGAAGTAAAAATTGCACTTAAGAAGATAAAATCAAATAAGGTTTTAGGACCCGGTGATATCTCTATTGAAGCTTGGAAGTGTTTGGATAAAAAGAGGGTTACTTGATTGACTAGGTTGTTTAGCAAAATTTTATTGACTAGGAACATGCCAGATAAGTGGAGGAAGAGTATTTTAGTACTAATCTACAAGAATAAAGGAGATGTCTAGAATTACAAAAACTATAGAGGAATCAAGCTAATGTGTCATATAATGAAAGTGTGAGAGAGGGGGATGGAACGTCGATTGCAGGATATAACTGAGGTGTTAGAGCATCAATTTGAGTCTATGCCTAATAGGTTAACGATGGAAATGATTTATCTTTTGAGGAGAGTAATAGAAAAATATAAAGAAAAGAAAAGAGACATTTATATGGTATTTATCAACCTTGAGAAAACATATGATAGAGTGCCCCAGAATATAATATGGTAGGTATTAGAGAAAAAAGAAGTGACAAAAGGTTACATTGATGTGATTAGGGACATGTATGAAGGGGTGGTGACCACTATTAGACCGCCTGCTAGAGAGACAAATAAATTTCCTATCACTGTATGGTTACACCAAAGATCTACCTTAAGTTCTTATCTTTTTGCTTTAGTTATGAATGAGTTGACGAGAAATATTCAAGATGAAGTGCCATGGTATATGCTTTTTGCAAATGATATTATACTAGTGGATGAGACTAGAGAATGAGTTAACACAAAGTTAGAGATTTGGAGAAAAGCTCTTGAATCTAAAAGATTCTAGATAAGCAGAACTAAAACAGAGACATGGAGTGAAAATTTAGTAACAGTAACAATGAAAGCAAAGGAGAAATGAAGATTGAGAACCAAGAACTGCCTAAGAGTGAACATTTTCGTTATTTAGAATTGATTGTCATAACAGCATAAGAGATTGATGCGGATGTGACCCATATGATTAAGGCGGGATGATGTAAGTGTAGAAGTGCATCTGGGGTATTGTGCGATAAACGAATACTCACTAGACTAAAATGTAAGTTTTATAGAATGACTATTAGACCAGTGATGTTGTATAGGAAGGAGTGTTGAGCAACCAAGAAACAACATGTAGATAAGATGAGTGTGGCTAAGATGTGAATGTTAAGGTGGATGTGTGGCAAGACTAGACAAGACAAAATTATGAATGAGTGTATTCGAGAATGGGTAGGAGGAGCACCGATAGAAGATAAGATGATAGAGAATCGATCGAGATGGTTTGGTCACATTCAACGGAGACTAACAAAAGTAGTAGTGAAGAGATGCGATGTTGTAACAGTAAATGGAAGTGTTAGGGGACGGAGTAGGCCTAGATTAATGTTGGCTAGTGTTGTACATAGAGATATGAACCTACTTAATTTGACTAACGAAATGGCCTTTGATAGGGTTGCGTGGAGAAGAAAGATTCATATAGTCGATCCCGTTTGATACGACTTAAGGCTTGGTTTGATTTGATTTGGTTTGGTATTTTATTACACATCTTTTCGTAAAAAATCAAAAAGTTATCCCAAACATATATTTTTTTCTCTACTTTTTCAACTAAAAAGTCAAAAAGTGTAATTATATAGTAATCCCAAACAACGATTAAGTTGTGAAAGAGTACTTAATGTAATGATTTAGGGATGGCAATTGGAACCCGGCCCGACGGGGACCCGATCCCCCGACCCCGAATTGAGTGGTTATTCCCCGAAAAATACCCCCGACGGGCCGGGAATGGTATTAAAAATTGAATCCCCGATGATATTCGGGCCGGGGACGGGGATACATGTTTCAGCCCTGGACCCGGCCCGACCCCGTCCCCAATCCCCGCCCCACTGAATCCCCGATGTAAAATTACTATATTGCCCATTTTATATATATTATATGTGTGAGTGTGTGTAGGGTTTGGGCACTGTTGGCAGACGCAACCCACACACACACATCTTCTCGCTCTCTCTCATCTGTTCCTCACCGCAGCCGCTCATGGTGTCTCCTCTCACCACACCTCCGTTCTTCTTCTCTTCCTCTCACAGCACTGTCTCTTACCGCACCGCCGCTTACCGCACCGTCTCTCACCGTACCGCCGCTCACCGCACCGTCTCTCACCATGTCAGCGACGGCTCCTCCCTTACCGTCGTTCCTTACCGCAGCTCCTCTTCTCTCCCTCTCACAGTATCTCCTTGTCTCTCTCTCTCTCACGGTATCTCCTCCTCTCTCTCTCTCTCTCTCTGTTTTTTTGATTTTGTTCTCTGTTTATTGATTTTGTTCTTCAGATCTGAAAATGATGAAGATGAAGATGAACATGTTGATCTGTGTTGATGAAGGTTTTTGATTTTTTGATCTGTGTTTGATTTTTTGATCTGTTTGTTGATGAACATGTTGGTCAAGGCTTTTGATTTTTTGATCTGTGTTAGATCTATTTGTTGATTTGTGTTAGATCTGTTGTTGAAAATCTCTCTCTCTGTTTGTTGATGAACATGTTGGTTAAGGTTTTTAATTTTTTGGTCGGGGAATTTTGGGGTCGGGGAAACCCGATCCCCGTTAGGGGACGGGGACGGGGGCGGTTATGGGTTCTCTGTCGAGGATCGGGGCCGGGGACGGGGATATTTCCACCATCGGGGATCGGGGACGGGGAGTGTGATCCCCGGCCCCGCCCCGCCCCGCCCCGCCCCGCCCCGTTGCCATTCCTATAATGATTACACTATCTTATATAAGGAAAATGAGTGAGAGTACTAATTAGTGCTATCACTAATGATGTGCCAGTGGATCCCACCCATTGTCACAGTGCTATTGTGCAATTTTTTTTTTTAATGGATGCCAACTCATTAGTGCTTGCTTAGAGCACCACTTTTAGTGGTCTTTATCATTGTTGCTTATATAATATCACCCATTAATAAAAAATTATAAATGAATTACATTAAAATTTTTTACCTCTCCTTAATGTAGCAATATTATAGTCCTGAAAAAAAATATGAATAAATAATATTACCATCTAGAGAAAATAGTATATAAATTCACTTCATAAATCTACTTTTCAAAACAAATAATGTGTAATAGAGATAAATTGACTAATAATTAAAAAGAATATAAAAAAGATAATTACCTTAAATATTTTAATAAACTTTCACATTATTAAATTTAAAAAATAAATTTAATTTTGAATTAAAATATAGGGGGGAATACCCTATTAGTGGGACAACAAAAATTATTATAAAAAAATAAAAATTTATAATTTTAATTATTAACATTTATAATATTTTTCCACTATGAGTCTAAAAGATGACTGCACACCATATATTTAGGCCTCGTTTGAGAATAAGTTATTTTAGTAATTTTTTAGTTTTTTATGAAAATATATATAGAAAATTCGAGAGAGTAATGTGACAACTTCAGAGGGATATTGAGCAGATAGGTCGCTGTTCAGAATGCTGTTATTAGAGGAGGAGGAAAGTTCTTTGTCACTATATAAATCATGTATATCATTATTGTGTATCCCTAATCTAATGTTGTCATCTTTACTGTAAATAGAGAAACAACAATTTTGATATAGTTCATATTTTACAAAATTCTGACTTACAAACGATATATTTTTTTTGGCCATTTTTTTACTTCTTCATTTAAAAAAGAAAATGAATTAAATGGGTTAATATCACTACGTCAAAACAGGGCATTAATGGCAGTTTTTTTAACGGCGGTAACGAAAACCGTCGTTAAAGGTACTATTAACGGCGGTAACGAAAACTGTCGTTAAAGGTATCATTAACGGTGGTTTTGTTACCGCCGTTAAAAAAACCACCGTTAATGCCCACTTTTAACGGCGGTAACAAAACCGCCGTTAATGCCCAATCATTACCGCTGTTAATGACGGCGGTCTTTGCCGGCGAAACTCCGGCGTGCTCCGGCGAAACTCCGGCGAGCTCCGGCGAAACCATTTACAATAAAGTAAAAGTAATGTTTAAATATTTATTTAGGGAATATATTTCATGAAGAGTGGCTATGGTAGAGTGGTTAGTGTGGGTGGATGAGAGGTTGAGGGTTCAAGACTTGGGGAGTGCAAGAAGAAAGAATTATTTTTTGAAAAATTTGAACCTAGGAGGTAAAAAATCGTCGTTTTTGGTCCTATGTTACCGCCGTTTTTGGTCGACTTTTAACGACGGTAATTTACCTTTTTACGACGGTTGTACTTTTTCCGACACGCGCATAAACGGCGGTAATAAAACCGCCGTTAACGGAATCGTCGTTTTTTGTCCTATGTTACCGCCGTTTTTGGTCGACTTTTAACGACGGTAATTTACCTTTTTACGACGGTTGTACTTTTTTCGACACGCGCATAAACGGCGGTAATAAAACCGCCGTTAACGGCGGTAAAAAACCGCCGCTAAAGCCCAATTTTGACGTAGTATGGGGGCCGCTCCCGTTTGTAATAATCTCTCGAAAATGTTTTAATTTTGGATATTTTGTGACGTATTATATGAAACATCTTTTTTTACATAGTGCAAAGAATTATTCTTTTGTTTACATTTTGACTTTTTGACTAAAACTAAATATTATGAAACAAACCTTAGTTACTACCAAACCACACAGTTACCGTTTGGGTTCCAAACTTTGGAGTTGAACTTTTTGGGTAAGAAAAATATTTGTTTTAGAAAGATAGTTAAAAGTTAATTTTTTAATTTTTTTTAAATATGTAAAAAATATAAGAAATGATGTGATTCAAAATAGATTAACAGTTAGAAGATGACTTTTAACCATCTTTTCAAAATATCCATTAAACTCATAAAAATTACTTTTAATGATATATCTAATAAGTGTCAAATTGTAATTTTAATACTACATTATTAAGAGTCATTTAAAAGTGATAAATTAAAAAAATATAACGTAATTTATGTAAAATAGCAAAAAAATCAAACTAATTTTTTATATATATATATTTTTTATAAAAAAATTAAAAAAACCCAGCAAAAATAACCACATCCCGAACACCCTTTACTTGCTCCCACACCACACAGTTGAAAAATGTGCAACTTCAATCGAAAAACCAATATAAAATGACTTACCCACCGTTGCTAATCACGTATACCATATCCCCTTCTTTCTCTCTTCCCACCTTCTCAGCTCCTCTCTCTCTCTCTCAATTTGTTGTTTTTCTTTTTCTATTAACAATGGAATTTGGAGCTTCCTTCTGGTACAAATCTCTACCCACCCCATTTTGTATCTTGTTCTTCTCTTTCACAGTCTCTTTCACTCTCTTATCTCTCTTGCTCTTCATACTAAGACTAATCAAGCCATGGTGTAACTGCGAAATCTGCAGAAGCTACGTCACCCAGAGCTGGTCATCAGAGTTCGACAACCTCTGCGACTGGTACACTCATCTTCTCCGAAAATCCCCAACCGGTACAATTCACATTCATGTTCTCAGCAACACCATCACTGCAAACCCTGAAAACGTCGAACACATTCTCAAAACTCGATTCGAGAATTACCCAAAAGGAAAATCCTTCTCTGCAATCTTGGGTGATCTTCTGGGTAAAGGCATCTTCAACGTCGATGGCGATTCGTGGAAGTTTCAGAGAAAAATGGCGAGTCTCGAGCTAGGAAGTGTCTCGATACGATCCTACGCTTTCGAGATAGTCAGCTCGGAGATTCAAACCAGGCTCATTCCTCTCTTATCATCGCATGCAGCCCAAAAAGGCAACATTTTGGATTTACAAGACGTGTTTCGGAGATTCTCGTTTGATAATATATGTCGATTTTCATTCGGGTTAGACCCCGGTTGTCTTCAATTAATGTTATCGATCTCTGATTTCGACAAAGCATTTGATTTGGCGTCGAAATTGTCTGCAGAGCGAGCCATGGCGGCTTCGCCGTTGATATGGAAGCTAAAAAGGACATTAAATTTGGGTACTGAGAAGAAGCTGAAACAAGCTATTAAAATTGTTGACCTCCTCGCTGAGGAGATGATCAAGAACAGGAGAAAGATGGGTCTTTCGACACAGAAAGATCTTCTTTCGAGGTTCATGGGGACTATAGATGATGATCAGTACCTCAGAGACATTGTCATTAGCTTCCTCGTGGCTGGCCGCGACACGGTGGCTTCGGGGTTGACTAGCTTCTTCTGGCTGCTGGCTCAGCACCCGGAGGTTGAGAAGGCGATTCGCGATGAGTCGGACCGTGTCATGGGTCCGGTTAGCCAGTCGGGTGAGTTTTTGATCCCGGAAAGTACCTTTCATCGGTTTTTCCAGGTGTAGATTTCATTTTTACAATTATTTTGGCTAAATTTGATCGAAAAATGCACTTTAACTGGTCAAAATTTTTTTTTTTTATGACAATCTTAAAAAAATTAAACAAGTTACAATTATTAGATTGATTTAATTTTTTTTCGAATGAAATATAGGAAATATCTGACAAATAAACGATTCGGGTCTTCAAAACGAAGCTCGTGGCCTCATAGGCACAAATAATGCCACCTAGTCCAGATTTTAGATTAAAAGGATCTTTCTCCCAAAATAAATAAATAAATAAATAAATAATTTAACAACAAAATTTTAAAAATATCATAATAAATGCACAGGACAAAATAATTTTTCAAAAAAGTTTATTTTTGGAGACAAAATTTTGATTCAAAAAATATAATAAGGGTAAATTATCAAAATGTCATAATAATTGGACTTAATTCCCATAAAATCTTATTTAAATAAATCCCAAGAAAATCCTAGCTAATTTTTTTTTGGTTACGATTTTTTTACATGTATCGCTAAAAATTGATAATTAATAACTTTTGTTGGTCACGATTTTTATAGATTGTCTCTAAACTTACAATTAGTGTTTTTTATGTGATAAATTTTTTAAACTGTCGTCGAAAATTAAAAATTAGTAATTTTTTGTGACACTTTTTTAACTGTCGTTAAAATTTATAATTAGTGATATTTTTTGTGACAATTTTCAAACTGTCGCTGAAAATTAACGATTAATAACATTTTTAATAGTAAGTAATGAGAAACACCATTAATTATCATCAGACCTATTGGACAATAAATTCATCTATTAAGATCTATATGTAAGGCCTCGTCTTGGAACAGATTTTTTTAGTAACTTTTTAGTTTTTTGGCTAAAATGTGATGTAAAAAAAAATAGTATGTTTGAGATGACTTTTTGACTTTTTACGAAAATATGTGCAAAAAGTAGAGAGAAAAGAAAATATTTGACTTTTTGGTATGAATTGTTAGCTTTTTGATTTTTTTAATAATTTTTTGATTTTTTAACTAAAAAGGTCATTTGCCAAACGATTTCTAAGTCCCCATAAAATAATTCATTACTAAATATCCAATTTTATTACTTAAAAATACAATAATGACACTTAAATATTTTGTACATAAAAAATAATTTTATTTTTAAATTTTTGTCTCTGAATTTTAATTTATTATAGCAAAAAGTTATTTTTTATAATATAACATAAAGTAATTTTTTTATTTTTTTTTCTAATATAGATAACAAAACATTATATTTTTCTTACTTTTTTTCTTATTTATTCATATAAAAGGAAAAAAAAAATCATTTTCGAAGTTATGTAATCAATTTTTTTCCTTCCCTCTCATATGTTCCCAAACAGCATGTAACAAATGGTCTTATTCATGCTTCAATTCAATAATCTATTTTGGCTTTGTGTTTGATCTAGCTTCTTTCGGATGTAAACTTTTTTTTCGCCCTATATTTAATTTTTAATTTTTAATTTTTGTTATGCCAACAGGTCCAGCTCAAGAACTTTCAAGCTTTGATCAAATGAGAGAGATGTATTACTTACAAGCTGCAATTTATGAGAGTATGAGACTCTATCCACCAGTTCAATTTGATTCAAAGTTTTGTGAAGAAGATGATACTCTCCCAGATGGTACTTTTGTGAGAAAAGGCACCAGGGTTACCTACCATCCCTATGCAATGGGTCGGATGGAGCGGGTTTGGGGCCCAGACCACCTTAAATTCAAGCCCGAGAGGTGGTTGCAAAGCGGTGTTTTCACTCCAGTCAGTCCTTTCAAGTACCCGGTTTTTCAGGCCGGACTTAGGGTTTGTTTGGGCAAGGAAATGGCGCTTGTGGCGATGAAAAGTGTTGCTATTTCATTAATCCGGCGGTTCGATATCCAAGTGGTGACCCCAAGCCAGGCACCGACGTTCGTGCCAGGTCTGACCGCCACTGTGAGAGGCGGTCTTCCGGTGGTGATTAGTGAGAGGAGAGACTAATCTGGGAGAGACCACCATTGTGTTCTTGACTAGTGGTGTTATATGCGTGTGTTTAAAGTTGAAGAGTCTCCTAATGCATGCACAAATCCACGGTTTAGTTAGAAGAATGAAAATAAATAGTAGTATCATTTATGATCTGATGGCTCTAATGGGTTTGTGTTGCTAGAGGTTGTATGAGTTTTTCCTTGTGTAATTTTAGATAACTATGCACATGTAAATCTGATTAGGCATGAAATAAAGGAGTGTCCTCTTTAGTCCAAATTTAGAGTTAAAAGGCATTGTTTGTGTCCGTGAGATTCATTGTGAATTTTACTTCAATGATTTAAATTATTTATTTTATCAAACATTCTATATATTTTATTTAAATAAAAAAATAATTTAATTCAATAATTGTAACTTGTTTAATTTATCGAGTTTTTAACAAAAAAAAATTAATTTTTAAAAACATAAATTTTTTAAATTAAAAAGTGATAAATTAAATAAGTTAAAATTATTAAATTAATTTAATTTTTTATATAAATAAAATACATAAAATGTCAAACAAAATAAATTATTTAAATTATTAAAATAAAATCTATAACCAGCTCTACAGATCACAACAACATCTTTCAATTCAACATGTGAGCAGTGAGGATCGCCCTCCTCTTGAAATAAAAATGTGTATCAGATATGCAATTAATGCTATCACATGGCGCTAAACATTGGCATTATTGGTCTGTACTTATTGCTATCCCAGGATATTTATAGGTAGGAGTGTGAAAATGAACTGAGTGCCGTTTTGGAACCAAAATAAGAAGCCACGTTTTTTATTTTTGATCCAAAAACGCAAGTGGTAAAAACGTAATAAAATTGATTTGGGAAATTATAAAAATACAAGTGTGAAATTATAAATTGGGACTTATGAAAAAAAAATAAAAAAATAAAATTTTTATGTTGGGTAAGGATATTTTGATCATTTTAATTTGATTTGACACCATAAATAAATATTAAACTAAAAAGTCAAAAGCTAACTTTTTACCAACTTTCCAAATCACTTTCCAAAATGCTAAAAAGTTTCGTAAAAAGTTAAAAGTCAATTTTTTACCAACTTTCCAAAACACCCTGAGATTTATTATAGCCCAAAACTCGCTCACGATTTTGGGTGAAATCCGATCCTGTTTGTGGGCTCGCTTAAAACTCATTCAAGGCCTACCTGAGGTTAAGTATTTTTTTTATTGAAAATAATAAAATTTTAATAGAAAAAATTAAAAATAAATTATTCAGGTCCGCTTAAGCCCAAGCCGAGGCTCAGGCCTGACCCACCGGCTCGACTTGTCCAAGGCCCGAATATTCCTGGGCTTGGGCCAGGGTCAAATTTTCTGACCCATGGCCGACTCGGCCCAAATTTTGACGGGAGTCCGCAAAACCCGATATGGGCCGGGCAGGACTCGGGTCCGGATGAGCGTGGCCCAGCCAAATTTACACTCCTATTAATTGGCCAGATTTTCTCTCCTCTACAATAGACTGGAATGTATTATTTATCAAAAAATTTATATCAATTCAATAATCATAAGTATATTAATTTATAATATTTATTTGTAAAAAAAAAATGATAAATATTAATTGAAAGCTAGGGAATTCGTTTGGAAAGAACATTATTAGCATAATTTTTTGATTAATTTAGCCCGGTTAAAATTAGTTCCATTTGAAAACTGTTTTTAAATTTTTTTAAATTTTTTATAAGAGCAAAATTAAAATAATTTTGATTTAAATATGGCATTTTATTTTATTATTTTTTTAAATTTATTTTATTTTTTTTTTTTACTTTTTTAATCTCAACCTAAATTTAACTCACTTATCACGTAGACTCCTGATTTGACCATGTAGACTCCGATAACCGTTGCCAATCCAACATGTAGACTCCCAATTTGAACGACAAATTTTGAAATGGATTGAACAAATAAATGGTTTGTCCAATCACATTTTTTGAGTGCATTTAAAAAGCTTCGCTAAATTACACTCACATCTTGAGATTTTTATTTAATACATATTCTTTTCTTATATTTAAAAAATTATATTTTTTTCATCAAATTTATAATCTCATTACAAATTATTTCTTGAATTATTGATATCATATCTTAAAATTTTTTAAATGACCTTCTTGCCTTTTTTTTCTATCATCATGATTACATTTTATAATTTTTTATCATTAAATTTTATCTGAACATATTTTTATTGAATGATGATATACAAACATAAATTTTATATAAAATTTTCAAACACATAAACATGATTTATATTTAAAACAATATTACTATCACAACATTTTTATAAATTTTTATATATAAATATAATTTTTTAGTTTTATTTCCATTACTATATCTAAATTAGATCAATTTAATTTTAATATATTTAAAAAGTACAAAACTTGTATAAAAAATTTTAAAAAAAAATTCATTGAATAAAACAAAATAAGATAATGTATTGAATTTTTATGTTTTTGTGACTTTTTGTATTTGATGAATTTAAAAAAGAATCACAAAATATTATACTTTTTAAGTATATCTAGATTAGATCTATCTAAAATATAAAAATAAAAATTGTTTAAAATATTAAAAAAATCAGAAAAAAAGATGAAAAATTAAAAAAAAAAACTTAATTTTTTGTGTGAATTAAACTAAAAAAGATGATTGTTATTTTCTTAAAATGACATGAACAAAATATTTGTATTATTTTATTAATTTATACGTATAAAGATTAAATGACAAATATTTTATTTTAATCTGACAAGAGAATAAGTGTAATATTTTAAATATAAAAGGGATTTATATTAAACAAAATCTCAAAAAAAAAATGTTAATTTACCGTAAGAGTACTAATTTCATACAATATTCTTATATATCATATTAAATTTGACACAATGAATAGCAAATTGCTAGTGTGCTTAACAATAACAACTACGGAAGTTGTTCTGACATTTTATAAATTAAAAAAAATATATATATATTATATAATATATATATTATTTTAAGTGTAATCTTTGGTCTTATCATGTGATATTTCAGATATTATAATTGGTGAAAAAATTAAAATTTATAATTTTATATTATGTGATTAAAAAATATAAGAGACATAATAAATAAAAATTAATAAAAAAATATCAACACTAGATATTCTAAAAACACACCGAATAATTTTCTATGAAAGTGGGACAGTTTTAAAAGCTAGTTGTACTTTAAAAAAACTCGCCGTTTGTTTTGGGAGATAGAATGGAAGGGATTGATAATGAGGAAATTAATAGTGAGGGGATTAATAATAAGAAATTGTTAAATTATTTTTATATAAAATAATAAAACAAATAAAAAAATATAAAAAATTAAACATTATATTTTAAAAAAATTCCCAATATATAAAAAATAAAAAATTTTCTAATCCCCTCACTATTTTTTAATACCATCTCTACTTCTTCTTTACCAATTCCCCTTTCAAAGGTATTAGTAATTAATACAAGGGACTAATAGTCCCAAGACTATCTCTACAAACAAATAAAAACATTAATAATATCTTGATATTACTAGTCTTAGCCTCCGTTTGGGAAGAACTAAAGTGGGCTTTTTTGGCTATTTTAGCCACAAAATACAAAATAGGCTATTTTAGCCACAAAAAACAAAACATCACATCCAACCCATAATCATTACACTCTTCTCTCACAAAAAAAGTCAAAAAAGTCAAAAAGCCAAAAAGTCCTTCCCAAACCAAACTTTTTAGCTCAGGTTAAAAAAGTTAAAAAAGCCAAAAAGCCAAAAAGCCAACCCACTTCCCAAATGAGGCTTAATATCATCCATGTAACCTAATACAAACGGGGTGAGGTATTGAGAAGATGCATTTGTCTTGAGACTCTAGCATGTTCCCTATTCTGTCTTCTTTATTCTATCTCTCTCTACTGGATTGGGAATGTGGGGAAGCACTAGTTGTTTGATTGCAGCACGAGGGGTTATAAATCCAATGTCTCCACCGCCAAATCCCCATTGAGATAAGGTGGGCTCTCGCCCCTTGTTTCTAACCCTTTTTTGGGGGGGGGGGGGGGGGGGGGGGGGCTTGTAAGATTTTGCAGTTTCTCTCCACACTTTAGTTCTTGTACTATTTTATTTTTTTATAATTTTAATTAATTTAATTTTAACTCTTAATTTATGATTTTATCTCGATTTAATTTAATTAATTGTAATTATTAACATTTTTTTTATAAAAAATATTCAAATATGCAACATGTATCATACTGTTAGGGTAAAATTAAAAATTTACTCGACTCAGTAAGTTAATCTCATCCAATTCAGTGATCATTTTTTATTCGGATTGTAAAAAAAATCGAAAAAATCCACCAAACTGATTGAATCAAACCAAAACATCGATATTTGGTCTTTTTTTTAACAAAAATTGGTTAGTGCGGTTTTAAATTTGATTTTTTTCGATTTTCAATTCCGTATCAGTGCAAGCACTTTATGCACCTACTTAAATCGAAATTGACCACTTTAACATATATTTTATTTATAATATATATATATATATATATATATATATATATATATAAAACTTAATAATATAATGATATTAACAAGTATATTAAATTATTAATTTCAATTAATTAACAGTATCATCCTTATAACCTAAGTCAATATACTCTTATTATATATAGGGGTATTTTGGAAAGTTGGTAACAAGTTGGCTTTTGGCTTTTTATCAAGTTTTTTGATTTTTTTGGAAGTGATTTGGAAAGTTGATAAAAAGCTGACTTTTTTTTATTTTTGGTTTAATATTTTTTAAAAATGTCACATCATTCCAAAATGATTAAAATATCCTTACTTTTTATTTTTGAATTAATTAATTAAAATTTTTTAGAGGGTAGTTTAGTAAATTTGGGTGTTGCGTTTTTGGTCTTCCCAAATGGGAATTTCAGCGTTTTGGCCCTGTTTGGCGTGTTGGTCTTGGCCAACAAAAAGCTGCGTTTTGACTGTGTTACCAAAACGGCACATAATCTTAACTCTAACTCACCATTCTTGAAATCTTAGTATTTATTATTAATTTTTGTTTGTATTTTTGTTAATCTAGAAATTGTAAAATATTTATTAGATTGATTGATAAGATATGTTTGAAATAGTTGACAAATGACTAATTCAATATTTTTACATAAATGAGTGATTATACTTTAAAAAAATGGCTTAAATTTGAAATAGATTAAACCGATTAAATCGAACCGAGTCAAGCTATTTCAATTGGTGCGGTTCGATGCGATTTGATAGGAGAAATGGTCTGTATCAGTACTCAAAATAATAAAACCGATATTATCGGTTCGGTGAAAAATTTTACTTAAATACCGACCATGCCAAACCAATTACATCTCTATTAAAAATAAAAAAAATCCTAACGGCATTATTAATTTGACTGAATTGACACAAGATCTAAAATTAAGGATAAAAAATTAAGTTAATTAAAATCAAATGATACAAGGGACAAAATTTAAGGACTACTGGTGTGATTTTCTTTTTTTGGTGACTTTCTTGTTAGTATATATTTGTTTTTAGTTAAATTTTTTTTAGCTTTTCAAAAAGTTTTAAGCTTTTGAATTCTATTTCACAAAACGAATCAATAAAATTTAAAAAAAGTTTAAAAATGACAAAAATAAGTTAAAAATAGTAATTTTTATTATTTTTTTTTTTATGTGTGCACGCGTGGTTATTTTGGCCTTTTTCAACCCTGGAGAGTTATTAATTTTTTTTTTTAAAAAAAAACCACTACAAGCAACCAAAAAAAAGAAAAGAAAAAAGATAACTTTTTATTTCTTCTCAAGCAGCCACAAGTTATGTTAACGATTTCTTGAAATTTTTAGCTTATATTCTCTGGATTATATATCCTATATCTTAAGAAGAGTAATGTTTTATAAATTAATAATTCTTTAATTATTTATTGATGCGATTCCAATTATATCATTATTAATGGGTTCCCCCAAAATTTAAATTTTCATATGACACCACTTCAGTTGAGAGAGAATAGGGGGGCATGAATGCTTGATTTTTTTTACCAAACACTTTATATTGTTTAAAATCTTATTTGCAAGTCCCTAGTTCAATTTCACTTATTTATCGAAGTCAAAATTTTAAAATAAAATTTTAAATTAAAACCGTATGTTACAACTTTTATCTAAACACTACAATACATAAAAATTTTAGAAATTAATTATTTTTCCTAAAAGTAAAAATTTGGTTGCCAAAAATATTTCTAGACCAATTTCTATCATGGAGGGTCGGCTGACAAGTCATCTCGAAAAGAAAATAAATGCACACTTTTAGGGACAACATTTTGAAAAAGTAGCTAATAAATGCACTTATAAGAAGGTAATTTGATGCCAAAAAAGTTTATTGTTGTTAGAGTGGTACTACATGCACCAATTAGTATACTAACTAGTATTGGTATACTAGTTATGATTTTATTGTTGATCCCACTCATTATACAAATTACAAATACTAAAAATATCTTAAATTATGCTGCATCATCAATTGGTACACTATTTAGTGCACTAATTGGTGCATATAGCATTAGTCATTTTTGTACGCAAAAAAAAATTGGAGTAAAGCACCATTAAATCCCAAATAAAGGTTCGTTGCACAATTTAGTCTTGTAGTTTATTTCATAAACTAATAGGTGCTATTTTAATGTTAAAGACTTTGGAATTTATGATATTAGCGCATGACTTGCAAGTTTTAGGGGTAATTGTGGGTTTGTAGTGATGTTAAATTTACCAAATTGTCCAAAAAGTGTACTATAGTGTTTTTTTTGGCTTCCATCTTGCTCGATCAAAACGTAAAAGACGAAGATGGAAAGTTATGGGTTGCCACCCGATATTAAGGGGATGATGATCATTCCATTCCTTTGAAATCTAAAATTGGTAATGTTAATCAGGCAAATGACATTTCGAAAATTAACATTTGAGTTTTTCCGCAAACCATAGAAAGGCAAAAACCCCCTTTTGTAGAAACATTGCCATCGTCATTTGGGAGCGGACATTGAAACATTGTGAACTATGATTGACGGTGACGTTGTATTGTCAGTGAGTTCTCTTTATTCCATAGTTAGCATCGGTGCTAATTTCGTGGTCCCATGGCGTCAGGTATGTGGTTTGTGATGTTTATTTATTTATTTATTTATTTATTTTTGGATGCTGAATGAACAATGGTTTGGTTGAAGTTAGATTTCTCTGCCTATTTCCGTAATGGTAGATGTTGTATTGCATGTTGCTCTATGTTAATGACATTGTGGGTTTGGAAGTGTTTTGATGTAATGTTGATGTTGAATACTTTAGTTTCTATTGATAGTTATGATGGTGTCACTAGGGAGGTATTAGTTTGTGTCCTCCATTGCTAGTCATTTTGGCATAATTGGGGTGGGATGTTTGTGATGTTTGAGTTGGTCATGTTGGTTGTGTTGTTATTATCAGTGTGTTGGTTCGAGCCCCCTATTTTTGTGTGTGTGTTAATGTTGGGATTATTTGTTTGTGTTGATGATACTGATACTAGTGTGTAATGTGTAATGTCATTTGATGGACATGTAGTGTATAATGTGTAATGTGTACTGGTACTAGTTTATAATGTGTAATGTCATTTGTCATCATGTTTGGTTAGGGCCCCCCGTTTTAAGGTCTAATGTGTACAAACTATGTAGTGTTATGTCATTCGTAAGGATACACAGAGATTGTGTTGTTTGTGGTTGGCATGACGTTCAATGTTTGTCAGTTTGGTAGTGGGGTGTGTCGACGTAGTGTAATATGGTTGATAAAATAGCTGATTACATTGGTGTAGGTAACGGGTAAATGCTGACAACATTCTTGTATTTGAATAGCATATAGAAATGGTGCGTTGTGGGTATTCGGTACACGGGGTTGCATGCATGTCTTCACTGTTTATTGTGTTGGAAAAGTGGTTGCGTTGTCGGGCAATATTTTAATTTCCAAAAACGGTGGCACATTGATTGTATTAAGTGTTGAAATTTCCAAAAACTGTGGCAATATTGCGATGTTTATTGTATTAAGTGTTGTTGTGGTGTGGTTTGCCTGTAAACTATTGATGAGTAAACCACTTAAACCCTACATTATTAATTGTGAAACCTATGATAGATGTCACGTACATGTTGTCGAATTTGTATTATGTTCGTACTCATTTGGATAATAGGTGGAACTGTTGTTTATATGTTACAAGTGTTATGTTATGAAGATATTGGTATTAGTTGTCATGTCTGTATTATTTTGATAAGTGTGTTGTACATATAGTTGATTATCTATGTTATAAATTTTTGTTATTTGAAATACAAGTGTATTTGTGGATGCCTGTTCTGTATGCCACATGTTAATATGGGAATATGAATATTGTGGCAGGTAATGCACTTGACAAAGTGCGAAACGAAAACATGACGGGAGAACACCAACAGTTCAATTGTCAGTCCAAACATCAACCAGATTGGCCACAAGAGTACAAGCACAATTGCCCTTCAAGAAGAAGAAAACAACGTCTGCTGCTGTTAAAAAGCCTCTTGTCGATCCGGCAAAGTTGATGTACCGTTCGAATGTCGTTGGGATGATCAAAACCGTGTTGGAGTTAGAGTTTGGTGTTGGACATATTTGACAGTTGCAGAAGATACCATTCTAGCTAATGATTGAGGTGATCCAAGTGCATAAGTTAGATCCAAAAGCTTACAAAAAGTGTGATGCAATGGTGTGCCGAATAATACAGATGTACAGTCTGAGTGATGAGAAATTCCACATTTGAGAAACATTGACATCCGTTTATTGTTTGAAATTTGATGTGGCAAAGAGAAATTGGATTTGGCACACGGTGTGAAAGCACCATCAGATTTCATACAGCAACATCTGCCTTTTTTTTTTCTCTCTTTTTTGGTGTGGATGAATATTGAACATCAATCATGTTTTGTGTTAGGGTATCATTATAATGTCGCACGAATTGGGGTGACATTTTCTGGAATGTTTTTGGTGGTTTGGTAAGGTTAATGGGTATTTTGAATGTCTATGATGGTGGTATTTCATTTATTGTCATGTATGTTGTTATTGTTGGTAATGAATATATTATTTTTGTTATTTGTGTATGAATGAATTTACGTAAACATGCGAATTGAAAAGCATTGACCGAGGTGTTTTTGTTGGTTTCGTAAGGTGTTTGGTTATGTAGAATGTGTCCAATAGCGGTATTCCATTGTTTGACGTGCATGTTATTATTGTGGGTAATGAAGATATATATGTTTATATATATTGTTACTAGTGTGCCAGTGGATTTATATAGCGATCCCGGGTTTACCCTTGTTATACCGTGATCCGGACATGTGTCCGTGGATGTTGGTAGTTGTTTATTATCTTGTTTGCATCCTTTTTACTTCGTATTTGAGTTATAGGATGTGTTTGGCGGATTTGTTACAGGTTGGTTGAGTTTAGAAACCAAAACTAGTTGTCCAGATTTTTGGCCTGTACGCTCGAGCGGGGATTTTGGCGCTCGAGCGGAGATTACACCCTTTCAGTATTTTCCTGTGCAGCGTTGTACGCTCGAGCGTAGGGTTGGGAGCTCGAGCGGGGGTCTGGCTCTGCAAAAGTGCTGAGCGAGTGCATTCTGCGCTCGAGCGGGAGGTTGGCCGCTCGAGCGGAAGTCTGTGAGTGGCCGCTCGAGCGGGGTGTTTTACGCTCGAGCGGAGACCTGGGTTAAAGTCCCGAAATTGTGACTTTTCAAATCACTTTTTCACTTTCTCTTCTCTCTCTTACTTTTCCAAAATCACCATTGTTGAGCCTCTCACTCTAGACTCTACCTTCTCTCTAGGTTTTGATCTAGTAGGAGTGATTTACTCACCTTTGGCCTTTACAAAAAAGTTGTTGATCGTCGAGGGCTTCATTTTAATCTGAAAATCTCGGGTTTTGGAGCACGTTGGGTTTTGTCGTCTTCTCCTTTGGAACTCCGAATTTGAGGTAGGGATAACCTACTCCTCTCTATGGGTTTTGTCTTTAAATTTTGGTAATTTGAGATGTTGGGCTTGGTTTGGTAATTTGGTGAAAGTTTGGGACTTTTACGTAATTTTACAAAAGTTGGGGTTTTATTCATAATAAACCTAGATGCATGTTTGGCAAGGAAAATGGAATTAATGTTGAATCATTGATGAAAATGGGACCTAAGGGTTGAAATGTTAATTATGGGAATTGACCTAATTACATTGTTTAATTAATTGGGATAATTAATTGAGAGGAATGAAGGAATGAAATGTTGATTGAATATCCATTGTGCATTTATTTTCTGTTTAGAAATAACTGCTTTGGGCTATCGGTGGAGGATAGTCGTGATTGTTGTAGACAATGCTTGATGATTAAGTAAACTGAAACTAATCAATGGAATGTGTCATGGAACTTGACGGTTGATAGAATACATTAAATGTGTGTATTGTGTGATTGTATATAGAACCAATGTGTTTATATACGTTATGTGTAGAGGAGGAGATAGGGGATGTACTCCGCGGTTTGGGGGAAGATAGGGGATGTACCTCTAAACCGGATAGGTATTGGGAGGAGATAGGGGATGAACTCCGTAGACAGAGCTCATATGCTTGTCTAGAGAAGTGAAGATAGAGCTCATATGCTTATCTTTGTGAAGTGTGGATACAGCTTGTATGCTTATCTGTGGATATTGTTGATATACATATCTGTTGTAGAATGTGGATACAGCTTGTATGCTTATCTGTGGATATTGTTGATATACATATCTGTTGAGAATGTGGATATAGCTTTTATGCTTATCTGAATGTGAGATATAGTTTTTTTATACATATCTGTGGAAATGATGATAGAGCTGGCATGCTTATCTGTTGAAAAAGGGAAAATGAAAAGTAATTGGGACTTGTAAGTCGTTGACATAAATATATAATTTATGTGATTGTATCAGTGTTGACCAACTATCAATTGCTAATGTTTTAGTCATTGTCCATGGTTGGTTTAGTGTATTTCTATTGGGCTGTGGCTCACCCTATATGGGAATATCATTTTCAAGTACAGGAAGCATGCCACCTCCAAGGACTTAGCTGGGAGGCTAGTGGCGGGCATAGTTTTGTCGTTTTACTTTTGATGTATTACATGTAACTTCAAGCCAAGGGCTTAATGTGTAAACGAGTTAGAACTCTTTGTTGTAACCAAGTGTTAACTTGGAAAGCTGTAAGCCCGTAGGGCATTTTGTTATGAGGTTAACATGTAATATTTATTTAACGGAACTCTAATGAATATAAGAGTGTGGTTAGTTTAAATGTAAATGCATGTCTTATCTGATGGGTTTATTGTTATTATTTTGAGGGCGTTACAACTTGGTATCAGAGCGTACCGGGTTCGAATACTTTGGGTACGTGGGAAGTGATTAGTATCACAATGGGTTTGTCTCGCTTGACAGAGACGTAGAAGTAGTACCATATGCTATGTGTTTATTTGATAACATGCTTATGTGACTATGTGGGTATGGGATTTAATTTCTAGGATGTTGATTGGATCCTTGAGTTTCTGGGAGTCTTGTTGGAAAAGCACTTGATCAACGCTGTTTCTAACCGGAACTCTAGTAACGTCTCGGGACTATCATTATCCGGAAATGAAATTCGTAAGTGCTTATGTGTTTATGTGCTTATGTGGAGTGAATTACAGTTGTCCATGCATTAGGACGTGAGTGTTTAGTTTCGGCACATTCGTGAATGTGCTAATGTTCTGTGTTGCCTTTATTAGGATGTCAGGACGAGGAAGAGGAGCTAGGCGTGGTAGACCTGCGAGGCAGGAAGTACCGTTACCGGGTGAGATTCCGGCAGTACAGGAGGGAGTTGGTCAGGCCACTGTGGCTGAGCCAGTAGGTCAGCAGGCTATGGGTGCCTTGGCCAGAGAGTTAGCAGGAGCTTTGGGTATTCTTAGGGCTGAGAATCAGGCAGCTGAGGCAGGGCCGTCCTTCTTGAAGAGGGAGTTCTTTCGGTGTAATCCGGACGAGTTTATCGGGGATCCTAAAGAGCCGCTTAAGGCAGATGAATGGCTCGAACAGACAACGAAGACGTTTGAGATGCTTGGCATCGAGGACGGAGCACTGAAAGTGACCTTGGCATCCTTCCAACTGAAGGGAGATGCGGGTCAATGGTGGAAGTACGAGAAGGCTCGTGTTGGTGGTACTTGGGAGGCATTTGTGAATGCTTTTCAGGAGAGGTTTTTGTCTGCAGTAGCTAGGGAGAAGCTGAGGGATCAGTTTAGCCGGCTTAATCAGCAGGGCTTGTCAGTGGCCGAGTTTGAGGCTACTTTTACCAGTCTGTCTAGGTTTGCACCTGAACTGGTGGCGTCTGAGGAACGCCGTTGCTATGAGTTTGAGCGGAAGTTGAGGCGGGGCCTCAAGTTGAGAATTGGTGGGTCTTATATTCGAGAGTATAGACACCTAGTGGATGCTGCAGCTCATATGGAGCTTATGATGCAGGAGGAGGATGAGAGTCAGAGAGGCTCCAAGAGGAGCCAGGATAGTCAGAGTGATGGCAGGAGGCAGAGGGGTTCTAACCCTCAGCAGTCGCAGGGTGGTGTTGCTAGATCGACCTTCCCTGTGCCAAGTGCAGGCTCCGGGAGAGGTGGTCAGGGGGATTTCACCTGTTACAAGTGTGGCCAGCTGGGTCACAAGGTATCTGTTTGCCCGCAGAAGGGTGGGGGTCAGAAAGCTGCTTCTTCTTCAGCTAGACCGCAGAGTCAGAGTTTGGGCAGGGGGCAGCTCTTGACTTGTTATCAGTGTGGACAACCTGGGCACATGAAGAGGTTTTGCCCACAGTTGAGTGCCACTTCGGGAGCGTCTGGTTCTAGGCAGACGCAGGGTTTTCAGCCAGCTCAGTCTGTGCAGGCCTCGAGGGCCAATCCGGGAGCTTCGTCATCCCAGTCTGTGCAGCAGTCTTTTGCTCCGAGAGGTGAGCAGGTAGACCAGGGGCCTACGGGGCGCGTGTATGCTGTTACCGCGCAGGATTTAGTACCGGCTCCATCAGTAGTGAGAGGTACTTTTCTGTTTTGCAACTCAGTTGCTAATGTGTTGATAGACACGGGTGCATCTCATTCTTTTGTATCTGCTGCATTTGCATCTGTTTTGGAATTGGAGTTAGCACAGTTAGCATCTCCTATTTGTGTGGTATCGCCTTTGGGTGGTGAATTAATTCTGAAACAGGGTGTTAGAGGATGTGATATAGAGGTCGCCGACTATAGGCTTCCTTTTCCGTTTGTTGTCATGCCCATGAAGGGTTTTGATGTTATTTTGGGTATGGACTGGTTATCGTCATACCGGGCTGTTATTGATTGCTACCGCCAGAGGGTTACATTGTGTACCTTGAGCGGGGAGTGGTTCCATTTCTTGGGAGACCGGGTTGGTAGTGTTTTGCCACCGGGGTATGATTCGCGAGGGCGAAGTGAGCTTAGTAGTCTACTTGCTAGCTCTGAGAGTGGTGAGAGTGGTGAGACCCAGGTTGTGTTACCGAGGGTGGTTTGTGAGTATTCGGATGTCTTTCCCGAAGATCTTGTTAGTTTGCCACCTCACCGAGAGATAGAGTTCTCTATTGATTTAGTGCCTGGTACGGCGCCGATTTCTATGGCACCTTACCGTTTTGCTCCAGCAGAGTTGGTTGAGTTGAAAGTTCAGCTCCAGGAATTGCTCGATAAGGGCTTTGTTCGCCCTAGTGTTTCACCGTGGGGAGCACCGGCACTCTTTGTTAAAAAGAAAGATGGTGCCTTGAGATTGTGTATAGACTACCGGAAGTTGAATCGGGCTACGGTTAAAAATAAGTACCCTATGCCCCGTATAGATGATTTGTTTGACCAGTTGAAGGGTTCCCGTTGTTTCTCTAAGATAGACTTGAGATCGGGTTACCATCAGTTGAGGGTCAGGGAGGAAGATATTCCTAAGACGGCATTCCGTACGCGGTATGGCCATTACGAGTTTTTGGTGATGCCATTCGGACTTACCAATGCACCGGCAGTCTTTATGGACTTGATGAACCGGATTTTCCGGGAGTTCTTAGACCGATTTGTGGTTGTTTTCGTGGACGATATCCTTATCTATTCGTCTTCTGAGGAGGAGCACGAGGCACACTTGAGAGTGGTGCTTGAGTTACTTAGAGCCCATAGGCTGTATGCCAAGTTTGGGAAGTGTGAGTTCTGGCTGGGGAAAGTCAAATTCTTAGGCCACGTGGTATCCGGGGAAGGGGTGTCTGTTGATACATCCAAGGTTGAGGCAGTGCAAGATTGGGCACAGCCTAAGAGTGTGTTTGAGAGCCGCAGTTTTCTGGGATTGGCTGGGTATTACCGTCGGTTTGTGAAAGATTTCTCCAGGTTAGCGTCACCGTTAACTAGACTGACTCAGAAAGGAGTCAAGTTTGTGTGGAGTGAGACTTGTGAAAAGTCGTTCCAAGAGTTGAAAATTAGATTGACCACCGCTCCGGTGTTGATTATTCCGGAGAGAGGGTTGGGTTATGCTGTATATTGTGATGCCTCACGAGAGGGTTTGGGTTGTGTGTTGATGCAAGAGGGAAAAGTGGTAGCTTATGGCTCACGTCAGTTGAAAATACACGAGAAGAATTACCCCACACACGACCTAGAGTTAGCAGCAGTGATCTTTGCCTTGAAAATCTGGAGGCACTACCTTTATGGTGAGAGGTTCGAGGTATTCTCGGATCACAAGAGTTTGAAGTATCTGTTTACACAGAGAGACTTGAATCTGAGGCAGAGGAGATGGATGGAGTTCATCGAGGATTATGATTTTGAGTTGCATTATCATCCGGGAAAGGCCAATGTTGTGGCCGATGCCCTTAGTAGGAAATCCATTAGTGATGTAGCTTGTATAGCCATCCGGGAATGGGAGATGTTGGGAGCACTTGGCGAGTTTGATTTGCTACTGGGCGAATCTGTCGAGGCTGCGGCCTTGTTTTCTGTTGTTGCGCAGCCTACACTTGTGATTTGAGTGTTAGAGGCACAGAGAGGTGACCTTGAGGTAGAATCCCTCCGAGAGAAGATCTCCAGTGGGAAAATTGAGAAGGGTTTGACGATGTATCCCGACCTGAGTGTGAGATACCGAGACCATGTGTTTGTACCGGAGTCTTGCCGAGAGGAAGTACTCCGAGAGTTTCACCATTCGCGTCTTGCGGTGCATCCGGGAGGTACTAAGATGTATCAGGATTTGGGTCGCCAGTTTTGGTGGCGGGGTATGAAGAGAGATGTGGCTGTTTTCGTATCGAAGTGCCTTACTTGCCAGCAAGTGAAGGCCGAGCATCAGAGGCCAGCGGGTTTGTTGCAACCCTTGCCTATTGCCGAGTGGAAGTGGGAGCATGTCACTATGGACTTCGTTGTAGGTCTTCCGAGGACTCAGCGGGGTAGTGATGCTATTTGGGTGGTTGTAGACCGGTTGACTAAGTCGGCGCACTTTATTCCTATGCGCGTGAGAGATTCAGTAGATCATCTTGCCGATGTGTATGTTCGGGACGTAGTGCGATTGCATGGGGTCCCAGTGACGATCGTCTCAGATAGAGATCCTCGTTTTACTGCTAGGTTGTGGCAGAGTTTGCAGAGTGCGTTGGGCACTAAGTTGACCTTTAGTACGGCTTATCATTCTCAGACTGACGGGCAGTCCGAGCGTACTATTCAGATCCTCGAGGATATGCTTCGGGGTTGTGTCCTGGATTTCAGTGGGACGTGGGAGAGGCACTTGCCATTGGTAGAGTTTGCCTACAACAACAGTTTTCAGTCTAGCATCGGTATGGCACCGTTTGAGGCCTTGTATGGCCGACCGTGTAGGTCTCCAGTGTGTTGGGCCGAGGTGGGTGATGCACCTTTGTTGGGTCCGGAGTTGGTTAGGGAGACGACGGAGAAAGTTGAGCTTATCCGTAAGAGGCTTGTTACAGCCCAGAGTCGACAAAAGAGTTATGCCGACCGTAGGAGGAGACCTTTGGCGTTTGAGGTAGGTGATCATGTCTTTCTGAAGATATCACCTAGGCGAGGCCTGATGAGGTTTGGGAAGAGTGGGAAGTTATCCCCTCGGTTTATTGGTCCTTTTGAAATCCTTGAAAGGATAGGTGAGGTTGCTTATCGGTTAGCCTTACCGCCGCAGTTGTCCGGAGTGCATGACGTGTTTCATGTGAGTATGCTTCGGAAGTATGAGCCAGATCCATCACATGTGCTGGATTGGAGCGATTTAGAGGTAGATGAGGATGCCTCGTATGAGGAGAGACCGGTTCGGGTCTTGGATAGGCGGGATCAGGTCCTGCGTGGTAAGACCATTCCTTTGGTGAAAGTCTTGTGGAAACATCACGGAGTGGAGGAAGCCACTTGGGAACGTGAGTTGGAAATCCGAGAGAAATATCCGGACTTGTTTATTGATATGTAATCTTGTATTTGAATTTTACATTTTGTTGAACTTAAGAGCTTTTATATATGTCTTAAGTTGTGAAACATTGAGAATGTTTTGATTATTGGTAGTATGTTTTGGAACTTGCCTCATATGGAAGTTGAATGTAACATTATATCTGTTGAATATATTGTTGAAATTGGAAGGATAGTGCATAATGTTGATGCATGTTGAAAATACATATGTTGTTTACATATTGTGATATGTCTCTTGTTTAAGGGATGGGATGACCGGTAATGGGTCGAATTGTTGAATGTTAAAATGTAACATTGTTTAAAATGGAGGAAAACTTGTTTTTGAAAACTTGTGTTTAATTTCGGGGACGAAATTCTTTAAGGGGGGGAGGTTATAGCGATCCCGGGTTTACCCTTGTTATACCGTGATCCGGACATGTGTCCGTGGATGTTGGTAGTTGTTTATTATCTTGTTTGCATCCTTTTTACTTCGTATTTGAGTTATAGGATGTGTTGGGCGGATTTGTTACAGGTTGGTTGAGTTTAGAAACCAAAACTAGTTGCCCAAATTTTTGGCCTGTACGCTCGAGCGGGGATTTTGGCGCTCGAGCGGAGATTACACCCTTTCAGTATTTTCCTGTGCAGCGTTGTACGCTCGAGCGTAGGGTTGGGAGCTCGAGCGGGGGTCTGGCTCTGCAAAAGTGCTGAGCGAGTGCATTCTGCGCTCGAGCGGGAGGTTGGCCGCTCGAGCGGAAGTCTGTGAGTGGCCGCTCGAGCGGGGTGTTTTACGCTCGAGCGGAGACCTGGGTTAAAGTCCCAAAATTGTGACTTTTCAAATCACTTTTTCACTTTCTCTTCTCTCTCTTACTTTTCCAAAATCACCATTGTTGAGCCTCTCACTCTAGACTCTACCTTCTCTCTAGGTTTTGATCTAGTAGGAGTGATTTACTCACCTTTGGCCTTTACAAAAAAGTTGTTGATCGTCGAGGGCTTCATTTTAATCTGAAAATCTCGGGTTTTGGAGCACGTTGGGTTTTGTCGTCTTCTCCTTTGGAACTCCGAATTTGAGGTAGGGATAACCTACTCCTCTCTATGGGTTTTGTCTTTAAATTTTGGTAATTTGAGATGTTGGGCTTGGTTTGGTAATTTGGTGAAAGTTTGGGACTTTTACGTAATTTTACAAAAGTTGGGGTTTTATTCATAATAAACCTAGATGCATGTTTGGCAAGGAAAATGGAATTAATGTTGAATCATTGATGAAAATGGGACCTAAGGGTTGAAATGTTAATTATGGGAATTGACCTAATTACATTGTTTAATTAATTGGGATAATTAATTGAGAGGAATGAAGGAATGAAATGTTGATTGAATATCCATTGTGCATTTATTTTCTGTTTAGAAATAACTGCTTTGGGCTATCGGTGGAGGATAGTCGTGATTGTTGTAGACAATGCTTGATGATTAAGTAAACTGAAACTAATCAATGGAATGTGTCATGGAACTTGACGGTTGATAGAATACATTAAATGTGTGTATTGTGTGATTGTATATAGAACCAATGTGTTTATATACGTTATGTGTAGAGGAGGAGATAGGGGATGTACTCCGCGGTTTGGGGGAAGATAGGGGATGTACCTCTAAACCGGATAGGTATTGGGAGGAGATAGGGGATGAACTCCGTAGACAGAGCTCATATGCTTGTCTAGAGAAGTGAAGATAGAGCTCATATGCTTATCTTTGTGAAGTGTGGATACAGCTTGTATGCTTATCTGTGGATATTGTTGATATACATATCTGTTGTAGAATGTGGATACAGCTTGTATGCTTATCTGTGGATATTGTTGATATACATATCTGTTGAGAATGTGGATATAGCTTTTATGCTTATCTGAATGTGAGATATAGTTTTTTTATACATATCTGTGGAAATGATGATAGAGCTGGCATGCTTATCTGTTGAAAAAGGGAAAATGAAAAGTAATTGAGACTTGTAAGTCGTTGACATAAATATATAATTTATGTGATTGTATCAGTGTTGACCAACTATCAATTGCTAATGTTTTAGTCATTGTCCATGGTTGGTTTAGTGTATTTCTATTGGGCTGTGGCTCACCCTATATGGGAATATCATTTTCAGGTACAGGAAGCATGCCACCTCCAAGGACTTAGCTGGGAGGCTAGTGGCGGGCATAGTTTTGTCGTTTTACTTTTGATGTATTACATGTAACTTCAAGCCAAGGGCTTAATGTGTAAACGAGTTAGAACTCTTTGTTGTAACCAAGTGTTAACTTGGAAAGCTGTAAGCCCGTAGGGCATTTTGTTATGAGGTTAACATGTAATATTTATTTAACGGAACTCTAATGAATATAAGAGTGTGGTTAGTTTAAATGTAAATGCATGTCTTATCTGATGGGTTTATTGTTATTATTTTGAGGGCGTTACAATTTACGTAAACCGGGTATCCGAATAATGCTGTAGTCGATATGTTTATATGGAAAATGAACATTGTTATTCATACGGTATGCTGTAGTGTCCTCTTGTTGGTATGATGTATTGTCCTCTAATCGAAGACATTCCTATCGGTCGTTCGCCCATCAATGGTGTCACACACCCCATCATCGAGGAAATCCATTACACCACAACTAATGCTAGACCCATGCCTCCTTGATTGAATAAGCACATCAATATGATTAAGGCTGAATGACTTAGCAAGGGACACCATGTTTTGAACATTTTCATCGCAATCAACCTTAAACTTATCGTAACTGGGAATGGGGAACAAGAAATGCACAAATCCCGATACCAAACTATCAAACTTCCCACACACACCATCAACCAATTGTGCATATGTTCATGCTAGGTGAAGACGAAATACCACATTTGTTTGTCCGAAACTACACAACAACAACACTACAAACTCCATGCTTGCAACAAAACAGGAAAAAAGAAACACACATTACACATAATGATAGGGAGAATGTGTATGGTTAGGCTCTCAAATGGCAAGCTTTTGATAAATACCCATGTCTAGTTTGCAACATCACCTTTAAAGAAAAACCCAATTTTCATAAACTTAGATTACAACAGCTTGATGCACCAACAACTAACCATATCAATTCCACATCGCAATTTAGTTAGCCTCATATTGGAGAAAGGGTAAAACAAATGACAAAACACAATTACGACTACACGCTTTGATAACAATATAAACATCAATATAGTATACCGTAACAACACCCTTACCGTAAAAAAAAATGGATACATGTTTCCACACCACATAGAAGAAAATAACATCAGAAAAACAATGGGAGAACAAATTAACATTGTAAGAACCATGATGGAACTTACCCACGAAATTGAAAATCCAAACATATACATTAGAATGAAAACATCAGGAAAAAAATAAATAAATAAACACCAACCTCGAACAAGTCGCAAAGCCCGTGAAACACACCAACCCAAAATCAACAGCACAAAAAGAATGAAACACATCTAAATCTACAACAAAAAAATAAAATAAAAAAAGAAGATTCCACATTAGGAATAAAACATCAAGTGGGAAACATGATCCACTCCCCAAATCACTCCACGCATACCTCCTTCGAAAAATAGTAAGGTTAGACATATACCTTAACCCCACACACTTACCAGCAGGAAAAAATCAAAATAAAATCATTACACAAGGGCAAAAAAGTAAAATCAAAATTAATAAATCAAACATATAAAACATACCAAAAATAAAAAAAGACTAACTGATTTAAAAGAAAATATTTAAGACTAAATGGAGCAACATTTCTCCATATGGGATTTATGAGTAATTTTTCCAAAAAATTGGTTTCAAAATGATATACTTATTCATCTCTAATATCTAATTAAAAGTTGCTAACAATATAACAAGGCCAATCTTATTAACTAAAATATTTTGTTCTTAAAAAATGATTTTGCTATCAAATTTTTATTTGTAAAACCTTATTTTATTGTAGTGTACTATTAATGGTTGCCATAGTTGGCTATAAAAGACTCAAATTTATTTTGACAACATGAAGTTTTGGTTAAAAAGTCAAAAAAAGCATCACAAAAAAATTAATTCTTCTCTTTATTTATCTATTTTTTATCAAAAGCAAAAAATGACTAAAAAAGTCAATATCCTTCAGGATTATGCGAAGAAAAAAAGTATTAACTGAAGTCGTGGGATCATCTCAAACTTTCTCACATTGTTCAGATTGTTTTATTTATTTTAAATTGTATATGGGTAATACAAACTAAAAATCATGTTCCAAAATTGATTTTAAAAACAACTTGAAAGTTTAAAATAAAACAACTAGGGTTTGTAAATTTTTTTTTTTTTTTTTTTTTTTTTTTTTTTTTTTTTTTTTTTGCAATCGAGGTGGGTTTGTTATTAAAAAAAAAAAAACTGTAAATTCAGATTATATAATTTTTAAGGCAAAATTTACTTTACACCCTTGTGCTTATGGGTTGAAGCACTTTACGCCTCTCTGGTTCTAATAAATGCAGAGTGACACCATGTGATTTTGGAACAAATTGCAATACCAACTCTGTTAGGGTTAATGATAAAAAGACATTTATACCCTTTTTGTCTTCTTCCACAAATTATTTCTTGCAAAAAGGACTATACTTAATTAAATGTTAAAACCTTATTAAGAATTTAAAAAAAAAAATTAGCAAAAGAAATTTTGGCCTTGTTTGGTTTATGTTTCAGAAAAACTTTTTAGAATTTTTTTTTTGAAAAAAATTGAAACTAGTTTGGTAAAAATAAATATGAAAAATATAATTTCAAATTAAAAAAAAATTATTTTTGGCCTCCCAAAAGATAAAATTATATAAAAATAATTTTTTATTTTTTATTTGTTTCACCAAATAAAATTTTAATTTTTCAAAAAAAAATTTCTTAAATAAGTTTCTGAAAACCAAACCAAACATGCATGGCCTTTCTATTTACAGCCTCTTAAAACCTAATGAATTCGTCTTTTCAAGATTTTTAAATTAAAATTTATATTGAATATGAAATTTTGAAGGAAAAAAAATAACAGATAAATTGGTGGCAAAACAATAGATAGATCAATTTTAAAAATAAGTTAAAGCACGTTAAAGCTAAGGAAATCCTTGGCAGGGTTTTGATATCATGCAAACTATGATTCAATACAATAAAACAAGAATTTTCCTAACCATATAGACTGTGTACGAGCACGAAATAATCTGTCTCGTATAATCCTATTGATCATGTTTGCACTCCTCCAAACGTTGTCGTCTTATCACCTAAAAACACAAACATGAGCTAGCCGGCAGGTGTGTGCCGGAAACCCCTCTAATGCCTAAGTCAGCAAGTAGAAAATGGACACAAAAACTCTGTGAATTCGGGAGTATGAATTGCAATACTTGGAAATAGGTGCCGCCACGAGCTTTTATAGATTCCATGTGGCACAATCGCAGTAAGTGTAGACATCCTATTTTTGACCGCCTTTATGACTTGGGCACCATCACTTGCACACCCAATGATGAATGTATATGTCTGTCAAGTGCTCGAAAGTCCTCAGCGGAATGCCACAACTCTGAACCTTAAAACCTTGCAAACCTTGTGCCTTGTTTTTACACCAAAACCCTAGCCTTTCAAACCTGAAAAACTTGGGACCTGCAGGCCCATTTTTGTGGGCTGCCGGCCATCCCTTTTGGCTACCGTCCACCCTTGTGCCTTGCCGGCCAAGTGTATGGCCTAACGGCCGCAAGTGTGCTTTGTAGATATTTTCTACCAGCTGTGCTAGCTGTTTGCACAGATGTTTACATCTACCTACACGTGTATGGATGGATGTTTCTGAGGGAGTGTGATAGTTTTCTATAAATAGAGGACCTCCCCTTCCGTTTTTGGAGGTTAGAAAAATTAGAGCGAAACTAATTTTCTCTCTTTACGATTCTTTCTCTCTCTTGAAATTTCTTGAGCTTTTACTCATACACTTTTAACCAAACCTTGCCATCTTTGAGCTGAGGTACTTTGAGCCTACTTTGAGCTCTTGAGGGTGTGTATGTTTTGAATTGTTGCTTAAAGTGTTCTTCTTTTCAAGAGGTATAAGGCTTAGCATGTTTCATTGCTTTGGTTGCTTCTTTTCCTACTGTTTTTCTGCTGTTTTTGGGCTATATAAACTCTGTTTTTTTTTTTGGCTGAAACTTATGGTGTAAGGCCTTAAGGGGTGGAGCGGTGGTTCACCTTTCTTTCCACCTTGTTTCTTTAGCCTTTACCTTGTGTTTCCCACCTTTACAATATCTTTTTTTGAGCTTTTAAGTGCTGAATTTCAAAGTTATTTCAGTGGCTAAAAACATGTTTTGAAGTCTAAAATTGGAGGGGTTAGTCTCCCCTCCTTGTGTCTTGTTCACTAACTTACATAGCTCCATGTTGTAACTTACTATTTTAGCTTTTTTTTCTTAATTCCAACACTTGTTTTGCATGTTTTAAGATTGTTTTAGATCTGTTTTAGGTATTCATTGCATTTATGCTTTGTTTTGCATGCTTGTAGTTTAGTTGCCCTCATAGGTTTAGTGTTTTAGGCCTTAGCCACCAACTTATTTAAGTTGATAACATTTATTTCTTGCTTTTCTTACTGTGATCACCTCTAATCATCTTCGCAACCTCCCTCATTTCTTGGCTTTTTATTTGCTTTGAGAGTTGTTTCAAACCGATTGTTCTTGTAAGCTTGAGATAGAGGTTGTCGTGCTTAATGGTTTAATTCCTTTTAGGGGTTCATTATCAACGGCATGACATCTCTCTTATGCCTTAAACTAACCCTTGGTTTGACACTTCCTTCCTTTAAAGGACTTAATCTTCACCTTTGGACTTAATGAATTAAAGAATGGAAATGTAATTAAAATAGAATAATAAAACTTGGACTAAAATGATGCAAGATAATAACTTGGTTTGGATTCAAACGGACGTTAATTGAATCCTTGAGTCTTGAGTCGTTTCATACTCATTAGTGATGAAAACGATTCAAGAGTCATTGTCAACCATTTCCCTTGATCATTCATGATAGGGAGAAGGTTTGAGAGTCTTTATTTGAGTATTTATTGAAAGTGTACCCTTTGGTTCATAGGCCATAATGTAATGAAATGGCTTGGATTGATGGCTTGTGAATCAAGTTTATTATTCATTTGAGCTGTCCGATAATAAAGAGGGGTAAAACGTACAAACATCCCTGAGAACATCCTATTTTTTGCTTTGTTTGTCCTTTGTTGCAGTAGGAAGGACCAGACTCCAGTGGTCGGCTGGCCATCTTTTTGTGGACGGCAGGCTACCTTTGTGGACAGCCGGCCACCTTTGCAAAACCAAGCTGTATACTTTTATAGCAAAACAGAGCTGATTTTAAGATGAAAAACATTGAAAATGTTCTACTATGCAACAGAGGCATCTGGCAACAGGACAGTGGCTTTTTTGGGTGGAAATTCGTGCATGTGTGAGCATTCCTCATTTCCCGAGGCAGAGTAATTTGAATAGCTAGCTTAGCACTTCTTTCATGTTGTATTCATGTAATTAATTAGTTCGTTTTGATTTATCATTAATTAATTAGTTAGTTCAACTAGTTAGTTAATTTGTTGTAATAATTAATTAGCTAGTTTAGTTGATTATTTCATTCGGTTTGTAATTCGTAGTAATTAGTTTAGCTAGTTAGTTTATTTGGATCCTCATGCGTGAGGGCATAAATGTTGTAATAATGTGTATGTCTTCCAATCCCACATCTTTCTCCCTTTTATCTACTAACTTATGATGGTTAGTTTAGAAGCGTCATGTTTCATTTAGCATCTCTCATGTTTGCATCCACTTGCATTGCATGTATTGAGGCTTGGCGCATCATTCTAACTTGTATCGTTAGTTACATGTCTCTTTGAATACGTGCTTAGACCGCATGCTATAAAATTGATTCATATGCTATGTTAGTAACCGAGCCTAGTAATTGCATATTGCATGCATTGCATTAGTCATATTGCATTAGTTAGGATCATGCATTTTTTCTAACTCTTTTGTTTATTTTGGCTTAGAGTACTAGGTGAGCTTTTACTCGCTTTAGCATATCGCATGAGTATGATTGTTGCCATATCCAGCATGTTCACCATGAGGCTAATTGCTAAAATGACATAACTGTTTGAATGCTTGTGGATGAAGGCTAGTTTCTTGACTTGGGATAATTTGATTAATGTTTATTTTAGCCTACTGTTTCGAGTGGCAAATTCACAAAACAATTTCAAATAAAACATAAAATTAAATGTTCCAATTCTTGCAAAAATTAGTCTATACTTGTGTGAGTTACATAGTAATATAGCTAATAATCAGAATAAGAGAATATAATGTAAATAAGAATCACGTATTGAATAGTAGAGGCCAATCTTTGATCGGACGATGGGGGTGCTCAATTCATGACCTTCCCCTCTCGTACCTAAGTTCCCGAGCCGAGACAACTTTGGTAATGACGGACTAATGGCCTTTGGCACGAGTCTTGGGTTTCCTAAATTTCTCAAAAATATTTGGGTGGCGACTCTGAAATTTGGCAAAGCAGTCCATTTTTGACATTTTATTCAAAACATCGATTTTCCAAAAAGAATTGTCGGATTTGGACTCTTCTTGTGTTTTCACTATTTCACATCGCACTTGTGGAATCAGATTCAAAACCATAAGTAGAGTCCGAACTGTAGGGTTTCTCGTCTTCCAAAAGGAGCGCGAAAAGTCGAGCTACAGTAGGACTCTATCTCTCCTAAGTAGAGTCCTCATAGGAGTCACACTCCCAAAGGATAATGGCCATCCCTGGGACACCCTCATCGCTTCTAGCCAAGTGAGATGGCCAGAACTCTCTACTTGGCTATCGATGTGCTCAACCGAGCTATATTGCTCTGTTCTACTTCTAGCCGAGCTGTGCTAAACCTAACCAAAAAGTGGCACTCTGCCAAGCTACAACTAGCTCGGCCTGCTCCACTGAAGTCAGCTCGGTTTGCTTACTGACCGTGCATAAATAGCTAGGTCCAAGTCCAAACAACCATTTTCGACCGGCCCAACACGAGCTCAACCCAAAACTGAGCTACAGGAGCTTTTATCTCGGCCCATTGCGCTACCCAATTTCCAAAGAGGATTTTACATAGCTCGGCCCAATTTGTCTATACAAATTACCCTCTCAAACTGAATGACATAGTTTTCGGTCTTGTGTTTAATGATTGAAGCAAAAAAAAAAAAATTTCAAATTTAGAGTTGAAATAGGTTTTTTTTTTTTAATAAAATAAGTGCACAAACTGATGTGAGTAGTTTGAAATGGCTAGATCTTGAAAAAAATATATGAAAAAAGAAAGAAGTCCAAAATGGACTATCGAATGCAAATTTATGTTATGTTAAAATTTTAACACTGTATAAATATCAATCTACATTTTTTGATTTATAAATTAGACAAATATATATATGTCCCATTTTAAAATTTTAATTTTTTTTAAAAGTGCACAGATAGACAAATAACACAAATAATGCATGGATAGAACATGCAGCATAAATAATGTACAAATAGACAACATATAATGCACAGATAGACAATATATAATACTTTCCAATGTACCAAAAAAAAGATAGACAATATATAATAAATTGGTTCCAGTCGACTTTAACGAACCTTTAAAAAAAAATTACACTTTTGGTTCTACTCATAGATTGGAAAAAAAAAAAGTGCAGAAAGGACACAAAAAAAAAAAAAAAGGGTAAAAGAGGATTGGTTTTTTTGACTTGTTTTTTGGATTTTTTAAAATTACTTATGCTTACCAAAATGTAATAATAAAAAAAGGGGTTAATTACAAAAAAAACCCTAGGGTTTAGCATTTTTTTTCAATTTAAACCTCAGGTTTTCAATTTCGACAATTCATGCCCGCATCATTCCACCCGTGTTTCAATCTGATCCCCCCGTCCATCTCCGCCTCTATTAGTTAACAGAAGAATGATTTGGGTGCCAAAATTGTACAACAAAGTCCTAATCTTCACGATTTAGGGCAAAAGATACCCCTTATTACGATTTAGGGCATCATCCATTCAACCCACCTGGTACGATTGGTGATTCAACCCACGATTGAAGCCACGCAGCAAAGAAATGCACAAAGTTCATGGTTGATTTTCTAAAAAGCTTTGGAGTCTGAGATAAAGGTAAGAAATGGGTTGTTTTATATTGGTTTTCAGTTTTTTTTTTTTTTTTTTTCTCTTTCCATTGTTGATCTTCTTTTTCTCTCCATTGTTGGTGCAAACTGTTTTCTATTCCATCAAAGGTGGTGATAGGAAAGACAAATAAACAAAATGAAAGACAAAAATGAGTGAAGGTAATAGTTGGGGTGGGAACAATTGGAGTGAGTTAACTCGTTGCAGCTATGGGTTAAGAGCGAAGATCAGAACTTCGTGGACTCTTGCTAATCTTGCTATGAGGTTTTTGGGTTTTCCAAATTATGGAGTAAGTTTATATAATTTTTCAGTAAAGTCAGTTAGCAATTTTTTAGTATTTATAGGAAATTGAGAATAAAATAATATCATGAATTTGAAGAAGATAACAATTTTATGGAAAAATGACATGAACACTTGTTCAACTTTGTTTATGTTTGTTTGCATTTATAGAAAAATGGGGCTTGTGGTTTCTTTTCCTGGTACCATCCACCCACATGTGCTCATGGTAGACAAGTTTTTCCGAAGTTGGTGGATAAGGTTGCAGCCCTAGAAGAATTTGTCAATGAGGTTGCACGATTAGAGGATGTTGTTCAACGTTATCGTACACGACAAAAGTGGCTTGTCATTACTTTGATTTCTATAATGCTTTTGAATGGACTGTTTCTACTCCAAAATAGTTGAAGGAAAACTTGTGTTTAGGCTTGCTATGTGGTTGATAATATGTGTTTTGGCTTGGTACATTACTTCTAGAATGTGTTTTGTAATTGTAATGCTTTTGTTGAACAATGGCAATGTCAACTGTGTTTGCAATGAAATGGTGAAATGGTTTGTTTTCAATTTAATGTGTTTGCATTGTGTTTGGTTTACTTTATTCAATGGTTGTGCTGAACTTAGAATACTATTGATGAAAATGATGTCCTGCATAACAACCACTTCTTTAATTATTTGTACAATGTAAATAAAATTCAAGCAAAACTTGGTTTGACATAAGCATAGCAACCATTGAACCATAAGAACCTGTTTTTTGGCCACATGAAGTCACAACATAATTGAAGCTAAACAACCATTGCATAACAGCCATTCAAGGATAACAACAAATGAAGCATAAGAACCTGTTATTTTGCCACATGAACTTAGAACATAATTGAAGCCAAACAAACAATAGGGTTTGAACCATTCATCCAATGAAGCATAATAACCAGACAAGCATTGTTCAAGGTTTCATACATTACAAATGGTTGCATAACCCATAAACCTAACAGTAGTAACTTTCATAACCCATGTGTATAGCATAATTGTTCCAAAAGTGGTAAGTATGGTAAGATAAACCATGAAGATTGCAAAAGCCATATTTTAATTACAAAAGTGTTCAAAACCACTTGTTAATACTAGACTGGCTGCCCATTGCTTGCTTCTTGCTTATGGTTATTGTTGCTGATCTTGTCCTCTTCCTTAGTTGCCCATCAGTTGATTCTCCAACACCACTTGATGTTGCTGTTGGCCTCTTCCTAGATTGGCCACCATTAGGTTGTGCTTGGCTGCTCTCCTCTTCCCCTAGTAATGCAGCTGTTCTAAACCCCATGAATGTCTGTAAAAGAAGTTTGTTATTAATAACATGTATTATTTGTTAGTAACCAAATATTTCTTTACTTTAAGTTAATGGAATACTTACACTATTATTCGATTTCCCAGAACGTCCATTTTTCTTTCTTTTCACAGGACCCTTGCAAGTCCTTTGATTGTGACCATAACAACCACATTTAGAGGATTTCAGGGTAGACTGCCTCCTCTGCAACTTTTATAGTTTCCTATGTTCATCTGGGTCCCTAACTCTCTGTCTTGAAGGCCTACCGGTTGGTCTTTTAAGCTTGGGGGGTAGAAGAGGGTCACACCCTATTTTAGGCCACATATGTGGACCATTCGATGGATTAATTAATGGCTTATAAGTCTTCAAAAAAGTTTTTTTTCTCTTGAAATATGCATGAACATAATCTTCAACCCTCTCATTCTGAAAAAATATAGTAACTACACCATGGGGACAAGGGATTCCAATGAGGTCCCACTTGAAAAATGTGCACGTTCTATTCTCTAAGTTCACTACATACCCATTCCCTCCATATCTTACTTCAAACTCGGTACCTCCTGACCATGTAGGTATCCATACTCTAGACTTCAGCTTTCTCTTTTCAACTTTGCATTGTATCTTTTCACAAATGGGCCCTTTGTACTTCAGCATGCTATCCCTACATTCATGTATCCTCACCATCAAAGCCCTTCTAATCATCTCCATCATGGTAAGGATGTGTTTGTCCCTAGCGGCTAGCACCCATGAGTTAAAGCATTCATAGATGTTGTTCAAAAGCCTATTGAATTTTGTTCTTAGACTAAACCCATGCCTAGACCATTGGACTAGGTTCACTCTCATTATCCAGTCATATGCCTTACTATCTACCCCCTACAGCTTAGACATAATGATAAGATTATTTCATAACATAAGGAATACATAAAAATATTTACCTTCTATTGATCAGTTATAAATGTCCATCCATGTTCTTTAATTGGGCCAATATCTTGTAACAAATTTTGCAAAAACCAACTCCAGCTCTCCTTACACTCTACCTCAGCTACAACATAAGCTATTGGATACATTTGATTGTTTCCAGTCCCTTCAACAGCTGCAAATAACTGATCTTGGCAAGATCCTTTTAAAAAAAACAGGTATCCAACCTAATTAACGGTCTGACACTAGATAGAAACCCTCTATTAATTCTACTAAGGCATACATACATTCTCTAAAACCTAGGTTTAACTTCCAATTGAGGCCTCCACACACTTATGTCAACATTAGTACCCTTATTGTTTCTTCTCAACTCAGCTGCATAATCCCACAGCCTACTATATTGTTCAGCATTGGTTCCCTCAATCTTCTGAATTGCTGTCTTTTTAGCTCTATAAGCTTTCATTGTTGACACACGTTTAACAAAACCCTCTTTGATAGTTTCCTGGAACTCATTCAGTTCCACATTGGGGTGGTCCTAAATTTTTTAACGTACTTCTTTGCTAACCAAGAACTAGTAATTTGTCTATTCTTGTAAGTTCTAAAGCAAAAGTGTTTAGGTTGATATGTTTTTATCTGCAAAGTGTTCTCTCCAGTCATCTTGGATGCATACAGTCTCGATTCACACCCAACACTACAATTCACTTGAACCTTTCACTTTTCACTTTTAGTAAACTTCACATCATACCCCATTTTTACTGCATATTCCTTGATAGAATCTTTGAACTTATTTGCATTATTAAACAACATTCCTAGTTTGAAGTCAATGTTCTGCATATTAACCTCAAGCCTAAATTCAAGGTACTTAGGCTTGTTGTTATTATCCTCATCATCAGAGCCTATAGGGGTAACCAGTTCTTCCAGAGATGAATCTTCATCATTCACTTCACATTCATGATAATGTTTAAGCCCTTCTTCATTGACATCTCTATCAACATTACTTTCAAACATAATGTCATAAGATTGGGATCATCATCATCATTGCTATCTGAGAAATCCCTGTCTGATGGGTCATCATTGCCATCATTGTTGCTGTTTGAGTCCTCTTCATGCTGATTGTTGTTATAATTTCCATCATTTTCCAGATCTTTCATAGGTACATCAGTAAGGAATAACGCACGATGAGCAATATCTACATTATGTGGCTTATGATGCTCAATAAATAGCTCTAAGGTATTTGCATTTTCCAAATAAGAAAACATTTCTATCATATCATGATCATTAGCTAACACTCTTAACCCTAAGACCAAATCTTTCTTGGGAATCCTATAGAAAAATATGTTTGTAACAAAAAACACCTAACTCCTTCAACATACAGCTTATCTCTAGGACAGATAATTTATCAACATCAACTGCATCAAATACATCCACATTACCCCCAAAATAACTCCTTTTATCATTCTCAATAAAATAGCCATTGTGATGTGTAAGAACTTTAATAAAAGTTCCTATTACTACATCTACAAATAAACAAAACAATAACAACTATGGGTCCACTTTCCAAACAAAGCATAAAAAAAAAAAAAAAAACCTCATGTTAAGCAACTTGGCCCATATATCTCCATCCATGGAGACAAAATATGACAGAAAGGCAAACACACAGTCATAAAAAAAATAATGGAGACCCTGGGACCACAATGTGTTCAGTGATATAGAGACATGACTACATTTGGAGACAAGCATTGTCACAAAGCAATAAACAAGAAGTGTGCATTGACAATGGAGAGAAAAATAAGGTCATAAACGAATAAAAAAAAGAAGAAGCAACAATGGAGGAAAAAAAGAGAGTAGAAAACTTGTATAAAACAACCAAAAGACAACCCATTTCTTACCTCTATCTCAGAGTCCAAAGCTTTTTGGAAAATCAACCATGAACTTCGTGCCTTCCTTCACTGCGTTGCTTCAATCGCGGGTTGAATCACTAATCACTAGGTGGGTTGAATAGATGATACCCTAAATCACAATGGGGGTGTGTTTTGCCCTAAATCGTGAAGATTAGGGCTTTGTTGTACAATTTTGGCACCCAAATCATTCTTTTGTTAACTAATAGAGATGGAGATGGATGAGAGGATCAGATTGAAACACAGGTGGGATAATGGGGTATAAATTGTCGAAATTGAAAATCTGAGGTTTAAATTGAAAAGGCACTAAACCCTAGGTTTTTTTTTTTTTTTTTTTTTGTAATTAACCCTAAAAAAAATAATAATTTTGAGAAAGAGATCACTAAAGATAAAAAGTTTATAAAAAAATATTTTTAACTATATGCCAAATACCCTTTGATTTCGGAACTAGTTATTTTAGTTGATTTTTTTTTTTTTACAAAAATACGTGCAAAAAAATAAAGAGAAAAGTTGACTTTTTAGTAGTGATTTTTTAAGGGGCATTTACATGCAAGTCTCATTTTGTGAACTTATAATCCATGAAGTCCTAGATAAAATTATTTGTTCCTTCAAGTCCCATTAATTTTTAATTGACCAATTTATTCTTTCAAAACCTGCTCCATCGTTGCTGAAGGCCGATTCCAGAACGGCGATGCCGTCGTCATACTCCATTGCGCCTTCCAGGCTGTCGAGAAATCTATTCATGCCTACGTCACTTGCGCCGGTGGCTCCGTCATTAAAGTTCACCTTTCATTTCCTGTTCATTCTGAAGAAGAAACCATCGATGATGATTTCATATTCAAGAACGCACTACTTTTTCCACTAATGGAACATCAATTCCTTGTGTGCTTCCTCTCTCTGTACCTTTTAGTTTTGTTTTCTTGAATCACCCTGCTACAGCTAGGGGTGTGTGCGGTGCGGGTTGGTGCGGTTTGAGAGAAAAATAGAAACCGTATGGCGGGTGGCGGATTGATAAAAGTGTCACTAGAATTTGCCATTTTCCTTATCAAAAACCGGCGGTTCGGTTGGCAAATAATGGCAGATTTGCCTTGGCGGTTCGGGCAGATTGGCGGTTTATAAAAAATATAATTCAAATTACAAAACTTAAATCAAAGAGTAAAAAAAAGACGAGAGATACCGTGATGTTGAGCATCTTGCGAAGTTTTCTTCTAATGCAACAAGTGTAGCAACAACATGATAATATCAACGACTATGCCATCAGTTCATTACAAGCATCTGTGGAAGCTACAATGATTAAATACAATACATAAAATTCCCCTTAAGCAGTAATGTAATACTATATTCTAAGGTATAGAACAACAAGCAAACTTAAGTAAAAAAGAATTTTTAGAATCTTATAAAACATGATTTAATAGCGGTGCGGGTCGGTACGGTTTTGAAAAAAAATAGAAACCGACGGATTGATAAAAATGTCACTAGAATTTGCCATTTTTCTTACCAAAAACCGGCGGTTCGATTGACAAATAATAACGAATTTGTCTTGACGGTGCGGTTCGGTGCGGTTTTGGCGGTTTCGGCGGTATTATGCACGCCCCTAGCTATAGCCCACAAAATCTCATTCACGAGATGCTTTAGTCTCTCTCTCTCTCTCTTTGTGTGACAACCCTATCTTGAATTGCTTGCTACTCTTGAAGATCCCAAAAATTCTGCATCAATGGAGATCAAAATCATTGGCTTGCTCTCTCTAACTTTCTTTCTCATCTTCTTTTGCTTTCAATTTAAGTCGAGAACATTCTCAATTTATAATATTCTCACTTTTAACCATGAAAAAAATTGAGAAATTTCTCAAAATTGATAATATTTTCAGAAAAAGAATTGAGAAATTTATTAATTTTGATAATTATAAAATGAAATTATTCTCTGTTTTGAAATTGAGAACATTTTCAATTTATAATATTCTTAATTTTAATCACGAAAAAAATTGAGAAATTTCTCAAAAATGTTAATATTTTTAGAATCTTTTTTTTTTTTTGAGAAATTGAGAACATTCTTAGTTTATATATAACTGTTTGGATTGAAGGGCAAATTGTCTTCTTATCCATAAATAGGACTTATTGGTTCAAAAACTTTTATATAGGACCTAACCTACTACCAAATATGTAGATAAGACTTTTAGGTAATTAATCTATTTTTAAAACTATTTTGGTAGTTCCTAAACTTGGCCATGAAATATGATGGGGGTTTTCCATTCTTAATTTTTTTTTTCTTTTTTTGTTTTAAAATATCTATAATTATTGAATCATATTTTGAGATTTTTTCATTTTAATATTATCATATAATTCAAGATTATAATAAATGTTTTGAGATTGAAAAATATTTCAAGACAAAGCATCTTTAAATTTAAAAATATATTGCTTCACTATTGATTGAAAATTATTTTGGTGAACATGATTCTCACCACTGATGGGTTATTGGAGTGGATCACGTTTAAAACAAAAAATCCTACCATTAAAATAAAATAAAAAAAATATTTAAGAACGCATAATTTAATTATGAAATTATATACAAATTTTCTCATATAAAGAGGATTTTACCAAATGAGTGAATAACACCCAGTATAAACAGTTGTATCCGATTCTATTATATTTTATAAATGTAGAAAAACTGTTATTTTAACTAGTAAGTGGCAAAGTGATTGATAAAATGAGAGTAGTTGATATAGGTCAAAATAAGTTATTGAAAAGACTAAACAAAGACTGGGAAGAAATTAGTGGAAGATTTGACAATTGTTTTTATTTATGCTAAGGTCACTTTTCCTTTCAGAAGTTATATCTATCTTGCAACTTTGAGAACACTTTTTTGACTTAAATAAAAGCATTTTTAACAAGCTGGTCAAAAAAAAAAAAAAAAAAAAAGTCTAAAACATGCATTAATTCAACAAGAAAAACAACACTAACGTTTGTCTTACCCTTTTCATGTTATGAATGATCATCCGCTTAGACGTGCTTCCTCTGAAAATGTTTATAATATGCTACAACACAAACATCTGAGCTTGCAGAGTGTAAGTAGTACAAAGTCACTTTCTCAAAAGTCCTTCTGGTCTCCTTCAGTTACACTTTTGGCTTTAAAACATGTTAAGATTAAAACATGCATGAGATAGAAGCAATGGCACACAAATGCCTCTCTCTCTCTCTCTCTCTTCTCTGTCACGATTTTACTGTATATATATATATTTAATCATAGTAAAATATGTCAAGAATGATAATTAAAATTAAAGTAAAATGACATTAAAATCACATAACATGAATAAGGGATGACAAAATAATCTCACATTAGATTAATTTTTATTTTTTTGCTTTGGTATGGTCATTCAAAAACTTAAATTAGATTTTAAGTTAAAGAAGTCATACTTATTTAAATAGACTAAGCTTGTTTCCAATTCACAATATGAACTGAAGGCGTTGTCCTGACTCATGGGGTTTATCACAGATCTAATTTTGATGATTCAAATCATTTATTTTTTCTATACAAAAATTGAAATCGATCTGATAACCATATCCTCTTCATTTTAGCATGTTTGTTTTCAAAAAAAAAAAAAAAAAAATGAAAATGACCTATTTTAAGAAATACAATTATCATTCATTTGTTTTTTGTTGCTGAAACAAACATGATAAAATGAAGAGATCAACTATTGTAATCAGAGCGACCTAAAATTTTTCATGGATGATATATACGTACGGTTCTACGAAATGAACGATTCGAATTATCGAAACAAAATCTTAATGGGCCTCATGAGTCCAGACAACAACTCCAATTTAAATTTTGAACTGGAGACAAGCTTAATTCATTTAGATAATTGTGATTATTTTCACTTAAAATCTAATTTAAGTTTTTGAAGAACTATTTTGTGGAGAAGTGGTTTTGGAAATACTCTTGGATCCTGAATGACGTTCCTGATCCTCTGATTGCCACCTAAAAAGATTAACACTCCGGTTGGGGGTGCCGGAATTAGCACTCCGACGGACAAGTTAGTATATAACTTCTCTCATTTGCTTATGTCTTAAGTTTCTTTAATCTGTTCTCACCTCCCTCTCTTTGGTTGATACTCCTCTCATTTATACTTGTCCCTGAGGTCGAGGGTCGGGCCCACTTCTAATCCAGCGCATAATTGCTCACTCAGCCATTCTATTGTGCGCCTATTCGCACTCGGCTTCTTGTACGACTGATTCTATGGCCGATTTATTTATTCGGCTTCAGGGTCCCCCAAGACGGAGCCGAATAGTATATATCCTGATTTTTCTTAAATTCATTTGGCTTTCCTACATAAAATTATATTGAGCTCCCACATATTTTAACCAAAATTTTTGAACTCGTACGTCATTAAACCCAACCCAAGTTAAAATTTTTATATCACATGCGAGATTATTTATCGTACTTTACCCATGATTCAAAACGTGGACTTAGGGATAGTTGTATTTATGTTTTGCCCAACAATTGATAGGATTTGATTCCTCATGAAACATAAGTAGCTGCAACCTTGTCCAATGGAAAATGGAAAAGTAATTTCCACAATAGGCTGTAAATGATAACACCTCATCTGCCCCCACCATAAAAAGAGAAAAAAAAATTATTATTATGTATTCATATAGTTTGATAGAGATATATCACATATGTTTTAAAATCAATTAAATGTTATGTCACAGCTTAGGTAATGCGGGGGGGAAAAAAAAAGTTTATTTAAATCAAGTTATTGCACTAGATGTCCCTGTAATATTATTATATTATTTTTCTTAATATTATATTGTACGAAATTATCTTGCAAATTGCATCAATGAAAGCTACTTCTCTTTCTGAATAATATATACAAAAATAATAAGTAGGTTTTACTATCTATGTCTAGTTCTAAGAAAATTGGTTAATTTTAGTATTATTATATTTTTATTAAAATCTCATTTTGATCTTTTACATTTTAAGTCTAATTGTAATGTTTTATTTCTATTTATCTAGACATTAATAAAGTTTACAGAACTTATTGTGTAAGCCATAAAAGACATTTTCCCCCTCTTCTGCACTCATACATTTTTCTCAAAGTCTCACTTTAGTTCTTTTGCTTTTACCAAAGTGTCTCACTTTGATCTTTTCATTTTTTATTTCCATCAACCTAATTATCGGTAAATGGACCAAACAATGGCATTGTAACTTCTAAGAATTAACTAATATAATTGAAAGTGAATGGATTAAATGAGATTTATGTCCAAATATAAAAATACTGAAGGTAATTAATCCTAAAAACAGTATAATGAAAAATTCATTTCATATTCATAAGAGCTGTTGGGCTTGTAGGATTGGTGGATGAGGAATATTTGCTCTTATATCATTGAATAATAATAAAAAAAATATTATTTCACTATTGTACGTGTTAATGCCAAAATATGGTGCGGCTATTATATGTATGACATTCCACTATGAATAGTTAATCTAGTTAAAGATTAAAAAAAGAGAAAATTAGTTTAAGGTTTCTATCTCATATTTAGTAATGTAAAACATTCACAATATTATTTTATTATGTCTAAGGTTCTTAACCCCCACACTCATATATACCCTAGAGAAATTTCCAATGATCTCACATCCTCTCACCACAAAGCCCTCATAGTCTGGTACCTTACTAAGTAAGACAGAGTCTACCGCCTCTCTCGCCGCCTCTTCACCGACGACTCTCACTTCGTCGAAGATGTCGTCCTCTCTTCTGATGGCCAGTTCACTCTCTTCGGCAGCTGGGACTCCGAGCTCCGCCTCTGGGACCTCTCCACCGGCATCACTGCTCGCCGCTTTGTTGGCCACTCCAAAGACGTCCTCTTCGTCACTTTCTTCTTCGATAATCGCCAACATGTTGGAATGATAAATCTGGTTCTAAGTAGTGCTCAACGTTGAAATGGTCGGCGCTAGCGTTGAAACAATTGGATGATAATGCTTAGATAGAAGGTTGAGTTCCCAAAGAACTAAAAGCTAGGGCACTGCTAAGATTTGGGTCTGAGGCATAAGGTTGATACTTCTGCAAGTAATTAAATTAGTTATTAGAAAAAGGATTGGGAAATTCAAATGAAGAGCTCACCAGTTCAATGGAAGGTTAACTACATAACAAGAATAGAACATGTATATAATTATACGTTTTGGGAAATACACTCGCTACAGGTATAAATTATGTATATACAAGTATGATTATATATATACACACATGTATGTGTGTGTGTGTGTGTGTCTGTGTGTGTATAAACTGATGTAATGTATGATTATATATTTTGATAGGTATATATCTCTGGTTGTTCAAATTTCTCTTCTGGACTAAACCAGAAAAAATTCAGTCTAAGCTAGAGAATTTCTCTGGACCAACCTAGAGAAAATTCAGTTCAAACTAGATAATTTCTCTGAACCAACCCTGGAAAAATTCAGTTCAAACCAAAGAAAATTTAGTTCAAACCAAAGAAAATTCAGTTCAAACTAAAGAATTTCTCTAGACTAACCTAGAGAAAATTCAATTCAAACTAGAGAATTTCCCTAGTCCAAATAAGAGAAATTCATTCTAATACACGAAGCATAAGCAGCGATGTTATGCACAAAAGTCATAATCATTTTCACTGGGCGTTTGAAAGCGCTATAACACAACTTTGCATATGGGAATACTCTCCACCGAGATCTTTGTGTTTAGCCATGGCAGTGAAATTGCGAGTAAGCTTATGGGATCAACACCTCATGATGAGCTCTTGATTCGTACTTCGAAGTCGTTTTCTGAGTTGCTTATGTTTGCCATTGGGTTTCTTCTGTTCATAGTGGCATTTGTTAAGGACAAAGAGTTTCAGATCTTCTTTGCTAAAGGGTGTGTACTTTTTCATGTTGCCATGGCAATCTAGAGAGTTTACTTTGAGAGGAAGCTTTAAATACTCTGTCACGATTGGCTGAGGCAGGTTGTTGGAGGCATTGTATTGGCACTTTCATGGGTATTCTTCCTTGTGTACTCTTGGAGGGAAAAGTATGATTAATTTTAGTAGAATTGAAATGTCTTTTTGATAGAAACAGAAACTTAATATTTAGCTTTGTACTTTTGGAGGCATTTCAACAAAATAAAAATTTCTCTGGAGAGAAACAGAGAATTTCTCTGGGTTTGATTTCTACTTTTCAACTCCAAATTAATTGTTCTTATTGCATTTATGGTTCTGACTTTGGATTTTCTCTGCATTAGCGATTTTTTCAACCAAATTGAAATTTCTCTGGAGAGAAACAGAAAATTTCTCTGGGTTAGAGAGAATTTAACTGGATAGAATTTCTCTGGATCAAATTGAGGGATCTTAAATATTATGAAAATATTAGATATCCTTTATGCTATAAAATCTTAATATTATGGACCCTAAAAAAAATATATATTAGATATAATAATAACATGTAACATTATCATTATTTAATGAAAAGTGGGCCATATAATTGGATTAATAAAAAAAAAAATATTTATCTAATATTATTTATAATTTTTTATAAACTAGTGACATAAAGTTATAATTTTGTCACATTCGTTTGGAGCATACATTCAATTGAATGGAAATAAAGCCCCACCATAAATTCACGAACTCATAATTAATTGGAAGAATATCTAATAAATCTGATTATTTTTCTGTATGAAATATCATTAAGTCATACTAATATTATTTTAATAGTTTCAATCACATGTTAATATGACAATTATACTCTGTATGAAATATCATTAAGTCATATTAATATTATTTTAATAGTTTCAATCACATGTTAATATGACAATTATACTTTAATAATAAAAAAATAGTGATTCTTAAAATATATATATATATATATATATATATATATAATATTATTAATATTTAATCGTTATTGGTTTACTCGCGTGCAAAGCGTGAAATTGAACACAAACGTCATTTTCGTCGCTCTCGCTCACTTTGGGCATGCTTGCTGACGTCTGCATTCCTACACCAGCATGATCATTGTTTGGACAATTTTTTTATTTTATTTTCTTTAGAAAATAAATAAATAAATAAATAAATTACAATGACTAGGTTTAAAAAAGGAAAATATCTAAAAAGTAAGAAGTAGGAAAAATAATTACAGACTAATGAAAATATCATACTCATTTGCACAAATTTAGTGCATAAAATACTTGTACTTTCATGAGTTTTAAATTAATTTTTCACTTTCTATTTTTGTGGTATTCCTTTAAAAAATTGGGAATATTACCAACTAGTGGTAATTTCAAAATTTTATTATAGATTTATAAAAATATTTATAATTTTAATTATTAATGATGGGCATAACCCCACATGGTCCAGGAAAGTCCGACCCACAACTGTCTTGGGTGGCCCAATAGGTCATTTAGTTATGGCCTAGTAGGTGAAACTTAACAGCAGACCCATCAAAAAACCTGCACTAGTCTAGGCCCTGGCATTTAGGCACCTGTTAGATAGGGAGTTAGTTACGTAAGTAGACAAAGATCTTACAGAGTTATTGAGCTAAGGTATCAGGCATTAAATAAGGCTGTCATAGCATTAAATGCAGCAGGACCTCTCACACCGAAGTATGCAAAAACACCTTGACCGATGGCGACTACGCTATAGACTTTCAGCTGGTGAGACAGGATGGAATAGACAAGGAAATGATTAGTAAGGGACATAAGGAAGCTTCCGAAGTACTTTGGGTAACAAGTAACACTCTTTCTCTTTCTCCTCTCTCTAAACCACCCAACTTTCTCCAATCTTTTTTTCGACTTTTTTCTGTCTAACTTAACCAATAGAGAGTTCATGGTGAGGCACCACTCCAATCTTGGACCTTTTGCAGGTGTGTGTAGCGTGCTTTTCGTGCTCCTTTCGGATACGACTAGCTCTACAGTTCGGACTCCCGTGGTTCTGAATCTGATTTCACAAGTGCAATGTGAAACAGTGAAAACACAAAAAGAGTCCAAATCCAGCAATTCTTTTGGAAAATTGATTTGAATCAAAAATGTCAAAAATAGACTGCATTGCCAGATTTTAGAGTCACCACCTAAATATTTTTGAAAAATTTAAGAAACCCGTGACTCATGCCAAAGGCCACTTATTCGTGATCACCAAAGTGTTTCGGCTCGGGAACTTAGGTGCGAGAGGGGAATGCTATTAATTGAGCACCCTACTCGCCTAATCAAAGATCGACCTCTACTAATCATGATGTGATTCTTATTTACATTATATCCTCTTATTTCGATTATTAGACTAACATTACTATGTGTTGCACACAAGTATAAACTAATTTCCAAAAGTTGGAACACTTTGATTTCGTGTTTGTTTGAAAATTATTTTTGATACTCGTCACTTGGAAAAGGTAAGTTTGTATGTACACTAATCAATTAATTTCAATTTTTTCAATTAACCTTCATCCACATGCATTGAAAGAGTTATATCACTTAAGCATTTAGCATCATGGAAAGCATGCTTGATATGGAAACAATCACACACGAGGCAAGATGCTAAAGCAATAAACGCTTACCTAGTACTCCAAGACAAGCCAAACAAAGCAAAATAATTAGAAAATGTTCCTAAACAATGCAATGTGACTAATGCAACACATACATTTATGCAATTTTCATAGGCTCGGCTATGAGCATGGCATATGATCCAATTCCAAGACATGTGATAAATCACGTATTCAAACAATGAAAATGAAATTGACATTGGTTAGGATGATAAGCCGAACCCAAATGCGTGTGAGACGAGTGTATGCAAACATGAAAATGCTAAGTAACATGATGCTCTACACAGCCATCATAAGCGGAGAAATAAAAGGAAGAAAGAAATGGGGGATGGAAGATATACACGCTTATTACATATTTTTTCCTCGTGCAAGAGGGTCCGAATGAATGTCCACATGTCCAAATTAAACTGTCCGAATGAATGTTCACGTGTCCAAATTAAACTAACTATTACAAAACCAAATGAATGAATAAACAACTAATTAGCTAAGCTATTACAACAAGACTAATAAGAAATAAGCTAGCTACTTAATTTATTACAATAAGAGTACACAATAAAACTAATTATCTAAGTTACTCAACAATAAACATTCATAATCATTACAATAATGCTAATTATATTTAATTACAATGATAATGAGAGCATTAATTTACAACATTTGATAGAACCAAAAGCATAAGGATGGCATGCATGCGACGGTTTTCAGAAACAACTCTGTCTGCCTTCCTTAGAATTTGCCCTGTTTCACCTTCAGCCACTGCCCTCTGTTTTTCTGCAAAACACTCTAGTTATCAAATATTGGGGCCCGGCCGGCCCTCAATGAAGCCCGACTAGGCCCAAATAGGGTCGGTCGTGCCTAATTTTATGCAAAGCTTTGTTTTTGTGCTTTGAGGTAAAAACAAGGTAAAAACAGTGCAAACAAAATTTTCTGAGCTCTGTTTGTCTCTCTTACACTTCTCTGTCATGGAAAGCCTCAAGAGAAGGATGGAGTCGTTTCCAAAAATATCAATGAGACTTGATGATTTCAGCCATGATTTGGACAAAAAATCAATGAATGCAATGAATCAACACCAACCCCTCCCCTTTATCATGGAGTGAGCTCAAAGGGGAAAGTAAGGATGCTCCAAGGGTCGTCAAAACACCATGAATTGACGTGTGACGACTCTTGACACAATAGACTCGGCATAACGTCCGGCCAAACCCAAGTAATATAACTCATGTTCTTTATGTTGGTTGGTTCATTTTAAGCCAAATTCAAATTCATTAGTCTTTGCCATTCTTTAATCCATTTGTCCAAGGTGTTGATTACGCCCACTAAAGATTACATCCACTAAATGAGAAGCATGTCAAATGGGAAGTGATTCTCAATATGAAAGAGAGACCATGCCGTTGACAATGAACCTCCCGTAGAGATTAAGCCATTAAGCATAGATCTCTAGCTCATGTTTTGAATAGTCATCAACCAGTTGAAACGACTCTCAAACGAAAGAAATGAATGGTAAGTTGCTTATTAAAATGAGGTTCTTAACATGGAAATCAATTAAAGAAAATCTAAGAACAACATACAACAAGCTATATATGAGAACTTATGAGACAACAAACGAACTAATCAAAGCTTGAACCAATTAAACAACCTAGGACTGCCCTAAAATAGCCCATAATAAGTGAAAAAAAGTGGCTCAAAGTGCATGAAAAGGGCCAAAAAAGCTAAACAACAAGCAAAGAAAATAAGGCTAGTAAGTAAGAACAATGAGGGGTGGCTAACCCCTCTACCTTTGAAACCTCAAAGCATGATTTTTAGCCTCTTTTAAACTCGAAAAATCAATTTGGAAAGAAAAGAAAAGGGTGTAAAACAAGGGTTTGAGCTATAGGTGAAGGTGCAAGAAAGAGTGTTAATTTTCTCTACCCTTTGGTAGCTATCCAAACCCAAGCTTAGACACTTGAAATGGATTTGAAATAGCACAAAAACACAAGAAATAGATAGCAAGAGATAGAACAAGAAGTAAAAAAGAAGATGGTAAGCTTGTACCTCTCAAAGAAGCAATCTTTGTTTGTAACACAAACTTGGTTTAAGCATTCTCTCAAGCTTGAATTGTGATGCTCAAGCCTCAACCAAGGTTCTAAAGTTATGATCTAAGGTGATGTATGGTGTATTTATATTGGTCAAGAGAGATAGGTTGGCTTAAAGACGACTTGTATAGGAAGAAGGAGCTCTCTATTGTGTGTATATGTTCTTTTGAAAATTTTCAGCCCCCAAAACAGAGGTATAACCTCGTTTTTATAGAATTTGAGCAAAACAAGTCGAAAATATCTTCAAAAAAAGACAGTTGGCGGGCTGTCGCCCAGAACAGTGTGTATCGCCATCGAGGCACGACCGAGCCCAAATATCTTCAAAAAAATAGACACGGCTGACTCCCAATGGGGCACGACCGGGCCCTAATGTGCTACCTCATTCCCCTATTTCAAACCCAGTATAAGGTGGCACAACGGTAAAAAATGAACCTCAGAGGTAAGAATGAGACAAGTAGGAAGGTTTTGGGATTATTTTGGGCTCGACTTTGGATTCCCTCACTGAGAACTCGAATTACACAATACAGTTTTCATCATTGAGTGCGCTAGACTAAGTGCCTAAGTCTTACAGGTGGTCAAAAATTGGGTGTCTACAGTTGCCCCTCTTTGACAAAGCTCGAAGTCATAAAATGACGTGAGTGAATGTCAAAGCCTAGAGACGACCCATTTGATGCGGTCGTAAGACTTGGGAAAGGAAATAAACCAAAATACAAGTACCAAAGGTTGAACCCAAAGGTTGCCTACGTATCCCTTTGCAAGGAATCCAACTTGCGTAGTTCAAGAGTAAAATGCAAAATGACATGTATAAATCATAACTTATGATCATGCAATGAAACAATGTAATAGAACACTCACATGTATGTTAACAAGCAATGAAACAATGCAACAAGCGATAACAGGAATACAACACTTGAACAAAAGCATAAATTCAAGCAAAACAAACTAATCCATGTCTCACATGGAAAGAAGTGAATAAATAAACACGTCTCATGTGAGAGGGCAAAGAGAGTATGAACCGAACTACGTCTCACACAGAGGATATAAGAAAAAATGCAAACCTAACTATGCCTCATGTAGGAAGGGTGAAAACGATACAAGCCAGACTACATCGCATGAAGAGAGGGCAAAAAGCTCCAAGCCAAGCTGCGCCTCATATAGAGAAGGCGGAGGGTGGTGTGAACCCCAGGCGTATCTGACATTTTAACTGAGGAACTCAAGATCTTAACGCGTCACATGCGAAAAAGGAAAACCAGTGTGAACAAATAGGCACACCTACTGTTCTTAACCAAGGTAAACAATTCTCATGCGTCGCATGCAAGAGGAGAAAAATGTGGTGTGAACAAATAGGTGCACCTATTGTTGTTAACCGAGGTAAACAATCCTCACACGTCGTACGCGAGAGGAGGAAAGGTGGTGTGAAGAAACAGGCACACATGTTGTTTTTAACCGAATTAAACAATCCTCACGCGTCGCACGCGAGAGGAGGAAAGGTGGTGTGAACAAACAAGCGCACCTGTTGTTTTTAACCGAGTTGAACAATCCTCACACATCGCACGCGAGAGGAGGAAATATGGTATGAACAAACAGGCACACTTGTTGTTTTTAACCGAGTTGAACCATCCTCATGCGTCGCAAGTGAGAGGAGGAACAGTGGTGTGAACAAACACGCGCACTTGTTGTTTTTAACTGAGTTGAACAATCCTCATGCGTCAAACGCGAGAGGAGGAAATACGTTATCAATAAAAGGGGCAAACGATTCAAAACTTGACACAGAGAGATTGGAAGGCCTCAGAGCATAAAGCCCGCCGAGATAGCCCAATTTAGGGTGCAAAATTAAAACACGAACCAAGGTACAAAACGTAAACACAAAGTTAGGTACAAAACGTAAACACGAATTTTAATGAAACTTTCAAATGTGAATTTTAACAAACTAATCAAAGATGTAAAATCAAAATAATCAAAACGATGTTTGAATTAACAAGTTTATGTGAACAAACAACACAAAAGGAACAAATCTCTCTCCTTTTATATTTTTATCTTCTCAGTTTCGCTTTGTTTTTTCTTTCTTTTTACTGTTTTTCTTCTTTTCCTCTTTTCTTTTTGCTTTTGCTTTTTCTTTTGTTTTTTTTGTTTCTCTTCCCTTGCTTTCCTTTTTCTCTTCACCCTCCAAATCCAGAACAAAACCCAATATTGAAACAAACAAACAAAACAACAAGAACAAAAATAAAACAAAACAAAAAAACTGGGTTGCATTTGGGGCCGGCTGGGCCCTAATGAAGCACGGCTAGGCCCCAATGGAGCCGGCTGGGTCGAGATAGCTGCAAGGGGCAGTTCGGTCAAACCACACTCCCTAGTTGATTTAAACAAAAATCAACCTTCACTTCATACACACACAAGGCCGAAACATTCTCTCCTTTCTCTCTAACCTCCCTCTCTCTCTAGATTTCCTCTTTTCTTGAGTTAATCAACAATCCTTGCAAATTTTTTTCCTTAGAACCCTTTCAAATCTCTACGTTTTGAACTGAACAAAATTTGATTAGGTGGAGTTTGAGTTTTTCTCTTGGTTTCTCTCACATTTACCCACACTTTCCTTCACCCTCCTTTGATTTTGTTTTTCTTCTCTCTTTGTTTTCTCTCTCCTAGGGTTTTGTTTTTTTTTGAATTTTCACTCAATCTCACTTATCCCCCCACTTTTTTGCACATTTTCTCATTTTTCCTCATACGTCCCTATAGCTAACGTTGAGGTTCCCATTCCTGACCCAGCTGTGGGTATTGGTGCCGTCTTAGGTACGGATATAGAGGCCGAGGACGCTCCCATGTTGCCTTCCCTTGCTAATAGGCCATTCGACTCGGTCATCTACTAGCTGAGTACACATGCTTTGACCCTAGGTGGTATCTTGAGATTCAAGGGCCTCATCCCAGGGATATATAAGGACATTTTGCTGCGAGAGCCAGCGAAGTACCTGTCTACCGATGCCTCTATGGTAAGTAATCTTTCCTTTGTTTTGCATATATGTTGAATCCCATAAGCAAACTACTCGTTCGTCAATGCTGTACATGTGTTGATAACAGTACCCATTTACAGATGATAGCCAGGAGGATTAGCGTTTACGGGTCCACATCCGGCCCTCGGCACTGGTATGAGAGGCTTCCTATGGAGGTCTGCACACGGGTCGATGCTGCAGGTTTCGGGCCTTTTTGTTCGGGGCTCATACAGATGAGGGTTGAGCCACTACTCTACGGAGCCTTGGTAGAAAGATGGTGGGACAACACTGACTCATTCCACTTCTCGTCGATTGGGGAGCTGACCCTGACTCCATATGACTTCTCGATGCTCACTGGCTTACCGGTCGGAGTTGGTGGTCCGGTCCCATTTGATCCTGATATGACGCAGTGGAGAGCCGCACAGCGCCAGCTTATCGGGGCGATCCCAGACACCACCAGCCACGGGATGGTGAGGTACAATTGGTTCTTTGATCACTTCTCCGACTTTCAACCAACTACTCTAGATAAGGTCGTCCAGTACACCTGCGACTTCCTTATGTATCTCCTCGATACTACCCTGTTTGCAAACAGGGAAAATACTATGGGGTTATATCTCCTGGCAGCACTGGTGCACCTACCACAGGTGGCATAGATGACTGAAGTGGCGCCGACTTATCCACCCTGTACTGCTACATAAGCTCCGTATCCCGCCGAAAGGCAGATACACTTGGCGGCTAGTGGAGGGTTTGGGAGGTACACTTCTTACTCACTTTCTTTTCAGCTTTGCATTCTGTTCAACTTTGCATTTCATTTTATGTTCATCTGCTCATTTACTTTATCCATGTCTTTCTGCTTACAGCTATGGGCTTACACGTATTTCACCTTCTTGGCTTCGGTCCTGGTGAGGCCGATCGAGTTGTCGGTACCCCGCTCCCGGTACTACAACTCGTGATTTGAGCAACGCCGCCGCACAGACCAAGACTTCCCTTACTTTCGTTGTTTCTTTGACACGATCACTGCGGATCAGGTAACAAAATATTAACCTTTAACTTTTACATACTATGTGCATACTACACTGTTTTCATACTGCCCTATTTTCATACTATCGTTTCCATACTGCGCTGCTGCCATATTGTTGTCCCATACTGCATTGTTTCCATATTGTTGCTTCTTGTACCATTGTTTCCATACTACTTAGATCTTTGACATCTGACATCTGTTTCCACAGGTTGATTGGCACCCCTGGGCGGGTATCCCTCAAGCAGCGAGGATGACCTATGTTGCTGCATGGCACGCCTCCACCATGCGGATTCTATTTGAGGGCTCCTTCGACAGGGCATATTACTTGGGAGAGCAGTTCATCCATCAGACATGAGGCGTAGCTGATCTTGACATTCTCTTTCCTCCTCTTCTTGGTATGAGGGTAGTTGATGATCTTCGCGACGGACCCCAAATCGACTTCTTGATTTTGGGGGAGGACAGTGATCGGTACCATGAGCCTAGCGACTTCACTACTTTCTTGTAGACTCGGGTGATGGCACCTTTTACCCAGGGCGCAGCCTGTGCCATTCCAGAGGTTGTTGTTGTTGCTGCTAGAGGCGTTCCTGCTGTCGCTCCTGCTCACGGGCTTCCTGTGATTCCGACTGAGGTCGTTTACATGCGATCAGATGGGGTGATAGAGCAGATCCCTCTTGAGCACATTGAAGAGAGGGATCATAGATTGGTGATCGCTCCTGGCATTGAGTAGGTACACACATCTTTATATGTCAGTTCACTGTACTTTCTGATGTGCTTCATTATTTTTTGCCCATTATGCTTTATTACTTGCTGTCCACTGTGCTTACTTTCTACACACTGTATACCATTATCTTGTCTCATATTCTCAAATCCTTTGCAGGTGCTCACAAGATATGTGGATAACCTCCTCCGGACAGTTGACAAATTGCTCTTGGTGGTGCGGAGGAGATAGATCGCTCTAGCTACCCATGGGATCGAGGTACACTTTGCCCCTAGTTTACGGTTATTACAAATTGCGCACAACTCTATTGATCTCTTCTGATATCTGTAATCTCTCTTTTTCCTTTCTTCTTTCAGCTTGAGCCAGCACTAGTTGCACCTACAGGACCTCCTCCAACCAGGAGACGGAGACGGGGCTCAGTGAGGGACAGGGGAAAAGCTGACCAGGGGAGAGGCAGAGTGAGACATCGCTCACCTCCCGAAGAGTCTTTCGAGGAGTACACGACCTCCAAGGAGGAGGGAGAGGTGATCGACATACGGTTCAACAGTCCTAGTGATGACAGTGACGCATCTTTTCCGTAGCCGAAGAGAAAGAGAGCGAGGATGGGTTATTGATTTTTTTTCTTTTGCTTTGTAGTTAGGAACTATAGCCTCAGATAGACCTATGTATTTTGTTTTTGAAGACTTTTCTTTTGTTTTTGGTCTTTGTAAATAATGATCGGGGTTTGGACCCACCAATTTATAAAAAGATAGATTTTTGCAGTGATCTTCTCGCATGATATGTGATGAATGAATGGCGCTTGCATGATACTTTTGTACAAGACTGTTAATAACTATGAATATTTGCTCTTGATTTGATTCTTGAATCGGATAATAACTTACAACCGGTCAAAATATAAAATACAACTTGATAGCATGAAAACAAAATGAGAATAACTCAAAAAATACTACACAACACTTGGTATAAATAAAATAGGACTCAAAACACAACCATAGTACGTTGAAACAAAAGCCAACCCTTTCTGCAACTGCACTGACCTAGGCCAACATTTACACCTGGCCGGGTCCACATAGGCACAGCCGGGCTTTAATGAGGCACGATAGGGCCCAAAAATGAGGTCAGTCAGTGTTGTCCAGCTGTCATGCACAGTTTCTTCTCGAAGTCTATAAAAGGTGCTTCCAAGCTGTTTTCCTGGCAGAACAGCAAGTCCTTGGTATTTTGCTGTCAAGATGGAGAGTCTTCTCAATAATAGGCTCCGAGACTGGATAGCCACTTTAGACGGCTCGGAAAAGGTGAACTTTCGCGGTTTTGGCCTAAACGCACTTTTTCCTTTGAGCCGTACTTTGCTTTATTTTCCATTCCTCCATGCCGCTGCTCGATGCTGGAACCCGATCACACATGTGTTTCGCTTTGGATCACAAGAGATGTGTTCAACGATCAAAGAATTTTAAGCATTGATAGAATCCCGACGCAATGAAAAAATTACGCCTCAGCCTTGTTTTGGCCATGCCCAAGCTTTGGGATGGATGTGTGGGTTTTCAACACATGAGGCTCGATCATTGGCCCATGATGGGGAGCTAGACATCTCCGGCTTAGTTCATCAATTTTCTGCTATTGGAAACAGGGTGACCTTCTCTGGCGAGGTTATCAGCAACATGCTCTCTGTTAATGTTTGCTTGCGTAATTCCTCCTTGCCCCTAGTTTTGGCGGAGCCAACATTCGGTTGATTAAAGTGGCCCAATGTCTAAAAGAGGGTAAGAGTTGTATGGGCCTAGCCCTGGCCGAAACCTTGATGGGTTTGGATGCCTTTCATCGGCGAGTGACTACCTGCTTTGCAGGGAGTTCGTTGCTTCTTCAGGTATTGCCTCCCACCCTGCTAATTTATAATTCTCATATCACTCGACACTCAATCTCTATTTTTTTCTCAAAACGTCTTCCTTACTTTTCCCTCATCGTACACCTCTCTATTCTTTAATCTCTCTTATTTTTTATCCCTCCCCAGGTATGGCTTATGGATAAACTGCAAGTAGTGGACTCTTGCCCCAAGTACTCAGCTAGAGCTTACTTCTTTCACCAACGGCTAGTGGATTTCCCTTCAGAAGGGTTGTGGTGTGATTGGATGTGCAGCAGATCTGCAGTTGACATAACTTGGCATTGCCCCTGGCTTACTTTGACTGAGATGAGCGACGACATGTCCCGTCAGCCAGGTATGCAGTTGATTGGCCTCACACATTGCATGTTCTATTTCCCCTTTCAGCTCAGACCCCAGTTTGGACATGAGCAGATACGTCCAGATGTGGAGATGGAATACCAGGCTTCATTTCTCATTCGTGGTTCACACTTGCCTCGATACCTTACTACTTGGAGGATGAGGGAGCTTCTAGCCCCTACCCCTAGCTTCAGTTACGCCCTTTCTAGCAAGTGTTTAGCTTGGCTTGAGGACGGAGAACAAGTTGGGCCATCTTTAGCTGCGGAAACTTCCACGAGTGCAAGCAGAAGACATAGAGCTACCTGACTTGGCTGTGCCCCTAGTTTTACTGCTTTGATCTTTCTTTTCAAGTTTAAGATGTAAAAACAACTTTGATCTAAATTAGAGAGTTGGAGAATGTACTTGTGTTGAAATCAATAAAATTAAAGTTGCGAGTACTAAAGGCTCTGTTTGGAAGAGTTTTGAAAATGTACGTTTACCTTTTAATTTATGCGTGATGTTTGGTTACCGTTTTCAAAAATTAATTCCATATCCACTTTTGAAAACTCTGTTGAAGGCGGGAAAATTTGGGCTAATCGGTCGTCCCCCCGAACCTCCGGCCGGTTGACCGGTACAGTGCAATTTTTATTTTTTATTTTTTTACAATTGGCACCTGTTATTTTTTATATTTTAAATAAAAAAATTCAGAATTTTTAAATTTTTTTATATGAGTTTTGAATAGAATTTTGAGTTGTGTGTTTGGTTATGAGTTGTAAGTTTTTGTATCAAATATCATATGTCACATCAAAAATTTCCCACTAAATCCAAAAATCTTTTCAAAACTCATTTACCAAACAAATTTTCCACACTCAAATCATAATTCTAAAACTCACAAACTCAAAATACAACTCCTATTCTCAAATCAAATTTAGAAAACTCTACCAAACACTACCAAAATTTTTCCTTTTGGTCCCAAAAATGGTTCAAGTTGTAAAAGGGCAAAATTTTGAAAAAAAAAATCATATTTTATTAAAGCTTTTCAAAATCGTCTCCAGAAATGGTCATTACCTGACACACTCAAAACCCATCCTCGAGATGTACAGCCTCGAATCAACAAATCACGACTGCCCATAACCGCATCCATTATACCGGCCCTTCTACCAATATAAAGATTACACAACTGCGCTAACCAATAATGGAAAAAGATGGCCTGATCAAATATAATGAATAGGACAGTTGAATTGGAGATGGTTACGGCTGAACTTCATGACGAAGTTGCCTACGCATCGCAAAAATGGGAATCAGGCCTTACGTAGTTCGGTTTAGGTTCACTCGAGTATTACCACTCTCTTTTTGCACTCTAACTTTTTTTTTTTTTCATGCTCTAACTTTTGCCTAGGTTGCCCTTTCCGGTTTTCGGCCTAGCGAGCCTCTCAAGGGTAATATTTCTTCAACTTGTCCATATTGATTGGTTGTGAAAAGTCCAAGCCATCCCAGTCCAAGAGAATAATTGCCCCTCCTGACCAGATTGACTTGATGATATAAGGACCAGTCCAATTGGGTTTGAACTTGCCCCTAGGGTCATGGATGGGAGCTCGGTTGTCTTTCAGTACCATGTCTCCCTCTTTGAGATTCCTGGACTTAACTTTCTTGTTAAAAGCCCTGGAAATTCGGCATTGGTAGCGCTAGACATGATACAATGCCCTCAGTCTTCTCTCATCAAACAACATTAATTTCTTGAACCTTCTCTGCTGCCAATTCGCCTCTGCTATTTGACACTCGGCCATAATCCACAGTGACGACACTTCAATTTTAATTCGTAAAACGACCTCCATCCCATAGATGAGAGAATAGGGGGTTACCCCTGTAGATGTTCGGATTGAGGTTTTGTAGCCCCAGAGTGGAAATGGCAGTTTATCCGGCCAGTCCCTGTAGGTCTCGATCATTTTTCGCAGGATATTCTCGATATTTTTGTTCGTGGCCTCAACAACTCCATTGGTCTGCGGTCTGTATGTTGATGACTTGTGGAAAACCACATTATATTTCTCAAGTAGATCCAGCACCTCTTTCTTGAAGTACGAGCCATTATTGGAAATGATCTTGTTTGGAACCCTATATCGGCAGATGATGTTGTTCTTAATGAACTTAGCCACATGTGATGCTTTCAGCACAGAATAGGACTGGGCCTCCACCTATTTAGTAAAGTAGTTGATTGCTACCAGAATGAACTCATGCTCATTTGATCCCTTGGCATGACTGCACTGAGAATGTCAATTCCCCAAACTAAGAATGGCCATGGTGAAGTCATATTGTAGAGCTTAGACGGTGGTATGTTCATACGATTGGCATGAATTTGACATTTATGGCATCGCTGAACAAAACCAATACAATCCTCTTCCATGGTTGACCAGTAGTAGCCTTGTCTAAGGATTTTTCGGGCCAACATCACACTATTCATGTGGGCTCCACACTCTCCCCTGTGAATGGCCTCTATAAGAAGTTTTGCTTCTTCTTCTTCAACACATAGCTTATGCATTCCCAGATGGCCTCTTTTGTATAATTTGCCCCTGCATATGATAAATTGGACGGCCAGACGCCATATTCCCTATTTGTCCTTGCATTTTTCCTTGGTGGATACGTCTCTTTTTCCAGAAAGTTTCAAATATCGTAATACCAGGGGTTTTTGTCTTGCGCTTTATCTATTACGGCGACGATCTGGTAAGCAGGCGTATACTTCTACTCCATAATGATTAGATGCATCTTTAGTGGGATGTCTACCATAGAAGCTAGAGTTGCTAATGCATCAGCGAACTGGTTGTTTTCTCTCAACAAATGTGTAACGTCAGTTTGTCAAACCTAGGAATCAGAATATCCAAGGCCTGATGATACATCTTCATGTTCTCTTCTTTGACCTTCCAATCCCTGTTAGCTTGAGAGACAACCAAATTTGAATCTCCGATGACGTCCAACCTTTTTGCCCCTAGTTCTTGGCAGCTTTCAAACCAGCAATGCGCGCCTCATATTCTGCTTCATTGTTGGACACTCTGAACCAGAGTTTGAATGCTAAGGGTATATGGGATTCATCGGGTGTTATGAGCAACACACCTATCCTATAACCGTACTGATTAGCCACCCCGTCAAAGTACATTGTCCACGTTTCCTCTTCTACATGTAGAATGTCCTCATTTGGGAACAAGTATTCTACTGTTTCATTTCCTTCTATCGGATGATCCGCTAGCAATTCCGCCACAGCTCTCCCTTTAACTAACTTGGGGGTAACATATTTGAGATCAAATTCGGACAGAAGAAGTAACCAACAAACTAGCCTACCCGTAAGCGTTGGTTTCTCGAAGAGATATTAATGGGATATAATCCTGAAACCAGGGTTACAGAATGAGCTAACAAGTAGTGTCTCAATTTCTTGGTAGCCCACACCAAGGCTAGGCAAGCTTTGTTTAGGGGAGTCTAGCGGGTCTCGTAGTTTAGCATATTTTTGCTCAAGTAATAGATGGCCTTCTCCACTTTGGCTTTAGATTCTTGAGCTAGCATGCACCCCATAGTTGAATTCGTCACTGACAGGTACAAGATCAATGGTTTTCCCGATTCTGGTGGTGATAACACAGGCGGATTTTTGAAATACTGCTTGACCTGCTCAAAGGCAAATTGACAGCGATCGTCCCATTGAAATTTCTTTCTTTTTTTTAGGAGACCAAATAGTGGTTGACAAATCAAGGTTAATTTAGAAACAAACCGTCTTATGAATTGTACTTTACCTAGAAAGTCGTGCACCTTCTTTTCAGTCCTTGGTGGTAGCATTTCTAAGATGACCTTGATTTTGGAAGGATCTACTTCAATTTCCCTCTGTGTGATTAGGAAACCCAGTATCTTCCCTGTCGTTACCCCAAAGATGCATTTTTGCGGGTTTAACCTTAATCTGTATTCTCTGATCCGTTGAAAGAATTTTTCCAGTGTAGTGTAGTGGCCTTCTCGCTCTTTGGATTTGACAATCATGTCATCCACAAACACCTCAACCTCTTTGTGGATCATGTCATGCAAATTGGTGGTCACGACCCTCTGGTAGGTAGCCCCAGCATTCCTCAACCCGAATGGCATGACTCGGTAGTAGTAGGTACCCCACGGAGTAGTGAAAGTGGTCTTCTCCCTATCCTCGGGTGCCATCAAAATCTGGTTATACCCAGAAAATCCATCCACAAAGGATAACAACGCGTGGCCGGCGGTGAAGTCTACCAACTCGTCTATATGTGGCAAAGGGAAGTCATCCTTTAGACTAGCCTTATTCAAATCCTGGAAGTCGACACAAACTCTAATTCTGCCATCCTTCTTCGGAATTGGAGCAATACTGGCCAACCACGTCGAAAACTCAGATACAAGCACGAACCCTGTCTCAATCTTTTTGGTAACTTATTCCTTGATCTTCAAAGCCCAATCTGGGCAGACTCTGCGCAGCTTTTGCTTAACTGGTCGGACCTCAGGGTCAAGAGGGATTCGGTGCTGTACAATCTCAGGATTGATTCCAAGTAAGTCATCGTAGAACCATGTGAAAACATCTTTGAAATTTTTTAATAAAGCGATTAAACGCTCGTGCTCCTCCGAAGACAATGTGGACCCGATCTGGACCAAGCGAGGATCCTCCTCATTACCCACGGTAATTGATACGATTTCATCTGTACAGGGCTTAATAAGCCTCTCCTCATCATGATCAACCAAAATTTTCAAAACCAGAGGAATTCTTCCTCTTTGTTTAAGTAGAAATTTTGAAAATCAAGATCATTACAACAAACCAAAGCTACAGAAAAGTAGACAAAGTTCACAGCATTCTCATTCAAAAGGTCTGGATCCTCAGTTATAGTGGACTCAAAAGAAAAGGCAAAAGACGACCTGGACAGGATCTTGGTATCCGAGTTACCACTCCTGAAAGTACCAGACTTAGAGGAACCCGAATCTAACTTCGACTCCACAGACTCAGTGGAATCAGATCTGGACTCACTATCTGATCCAGAACTACTGATGATGTCTTTCTCGAACTTCTAGACTAGGCATGGAGCTTCAGATACATCCACGATGAGACTAATGAAATCTACTGCCGGTATATCCCCGATCATTGAGATGGTAAAACTATCTCCCAAGTTGACGGACTCAGCTCCAGTAGTAGAACTCGTTAATAGGTCAGCCAATGCTTTTCCCAATAGCTCTTCTTCTTCAATATCCAGGCTTGCCGTCCTGTCTTGATCTGTGCTAGGGCTCAGGTCTGCTTGTTCATCATCTTCTTTTTGTAATTGGTGTCCGAAGAAGATCTTGAACCCCAGATACCTTGTTTTTGTCTCCCAATCATACCAAGGCTCTGGAAAGCCAAAGAAGGGGAAGTCTTCCCTTTGGTGGACAAAACATCCGTTCAAGGTCCTCTGTATTGGTTTGTGAACTAACTCGTACTGCCTCCCAGTCCTTTTTACTTTTAGTCTTCCTCGCAACTCCTCCCCCTTTGTTTGCCAATCTGTAGCGGTAGGTTTGTATCCTAACCCAAAAGCGTGAGGGTTTTGGTTCATCTCCTTGACAACAGTACCTCTCTACTTGCCACTTCTACCCAGTCCTGGTCCCAAAATATGCCCCTGTTTGTTCATCATGTAAATGGACTGGCGCTCACGTAATTCCCATCGTTCTCCGCCATAATGGTTTGGACCAGCCAGGCCTCTTCCAGAGAGATGCCAGAAAGGAACACATCTTCTTCCCCTTGAATGATTTCCAATAATGGCGCGGTAGTTTCCTAGGGAGAATGGATCACAGAATTGCCGTACACAGTAGCAATCTCGTCTTTAAAGAGGTACTTTACCAACTAATGGACCGTTGATGACACAGCTTTCATCTGATGTAGCCAAGGCCCTCCCAGTAGTAGATTGAACATGGCCAGTACATCCATTACATGGAATTCCACCTCGTGTTTGGGTGATTAGGATATGGCTCTTGAACGTTCCCATAACATCCTGACTCGTATTGTCATAAGCCTGAACGACCTGAGTTGTAGGTGTAAAGTTAGTTGGCCTTAAACCGATGGTGTAGGCAGTCCTCATTGGACATACATTGATCGCCGATCCGGTATCTACTAACACCACCGGAATCTTCTTTTTCTAACTTTTTAGGGTTATATATAAGGGACGGTTGTGGTTGGCACCCTCAGGTGGTAACTCCTTATCTGTAAAAGATATCACCAGCGTAACGTCCCCAGATGTAACCAACGATACCAATTGGTCAGCAGTGGTGTTGATAGGCAATTTGGTTCGGTTCATTGCCTCTAACAGTGCTTATCTATGCTCTCGAGAAACCATTATCAGCCCCCAGCTTGATATGTCTGCCTGAATCTTCTTGAGTTGTTTCAAGACCAGGTTTTCTTCAGCATCCTTTTTTTTGATCTCTCAATCTCTTTGTTAGAAGACTCCGGCAGATCTAAGGCCGTAAGTTTGAATACTGACCGCTCCGGGTCATATGGTTAATCTTGTCAGTATACCACATGTCATCCAGGGTGTCAATTTTCCATCCTTCATCAGTGTACGCATGACTTAGGTCGCTATCTTCTCACCACTCTCCTGTAGTCATGGCCGGGCTAGCATCAGGTTCTATCTGGAGCATGTTAACATCACGCGCCCTTTCATCATACCATTCTTTCTCCACTACGGTCTTGGTTTCTGAATCCCGATATTTTCTGAGCTTCATTAACATCCTTTTCTGGTCACTAGGCTCCCATTCGGCCTTTTTGGTAGTTTGGACATCACCTACTGTTGTCTCGGGTTCTTCTTTCCCTTTTCCTTTTCCCTGCTCCAAAGCTATCTTTGTCTGGATCTCTTCTATCCTTTCCCTTTGAAATTGTTCTAGTGCCTATGCTCTCTCAGTCAAAGGTGCAGCCTCAGCCTTGCCACTAGCAACCAATTTCTTTTTCCTTTCCAGTCTCTCTTATCTGTTTCTCAGCATATGACTTCTCCTTACTCAACCACCTGTTGCTTGTTTCTGGCTGGCTTGGATCCCACCATCCCAGATGTACACTATTTATATCCTCTTCTTTAAAGAAGTAGAGGTTGTTTAGATCCTCTTCCAGCTTGGCCAGGTCTTCTTCCCGTCCAGCCAAGTCATTTAGGCCCTATTCCTGCCAATCATTCTGATTTTGCCCTAATTGGTCCTCTCTAATGGTGTTAATGCTAAGGAAGTCCGACAATATGACTACTGGCTTTGGCTGACTGACGGCCACGATATATAAACTGGGGTCATACTCCTGTACGAGTGAGGCCCCTTTCTCTATGACTTGGGCATCAGGCAAACCCTTCTCTAGTGCACTCTCTTTCTTCTCTGTTTTTGCTACCACAGGTTTGAGTTGGGTTTGTGGTGTTAAATCTAGCATGCACATGTTTGTGCCTTCTGGAATAATCATCTCTAGCTTGGGAAGATGGGATGGGGTAATGTATACGCTCAAGTTAAAGGAAGGCGGTAGTGTATGTATTTGGCTAATGTTTCTAGATGGGGGAACTTGGTTATGTAGAGGAAGTGGGTCAGTGGTTACGTTCGGTTTGGCAGGTGGAGCAATGACTTTGTTGTCAATGAGATCCTGGATCTCATGACGTAAGCGATAGCACAGGTCCGTGGGGTGGCCATGTTATTGGTGAAATAGACAGTACTAGGTTGGGTCATGTCTAGACGGAAGTGGGTTAGGGAGGGGTCGTGGATCAAGGGGCTTAAGATGCCCCTTTTCCATTAACATTTTGAGGGCTCGGGATGGGATCATATGGAGAGGGGTAAAGATTATTTGATTTCGGGGTGGGCCGGTATTTTGTGAAAGTTGTGAGGTTGTGGCAGTAGCAAAGGGATCAACCATCTTGGCCTGACATCTGCAGGCTGTGAAATAGTACTACTACTAGCATTGGTACTCTGGGAGAATGGCCTTCTGGCAGGTTCACTAGTTCTATGGATGATACCCTTCTTGAATGTACTCTCAATCTGGACCCCTAATTCGTGTAGGGAAGCAAATGTGGATAGCAATGCCATTATCATTCTTTGTAACATATCTAGCTCAAGGTTCTAGACCACCAGCCCGACTTGCTCTCTTTCAGAAGGTTTATTTGTCATTCTTGCTGCTTTTGCCCTCCATCTGGCAACAAAGTCAATGAATGATTCTTTGGGGTTCGGGGTAGTAGCCTCCAGCTCACTGATGGTTACCTCTATCGGAGTGTCATAAGAGTACTGGTTGACAAATGCCTTGAATAACTCTTCCCAATTCCGCTTTGTAGAGTCCTCCAACTTAGCGTACCAGATGGCCGCCACATCAGACAAGGTTCTCCCAAGCAATGATAGTTTTTGAGCCCGAGACAGGCCCATTGGTCTTAGCACATCTGAAAACAAGAACACGTGCACAATCGGATCCCCACTTCCATTGAATTTGTCAATCAGCATCTTAAATTTCTCCGGTAATCTGACCGAAGCCTCAGTGTACCCATCTTCAATATTCGGAATGGAATTGAAGCCCTGGGGTTTTTGCAATGTTTTCTCCAATCTAGCAATCTTGACCAGGGCCGAATCAATTTCATTGATATCAAAAGAAAAGATTCTTGCAGGGGGTTGGACCCAAGGCCTATAAGCCGGAGCTAGGGGAAACATTTCATGAGGATCTGGGATTTGGGGATTTTCTACTGGTGGAGGTGGATCCGAGTTTAGCTAAACAGTCGGGATCGGATGCACGGTTGATGTGGATGCCTCAGATGTATGTCGTAGATCAGCGATGACTTTGTCCTGTGCAGCCATCCTTTGGTTTACGGTATCTATAGTTCTCTGGAAAGTTGCCATCATGGCAGCAAATTCTTCCGTGTTCTGTGCCATTACTGGTCTAGATGAGTTAGATGCTGGTGAATTGCTTGAGTGAGAATGGATAGGTGTTTGCTGAATGCTTTGTATCGGTGTTGCTGACTGTTTGTTCCTTCTTCGTCGAGTAACTAACGAAAGTGAAACTAACACATGCAACTTGGGAAATATTGGGTCTTGAGCTTTGCAAAGCCTGCCAAAGCGAGTCCACACAACTTGGGGAATATCAGGTCTTTTTGAAGCTATGATGGTAAACTACCTAGCAGAAGAAAAGAAAAACCATCGATCAAAACGGATGACACTTCGGCCCAATTCACAGCAGATAAAACATAACTGAAGAACCACAATCCCTACTGAACTCTGTTCTCAAACTCATACTGATATTAACCATCCTGTACAGTCTCACTGTAAAGGCACATATCAAGTAAAAGAATCAAAACACCCCTATGAGGGGGGGTAGGGTTACCCTATCCTAGATTTTTGACATGGTCTAGGCTGCATTACTTCAATCAATGAGTCTCACAACATCCTGCATATGGGTGGCATCCTGCCATAATTTGGAATAGTCACTATAGCTTCACTATATGCAACTAGGTCAAATGGTTGAAAGGGTACCTTAACAAGATTACCTAATATATCTCTCACACCTAACACCGAGAAGTGAAAGGAGGATTGTAGACGTCCTCGAACGCCCCGGGAGGGTGGGTCCCATTCTGTTCATATTGGGCTCACTATAGTTCGGACTCTCGAATTGTCACGGTTCTTAATTTGAACCAAAGAGTCCAAATCTGGCAAATCGTTTTGAGAAAAACATATTTTTAGAAAAGAAGTGCCAAACATGGACTGCTTTGCCAGATACAGAGTCACCACCTAAATATTTTATTTTGGGAAATTTAGGAAACCCTGACTCGGTGCCAAAGGCCACGTGTCCGTCATCACAAAAGTTGCCTCGGCTCGGGAACTTGGGTACGATTGTGAAAGGTCAGCTATGAGCACCCCCTCTCGCCCGATCAAAGATCGGCCTCTACTAACCCTGATATCTTGTTGTGAAAGCATTATGTGTTCCTATTCCGATTATTAGCCTAGAATTACTATATTATGCGCACAGCAAACAAGTATAGACCAAATCGCCTAAATTGGAACAAAACATTTCATATTTGTTTTGAAAATGGTTTGCTACTCGCAAGTAGGCTAAAATGCAGATTTTGCCACCCTCAAGTGGGCTTTAGAAAAGATGGTTTTGCCACTATCTAGTGGGCTTAAAACTCACAGTTTTAGTGTATTATTCCAATTTAGGTAATTCGACCTCCATCCATAGGCACTCAAGCAGTTATATCATATAAGCAGCTAGCCTCATGGTATGTATGCTGTCATGGCAACACTCACACACATGCAAGGACGCTAAAGCATGAGAACTTACCGAGTACTCCAAGCCAAAACAGAAACTAGTTAGTAATCATATGCATGATCCTAGTTCAAGTTAAGTGCCTAATGCGACGCATACAGAATGCAATTACGATAGGCTCGGCTAATCCTAGGATGGCATGTGAAATGCAACCATTTGATGCACGTATTCAAGTTAGATTTGAAATACTTATGCAGTTAGCATGATGCGCCGAGCCCGGTGCATGTAATATTGATGAATGATGCACGCATGCATAGCATAAGGTATGTTAAATCAAATACGTCCTAATACTAACCATCAAAGCAGGTAAGTAAAAGGGAGAAAGAAGTGGGGATTGGAAAACATGCACACACGCACCCATACTTATTACAAGTTCGCCCTCGCTCGGAGGGACCAAAAGAATAGTACAATTAATTAACCTATAAGCTAATTGGTTATTACAGACAAATTAAACTAGTTAAGGAACTTAACTAATCTAATAAGACAGTAAAAACAACCTCGGGAAGAGGGCCCAATGCATGCGCACTCGGTTCCGCTCGGAAACCCACCACCATGCACAAGTTGCCTCTGTTTCCACTGTTTTTCTCCTCTGAAAATGGCACAATTCTCAAAGAACACTCTCTGGACATTGTGGATCACCACCGGCTAAGATAAATCATCACCGGCCATAGCAGGATGGTCATCGACCATTTGTTGGGCTCTCGGTCATCCATATTTGGTCGGTCGGCAGTATAGATGGCCGACCGGCCAAAGCTTCCTGCAAAATCCTGTTTCGACAGCAGCAGAGGGTAGAACAGGGCATGGCAATGCATTTCAAGCAAATGTGTGCACCAACACATCCCCTATCATGTTTATGACTCAAAGGGACATGGTTCTCGATTCTCGGACCACCAATCGTGCATTTCAATGCATGATGGCCCAAGAAACCAAGTATGCACTTTGATATCAAATGAAATGCAATGCACATAAACAAACAAAGAGGCCCAACCTCTATCACTTGATCAAGAGGCAAGGCATGCATGCCAATGCAATGCAACTGAGATATGTGGACTAAGTATGTAACATGAGCATAGGCACTAGCAATACACAATGCATATTAGGCATGCAACCTATGCAAGCAAGCATGCAAGGTATGAGGCATCAATGCTAATCAACAAGCATGCAAGATACAATGTGGATGTTCAAGCATGCAAGTAAGCATGTGACTTCATTCAATCATGCAACCACACACAAGTATGCAACAACACATAAGGTGAGCATGCACCAACATGCAAGGGGTGGTCTTAAACTGATTTGGACAGCCTTATACTAGGCCCAAAACAGTGGCCAAATGTTAAGAGAATGATGACCAAATAACATGCCAGCATGCATGCACACAAGGACCAACACTTAGGCATTGAAGATCAACTCTCAAGCACACTTAAGAGGATTCAAACATGGACATATAGAATGCACATTAAGCTTTGAAAATCATGTTAAGAATGGTGCCAAACCAAGTAAACAAGATAGACATGGCATGCAAATAAAACCCAAAATCCAAGACAAGCCCAAGGGCTTATATCATGATCATGTGACACATGAAGCAAATGATCAAAATGAATCAAATCAGTCCCAAATCATGTTAAGGCAAGCCCCAAAAACCACTTAGATGGCATCTAAATGATCTACACATGGAGGCATGCACAAGTGCTTAAACATGGAGTGTACAACACAACCTCTTAAAGCATCAAAGGAGCATTAAATGCAAGCATGCGAGCATGTTAAGTGGACTGAAATGACATGATAAGTGGTGCTAAACCACTAAAAATGATGCAAGTAATGCATGCTCATGGTTCATACACTTAAAGCCAACAAGCTAAAATGCAAAGGGGTTATACGAAGCATGGCAAGCATGGCTAAGACAACCTACATCAGACCTTGAGCATGGCAAAACAAGCCTAAAAGCTTCACAAAGCTTGGCCAAAACAAGCAAGCATGGTAATCTACATGCTAAGTACATGTTAAGGCAAAATGATGGCATTATAAGACATGTATGCCAGGCATGCAAGGTGTGTCTAAAACAACATGAAACAGAGGTAATATATGGCAAAATATTACGAAATAACAGTTAAGGCATGGCCAACATGGACCTAAACTAGGTGCTCACACATGAGGCAAAAATGTCCCTTTTCAAGGACAACAAGGAGAAGGGGTGACCCTCTCCTTCTTAGGACCCTAAACCACCATCCTCACCGTTAAAATCCCTCAAGATTTCAATGGTGAGAAGGGCCAAACAAGGTGGTCCTGGAGCTCACCAAAATGGCACAAAAATAGAGCCTAACAAGGCTTAAGAGGGGTCAAACAACCCCAAAGCTTAAAACACCCTTAAACAACTATTTAGAGCAGGCAAAAAAAAGGCTTTTATATGTTATACACAAAGTCTAAAAACAGTCGCAAGATAGGCAAAAAGACTATGCAAATATGGGGTAAAAAGGGGTAAGTTCTTACCCTTGTTGACCTTCTTCAAGAATGATGCTCCAGCTGGTCCTCAAAGCTCAAAACCAGTCAAGAACACCAAGAACAACCCTCTGGCCCCTCAGCAACCAAGAGAAGGTGTAGAACTAGGTGTTTGTGCACAAAAGTAAGACAAAACACACACAAGGCAAAAGAGATAGAGAAATATAGAGATAGGATAGAGACACTATGACCTAACCCTAATATCAGAACTCATCTGGATTTTTTTTTTTGTAACCCTAATGGAGGGAGAAGAGGCCTCCTCTTATAGAGCTTTCCTCTTGCAAAGCTTCTCAAGTAAGCTAGTCAAGAGGGAGATCCCTCTATACACGTGTATGGAGGGGAACAAAGTGTATGCCAGCTAGCACAGCTGGCATAAAAATATCTGCAAAAGTAGATAAACAGTGGTCGGCCGGTTAAAAATGCAATTTGACCAAAATAGATGGCCGGTCGACCATATATAGTGCCGATCGGCCAAACATTTGGCCGATGGCAACAAAACACAGCTGGTGGCCTCAAGCTATGGCCGGTGGAGTGTGGGGATGGCCAACAAGCCATTCCCTGCCCTCCAAAGCAAAAACACAAGTGTTTGGTGCAAAACCAAACACAAAACAGTCGAGTCGAGAGATCCTGAGGTAAGGCACGTAGCCGAGACCTCCGGGAACTCAAGATGAACACAAACAAGGATGATCACTGAGTGTTCAAACGGTGACGTCCAAGTCTTGAGGACGGTTAAAAATGGGGTGTCTACAGGGATCAAGCGGTACAGTAGTAATTTCGATCCAAGGGTTGTGTTTCCAACAAGGCAGAGCCCATGATCGTTCAGCCTTTTGACAAGCCTTTTGGGCAAGCCTCCGACAAACCGTCCATGAATAGCAGATGGAAACAACAGTGACTTAAAGTAAACATGCAAATGCAATGTGAAGAACATATAAGTGTAGATAAAATTTCACATCATGAATTTCAAGTCAAGTTCTCTAAGTCCCCAGCAGAGTCGCTAGAAACTATAGCATGCTTTTCGTGCTCCTTTCGGATACGACTAGACCTACAGTTCGAACTATCGTGGTTCGAATCTAATTTCACAAGTGCAATGTGAAATAGTGAATACACAAAAAGAGTCCAAAGCTGACAATTCTATTGGAAAATCGATTTGAATCAAAAATGCCAAAAATAGACTGCATTGCCAAATATTAGAGTCTCCACCTAAATATTTTTGGGAAATTTAGGAAACCCGTGACTCGCGCCAAAGGCCACTTATCTGTCATCACCAAAGCGTTTCGGCTCGGGAACTTAGGTATGAGAGGGGAAGGTCATGAATTGATCACCTCACTCGCCCGATCAAAGATCGGCCTCTACTAATCATGATGTGATTCTTATTTACATTATATGCTCTTATTTCGATTATTACACTAGCATTACTATGTGTTGCACACAAGTATAGACTAATTTGCAAAAGTTAGAACACTTTAATTTCGTATTTATTTGAAAATTGTTTTTGATACTCGTCACTTGGAAAAGGTGAGTTTGTATGTACACTAATCAATGCATCCTAATTTTCGCAATTAACCTTCATCCACAGGCATTGAAAGAGTTATATCACTTAAGGATTTAGTCTCATAAAAAGCATGCTCAACATGACAACAATCACACGCGATGCAAGATGCTAAAGCAATAAATGCTTACCTAGTACTCCAAGGCAAGCCAAACAAAGCAAAATAATTAAAAAATATGCATGTTCCTAAACAATACAATGTGACTAATGCAACGCATACATTTATGCAATTTTTATAGGCTCAACTATGAGCATGGTATATGATCTAATTCCAAGACATGTGATAAATCACGTATTCAAACAATGAAAACGAAATTGACATTGGTTAGGATGATAAGTCAAACCCAAATGCGTATGAGACGAGTGTATGCAAACATGAGAATACTAAGTAACATGATACTCTACACTACTATCATAAGCGGAGAAATAAAAGGGAGAAAGAAATGGGGGGTGGAAGACATACATGCTTATTACATATTTTGCCCTTGTGCAAGAGGGTTCGAATGAATGTCCAAGTGTCCGAATTAAACTAACTATTACAAATCCAAATGAATGAATAAACAACTAATTAGCTAAGCTATTACAATAAGACTTGTACGGGGAGCAAATATTCCGGCAAGCCCGTATTCCTTTCTTCCGAGCTCCGACGATGTCCGATCACCTGCGAACAAGTAACGGTGAGCTACCCGGCGGTGTGTGGCCGGAAAAACCCTCCGACGCTCAAGTTAGCACACACCTTAGGATGGATAGAGAGAAGGGAGAGAGTGTTTTAGTGTAAGAAATCCTTACAGAGATGTTCGTCTGTCTTTTACGGGGGGCGCAGACGTGCGTATATACCCCCTGCGCCCCACATCCACTCCCAGTCAGCTCCTGACACGTGGCTCCGCTATCCCATCTGTCAGCATAAACCATGCCAATCATCACCTAATCCCAACTGCCTGTCATCACAGCTGGAGCTCGGCAGCCGAGCTACCCTATGCGTTGCTGCGCCGTGCCGTGCTCCCTACCCAAGCACTTCCCTGGCAAAGTCCAAGGGGGGACCGGGCTCGTCGGCATCTCGGCAAAGCCTAGCCCGAAGCACCCTGTGGCCAGCTTTCATGCCGGTCAAACAGTAACCTCGGCCGACCGCGCCTTTCCGGGCACCGGTCACTCGGCTTGTCCGGCATCGGCTAACCTCGGGCCGAGCATCCTGGTCCGACCGAGCACTGCCTTACCGAGCTGCTTCTTTACGGTCTGGGGCGGGACGCACTCGGCCCAAGTTCTGCCCGGCCCAAGTTCTGGCAGCCCTTCTCTGGGCGAACAGTCGATCATCTCGGCCCAATGCACTGCTGGGCTCTCAACCTGCTCGGTCGCTTCCTCGGCCCAACTCCAGATCACAAATCACCCTCTCAATTGCCCCTTAATTCCGTCCGCGAAAGCGTGACTGGGATTACTCACTTCGACCGAGATAACATTTCTTCGGTCTTCAAGACGCCGAACCTCGACCGGGCTAGTTAACATAATTGTCTGCAACCTTGCTCGGTTATATTCCTCGGCTGACATCCTCTCCGTCGAAAGTAGCTCGGTTGGCTCTTCGTATTTGCAACCCGTCGCTTCAGTCCTGTCGTAGCCATAAATGGGGACACGTGGCGGGCTGCCATTGGTCATCGGGCAGCCAACCCGCCGTTTTTGCCAGAATTTGAATTTGGGCGGTCTCCTTCGCCTATACATACATGCCCTTCTCAAACTCCAAATCTTCCTACTGCCACTTCGATATTCGACCTCAGAGCTCTTGCATCTTCATCCCGACTTGCTGCCATTCTTCGTGCTTGAAGGATTAGGTCCTGCCCTTCACTGGTAAGTCATTCCACCCTCACTTTGTTGTTATTCTCTTTCATATTGCACACATTAGGGCACAAAAACATAGCTATTAGGGCATAGGTCGTAGAATCCGCACTTAACCCTCCATTGTTCTTGGTGTTCTTCATCTTCATGAAGAACACAGAAAAACTGGGGTGAACCGGGCTCCTGGTCCTCTTTTGATCCAAAAAACCAACCTGACCGAGCAAATAACATGTTTGTCTCAAACCCAGCAAAACCCGAGATAATCAAAAGGACTCGGTCGCTCAACCGGGCTAACATCTGGTCTGCTTGGGCGACCGGGCTCCTTAGATAGAATAGAAACCGAGGTGGTTTGGCACCCTTAACGACCGAGCTAAAATCCAGCTCCTTTTGCGCGACCACGCTAACACTTAACACTTGCCATCCTTTTCCTGCAGAGTCCAAGGGGACCACTGTTATTCCTGAGGCTCTCAGGACCGAGCAGCATCCAATAACCAGTGCCAAACCCCTCAGCCGGGATACACTAAGCCAGCCACAAATGGGGAAATTCCGCTTCCTAGTGGATACTCCGGCCGCACTAGCTGCTTTCAGAGAGGATTACGGCATTTCGGCCGATGTTCATCTCGAACTGGCTGAAGAGGAGACCACTCCCTGGGGAAGAGTTGACCAATGCCCCTTCACCGTGCTCTCAATTGTTGAAGGCGACCTCCGTTTCCCGCTCAACCCTCTTATAACCGAGTTCCTTCGCCGCACCGGGCTGGCACCCACCCAAGTGTCCACCAATACCTATAGAATTATCAATGGTGTTCACGAATTGAACAATCGGCTAGGCACCCACTTAGGTCTAGCCGAGATATTAAGGCAATACACAATGGGCCACACCGGGGACGGTTTGGCTTATTACTTGAAGATCAGACCGGGGAAGGAAAAAATTGTGACCGGCACCCCGGATAAAGATCTTCACGACGATGATTTTTTCTGGGTGTCGGGCAATTACGAAACAGCCGAGGTGTCGGGCTGGTTCATAAACAAGGACTTCGGTTCTTCATGTAAGCCACTCAAACTTGCTTGGTTAGCTTAACTCTTTACTTTGTAACTAACCGGTTTTCCTGTTTCTTTTGCAGTAATCCAAGCCTTGCAAGCCAACTATCAATTTCCCAACGTCGAAGCAATTCGGACTGTGCTTAGGTACCGTCACCGAGATTGCAACGATTTACTTGGCTACACACCGACCTACAGATATTCTGCTCCGCGCCGGAGTAGAGTAACCGACTTCCTCCGCGCTCCTTCGCCGCCTCCAGATCCTTCCCTTCCTGACGTTCCCCTCATTCGCTTGACCGAGGAACAAGAAATGGCCAAGCGCAGCAGAATCAAGAACCTACTCACCGCTACATCCACCGAGGTGCCGAGCGTAGTAACTCGGTCGCCAGCCACCGGTCAATCCAGTGGCGCCGTGGTCGCCCTAGCCACTCAATCCGCCGGGCAATCCAGCCGAGAACCCTCTGCACGACGTGCCGGTAAAAGAGCTCGGACAGACCCGTCCGCCGAGCTAGTCACCGAGCTTACCACCGAGCATCCAACAGACGCCCCCGCCCCAGTGCCGGCTTGGCGCCCACATTTGAAGCACCGGGGTCAAGACATCCCGGCGACGGCTTCGATCAAGGCTGATAAAGAGCATCTGCTCGCCTTTGATCTGTCAAAAGCTCTGCTACTACCGAGCGACGTGGTCGGCAGCGACCACGTCCCTGACACTCGGTTGGTCAAGCCGTCAGTGAAGTCTATGGCCAGGGTAAGTTGATGTTCCTTTTAAAAATTTCACAAGTGTTTGCTCGGTTCCCCTTCTGCTCGGTCCCCTTTTTGATCAACTTTGCTTCTTTGTGCAGGCCATTCAAAAACAACACTTGGTTTTGGAGCGCATCCACCGGCTTAGGCAGAAAGCCAACGATACAGCCAGCCAGGTTGAAAGCCTTCAAGCCGAGCTCGGCCGGGCTAAGTCTTGGCTTGAAATGGCCAACTCCGACAATAACAGACTGCTCGGCCAGCTGGATGCAGCCGAGAAAAGGCAAAATGAGCTCCAAGCCGAGGTGGACACTCTAAAGAAGTCGAAGAAGAAAGCTTGCCGGGCTGCAAACACCGCCGGCTTTAACGAGGCCGAGGAGAGCTACAAGAAGCAGGTCTTTGCAACGCAAGACATCTACTTCAAAGCAGGCTGGAAGTCTGCCTGCGAGCACCTCGGCCAAGGCTCCGACACCGACGTATTTGCCAACCCTCCTCCGGCTTCGCTACCGGTCTACCTTGTGCCTTACGCAAACGACGTGTTTAGCGCTCTGCAAGCGGAGGCCGAGGAAGGACTTGAAGATGGAGAGGATGACACAGATTCTGAGGCAGAGGAGGCCGAGGTGCAAGAGCAGTCCGGCAGTGCTGAGCCCGGTGCCCAAGACGTCAGTCCTACCATCAACCTTGATGCTGGCGAGGACGAGTTCACCAATCTCTCCCCCCTAGTTTAGTTTTCTTTTTCCTTGTATTTTTGCTTTGAACACTTTTGATGTAACCGGGCGCTGTCCCCACCTTTTGTAAGGGTTTTCTTATTAATGAAAAAGCCAAATTTTGCCAAGTGTTTGCGCGGTTGCGATCAATTCCATTTTCAGCAAAGCATCTTGGTATTAGTCATTGTTTGAATAGCACCTCGTCGACCGGAACTCATAAGTTGGACACAACAAATTCATGAACCGAAACAACCATCTCGGTTGTAACAAAGTTGAACAAATCGACACTTCCAACCGGAATAGATCATCTCGGTTGGGATTCTAAAGTTGGACAAAACACCAACCCTTCCAACCGGAGTACATTATCTCGGTTGGGAATCTAAAGTTGGACAAAACACCAACTCTTCCAACCGGCGTACATCATCTTGGTTGGGAATCCAAAGTTGGACAAAACACCAACTCTTCCAACCGGCGTACATCATCTCGGTTGGGAATCTAAAGTTGGACAAAACACCAACTCTTCCAACCAGGGTACATCATCTCGGTTGGGAATCCAAAGTTGGATAAAACACCAACTCTTCCAACCGGGGTACATCATCTCGGTTGGGAATCCAAAGTTGGACAAAACACCAACTCTTCCAACCGGGGTACATCATCTCGGTTGGGAATCCAAAGTTGGACAAAACACCAACTCTTCCATCCGGGGTACATCATCTCGGTTGGGAATCCAAAGTTGGACAAAACACCAACTCTTCCAACCGGGGTACATCATCTCGGTCCGTAATATTAAAACAACAGTCCAAGTGCTAAAGCAAAATTACTTCTATAAATTGACAAAAAGAATTACATGCTGTGGTGCAAGCCAAAAAATTTCTTTGCACAAGAAAAGAAAGCAGAAGTTTAAAAATAATACAGTTTCAAGTTGGCCGCATTCCATGGCCGGGGTATTGCTCTTCCCTCTAAATCCTCCAAGTGGTAAGCCCCCTTGCCCGCCAGACCAGTGATCTTGTAGGGTCCTTCCCAATTTGCCCCTAGTTTGCCTTCTCCTGGCACCAGGGTGTTGCCCATAATCTTCCTCAAAACCCAATCACCAACCTTGAACGGTCTGGGGTGCACCGTCTTGTTATACTTCTTTGAGAGCTCTTGTTGGTAGGCGGCCACATGGATGAGGGCCTTCTCCCGACGCTCGTCCACTAGGTCCAGCTCTAAGGCAATAGCCTCGGTGTTCAGCTCGGGCTCAAAACTCTCGCTTCTGAGGGTGGGCATTTCAACTTCCAAGGGTATGACCGCCTCCATGCCGTAAGCCAAAGCAAATGGAGTTTCCCCGGTAGAACGTCGCGGGGTTGTTCGGTATGCCCAAAGGACGCTAGGTAATTCTTCAGCCCATTTGCCGTTGGCCTTTTCCAGCCGTTTCTTCAACCCATCCAGTATAGTCTTGTTTGATGCTTCGGCTTGACCATTGGACTGCGGGTAAGCCGGGGTGGAGTTGTAGAATTCTATCTTCAAATCTTCACAAAATCCTCTGAATAGGCGACCGTCAAACTGGGTGCCGTTGTCAGAGATCAAAATCTTGGGGACGCCAAACCGCGTGACCACGTTCTGCCAGACAAACCGCTTCACGTCATTCTCTTTAATGGTGGCCAAGGGCTCAGCTTCAATCCACTTTGTGAAGTAATCTGTGGCCGCGATGAAGAATTTCCGGTTGCCCGGTGCTGTTGGCAGTGGTCCCACTATATCTAGCCCCCACATGGCGAAGGGCCAAGGACTGGTGAGGGGAAGAAGTTCCCTGGCAGGTTAGTGGATCTGATGGGTGAATTTATGGCATTTTTCGCACTTGCGGACATATTTTTGTGCGTCGGCCTGCATGCACGGCCACCAGTATCCCTGCGAGATAGCCCGGTAGGCCAAGGACCTGCCTCCTATGTGGTTGCCACAAATGCCTTCATGAATTTCGTACAAGAAGGCCTCCACACTGCTCGGGTGCACGCACTTTAAATAAGGACCAGTGAAGGACTTCTTATATAACGCGCCAGATGAAGAGAGCCAAAACCGCTCCGACTTCACCCGGATTTTGTGTGCTTCTTTCTTGTCAGTCGGAAGAGTCCGGTCTCGGAGGAACAAGATCAAGGGGTCCATCCAGGAAGGACCTAGCGCGGCGCAGAGTACATCCGTCTGACCGGCGTCTTCAATGCTTGGCCGCGGAAGAAAGTCAATTAACAAGGGATGTGGAGATGTTCTGTCCACCATGGAGGCGAGGCCGGCCAGCTCATCAGCCCGGCTGTTTTCTTCACGACCAATTTGTTGGACTCTGATTGCCTCAAACTACTTGATATGCTCTCTGACCAGAGCTTGGTACTTCGCCATTCTGTCGTCCTTTGCTTCGTAAATCCCAGAGACTTGGTTAACCACAAGCTGGGAATCACTGTATACCAGAAGCTCGGCAGCCTTCATTTGAATTGCACTTTTTAGCCCGGCAAGAAGGGCCTCGTACTCAGCCTCGTTGTTAGATGCCGGGAAGCCAAGCGTGATTGAATGTTCAATGGTCAGGCCATCCGAGGAGATAAGAACGATACCTAGGCTGACACCATGGCGGTTGGACGCTCCATCAACAAAAAGCTTCCACATGTCCCCCACAAAAAGCTTCCAGCAGTCAGATGGGTCCTGAGAGTTGCGAAGGGCAATGGGATCACAACTGCTCGGCTGTGCGGTGTCAAGTTCGGTGTTGACCGGTTCAAATTCAGGGCCCCTTGGTGATTCGACACCGGACTCAGCAAGTTGTTCTATAATGCTCAAGTCCGTGGGCGAATCAGCAGGTTGCGGTGTGAAGCCGGCCGCAGGTTCTGAGCTGTGTGGAACCATTCCTTCCCCCCTTGATGATTCGGCACCGGACTCAGCAAGTTGGTTCGGAATGCCCAAGTCCGCAGGCGAATCATCAAGTTCTGAGCGGTGTGGTTCAATTTCTTCCCCCCTTGGTGATGCGGTACCGGACAGAGTGGACGGGTTAGTGATACACAACTCCATCATCGCATCACCGGGTGGTATGACCGTGCAAACTGATGGAACTTCGATGGTGCGCGCTAACTCCGCGGCGCTACCTCCTTCAACTGGTTGTTCCTCGATTGGCATTGCGTGCATCTCATCATCTGCCTCGGCAATGTCGACAGGGCATACCGGATGAGTCCCAGGTGAGAACTCGGCGACAAAATTTGCCAAGGTTTGGGCTTTGATTGCGGTGCGCGGCTGGAACTTCACATCGAACTGTCCCAACTCGACCGCCCACTTTAGAATTCGGCCTGAAAAGTTTGCGCGTTCAAACAAAGCCTTGAGGGGAAACTCGGTCAGTACGATGATGGTATGGGAGTGAAAATAGTGCGCCAATTTTCTTGAAGCCATCATCAAGGCCAGGGCAAGCTTCTCCAACGGCAAGTATCTTGATTCTGCTGGTAACAAAGTTTTGCTGACATAAAAAATTGGTAGGTGCTTGATTCCTTCAGCCCGGACTAACACCGCACTTACTGCGTGCTGGAAGACGGCAAGGTAAAGGTAGAGTTCCTCACCCGGCTCTGGTGTAACCAACAGCGGCGGAGAAGACAAATAATCCTTGAGCTCGGCCAAAGCTCGGTCACACTCGTCATCCCATGAGAACTTTGACTTCAATGCTTGAAAGAAAGGGCGGCAACGATCTGATGACCGGCTTATAAATCGATTAAGCGCGGCGGCCATCCCGGCCAGATGCTGCACGTCCTTAGCCGAGCTGGGCTACTTCAACTCTTGCATGGCTCTGATCTAAGTAGGGTCTGCTTCGATGCCTCGGTTCGTGACTAAGAATCCCAAAAATTTTCCGGATCCCACGCCAAAGGCGCACTTTGAGGCGTTCAAGCGCAGCTTGTGCTTCTTCAGAATGGCAAACATCTCGGCTAAGTCGGACAAATGGTTTGCCTCATGTCGGCTCTTTACCACCATATCATCGATGTAAGCCTCCATTTTCCGGCCGAGCAAAGGAGCAAACATTTTGGTCACCATCCTCTGAAAGGTTGCCCCGGCGTTTTTCAAACCAAAGGGCATAACTCGATAACAGAAGAGCCCCCTTGGAGTTGTGAAAGAGGTGATTTCTCGGTCAGGCCCATGCATGGCGATCTGGTGATAGCCGCGGTACGCATCCAAGAAACTGAGCCTATTGTGTCCAGCCGTCAAGTCCACTAGCTGGTCAATGTGCGGCAAAGGGAAGCTGTCTTTGGGACAAGCTCGGTTGACTGTCTTGTAGTCGACACAAACTCGCCACTTCCCATTCTTCGGAAATCCACCGAGGATAGTGCACTTCCTGAATTGCTCGTGCCTCAAGCAGGTTCTTTACCTCCTCAGCAACTACCTCGGCGTGATGCAACGCCGATCTCCTTGTTCGCTGGATGACTGGCTTTGCTCCAGGGAAAACATTGAGGTGATGGCAGATAAAACTTGGGTCGAGGCCAGGCATGTCGTAAGGCGACCATGCAAAGACTTCGATATTCGCCATCAAAAACTCAATCATCTCGGTCCTCTCTATGGCCGTGAGACTTGAACCGAGCAGGAAGAACTTGTCCGGCTGCTCGGTATCAATCCGCATTTCAACCAATTCTTCTACAGCCTTATCCTCGGCCTTGGTGCCCACATCATCCAAGACACTCTGGTCCTCCGGTCCCTCGATCATTTGAACGAATCCTTTGGCAGCCCGGCTTCCGTTGACCGCCACGAAGCACTGCTTGGACATGACCTGATCGCCCCAAATCTCCTCGATTGCCCCCATGGCCGAGGGGAATCTCATCACCTGGTGATAAGTCGATGCTACAGCTTGCATGGCGTGTAACCATCCCCTTCCAAGGATAAGGTTGTACGTCGAAGGCACTTGTAGCACCCAAAACTCAACTTGTTTGACCACGGATCCCGCTTTGACCGGCAGGATAATCTTTCCCAAAGGCCACTCCGGTTGAGAGTTGAATCCAACCAGTGGCGAAGTTGCCGGAGCCAAGTCTGTCTCCCAGAGTTTAAGTTGCTTGAACGCATCGTAGTACATGATCTCGACCGAGCTTCCCTGATCGATCAAGATCCGCTTAACATCAAAGTCCTTGACGCGTAATGTTACCACTAGGGCATCGTTGTGCGGCGTCTGGATGCGCTCAAGATCCCTTGAGGTGAAACTAATCACGTCTTTTTCTTCAGTCTTCCCCCTTTTGATGGCAGGCTGCACCGACAAAACTTCCCTCATATGCTCTGCCTTTTTTTATCATGCCCCGAAGTTCGCAAACTCGCTCCGGTTCCACGATGCCGTGGATGACATTAACAACTCCTTGTGGTGGAGCGTCTCGGTCATCCTGTCCCCTGGGATCGACCGGAGCCTGATTTGGATTTAATCTGCCATCAATGTAAAGGTCTAGATGCCCGGCTGCAACCAGCTCTTCTAAGTGCTGGCGCAATGGAAAACAATCCTCTGTTCGGTGGCCCCTCTCCCGGTGGAATGTGCAGCGATACCGCAGATTATAGCCCTTCTGTCCATCGCCCAACTTAGCAGGAAACCGGACATACTCCTCGTCTTGGATTTCACTAAGTATGCGATAAATTGGAATCTTGAAGACTGTGGTGATGCCGGTTCTTGCCTTCATCCTTCTGTTTGCGTCTGCTACGTCATCTCGGGGGTAGTCATCCTGGTCGTTCCGACGCCCTCTACTCCGGTTCTTACGATTCGAACCACGGTCCGATTCCTCTGCTCGGTCACCTGAGCGACTAGACTCTTGCCCAACTGCATGCACTTTGCCTGCTGTCTTCTTGTCTGCTGCTACCGGAGTGGCCTTCACGGTAGAGGCTGACGCATCATCCTCTACTCGGATGTGCTCATTAATGCGTTGCATGAGCTGGCCCATGGAGGTCGGCTGGTGCATGGTAAGCGAGTCCCGCAGTCTATGTCCGACCGGGAGACCACGCTTGTACTGTGTGATTGCGAGGTTGACCGGGCAGTCCAAGATCTCGTTGAAGGTTTCCCAGTACCTTGAGTTGTATACCTTCAGTGTGTCGCACGGTTCCATCTTGACACTTAGCAAATGATCGACTTCCTTTGGTGTCTTTGTGTTAGTTTTGAAGCGTGTAACAAATGCCTCGGCCAACTGATGCCACCGTTGTATGCTCCCTTCCGGCAACCTCTCGAACCACTTTAAGCCCAGCTTGCCTAAACTAGACGGGAAGATAAGGCACATAAGCCCGTCATTGCGCCTATGTCCGGCCATGACCTGTCGGAAGTGGCTCACATGCATGTACGGATCGGTCTTTCCGTCGTAAAGTGTGAACTTAGGCTGGTGGAAGCCTGCCAGAAGTGGTGTTGTTTCTATATCCAGGGAGAAGGGGGTGGCACTCAGCCTGGCCAAGTCCGTATCTTCAAAGAGTGGCACTGCTTGGCGGGGTGGAGGCATTCCGACCTCGTCGCTGGCATGAACCCCATAAGATAACCGTTGGAACGCCGGTATCCTCTGAGCTTCGCGCCGGCGAGCCCGCTCCTTTAGGACTGCTCGCAAATCCTCCGAATGAGTGGAGAAAGAGTACCTCGACGTCGTCTCCGGACGTGAGGGTTTGTAGGTGCTGTCCTGCGCGCTTGACTTCTCTGCACCTGCGTCAGAATCACCAACCCGGTAACTTCTGGTAATAGATATGGACTGAGTACGTCGCTGACTTTGTCCGCCTGAACGGCGGGAGGGGGTGCGCTCACTGTGGTCTCCCACTCCAGCTACACCTTTCCCTTTGACATGCCGCTTGAGATCTTCCATCTCCGCCGCCATTCGCCGGATGACAGCATCTTGATCCTTCAACTTGCTTTCCAGTCACCTGGCGTGCGAGTCTCTCCTCCGCCGGTGACCGTCTGGACTCCGTGAATGTCCATGACTTCGTCCGCGCTTGTCCCGGCGTCTCCTGACTGTCCGCCAGTGGGCGTTCCCAAGTCGGCCATTGGGTGGACAGCAGGAAGTCCCTCTCTCCTTCGGGTATACTCCGGGGTGGCTCCGTCGATGGCGGACAACGGAAACTCGTCGTTGTTCGCCATGGATGGCGATCAGATGAACCTGGAAGACAAGGTTTTGTTTATCAAGTTTCCCACAGACGGCGCCAATTGTACGGGGAGCAAATATTTCGGCAAGCCCGTATTCCTTTCTTCCGAGCTCCGACGATGTCCGATCACCTGCGAGCAAGTAACGGTGAGCTACCCGGCGGTGTGTGGCCGGAAAAACCCTCCGACGCTCAAGTTAGCACACACCTTAGGATGGATAGAGAGAAGGGAGAGAGTGTTTTAGTGTAAGAAATCCTTACAGAGATGTTCGTCTATCTTTTACGGGGGGCGCAGACGTGCGTATATACCCCCTGCGCCCTACATCCACTCCCAGTCAGCTCCTGACACGTGGCTCCGCTATCCCATCTGTCAGCATAAACCATGCCAATCATCACCTAATCCCAACTGCCTGTCATCACAGCTGGAGCTCGGCAGTCGAGCTGCCCTATGCGTTGCTGCGCCGTGCCGTGCTCCCTACCCAAGCACTTCCCTGGCAAAGTCCAAGGGGGGACCGGGCTCGGCGGCATCTTGGCAAAGCCTAGCCCGAAGCACCCCGTGGCCAGCTTTCATGCCGGTCAAACGGTAACCTCGGCCGACCGCGCCTTTCCAGGCACCGGTCACTCGGCTTGTCCGGCATCGGCTAACCTCGGGCCGAGCATCCTGGTCCGACCGAGCACTGCCTTACCGAGCTGCTTCTTTACGGTCTGGGGCGGGACGCACTCGGCCCAAGTTCTGCCCGGCCCAAGTTCTGGCAGCCCTTCTCTGGGCGAACAGTCGATCATCTCGGCCCAATGCACTGCTGGGCTCTCAACCTGCTCGGTCGCTTCCTCGGCCCAACTCCAGATGACAAATCACCCTCTCAAGACTAATAAGAAATAAGCTAGCTACTTAATTTATTACAATAGGGGTACATAATAAAACTAACTATCTGAGTTACTTAACAATAAACATTCATAATCATTACGATAATGCTAATTATATTTAATTACAATGACAATGAGAGCATTAATTTACAACATTTGATAGAACTAAAAAGCATAAGGATAGCATGCATGCGACGGTTTTCAGAAGCAACTCTGTCTGCCTTCCTTGGAATTTGCCCCTTTTCACCTTCAGCTACTGCCTTTTGTTTTCTACAAAACACTCTGTTCACCAAAAATTAGGACCCGGTCGGCCCCCAATGAAGCTCGGCTGAGCCCAAATAGGCCCGGCCAAGCGCTAATTTTATGTAAAGCTCTTTTTTTGTGCTCTGTGGTGAAAACAGTGCATATAGAATTTTTTGAGCTCTGTTTGTCCCTCTTACACTTCTCTATCATGGAAAGCCTCAAGAGAAGGATGGAGTCGTTTCCAAAACCATCAATGAGCAAGTTGCTTGCTTGATGATTTCATGCAATGAATCAACACCGACCCCTCCCCTTTATCATGGAGTGAGCTCAAAGGGGAAAGTCAGGACACTTCAAGGGTCATCAAAACACCATGAATTGACGTGTGATGACTCTTGACACAATAGACTCAACATAGCGTTCAGCCGAACCCAAGCAATATAACTCATGTTCTTTATGTTGGTTGGTTCATTTTAAGCCAAATTCATTAGTCTTTTCCATTCTTTAATTATTTGTCCAAGGTGATGATTACGTCCACTAAAGATTATGTCCACTAAATGAGAAACACGTCAAACGGGAAGTGATTCTCAACATGAAAGAGAGACCATGCCATCGACGATGAACCTCCGTAGAGATTAAGCCATTAAGCATAGATCTCTACCTCATGTTTTGAATAACCATCAACCGGTTGAAACAACTCTCAAAAGAAACAAATGAATGGTAAGTTGCTTATTAAAATGAGTTTCTTAACAAGGAAATCAATTAAAGAAGAACTAGGAACAACATACAACAAGCTATATATGAGAACTTATGGGACAACAAATGAACTAATCAAAGCTTGAACCAATTAAAAAACCTAGGACAACCCTAAAATAGCCCCTAATAGGTGAAAAACAGTGGCCCAAAGTGTATGAAAATGGCCCAAAAAGTTAAATAAGCAAAGAAAATAAGGCTAGTAAGCAAGAACAAGGAGGAGTGGCTAACCCCTCCACCTTTGAACCCTCAAAGCATGATTTTTAGCCTTTTTTAAACTCTGAAAATCAATTTGCAAAGCAAAGAAAAGGGTGTAAAACAAGGGTTTGAGTTATAGGTGAAGGTGCAAGAAAGAGTGTTAACTCTTTCTATCCTTTGGTAGCTATCCAAACCCAAGCTTAGACACTTGAAATGGATTCGAAATAGCAAAAAAACACAAGAAGTAGATAGCAAGAGATAGAACATGAAGTAAAAGAGAAGGTGGTAAGCTTATACCTCTCAAAGACGTAAGCTTTTGTTTGTAACACAAACTTGGTTTAAGCACTCTTTCAAGCTTGAATTGTGATGCTCAAGCCTCAACCAAGGTTCTAAGGCTATGATCTAAGGTGATGTACGGTGTATAGATATTGGTCAAGAGAGATAGGTTGGCTCAAAGATAACTTGTATAGGAAAAAGGAGCTCTCTCTTGTGTGTATATGTTCTTTTGAAATTTTTCAGGCCCTAAAACAGAGGTATAACCTCGTTTTTATAGAATTTGAGCAAAATAAGTCAAAAATATCTTCAAAAAAAGACAGCTGGCGGGCTGTTGCCCAGAACAGTGTGTATCGCCATCGAGGCATGGCCAGGCCTAAATAGACATGGCCGGCTCCCAATGGGGCACGACTAGGCTCTAATGTGCTGCCCTATTCCCTTATTTCAAACCCAGTGTAAGGTGGCACAATGGTAAAAAATGAACCTCTGAGGTAAGAGTGAGACAAGTGGAAAGGTTTTGGGATTATTTCAAGGCTCGACTTTGGATTCCCTCGTCGAGAACTTACGCAATGTAGTTTTTATCATTGAGTGCGCTGGACCAAGTGCCTAAGTCTTACGGGTGGTAAAAAATGGGGTGTCTACAGCTTGCACTAAGAAGACGAAAGTCAACATACCCGTGGAGCACATGGATCAGTCTGACCCATACATCACTGACCGTATTGCATTATCTGTTGGCGTCGTCTGTAGAAACTGCTCTAGTTAACAATTGGGTTCATTATCATCGGAGGAAGTTCAACCATCACTCATCTTCTACGTCTGAGTGGATGGTTGCGACGAGATCCATGGCTTCACAATGCAATACTGGTAACCCTTATGCTAAATCTTCTAACCCAAACAACCTACCTCCATATTTCACAGAACACATTAATAGCAACAACCGACTAGTCGAACAAAACCAAGCCCTGATTAACGCTTTGCTCCAGCGTGACTTACTTGTCCTTCTTCCTTTACCTCCATAAGAAATTCCTCCAAACCAAGAACAAGCCCACAATCATCATCCCTTCCAACCACATGTGTCTCTAGGGTCATTCCCGCCCTTCACCCCACAAGCTCAACGGTCGAATCTTGAAGGTCTTCATACCCCTCCTTCGGGCACACAATTTCACCAAAAGAAACCTCCATTCTTCCATGATCACCCTTCACAGCACTGAGCTGTTGTCCATGAGGGAGAAGCTAGTAGTGTTCAACCTCCACTTCATGCCAGAAGAGATAATGTTCCCGTTTGGGATGAAAAATTGCGAGCCATGAAGCTCTAGCTCTAGGGGGTCATGCAAAACATGCAGAGCAAACCTTCTTCCACCACCAACTCCTCATTTACAGCTTCTATTAGGCATAAACTTTTATCTCCTAAGTTGGAAATGCTGTTGATCGACACCTTCAACGGTAAAACCGATTCGATCGACCACGTGGAAGCGTATAAGACGCTCATGATCCTCCACGCCTTTCCTGACGAGATCATGTGTCGTTCTTTCCCCGTTACACTAAAGTGGTTGAATCGACTCTGGTTTAGCCAACTTTAGCCAGATTCTGTCACTTGTTTTAACTAGCTCAATGAATCTTTCTTACGCTATTTTACTGGCGCTCAGCGTCAACGACACCTCGCGACTTGACTGCTAAACATTCGACAAACGGAAGGGGGGTCGCTGCGCAGCTTTGTCACCCGCTTTAATACAGAGGCCTTGCAGGTTGAAGAGAACGATAACAAGGTCAATTTAACGGTCTTCATGGCCGTTTTGCACCCATCTGATTTTCGCTTTTTCCTTTTTAAAAATCCTCTGACCATCATGGTCACCCTCCTCGCTAAAGCCCAAAAATACATGAATGTCGCAGACTCTTTGGTAGCTCACCAAGATTCTACATCTAAGCCCCCATAGTCTAAAGAAAAGAGAAAAGAACCCGAGCCCAGACATTCACAATACACTCATCGACCTTCTTAATGTACTGACTGACCTCCATGCTCTGACTAACCTGCTTCTACCCGTTCTTCTGGTTGTTTTGAACGATTCACCCCTCTCAACTCATCCATGGAGCAAGTCTTAAACCAAATTCAACGTGACTATAACCTAAAATGGCCTGAACTATCAAGATGCCCTTTCGTCTGATGGGACCAATCCAAATACTATCGTTTCCATCGTGCCCACAACCATAACACTGAAGAGTGTGTCAATCTTAAGGACCAGGTTGAGGAACTAATTTGGTGAGGCGCCTAAACCGATTCACCATAACCCCGTCCCCCCTAAAGAGCCAGGGTTAACCCCTCAAGGCCGAACGATAGACACACTCCCCCTAGGCAAACCGAAGAGCCTAGGTGGAATAATGACAGAGCCTAACAACAACCCTAAGCCCAAGAAGGGTCCGCACCCCTAATGGAAGAAATCAGCGTCATTGCGGGTGGCGAACAATCTTGGTCGGCACAGCGGGCCAGGCTTAGAAAGATCAAGTAAGGTTCGGATAAAGAAGTGGCAGTGGTCGACCGACTCCATAAGCAACCCAAACAGTGGTCGGAGCCAATCACCTTCACAGATGCAGATTGCATAGGAATCCGATTCCCTCATGACGACCCTCTGGTCTTTTTTGCTCTCCTATCAAACTGCAAAGTCAAGCTTGTGCTTGCCGATAATGGCAGTTCATTAGATATTATCTTCCTTAATGTCTTCAGACAGCTCAAGGTTGGGGAAGAAAAATTATCCCCCTTACAAACCCCTTTGGTTAGCTTCACTGGAGATCGGGTGACCTCCATAGTCTCCATTGAACTTCCAATCACCATTGGAGAGTATCCACAACAGTCCACCAAACTCTTCACCTTCCTCATCGTTGACTGTCCTTCTATTTACAATATTATACTTGGACGCATAGCTCTCAACGCCCTCCAAGCTGTGATGTCTACATATCATTTGGCCATAAAGTTTCCAACTGACCAAGGGGTCGACACTGTGAGAGGCGAGCAGATGGTAGCTAGAGAATGTTATGTAGCCTCATTAAAAGAGGTCAAGATGAGGGAGGCTATGATCATTGAGGGCCTTGACGCTAGAGATAAAGAGGAGCTGATTCGGGGGGAACTAGTGGAGGAGTTAGTGGAAGTACCCATTTCCTTTTCAGACCCAATAAAGACCGCTAAAATTGGTAGCTAGCTAAGCCTTCAGGCCAAAGTTAACCTTATAGCTCTCCTCACTAAACACCAGAATGTCTTCGTTTGGACCCATACAGACATGCCAGACATCGACCCCTCTACTATCACCCATCGCCTCCTCATCGAGTCCCAATTCTCTGATCGATCCACCAAAAACAGCGCATTTTTCATCCAAAGCGTAACAATCTCATCGCTGACGAAGTGGATAAATTGTTAAAGGCCAAGTTTATTAAAAATGTGGACTACCCGAAGTGGTTATCCAATGTGGTTTTGGTTCGCAAGAACAATGGCAAATGGAGACTCTGCGTGGATTACTCCGACTTCAACTACGCTTGTCCCATGGATATCTATCTGTTAGCCAGGTGTGATGACCCAGACTTGCTAATCGCGATTTTAATTAATTAATTATGTGTTCATTCTAATTGAACTAAGTGCCAAGTAATTTAACTTGTGCATATTTGTCCAAATTGGAAAATTACCTGTTAAGGTTACAACTTTGAACTGAAATCGACAATTTTATTGGGTGCACAAATTGAAATTTAGTACATGGATGCGATTACGAGAATTTTTAGAGCCATTTGGGAAATTTAATTGAAAATTGATTCAGTTTACTGAAATTGTCTGTGATTGAATTGAGCCTTAATTGGAACTATTAATTATATTCCTACATGTTAATTATGTGATTAAGTGTTATTGATTGTTATGAGATTTATTGACTTGTATTGTTTGAACAGATAGGTTAGAATGAAAATTAAGTCTGTCTGATTCGCTAATTTTAACAAGTTAGAATTAAATAATTGGATATGAAATTAGAGCCTAATTTACATTAGTCAAATTGAAACTAACTTGATTTAAGTCATAAATATTAGAGGTTAATTTAATTTATTTGAGTTAGTTAACTACAATTTAAGCTAGAAAATTTAATTATTATTATGTTAGTTATTCTACTCATTTATTAACCCATCACTCGATATAAGGAAAACAGTGGGTTTTGTTGAGTCATATCCAACACACATACGTGGAGAGAAAGGGACATTCAAGAGAGTGATTGTGAGCTCTCTTAGAATACTAAGAGGAAGAAGAAAAGAATACCAAGAGAGAAGAAACTTGAATGAAAAATAGGAATTCAACTCAATTCTTTAACTCTAGGTAAGAACTACTCTCTTTAATCTTATGGAATTGAAGTGATATACTCATAACTTAGGAAATTCAAGAATGCTTAAAGAACTCATAAGCTTATTTAAGATTTATTGATATAGATGGAAATTGATACATGCATGGCAAGATTTTTAATTATTCTTGATCACACATTCATGTACTTGCTTAAACTTTCAAAATGAAGAGAAAAATCCATGGGAATTGAGAAAATTGAAGCTTAATATGGCAAGGTTTATGATTATATATGACAAGTCTTGAAGTAAAATTAGAGGTGAGAACCTATGAGCATAGAAATAAGAAATTAGATGCATTAATTTGTAAACCTTACCATGCATGGCATAATTCTTGAATTTCATAATCATCTATGTATTTTCTTGTATGAGTTTTCAAAATTGAGGGGAATTATTTTTATGGGATTTGAAGATTGAAGCTCAAGATGGATAATTGTATAAAGTAGCATGATAATTCAAACCTTAAACTCTTACATGGAAATTTGAGTTTCCTTCTAAGTTGTGATGAACATTTGACAATGTAAAATAAAGTGTTGAGTTATGTGTCATGATCAAGGCCCAAGTTTAGCATGTTTATATGAGTTATTGGGAATGAATTGCATGAAAATAAACTTGTTTTGGCAAGGAAACACACTACTCAAATAGAGTAGTTTTTTGGACAGTTTCTGCAACAGCCCGCACGTGCGGCTTGGAGGCCCGCACGTGCGGCCCTTTTTGGCAAGACCCGGCTTGTTTTTTGCTTCTCTTTTTCACCTCCCCAGCCTCCGATTGCATGGTTTTAAAATGTTTTCATAATCATTTGCATCTCACAAGTGCATTAGACTGAATAAATGAAATATTAGAACCGAACAAATAAAAACGAATGGTAATTGAATAAGTAAACAATCGAATCAATGGTATTGGCCAATGATTGAAAGTGATTGTATCGTTGTGCTTGAATTTATTTGTCTTGGTCGGATGCTGAACCAATAGTACGTGTATCGGGAAGCCCACTGTGAGTAACAATGTTGGAAAGCTACGTTTATAATTATTTTCTGAACGATTGACTATACTGTTTTCTGAAATGATATTGTTTATTGAATGAATGTTTGTCCTATTTTATGAACTGTACTCGTGACATCCATAGCAACTGACTATTACTGCTACTGCTACTGTTACTGTTACTGCTACTGCGACTGCTACTGTTACAGAGATCTCTGTCGGTTCCAATTTTTGGAACTACTGTTTACTGTTGATGGCCATTAATTGACTATTCAGTCTTTTAAGACCTACTATACTGTTTAGCTATTGGATGTACCACGTATGACTGCTATGATTCCTATGTGATAGATATGATATGGAATATGAGATATTGATCAATTAAATGATTTACTGATGCAATTGACTATTTTAGATACTGAAAGGACATTCATTCTTAACCCCTTTACACATTCGTTATTCACTGGGCTCTAGCTCATCGGCACCAGATTAGAGTTAGCAGCGTCGACCTGAACCCTATTTTTGTCAAGCTAACTACTGTGCCTCACTGTGAGGTTTCGAGCCATTGCATGTCAGGGTTTATTGGGTGATTCAAATTCACCCTTTTGACATTGTGTTTATGAGATAAGAATGTTTATTGAGTTTTGTTAACTATTTTTGGCAATGGTATTTAATTCCCTAGCTTATGTTTTGTTATGAGCACATATGTGTTATGGACTTAAGTGTTTGTATAATTCCAAGTTTGTGAAATTTGTTTTGTTCATTTACGTCTCCACAGCTCATTGGACGGTATTTTGTATTATTGATTGGCTTTTGCCAACCCCATATTACGGGGTTATTGTCATTATTGTTAAGAAGGCCTTTGGTAATCATGGATTACGGGCCGGTTATGGCACTAAACCTATAGGGGCGGGTTTGGGTTGTGACACCAGGATAGATCTTTTGGTCGATGTGACAGTGGGCCACCAAATGCTTAGTTTCATGGACGTGTTTTCAGGCTATAATTAGATCCTAATGCACGCAGCCGACCAAGAACATATATCTTTCATTACAGATAGGGGAACTTACCACTACCTCGTGATGCCATTCGGCTTAAATAACGTAAGGGCCACCTACCAGCGATTGGTCAATGCCATGTTCAAAGGCCAAATTGGCTGGAATGTTGAGGTCTACGTGGATGACATGCTTGTTAAAAGCAAGCTAGCTTCAGATCACCTATCAAATCTCCGTGAGACCTTACAGACCTTGCGTAGGTACCAAATGAAGTTGAACCCGAAGGAAATGTATAATCATCTTTTAGAAGTACATGAGTCAGCTCAATCACATGTAATGGATCTCTCAAATAATCACGAAGCATAGAGATATGAAATACATTGTGCAGATGTTCCATGACTGGTGGTAAAGATACCTGATACGTTACTAAATTCATCTTCTCAAGGATTTCATAGGGTCCAACATATTTAGGAGTCAATTTGTCTTTCACGCCAAACCATGTCTGGCCTTTCATTGGAGTCACTTTTATAAATACGTGGTCCCCGACTTCATATTTCCTGTTTCTTCTTCGGACATTGGCATAGCTCTTCTAACGGCTTTGAGCAGTTTTCAGTCTTTGTTGAATCAATTTCACATTTTCAGTTGTTTCTTGTACCAGTTCCGGTCTCAATAGAGGTCTGTTACCTACCTCGGCCCAACAGATTGGAGAACGACATTTCCTATCATATAAAGCTTCATATGGGGCCATACCAATACTTGAGTGATAGCTATTATTGTATACAAACTCGGCCAAAGGAAGATAAGTCTCCCAATTGCCTTGAAAGTCTAACACACACATCCGTGACAAGTCCTCCAATGTTTGAATGGTCCGTTCTGATTGGCCATCTGTATGTGGGTGATGAGCACTGCTTAATCTCAATTCAGTCCCCAAAGCTTGTTGCAAACTCTGCCAGAATCTCGAAGCAAACTTGGGGTCTCTGTCAGAGACTGTGTATACTAGAACTCCATATAATTTCACAATCTCATTGACATATAAATTAACCAACTTATTCGCATTATACAAAGATTTGAAAGGCAGAAAATGAGTAGATTTAGTTAAACGATTAATAATAACCCAAATAGAATCCATACCTCGAGAAGAGTGAGGCAATCCTACGATAAAGTCTATGGTAATGTGCTTTAATTTCCATTCTGGTATTGGAAGTGACTGTAATAAACCAATGGGTCATTGATGTTCAGCTTTGACTTGTTGGCAATACAAACATCGGGCTACAAAATCTGCAATTGTCTTTTTCATTCCAGGCCACCAGAAATTCTGTTTCAAACCATGATGCATTTTTGGTGTTTCCTCGATGCATGGAAAATTTGGAATTGTGAGCTTTTGTCATGATTCGTTTCCTTAAATCAGAATAATCCGGCACACAAAGACGACTTTGAAATTTCAACACATTGTTTTCAAATACAAACCCAGGCCTTGGTTTTGAGTCAATTTCATTCACAATCTTTTTTAGGAACTCATCTTGCAGTTGTTTCTCTTTAATTTCTTCGATGATTGCAGGCTGGGCAAAGATAGCAACTAAGGTCCCACCTTGTTCTCGTAATACAACTTCAATCTCATTCTTTTCCAAATTGCATAGCAATTCTTTCTGTCTGGTGAGCAAACATGACAAACTAACAATGGACTTTCGGCTCAAAGCATCTGCGACCATATTGGCTTTCCCCAAATGATACAAAATCTGTAAATCATAGTCTTTGATTAACTCTAACCATCTCCTCTATCTCATGTTCAATTATTTTTGGGTGAAGAAATATTTGAGACTTTTATAGTCAGTGTATACTTCACAAGTCATACCAAACAAATAATAACGCCAAATCTTTAAAGTAAAAGCCACAGCTGCCAGTTCAAGATCATGAGTTGGGTAATTCTTTTCATGGGGTCGGAGTTGCCGAGAAACATAAGCAATTACCTTTCTATTTTACATTAATACACAACCCAAGCCTTTATAGGATGCATCACTGTAAATCTGAAACCCATCAATACCATTAAGCAAAATCAAAATTGGTGCAGTTACTAATCTGGTCTTCAACTCTTGAAAGGCAGACTCCCTTTGATCATTCCAATCAAATGATACATTTTTCTGGGTTAACTGAGTCAATAGCATAGCAAGTTTTGAAAAGTCTTTCACAAATCTGCGATAATAGCCTGCAAGTCCCAGAAAACTTCTAACTTCTAATACATTTGTCGGTTTAGGCCAGTCCACAATGGCTTTAATTTTTTGTGGGTCAACAGAGATACTATCCTTGTTGATTACATGCCCCAAAAAGGCTACACTGTCAAGCCAAAATTTACATTTGGACAATTTTGCATACAATTTCTTTTCTTTTAGAATCTATAAGGCAATTCTCAATTGATTCTCATGTTCTTCCCTGCTTTTGGAGCAAATCAATATATCATCAATAAAGACAACAATAAATTCATCCAAAAATTGTTTGAACACCCTATTCATTAAATCCATGAATACTGCAAGTGCATTAGTTACCTCAAATGGCATTACCAAAAATTCATAGTGTGCATATCTAGTTCTGAATGCAGTCTTCTCTATGTCTTCTGCTTTGACCTTTAACTAGTGATACCCGGATCTAAGGCCAACCTTAGAAAACACTTGGGCATCCTGAAATTGGTCAAACAGGTCATCTATACGGGGTAATGGATATTTGTTCTTTATGGTTATTTCATTCAACTCATGGTAATGAATACATAGTCTCAAAGATCCGTCTTTCTCTTTAACAAATAACACTGGGGCTTCCCAAGGTGAGGTACTCAGACGGATGAATTTCTTGTCTAAGAGTTCTTGGAGTTGAACTTTTAATTCTTTCATTTCAGAAGTCGACATCCAATACAGAGTTTTAGAAATAGGTTATGTTCCAAGTATTATATCAATGGTAAACTCAATTTCCCTATCAATTAGGTTTCTAGGTAGGTCATTAGGAAACACATCAGGAAATTCACAAACCACAGGAATAGCTTCCACACTGGTACTATCCAAAGATATAGCATTACACAAGTAACCTCGACAACCTTTTCTCAACAACTTTCTGGCTTTCATGAATGAAATCAAGTATGGTGGAGGAACTACCCCATTCCCAGTGAAAACAAACTCAGGTATACCAAGTGGTTTAAACGTGACAGTTTTATTCACACAATCAATAGTGGCACAGTATTTCAATAACCAATCTATGCCCAATATACAATCAAAGTGGTCAATGCTCAAAGGCAGCAAATCAACGTACAATGTCATATCACCAATCAAAGCATCACATGCAGGATATACATGGGTGCACATCGTAGAACTTCCTAATAGTGTAGACATAGATAGTATGCAATTCATAGGTTCTAATGATCTAGCCAACTTCCGAGAAAAAGCATGCGATACAAATGAATGCGTAGAACCAGAATCAATCAATACATAGGCATTCTGTGCACAGATAAAAATTATTCCTGACACTACTAGCTTAGTATTCTGTACTTCCTCAGGTACTAGAGCAAACACTCTCCCTTGCCTTAGTGTTTCATTCCCGGTGTTGTTCTTGGCATTAGTTCTTGCTTTGGGCCTCGTTACAGGAGTAGATCCAGCTGAACTTGCTGCTGCATAATTTGCATTGCCAAACCTCATTGGATAGTCCTTAATTATGTGACCGGTTTTGCCACAGGGAAAACACGCGCCTGATGCACGATGACACATGCCTTTATGTTTCCTTCCACATTCTGAACAGATTGGCATAGACCCATTACTTTGGCTTAAGCTGCTTGAAGATCTAGTATTTTGCTTTTCGTTTGCGAAGAAGGAATGACCCTTCCGAAAATTAGACCCAAATCTTTTGCTTCTCCATTCTGTTGTTGGCGCCTTAGCTTGTTTCATTGCTGCTATTGTGGCTTCCGTCATTATCGCTTTGTCTAAAACTTCCACATAGGTAGGCAATTTCAAGTCGCCTACTCGGTCAAACACTTCCAGATCCAGACTGCCTTCTAATTTTTGTGCCTTCTTGTAATCAGTATCCACCATATGTGGGGCAAATCGAGCCAACTCAGTAAATTTGGCCTCATACTCAGCTACGAACATCCTGCCTTGTTTAAGTTCTTGGAATTCAGAAACTTTTCGATCCCGAAAACATTGAGGGAAATACTTATCATAGAAGATCGCATTAAATTGTGCCCACGTCATATTCCCATTATTGTTTGGGATTAGTAACCATCACCTCCGGGCTTCATCTTTCAGAGTGTAAGTGGCCAGAAGGACTTTTTGAATCTCAGAACAAGGGAATACTTCAAATAGTTTCTCCATTTCAAGTAACCATGTTTATTCTTTTAATGGTTCAATGCCACCCAAAAAGGTCGTCGGTTTCATTTTCAGGAACTATTTAGTTATATTTATGAGATCATTGCTATCCAGCTCAACCTGGACTGGTGGGGGAGGTAAGGGTTGTTGCCTCTGTTGTTGTTGAGTCATTGCCTCAGTTAAAGCTGCAAGCATTTGTTCTATACGGCTCATTTGTGCTTCAGATGACTCAGCTGTTCTATCACTTCTTGTATTTTTCATTTGCAATCGGTAAATGGAACATCATAAACATAGGCAAATAGTTCTTTTTACGTTATTCAGATTATTTGTTTCCATATCATGTGATCATAATTAGATTTATGCTTTCACTTTCAAAAACACACATTCACACATGCAAATAGAATGCCCCTACTTCTTACTAGGACATCCTAAGCTCGTATGGACTCGTGTGTGTGGTAGAACATGTGCTTTGATACCACTCTGTCATGACCCAATCCACCCCTATAGGTTTAGTGTCATAACCGGCCAGTAATCCTTGGATTACCAAAGGCCTCTTAACATAATAATGTACAATTAGGGGCTGCGGAAGCAAATACATAAAATATACATAGTCCATCGAGTTGTGAAGATGTACATGGGATAGATAATCATAAACTTTTACAAACATATGAGTGACGTCAAAAGATATAGTATTTACACATCACTTCATGTACATAAATACAGAGAAACTTGTTTATAGAGTAAAGGAAACAAAGTCTTATACATTCATAACAACATAGCCACTAGACTTGACTTAATTTGGAAACTGCTCGTGAGGCGCAAAGGTTGGCTGACAAAAATTGAGACACCAGGTCCTCACCTCTAAGCTTGGTCATGTGTCTAATCACCTACATACATAATTTAAATAGTGAGCGGAAGCCTAGTGAATAATAATAGAGTAAATGGTTAAATGACTGATGTCCCATGACTAAGCTAGCTTACATTCGTATTCTTATTCAAATCATATACAAAATTCAAAATTTATTCTTGATCATACATGGCTTATCCGTTAGCACTAACAGATCATATATAGAGCATCATAGATTATACTTGTCAGTTCCATAGAGAAACCTTCGGCTGGGTACGGATAACTTGTCAGTTCCATAAAGGAACCTCCAGACTGGAAATGGATAACTTGTCAGTTCCATAAGGGAACCTCCAGCCGAGTACATATAACTTGTCAATTCCATAAGGAACCTCCGGTCTGGGTACAGATACCAGACTTGGATCATATCATAATACCACAAACATTTGTTAGAGTTGGATATTCATTCATAATATAAAACATGGCATTTCATAAAACAAATCTTATTCCATATACAGAAAATAATTTAACTTGAACATAGCTTTATGAAGTTATTACTCACAAAAAACAGATGGCTCCAAGTAACGGACAGAGTAGGCAATTCAGATATCTTGTGGCATGTGACCTACACAAACACAGAACGAATATATACTGAATTACACACCCGGAATCATTAACTTAGTTCTTTTTTGTCTTGGGGTGTTTCTACTTCTTTATCCTCACCATGGTGTCTTAATCATGGCCTAGGAATGCCTAGGATGGAAAGAGGATGCAAAAATGCACTTGATAACAAAAAGTACTGAAAACATGGTCCTCGCAAAAGCGTGACTTCCTACGCTCGAGCGGACATGTAAAATGTGAGTGGTCACTCGAGCGCAAGATCTGTCGCTCAAGCGAACTGTAAACTTTCGCAAAAAAGCTGGTTGCTTGATTTTTTCCGCTCAACGCTCGCTCGAGCGTGAGAGACATGCCCTCACTTGAGCGCAACTTTTGTTGCTCAAGCGTGCTGCAAAACATAAGAACTTTTGGAAGCTTGCATTTCATGCTCGAGCAGACTTCTGGTCGCTCACTCTCAGAGTGGTCGCTTGAGCTTGGATTCCTACGATTGAGCGTAGGAGCATAATTCTGAAATTTTCAGAATTACTTTTAAGCTGCAAATCTTGATTTCAACACTTGAAAACTCATCATTTGGACCAAAAACTTGAGGAAACTTGTCTAAACTTGGAAAACATTGAGAATTAAAGGTCATTTCAAGAAATCAAGGTCGATAAGCTTGACGATTGAGCAAAATTCAAACTTGAATTGTGAAAACATGACATGAATATGACATGCATGAAGTGATTTGAGCTTCAAGTTTCCAAATCATGAGCAAATGAGATGTTTGGGTCAAAGACATGTTGAGTTCCTTGAACAAAACCCAAGTATAGACATGCATGTGGAGATTCTTGAAAATGAACTTATCAAATTATTAGAATTATGCATGCATGCATGATATACTCCCAAAATCAACTATCTAAGCTTAATTCTTGCGTTCCTATAGGATTTCTTTTAAATTTATGAGTTGGCTAACTTAATTATATTATCAAAAGCTTGAATTCTCACCTAAACTTCTCAATTGAGCTTCAATAGACCAATTCTTGAGTAATCAAGCTAATCCTCCCTAGTTCTCTTCAATTCTCAAGTAAGTCCCACTTTGGTTGATTTCAAGTCTACCTCTCTCTCACTCTCTCTCACGCTTGTGTGTGTGAGTAAACTCAAAAATGTGTTGAAAATGAAAGAAAGAGATGAGTGGAGCATGTATGGAGTCTTATATAGGCTCACTTGGTGGTAATTAATTAAAGTTAATCAAGTGGGCATTAAATTAATCTAATTTAATCGTTCTGAAATGAATTTCAATTAAACCTATCCTAAAATTCTAAAAATTCTAATTAACTCAAAAATCAAGTCAATTTCTGAATCGGATGCCGATAAGGCCTTCAATTCACAAACCGAAACAAAACATGAACATATCTTCTTACGTTAAACAGATATAAACACAAATAATACAATGCACATGTAATTAACTCAGAACTTTTTCTTAATTACTTGTTAGGCATAGTTACGCATGGATTAACGTTAATCATGGGTCGGGGTTGTTACAGGTAGGGTCTGTTTCCTAAACTCAATATGAGTTCGGTAGCATATTTGTGACGTATCTTGTTATTTATATCTGTTAGGCATTTGGTTGATCTTCAAATGTTATTGTGGGTTGAGGGTTTGTACAAATTGGGGTTGTTTGGTTATGATTTTGTTATTAAATCTATTTTTGGTAAACAAACTTGCATTTGATTTTCTAAAAGAGAAAAAAAATCTGATTTGTAGAAAAACCATAAATGATATTGTGTTGGGAGTTGGAGTTGGAGTTGGATTGATTTTGGTAAATGGTTTGGTTGGAAAAAGATGGAAAGGAAATGGTTGTGGGATTTTGAAAATGAGTGCTGTTACACTTTTGAAAAATATATCTATATTGATATATTTTAATTATTGCATTAGAGATAACTGTTTTGCCTATCGGTAGAGGATAGTATTGCTGTGTGTTAGAAATTGCATGTGAATTAGGCAAATTGAAATCATTCGTATCATGGAGAATGTAATTGACTTTGGAAATAGAAATTGTATGTTTTGGAAAGAGGTTTTGGAAATTCTCATATTATGTTTTTAAACATTTGCATTGTTTTAGAAAAATAATATTTGGAGCTACATGTATTACACTATTGAAAAGGGTAAATAAAATGGTGAATTTGGGAAATAAGATTGTCTCGTTGAAATAAGTTGGCCTAAGTGTCCATGGTGAAAGTCCTAAAAATCACGCATATACATACGTGCCAATTCCGCGTATACATAGGTGAGTCACCACTTCAACAGGAGACCGAACAAGGCTTCTTTCGGCTGCGGAGGATCGCTTTGTGCTTGACTCCACTCACTACCTTTTAGTTTAGCGTGAACAGATAAAGAAAGGCCATCAAAGAGCTCGGTACCAAAGAGGCACAGCTAAGAAATCGTGCACTCAAAGGAACATGTCATCGAAGAATTTCCAACATTCATTCTCGAGCGGGGTATCAATCATGCGGACGAAATATCCATAAAATGGCAATAGTAGCGCTTGTATAGCCTACGTTTACATGGGTGCCAGCTTGCGGTTTCCTGCAGACAAAAATTACATGAAAGGTTGTATTTGTTTTGGAGATTTACCCATTTTATTTACTATTATGTTGGTTTGTAACAGGATATTTGGAAAATGATTTTAACAATGTTTTTGTTGTTGTCTAGCGATGTATTCGCATTTGATTTAACAATGTATTTGTTGGTTGGTATTGTGGTACCGACATTGGTTTTTGGAAAGAAATTTTATGTCAAACTGATGATTTAAACTTGAAAAACATTTTGATTAAACGTACGGTTTTGGTAATTGAAAATAAAGGATTTCGTTGAGAAATCAAATAGTTTGAAATGCATTTGGGCATATTATATGTATGTATTGCATCATGATCATTTATACTGGCGGAGCATGTTTAGTTTTTGAAATATTCTCTACTGGGCTTTATGCTCACCCTATGTGGCTGAAATATTTTTCAGGTGTACATATGTGGATGTGGATTGTGACGTGAAGTTGTGTTCAGAACTGTGTAAGGTAGTTCAGTTATTTATAGGCCATGGGCCGTTTACGTTATTTACTAGCAGCATGCCATTCTTGTAATTCAATTTAATTTATAACACCTGTGTATGTTTTAAGTTGCAGAACATCCATTCGACTTAGATATTGTATAAACACATGTATTGTGTAACTATATTATATTCATCTGCATGAGAGTTGCTATCTATTGTTCATCATTGAGTGGTTTATTCACGTGAGTCGGACCGTGTAAATATGGGGCGTGACAACATGGTATGAGAGCTAACAGAGTTTGAAAACCTTAGGCTCGTGGGAAATGGTTAGCCATAGTGGGTTTTTCATGCTCGATGAGGACATTTGTATGTCGTGTGCTTTGTGATAAAATGTTTATGTGTTGCATTTTATGTAGGTATAGTGTTGAGACTCATATATTATTTGGTGTCTAGTTGACTAACTTGGAGGTTCTATTGGAAACGTGCTTGATCAATGTTGTTTCTAATGGGAAATCTAAGCGAGCGCTAGAACGGATAACTATCTTTGTAGACTTAGCATGATTATGTGTTATGTGTTATGTGGTAGGTGATGCGTGATTTGAGTGGAGTCTCAATGTGATTGTTCAAATAATTGTTATGTGATTGTGTTAGTATTTTGGGGAAGGGTACCTGTGTTACATATCCTAGGTTGTGGGTATTCTCTCTTTTATAGAGACGTATGGAAAAAGTAGTGAACTTAGAGTGGGTAACTCGGTGTGTGCTATATCGGTTATGTAATAATGTTGGTTGTGAGTTGGCATTGGTCACCTTGGTGATGGTTGGTACGTCTTTGAGAGACGGTAGTGTTTTTAAGTCCTTTGTGACAGCATGTGAAAGTTGAATTATGATGCTCACTTGGGTGGTATCGTGTATGTTTAGCTTTTGTTGGTAATCTTTGGACTAGTACGATTTTGGAGTTAGTCATGACCTCGGTCAGTCAGGTGTAAAGGATGTAGATGGTGTCAGAATTTTTGGAACACGAAGAGTTAGGTTTGAACTTATATGTGTTGGTAGTAGTGGTGTATGGTTCTGACTTTGGTGTTGATAAGCTAGAAACCTGTGTTGTGAGGTGTGATTGATTAGGATGTAGTGTTGTGGTTTGACTTCCGTCGGGGTTGGTGAAGTTAGTTGTTCCATTTAGGCCATGAGTTGTTCTTTGTAGATGATGTGTGATTGGTTGGAATAGGAATGGTTGTTTCCTGTAGTTTGGTGGGGCAATTGGTTGAATACCAGGTAGAGTTATCGTTGTTGTGGGTAATCCGGTAAGGCACGAGGTGTGTTAGGAGATCATGGATGGCGTGATTGGTTTTCAATTAGTGTTTTGGCGACGAGTTGTCACGGTGGGTTGGTCTAGGGTTGACCTAGTGAACTAGTACGGTGTAGTGTAGGGATGTATGCAAAGGCGGAGTATTCCTTTATTCTGGGTATAGAGAGACTTAGGATTACTCGTGTTTTGAGAATAGTGTATAATTTCGTTGGGTATAGACTTGTACCTTAATGGTAGATAATGTTAGCGGTTCTTGGTATTATCTAGTTGGTTGTTTCTTGTGAAGGGATGTTAGTCCCTTATCGTAGTATTGGTTGTTAGTGTTTGGTGAGTGGTGTGTTCTGAACACCTTGTGTTGTATTTCAAGCAGTGGTACTGCGGACGTTTCCTAAGGTCTAGCATTTGTTTATTATATTTGGGTACGAGAGATGTGTACCTCAATTCTGGTTAAGTTAAGAGATGTTTTCAGAATGGTTGGTCGGGTATGTAACCCATGGTTGGTGCGCGACCTATGTGTAGGGTCATAGTGGTTTAGTATTTATTGGTCAAGGCTTGGAACGACGGGGAAAAAGTGATTGTTTTCGGAGATGGGCTATGTTTTAGCTCACGTAGTGTTCTAGGTTGGTTGAGAGAGTAGTTGGGAATGTAGTGTTCTATGACTTGGGTGGAGGAGGTTGAAAACTTCTTTTGTCTCTATGGAATTAGGATGGTATGACTTTGAAAGCCTTGTAGATGTCGCGTGTATGTGTTGGGGTTTGGTTCAGGGTTATTGTTCAGTAAGTATCAACAGCTGGTGGACTGACTAGGAGACTTAGTATTTGGGTTGTACTTGTGTAATGAGTGACGAATAGAATGTCGATTAAAGAGTTGATCTTATTGGTCACTGAGAGATGGAGGTGTTGTGTTTGCTTGTTGTTCGGTTTGGGTTGTTATGTGGTAACTGTGGCGTTATAGAGTAGTAGGCTTTTGCGAGTTGACTTGGTGCAAGAGAATAAGTATGTGAATCCCGTTGTTGTGAACTCGGTCGAGGTTGTGAGTACATTGGCAAAATGAGGGATTCAATGCGGAGATAATTTATTTGGGGTTAAGGGTGAGATGTTGTGCAGTAAGTGATGATGTTTTTCTAGTATGGTGTGTGACAGTATATGGTTTTTGTATTGTTGTTGGATGATGTGTAGAAGGAGATCGGTCACAAGGCGGTCTCAGGAGGGTGCCTTGGCAAGGCAATAGTGTGATTAATGATTGGATTGAGCAGTTTAATATTCAATAGTACTGGGTCACTTTGGTGTGAGTGTTTGTTGTTTAGTTTGGGTAGTGGAACTCCGAGTGAAGTAGCAAGATAGTGTGAAGTGATTGGTGCACTCTGACAGAGTTGGTTTGACCTATTCGGTCCTTGTGTGCATGGTGTAAGGTACTGGTGTGTGCGTTGACTTGAGAGGGTGTATTGTGTTTAACTTGAGAAGTCCAATTCGGACTCAAATGCGAAGTGAGGATGTGTATGCCACATAGGCATACGTGTAATGGGTGAATGGAGAATCAGAGTACCATGGGTTAACCTTGAAGAATCCAGAGTGATTCAACAAGCATGAGAGGTTGTCCATGGAACTCCATTTTGGAGTTTGTGAGGTTGGGCAAGGTGTTGGTGTTGGTGTTGATGTTGGGTTATGTGAAGTTAAGTGGTATGTTAGTGTTTGGAGGCTGGTGCGGGATAGTGGTGTTGGATAGTTGATTTATTAGTATTTGGGTTGGTTGTCATATAGTCACCTCGGAAATAGGTTGGAGTTAGGGTTGTGTAATTGAACGGTGTCTGGGTATGGCATGTAAGTCCCGTATGGACAGTTGGAAAGGTTGTTTTGAGTCGTGCCAACCAGTTTGGGAACTTTGGTCTTATAAGCGGTTTTGCGCCATTATGTGATTGGTGGGTGTGAAATTTCTTCTCCTGTGTTTGCGCCATTATGTGATTGGTGGGTGTGAAATTTCTTCTCCTGTGTTATTGCGTTGTTGACATTTCAAAAAAAAAAAAAATCTAGGGATTCTCATCGTGGAAATTTTATTTTGGTATTGTGGCATCACCATGAGTGTGATGGGCTTTGTTGAGTGACTGTGTTGTGATTCACCGAAGGAATGCTAATGAATGATTTTGAGGAAAACAAAACTCTCTTTTTGGTATTGTGGCCTTGGGTACTTATCTCGAACTAAAACGGTTTTGGGTTGAAACTTAAGTTTGTGGTTTAACAAAAAGCTGAATCCAACAAATCAAAAACAAAATAAAAATGGTTTTATAAATAACACCTTTAGTTTTTAGAAAAACAGTTTGGAAATCTCTAAGTTTTGTTGTGGATAGTTGAAAATGTATTTGAATTGTGACGGTGTAGGTTTGAACACCTTTTGGGGAAAACAAAGGCCTTGTTTGGTTTGTTGTTGGGAAACAAATTTTGGAGAAAATTTTCTAAAATTTTGTTTGGTTTAGTGATTTTGGAAACAAATTTCCAAAATCACTTTCTATCTCCTTCACATCAATCAATCATTTTTTTCTCTCCTCTCTCCTTCTCAATCACTTTTTCTCTCACACACATCTACTCAACTATAACAAAATATCAAATCATCCCAAACTCTCACACTCAAAAACTATTTCCAAAATATACAACCAAACAAACCAAAAAAAAATCTTAACTCTTTCCCCAAGATTTTTTTTGAAAATTTATCTCCCAAAACCAAACCAAACACACCCAAAGTGTTTTGAGGCAAATGAAAAAAAAATAAAAATAAAAATAAAAATAAAAATAATAATAATAATAATAATAATAATAATAATAATAATAATAATAATAATAATAAAGCATTTTCTTTAACCTAAACAGAGTATCTTATATCTTGTGCTGAGAAGTTGTTCTGATCTAGCCTGAGTTCCTAGTTACATGTTGTATGTCTCTTTTTTTGCAAGGACTTAGAATTGTCTGGCATTGATGTGCCATAACGTTGTTGATTAATCGTGTTTTATTTATGTTTCGAGTTACGAGAAAGTTGACTGGGAGCTTTGTATGCAAGAAGTTTTCTTTTCTTGGTGTTGTGGGTGGTTCAGGCATGGTTGACATCTTTGAGCTCGAGTGGTTAATGTTGAGGTGGTGGTTGTTCTTGTCTCATAGACCACAGCGAGTTATATGGGTCGAAGGGGCAACCATGAGTTGTTATTAGTATTTTGGGTGTTCGGGTGTCTTTGGGGCCCTGAGGTGTTAAATCAAGATTCGAGAATTTATTCCAAGTTTGGGTCCAGCTTGGAGTTGGTGGCTGTGCTTTTGGTTGTGATTGAGTTGCCCTGTTTGGACCTTACCTTAAATTTTTGGGACAAAATTCCTTAAGGGGGGGTGGTTATAGCGATTCTGGTTTAGACTTGACCCGTTGATCTTTTGGATCCAAGTTTCATTGTCTTATATGGTTGTTCAAGTCTAGTTTCTCCTTATTCCTCATTGAGTTTGGTTATTGAAGTGTCTTGGTTGCATTTAGAGTAGGTTGGTAGCTTGTTTTTCAAAACCGTTATTGCCTAAAAGTTTACCTCTTTGCTCGAGCAGCACTTTCTGCGCTCAAACGGTATTTGTGAACTTCCAGTACTTTTGCAGGTTTGCAGAGATACAGGGAGTCGGCATTCTCCGCTTGAGCAATCTTTCTTGCGTTCGAGCGGTGTTCACTCGAGCGGTGCTTTTTGTGCTCGAGCGGTGGTCTTTTGTCTGTAAAATTTCTAAGAGCTTGTATTCTACGCTCGAGCGGTCACTTCCTGCGCTCGAGCGATCACACTTTTTGTGTGTGGACGCTCAAGCGACACTTTTTGCGCTCGAGCGGTCTATGCGTATATCAGATCGTAGAGTCACCTTTTTTAGTCACTTTTTCATTTCTCTCTCTCTCTCTCTCTCTCTCTCTCTCTAAACATTCTAAAAACCCTAGATCTAGAGGTTCTCTCTTTAAAACTCACATTCTCTCTACAAATACACCTAGATCCGTTGATTTATTCACCCTAGTCTCTTTAACAAAAAAGGTAGAGCACATCGAGAGCTTTCTTTTGATCGGAGCAAAGTTGGCTTTTAGCGTCCTTGAGGTTTCTCGATTTTCTCTCTCTCTTGTCTCCTCTTCGTTTTAAGAGGTATGGTCTATTTCCTAAACTCAATATGAGTTCGGTAGCATATTTGTGACGTATCTTGTTATTTATATTTGGTAGTCATTTGGTTGATCTTGAAATGTTATTGTAGGTTGAGGGTTTGTACAAAGTGGGGGTTGTTTGGTTATGATTTTGTTATTAAATCTATTTTTGGTAAACAAACTTGCATTTGATTTTCTAAAAGAGAAAATTTGTAGAAAAACCCTAAATGATATTGTTTTGGGAGTTGGACTTGGATTGATTTTGGTAAATACTTTGGTTAGAAAAGATGGGAAGGAAATGGTTGTGGGATTCTGAAAATGGGTGTTGTTACACTTTTGGAAAATATATCTATATTGATATCTTCTAATTATTGCATTAGAGATAACTGTTTTGCCTATCAGTAGAGGATAGTATTGCCGTGTGTTAAAAATTGCATGTGAATTAGGCAAATTGAAATCATTCATATCATGGAGCATGTAATGGATTTTGGAAATTGAAACTGTATGTTTTGGAAAGAGGTTTTGGAAAATTTCATATTATGGTTTGGAACATTTGCATTGTTTTGGAAAAATAATATTTTGAGCTACATGTATTGCACTATTGAAAAGGGTAAATAAAATAGTGAATCTAGGAAATAAGTGTTGTCTCGTTGAAATAAGTTAGCCTGAGTGTCCATGGTGAAAGTCCTAAAAACTGCGCATATACATGGGTGCCAATCTCGTGGACGAAGTATCCGTAAAATGGCAATAGTAGTGCTTGTATAGCCTATGTTTACATGGGTGCCGGTTTACGGTTTCCCGCAGACGAAATTTTCCGTGAAAGGTTGTATTTGTTTCGAAGATTTACACATTTTATTTACTATTATGTTGGTTTGGAGCAGGATGTTTGGAAAATGATTTTAACAATGTTTTTGTTGTTGTCTAGCGATGTATTCGCATTTGATTTAGCAAAGTATTTGCTGGTTGGTATTGAGGTACTGGGATTGGTTTTTGGAAAGGAATTTTATATCAAACTGATGATTTGAACTTGGAAAGCATTTTTATTAAATGTAAGGTTTTGGTAATAGGAAAGAAATGATTTCGTTGAGAAATCAAATGGTTTGAAAATGAATTTGGGAATATTATATATATGTATTGCATCATGATCATTTACGCTGGCGGAGTATGTTTAGTTTTTGAAATATTCTCTATTGGGCTTTATGCTCACCCTACATAACTGAAATGTTTTTCAGGTGTACACATGTGGACGAAGACTATGACATGTAGTTGTGTTCGGAACCGTGAAGAGTGGTTCAGTTATTTGTAGGCCATGTGCCATTTATGTTTGTAAGGGTTACACCTTTGTGTATGATGTAAGCCTCAGGGCGTTCAATTTAATTTATAACATCTGTGTATGTTTCTAATTACAGAACATCCATTTGACTTAGGTGTTATATCTAGGAACATATAAAATCAAATAACATATGTATTGTGTGACTATATTATATTCATCTGCATGAGAGTTGTTAGCTATTGTTCATCATTGGGGGTTTTATTCATGTGAGCTGGACAATTTAAATCCGGGGTGTGTCATATTCCTCCGCTCACGGACACATAAAACCACTTCGTGCGCCATCCCTTGATTGACAAGGGTAGCCCCGCCACTAATCCTTTCCCAGACACTACTTGCAAGGTCACCCATGTCTCTTGCTAGCCTAACGCCTTGTAACAGGAGAAAAACTCATCCACCAACATCTCTTCCCCGCCGGTCACTTGCAGCCAAGAGACCGCACATGTGAACAAAATCTTCCACGTGTTTGGCATTAATTGCCCTGGCGCCGCCTCCAAACGGTTCAGCACGACAATCACAAGTTGGGGTAATGGCACTCTTAGCCCCCCCTTTCCCAGAACGCCTCCTTGTACAGTGTAAACTCCGTCTACCTGGCGTCTAACGCCCTCTCCTCCGCCGTTGGTAACCTCAATTCCACGTTTGCCGGAATTTGGTACTTTCTTCGGATCTCCTCCAAGTCCTCCAGTGTCAACAACAACATGCCGGCCTTGGCGTGCTAGTGGTCGGGGGATGCCTAACTAATTGGTTAGGCCACTGAAATCATCGTCGTGGGGATAGATCGTGGTGGTTTGTCCACCATTCTTTCCACCAATCTCTCTACTCGGTATTTCTCCGCTAGGGCCACTCCATCGTCATCCCCTAGTGTATCGGGCGTCATAGTAGGGGCTCTCTCTTTCTCCATTCTTCTCACGTTCCTGTAAATGGCTTCGATTGTGGGGCAATAAAGTTCACAATGTGAAAAAGAGGAGAATCGGAGGAGATGAATGAGGTGAAGTCTGGACTCCGTTGGTCTCTCGCAATACGGTATGAAATCCATGCAGAGCTTAATGTCCAAGGTTTTCTTGTTTTCCAAGGGTATTTGAAAAACAAATTTGGCAAGTATGGAGGGAACGAAGACACTGAATCGCGTAAATAACCCCCCTATCAAAATATCCCATTTCAAATCCCTTTCGCCTTTAACAAAATGGTTCAACATCCTTATCCATGGCCTAGATTATCCTACGTGGACGACCACGATTACTCCTCCCACCACTAACTCTCTTTCTCCCTTCACATTTGTTCCCCATCACATCATCATGTGTGTCTGTGCACCTTGAGCCCATGCGCCATCAAAGCCATCAAGTCACCTAGCCACACTCCATCCCACTTTGACTGTTGGTCACCTCGACGGTCAGCCACATTGACAGTCGACTACATGGACAGTTGGCCACCTTAACGGTTGACCATCTTCACGGTCGACCACCTTCACGATCGGTCACCTCGACGATCGATCACATCGACGGTTGGCCACAGTGATGGTCGACCTCCTCGGTAGTCGCCCACCTTCACAGTCGGTCAGCACGACAGTTGGCCACAGTGATGGTCAGCCTCCTCGGCGGTCACACACTTTCATGATCGGTCATCTCGACAGTTAGTCACCTAGACGGTTAGCCACCGTGATGGTCAGCCACATTGACGATCAGTCACCTCGACGGCTGAGCAACTTCACGATCGGCCACCTTAACGATCAGTTGCCCAGACGACCGTCCACCTCGCCTATCCTCACCTGCCCACCCTCTTACTCGCTTGGTCCTATCTTTGCCAACTTGGGGGACTACCTTCACTTTTCTTATTCCCTTCGCTGGACTAAAGTTGCCCTCAGGAATGGGAGGCTACTGATGGGCATGACCCACATGGCCCAGAAAAGCCCAACTGTCTTGGGTGGCCCAAGTGGTCATTTAGTTATAGCCCAGTATGTAAAACTTAATAGCAGGCCCACCGAAGAACCAACACTGGTCCAGGCCTTGTGGCATTTAGGCACCTGTTAGATAGGGAGTTAGCCATGTGGCAGACAAAGATCCTGTAGAGTTATTGAGCCCAGGTATCAGGCATTAAATAAGATTGTCATAGCATTAAATGCAGCAGGACCTCTCACGCCAGAGTATGCAAAAACACCGTGATCAATGGCAACTAGGCTATAAACTTTCGACTAGTGAGACAACTTGGAATAAACAAGGAAATGATTAGTAAGGGATATAAGGAAGCTTCTGAAGTGCATTTGGTAACAAGTAATGCTCTCTTTGTTTCCCCTCTCTCTGAACCCCCCAACTTTCTCCAATCTTTTTTTCGACTTCTTCCTGTCTAACTTAACAATCGGAGAGTCTACGGGAATGAACCACTCTAGTCTTGGTGCCTTCCCCATTGGACCTTTTACAAGCGTGCACCAAGAAAACGAAGGTCAGCACAACCGTAGAGCACGTGGATCAGTCTGACCCATACATCACCCAACCGTATTGCATTATCAATTAATATTTATAAAGTTTATCACTTATTCATAACAATTTTTCAAAACATACACTGAAATAATATTCTCCCTAAAAAAATTTAAGATTAATTACATTTTTAATTTTCAAAGTATGAGCCATATGTTATTTTGGCACTAAATGTTAAAATTGGGCCAATTTACTTCTCAATGTATAAAAATTTCAATTTGATCTTGAATGTATAAAAATTATGTCAATTTAATCCTTCAATTTGACTTCGAAAGTGTTTCAATTTCAGTCATAATATATAAAAAGTGTTTCAATTTTATTTTTTATTTTGTTTTATTTTTTGTTTTATTTATTTATTTATTTATTTTGCTTTTTAGTCCATCAGGACTAGACCATAATCAAAGGTAGAAAAAAAATTCCAATAAAGACAAAAACAAGCCTAATTTTTCAAGATTCTCAACAAATTTTGAATTATTTTTATTTTTATTCTATCTTTTTCAATAAGTATATTTGTTTTTTAAAATTTAAGGTGTTCTAATCTAGAAAACCTAAAAAGATTTTTTTTTTTTAAAAAAAAAATTGACTCAAAGTTGAATAAAAAAATCACAAAAAAAAATTAATTAGTTTATAAAGTGAGCTAAAAGTGGGCTATATGTTCCTACGGACAATGCTCCAGACCCCAGCACCCCCACCCCCACGTGGGGGTCCAGGAGAGGAGAATCAAAAAAAAAAAAATAAATAAATAAAAAATTGAGCCAATTACAAATCACTGGGGATGGTGGGGGTCACCCCCAGTTGGGGGTCTAAGTCATTTTGCGTGTTCCTACCTCTTGGTGTTATGGTCTAAATTCTAGGTTGAAAGTAGGACAATACTAGGTCCAAATTCTAGATTCAAAAAACATAGTAAATGGGCCTATCATGTCTAGTTCAATCTGAAACTGTCCACCTCTGAGTTTGGTCTCCCAACCCAATATGACTAAAAGCTGGATTCATAGTTTTAGGCTTCATCTGGATTCTATTTTACACCAAAAAAAATCATTAAGTATGTCCAATTAAAATTTTGAAATTTTAATTATTATTATATTCTAATGTAAATTCACTGATAAATTTATTGAAATTTTAATTATTATTTTTTTCTTATAATACACCCTAATTACATATACGTATTCTTCATCTTCTTCCAATCTTAATTGTTTTTTCTTCTTCTTTTTCATCATTACAAAATTTCAAACCACTCCACCAAAATTCATCATTATCATTAATATCATTGTTTCTTGTCCTTGCGAATAGAAAATAATTTGAACAAAATCAAACAATAAATAAGAATAATAATGAAAATTATTTTTTAAAACAACCTATCAAACATCAAATCCAAAAGATGAACCTTCCATCCTTCTTGGAAAGGTGTTTCATCTCCTCACTTTACTCTTTATCGAGATTAGATTTTTTGGGAGCATTATGCAACTTTTCTTACTCTAATTTTTTGTATTTTTTTTAGTGTTTTAGATTTGCTACTTGCCTTCTATCTTTTTGTGCTTGCTTTATATTGATGCATGATTCTATTTGGTAACTCAAACTTCATGTCTCTTTCTTAGTCTCTTAATGTATCTTCTCAGTTGTATTTGTGTTGGTTCATCAATATACTAGTTTTTGTCAATTAAAAAAAATTATTCACTTAAATATCAACATAAAATTCTTGATTTTTAAGTTTTTTTTTAATACATAAAAACAAATATTCAGCCTATTTAACGATATTATTGTTTGGACTTTCATATTCGAACAAATTCACTTTATTCGGCAGTACAATGCCGAACAAAGTCAAAATGTTCGGATCTGAAAGTCCGAACCAAATGATATTGTTTGGTATTGTAAGTTTGAACATGGTGCCTTTGTTTCTATTAGGTGTACTTTGAATGATAATTTATATATATATATATATAAGATGTACCGAGAATAACATAAAACTCTTGATAATTGAAATTGAAAATACTTAATAATTTTTTGAATGTAAATAGAATCCCAGGCTTCATATGCCTTGTGACCAAAATTTTGCATGTCAACTTAGATTCAAACAAGGCCCAAACAGACATCTATTCTCTTTATACAAACACAATGCATCTATAATTTTATATTTAAATTTTTTTAGAGTTTGATGAATGGAAAAAAAATTATTAACAATTTTAAATGGTTTGATAAATAACAGCTTTGCCACTTACTGAATGAAAGAATATCTATAACATATATAAAAAGAAGGTAATAGTGATGTAACAGATGGTGTCACGTTGGTGCCTCTGCCTCTATTGTAAGTCTATTTCTTCTTTGTTTGCGAAACAGATTTGGCCTGGCTACGTGGTTTTCAGCTTAGCCACACACACAAACAAACAAATTCCATCATTTAGTCTGTACAAATGCCAACTTCCTTTCTGCTGCTGCTGCTTCATTTCCAATACCATTCCTTGTAGAAATTTCCCAAAACGGTGATCTTCCATTTTCCTATTTCCCAAAGCTCCTCCCTACCACATTTTGTTGCAGACTTGGGTTTACCCACATGGAATTGAGCTCAGCGACACCGACAATGAAGAATAAAACAAATTTTTCCCCTTCGAAGATGGGGTTTCTCACAAGATATATATATCTTGTCAACGAAGTTGCTGTTGTCCTCTTCTTTCCATCACTGTTGGTGTTCTTCCTGTCGTAACGCTGTGAAAATTGGGCATCCAAAGCTCTGGTCCTGCAGTTGCAAATCCTGGTACGCACATCTATAATGTGATGGCTACTATTTACAAGTGTGTTGCACAATATTGAACCACACTGTTTGTCACCCCTACCTACATGTTCAACAGATGCGCACCATGTGTTTGTTAATATGTCTCAATAATTAAGGAGTTCACCTGCTTAATTTTCCTAATAAAAAATAAGCTCCATCCAATTTTCTAAGCTGAAAATTCCAATCCAAGCAAGAGAAATGTATGATATATGACTTGGAAATATAAAACAAATAAAGAAAGAAAATGAAAATCCAAAAACTATTAGACACCAAATATAACTAAAGTTCAATTCTCAAATTCATAAACCAAACACAATTTGTAGAACTATTTATGTGGGAAAGATTTAGCTGTAATGGTGTTACTTTGGATTACATACTAAAATATATTAAACAAATATAGCAAATCAAGGGTTGCTAGTTAAAACCCAAATGATGAAGAAGATGCAATTAAAAAACCAAAACTGTGTAATTGTTAGGTGGGTATTGTGGAATGAATCGTAGAATCAAATTTAGGATCATAAAATAAATGTCCTCCCTGCCTTCAACGACGTGTAAGTTTTCTTTGGGTCAATGGATTAGATTTGTTTTGATTCTAAAAGCAATTTCTGGAAGTATATTAGGTTTTCATCAAAGAAAATGATCTTCATTTAGCTTGAAAAATGGTATTATTAAATCCACCAAGAATATTAGTAGATCCTCTTCACAGCAAGATAAATTTGATCTAGAAGATAAATTTGATCTTCTTGACACCAATAATATTAGTATATCATTCAGGAACAATAAGATTAATTTGATCTATCCTGGTAATCGCTCATTCAGATATTCTAAAAGGTTGAGTTAAGTGTATATGCATCATTTTCAACAACCAAAAAACCAAAAAAAAAAAAAAAAAAAAAAACCATAAAAGAGTTTTCCTTCTGGTATTTAAATTGGAATGATTCATAAAAAGACAATTCAAAGAGCACAAGTTTCGAATCATAAAGAAGGCAACCAACCCAAAAACAGAGTAATCAAATTCGATTCACCCATTGATTGCCCTCTCTCTTTTTATATGACCAGCCAATAACTATGTATCATAATTCTGTGGCAAATTTGAATTATTCTAAAATGAATTTTCATCAAAAGTTGTTTTGGTGTGGAGTTTTATATCTATATGTCTTGCATTTGGAATTGGATTTGGGTTTTTTTCTTTGGGTTGTCATGAATGGAAAGTGGAAAAACACAATTTGTGTACAGTGTTCCAACTTCCCATCAACAAAAGACATAGACAAGTAAATAAACTCCAAATTCAATTTCAAACCTATTTCTATGATGCTGCCCTCTAAACAGAACAGGTCTTCCTGCAAAAATGAACTTAACCGGTACATTTGAATTCATTGACTATAAAATTGTATCATTTTCAGGGAAACATTTGTACCTTTTCTATTTATTTATTTATTCATTTTTAAATAGTTGTTAGTGTTTAAATGCATTGTTTTGAAGTGATACTTAGTGATAATTAAAGAGTTTCTATATAATTAACTGTCAGAATTCTAGAAAAATCGAAGAATATTCAATTGCTTTGAAGGAGATACAGATTCGAGTAAAATTAGGTAATGTTTTTTTGATGGTTTGGGAATTGTTCTGAGGATTATCAAATTAGGTAATTTATTATATTTGTGTCTTTCACTGTATTTTCTACAACCTTTTTATGAACTTAACTAAGTTTACTATAAAATTCTTAGTTACTGTTTTCTATTTATGCGTGTGGTGCTTCTAATTGCTCATCCATGAAACTATCTAACTGTTTATGTTTTGATAATTTTATGAAATTTATGTGGCAAAAAAATTGGTTTTTCTTTAAAGGAATCATATATAAAAAATTTACAGTGGTTCCTTCTTACAAACCAGAATAATTTATAAAAGATTCACTTGGGATACATCTATAGTTCAACTCAGATCCAAATTCATCAAGATATAGTTAGAAATATCTAATTATTTATTAGATGACAAAAAGTTGGACAACAACAGAATATGGAAAAATAACTCTATAATATTTACAAATATGACTTTTAGATAATTAACTCTATTATTTATGAGATGTGTCCAACTCTTTATGTTTTGACAATTTTATGAAATTAAGTAGTGAAAAAATTAGTTGGAAATCTGATGTAAAATTTTATTTATTCTTCATTTAATGAAAACTTGGTTTTTCTTTAAAAGAATCATATATATAAAAATTTACAATGGTTCCTTTCTACCAACCAGACTAATTTGTAAAAGATTCACTTGGGGTACATCTACAGTTCAACTCATATTCAAATTCATCAAGATATAATTAGAAATATCTAATTATATATTAGATGACAATAAGTTGGACAACAACAGAATATGGCAAAATAAGGCTGGCTCAAAACTCACATTGAGCTAACTAGATGTGAATTATAATCACACAAAGCAGGAATCATCTAACTTTCCTAACAGCTAAGACATCAAAGAAACAAAAAACTAAGTTTGATTAGCAATAAGATTTACTTCCATAAGAATTAGAGTTTCATCTTCAACTTGCACTTTTGATACAACAAACAATAATATATAGACAACAAGAGCTGCTTATATAAAAACAATAAGAATTAAAGATTGATCTTAAATCTTCACTTTTGATTGATGGTTTTTTGTGAATGTGTGTATGAGAGAAAAAGAGAGAGAGCACTTTTGAGAAATTTAAATTATGTGTATCTATTCAAGTATGTAGATGAACTAACAACATTCTTATAACAGAAGAGGAGAATTTTTTTTTTCTTGCTGAATTATTTCCTCGCCAAATACCTGAATAGATTCCTTAGCTTCATTATTTGTGCTCTAGGAAAGAAAATTTCCTTTTAGAAGCTTCATATGTTTTTGGTTTTTTGTTTTGGAAGCTTCAATGACTTGCGTTTTTTGGATTTCCATTTTCTTTATTTATTTGTTTTATATTTTCAAGTAATATATCATACATTTCTATTTCTTGGATTTGGATTTTAAACTTAGAAAATTAGATGGGTCTGCAAAGCTTCTTTGTCTTTAATGGCTTTCTTTTCTTCTTTATGTTTCTGATTTTTGAATGGAACATAAAATTCCAAAAAAATAACTACATGCACAACCATTTAAATCAATAAATGGCATAAAATGCACATTGATCTTCAAATTATTTAGGATTCCTTAAGAAATTATAAATTCAGACTTACTTTGTAAGACTCCCATCGTCTCATGACCCCTGAAGTTTTTTAGCTATATAAAAAACAAAAGCATAACTCAATTTACCATTATTATTTAAGCAGCTTCAAAGTATTTCTAGAGCCAAAGATATTAAACGAAAGAAGATTTCCCAAATTTGAAACCAAATCAATTGTGAAGAAAGGTTTCCCAAATCTTAAACCAAATCTAAAAATTTGGGGTTAAAAAAGGGTTCCCCATGTACAAATGGAGAGAACATTAGTTAAAATCCAAAACACAATTGTTGAAATCAAAAAATTGCAGGTTAGGCTAATAGGGTGAATCCATTGTCTTCAATTTATGTGAATACAGAGTACATTAAGACATGCTCAATAAGTTCATTGAATTGAGCTTAGAACACAATTTTACAAAATATTTCTATTGAAGAGATAGACAAATTGGATACAAAATATAACTACATTTCACTTCTTAAATTCATAAGCCAAACACAATTTTAAAAAATCTTTATATTGAAACTATAGCACGACCCCTACATCTAATAGATATTCTATCTTTTCACCAACAAGAAATGAAGAAATAATGCTAAGTGGCCTTAGAGAAAGTGAATTATGCTCTTCTATTTTGCTCTACACTAGAGGAGATGGAAATCATGTTGTCGATTAGGATGTTTAGCAACATTCTATCCAAGAAGTAAACAACATACAAAATTGACAACTGATTTTTCCCTACTTTGAAGCAACGCACTTCCAACAATGCAGATCATATTCTCAACTTCAAATAGCTATAAAAACATAAAGCACTTTAAAAAAATGAAAATGCCAAAAAAAAAAAAAAAGTCATTAATATCACCCTAAACATTGAAGACGAATGGATCCTATATTACAAGTTAAACATTTAATAAGTTGACATGGTAGAATTAACATATGACCCTTTGGCTAGCTCTTGTTAAACATGCATTTATTTCTTCAATTGAAATTGTATTTCTTCGTTTAGCTTCTAATTGTTTACTAGCTTAACAAATTCATTATTGAGTTATTGTAAATGTATGCTATACAATTGATAATTAAATGTAAGTGTACTTGAGACTTTAGCTCAAACAATATGAATAACCATTTAGTCAAAACTCGAGAAAGCCAATTTGAAGAACAATAAGGTATGCTAAATAACTACATCGACATACTTTGCGTCACCAATATGTTCACAATTAACCAGTTGATATTTCCCAGCTTGTAAACGTGAACAAAATAGCCAACGTTAGCGCGCATACCGTTCAAGACTAACAAGTGAATGCAAGCAACAGCTATTACAACAGTGAAGGGAAAATCGTCAACGAGCAAAAGAACAGCAATTATGAAACAAAATGTTTGACAATGATAAAGGTATACAACGTGTTATCAGATGCAATAGGGTAAACAAACTTACAAACCTATTGTCTGACTAGCCTTCGCAGGGAAGAGCCAAACATATTTGTATCTCTGCTCTATGATTTTTCTTCTCATCTATAATATCTAATTCAAATGTTATATAGATGTGCTTTCAACTGTTGTGGCCCTAATTAAAAATTTCTACTATGGAAGTTACTCAACTGGTGGCATCGCAGCTTCTTCAGAATCAAATGACTTGCCAATCCGTATGACTCTATAACTTCATATTTCCATACCAATGTGTAAACACTCTTTACCATTTGTCAAAATACACCCTACTTGTATATTTCACTTACTATCATAATTCTAGGAATGCTTCCTTCATATATCGACCATTCGAGAGATTCATTAAACTATCAGGCGAACAAATTTGATAGCAAGATAACCACAGCTTGTACCAAAAAGCATCAACGTATGTTCCCACAACAGAAAACTTGACCTCTAATATATTCTACAGCATTTTGATCAAGACTTGACATACTAACAATTATTGTTGTTGGTAGGCTGTGAACGAACACAGAGAAATGTAAATAGGATGCCTTTTCCTCCAACTTCCGCTTCCTGTCTTCCTCTAACATCTTCTTGTAGATTTTATGGTGTAACACTTTTTCCATATGAGCCTAAAGGGTTATGTTGTTCGCAAGGTCAAATACAACTTGCTTGCAACCAACCACCGCCAGCCTTATATCGCCTAATGACATCCAAAGATGCGGACAACCAATACTTCCATGCAAATATTCGAACATACAACTTATTCGCCTTCACATCTATGGGTGTCAAACTTGATAGCAAGGTTGCAACAAGGATGGCATATATACTTTTCGAGCTCAAGGTCAAATATATCACTACATCAATAGTTTACAACCACCTAACACCAGACCCAAATACCTCCAACTTTATTTCTATGACACTGAGCATGAATTGCAACATCATTCGGAAAATGCACCACAATTACGTGTAGATATCATCGAGTGAATAATGTGCACTTTGTCAGAAAATCCCTATGAAAAATTCTTGTACAGGTTAAAAGATGTTGATATTGATGAGGAATGTAGTATTGCCATTCAAACAGATCCTTGCCCAGATCAAAGAGCCTACAATGCACCGTCAGCTTCACAAGTTGTAGCAATATGGGTTGAAGACGAGTCCACAAACAATAAGACTCGTGACATTCTTGTACATAAAAAATCAAATGGTAGCCAACGAGTTATGCATTACCATGGCTGCTATGACCCTCTTCAATACCCTCTATTATTTCCTTATGGTGAAATAGGCTGGCACCGTAACGTGACAAGAGAAGGAAAAATATTCCACTGGATAACACAAGCATTTTTGCCAACACATCAGAATTGTTAGCCTCAGAAAATGAAGCTAAAAAATCCTCTACTCATTGAAATTATATTATCATTTCATTGAGGAAAAAAACCCGAAAGCTCAAAACCACCCTACATCCATTCTAATTATCTTTTTCCGTACAGCTTCACATGCTGTTACGAGCGATGCATCAGGAATTTCATGTTACAAATTTTACTGCTATCTGCTACAAATTAGGCCTTCAGAAATATCGACAATATTACTTTCAGTCAGGTTGCTATAGCAATTTATTGTCGACATGTACATAAAAATTGAAAGCACTCGGTTATACTACATACGAGCTAACCAAGACACTATTCGTGCTGACTTGTATCAAGGAATAGTCGACAATGTAACAACTGGTGAAATAAGAGCATCAAACATAGGTAAACGCATAGTCCTTCCAACGTCCTTTATTGGTGGCCCTTATGATAAGAAGCGAAGATATCTGGAAGCTATGACGTTAGTACAACGATATGGAAAGCCTGGCATATTCCTAACAATGACATGCAACCCTTCTTGGCCTGAAATCGAAGCAGAGCTACATGAAACAGAAGAAGCACAAAATTGACCAGATCTTATCGCTCGTGTTTTCCGTGCCAAAATTGTGGAACTAAAAAATGAGTTGGTCAAAAAACAACTCTTTGGTCCTGTAGCAACTTACACACATGTGATTGAATATCAAAAGCATGGCCTTCCACATGCCTATTTCTTGTTGGTTTGAAATCTCATGCAAAGATTATCCACCCTGAAGAATATGACACATATATTTCTTCCGAGATACCAAATAAAGATGACAACCCAAATTTGTATAAGGTAGTTGTCAAGCATATGATGCATGGCCCCTGTGGTGCTCTAAAGCAAACAAACCCTTGCATGACCAAGAAAGGCGAATGTAAGAACAAATACCCTCGAGAATTCTCAAAAGTGACCAAGTGTGGTGAGAACTCTTACCCAATCTATAAGCGTCGAAACGACGACAAGTGTGTGAATGTTCAAAGTAGCCTTCTAGACAAGAGATGGGTTGTTCCTTATAACTCGTACTTACTTGCAAAGTTCGATTGCCACATGAATGTTGAAATTTACTCCACAATCAAAGCTGTAAAATATTTGTACAAATATGTATAGAAAGGGCATGATCGTGTTTCTTTCCATTTCATTGCTTATGATAACGACTCAATTATTGATGAGAATAATGCATACTAATCTGCTCGTTGGATATCTCCACCTGAAGCTGCATGTCGTATTTACAAATTCACACTTAACAATATTTCCCCAATAGTTTTAGCTTTCCATTTACACTTGCCAAACATGCAACTTGTAAATTTCAAGGAAGAAGATAATTTGCCAAGTGCTCTACAATCTGGGCGTGCTTCTAGAACTATGCTCACTGAATATTTTGCGACGAACAAGGAAAACACATCTGCTAGGCAATGGTTATACTTTGAATTCCCTGAAAATTATGTTTGGAATGTTCAAGATAGATATTGGAAACCACGTCAAAGAAGTGGAACAATTGGAAGAATTGTATCGGCCAACCCTTCGGAAGGAGAACGATACTTCCTACGTATACTTCTAACACATATAAGAGGAGCTACAAGTTTCATAAACTTGTGTACTATAGATGGGCAAATATGCTCCTCATTCAGAGAAGCTGCTGGAAAACGATGCTTGCTTGAGAAAGACAATGCTACTGAAGAATGCCGTGTAGAAGCAAGTGTTTTCTAAATGCCTTTCGCGTTGAGGCGTTTGTTTACAACACTATTAGTTTTTTGTGAACCTAACAATCCAAGATCATTGTGGGAGAAATTTTATGATGCTCTATCACAAGACTATAGACAAAATCTACAACTCAAAGCAGAACAAGTACGAAACATCACGCTTGACTATATTGCAAGTTTCATCGAATCAATGGGCAAGAAAATTACAGATTACAACCTTCCAGCATACAATAAAGCTTCCATTATACGAAACAAACCTACCAAGGAAATTGAGACTGAACTACAAATCCCAATTTCAGAAGAAGACATACATATGAAACTACTCCTAAACAATGCACAGCGTACTGCTTTCGATCTAATTATGCATCACATAAAGCAATACTTAGGAGGTGGATTGCTTGCTGTTATATGCTCAGAAGGATCTATAGCTATAACAACAGCTAGCACGGGAATAGCTGCTGCTAACCTACCTGGCGGCCGCACCGCACATTCTCGCTTCAAAATACCTTTAGACATCAACATTTCAACTAGCTGTAATGTTGGGAAACAAAGTGCAATTGCCACACTTATTTGAAAAGTGAAATTAATCATTTGGGATAAAGCGCCTATGGCAAAAAAACAAAATATTGAAGCTTTCGAGGCAATGTTACGTGATGTTTGCTCAAATGAGACCATCTTCGCTGGAAAAGTTGTAGTATTTGGCGGTGATTTCTGACAAGTTCTTCCTGTTAGTCCCCAATCCACTCGCGAGGAATGCATAAACAACAGCTTGGTTGAATCAACACTCTGGCCTCATCTTCACATTCTTCGACAAACAGAAAACATGCGAGCATTACACGATCCTCAATTTTTTGATTTCTTATTAGACGTCGGCAATGGAACTTACAACAACATAGATGAGGACTTAATCACAATACATGAATGCATGACTATCAGCACAAAAGAGGGCTCAAATCCAATATTAACATTGGTTGAACACATCTATCCAAATTTCACTGAAAATGTATTCAAATCAAAATACTTGACATCTTGAGCCATCTTGACTCATAAGAATGAATTCATAGACGAAATCAACAAAGTCTTGATGGATAAATTCCCAGAAAGTACATACACATACACTAGCTTTGACAAAACGACAAATGACAAACAAGAAAACTACCCACAAGAATTCCTTCATAGCTTGATTCCAAATGGAATGTCTCCCCACCAACTACAACTGAAACAGTCTTGCCCAATAATGCTTCTCAGAAACATAAACCTGGCTGTAGGAATGTGCAACAATGTGGGATTAATATGCAAAGCTCTAAAAAATAATGTTATCCATACTAAAATTGCAACTGGCCATTATCAGGGAAATTCAGTTTTGATCCCTAGGATTCAACTTGAACCAGCCAAAACAGATAACTACCTTTTCCAATTTCAACGCAAACAATTTCCAATTCGACCTTGTTTTGCAGTGACCATCAACAAGGCTCAAGGACAAACCTTAGAGCAAGTCGGCATTTATCTTCCACAACCTGTGTTCTCCCATGGACAATTATACGTCGCACTTTTAAGAGCACAACGATCATCTGCTGTAAAAATCCTCATAAAACCGGCCAAACAATCAAAACACATGTCCAACATGACACGAAATGTTGTCTACAAAGATTTTATCAAAAAAACATAACAGGTAAACCCAACAAACTCTACAAGAATTGGACAATCCACACTAAATGCAACATATCCTCCAACATAAACAAATCCATATACACTTGCACCCAAACTCAATAACAAATCAATCAAATTAATCTTATATATCACAATATGTAGCAAATCCATGTATACATGCACACAGATTCACTTACACCCATATTTGCATTTGTAGGAACAATGGAAGAGAAACCTATAATGATTCGTGAGTTATCTGACAAATCGCGCAGATGGAAAGCCAAACTTCGTGTCATTGAAAAACAACCCCCTCGTACAAGCAAGCTTGGGACAACTACTATCCAACAATTCATCATAGTAGATAGTGAGGTATATTGAATACACTACTAACAACATATTGCATTATCCTACTTTTAGCAACAAACAAAAACCTCACACACACACACACACACACACACACACACTAAATGTAGAACCCAACTACTCATTATAACCAATATTACACTATATTAGGGCTCACAAATTCAAGATACGTGTTTTGATGATGGCCTACTCAATGTATACAAGACATACTATTTTTCAAATGGTATCATCAAATACATTGACCCTCGAAATAGAATTGTTGACAACATAATTCAAATCATGCTAAAATCTCATATATCAATTGAACAAACTAAAACAACAGAAGAAGCAAATGCATTAGAAACATACTTTTTCATCCAGCTAGCACATGCATTCAACTACATTACAACAAATATCAAATTTGCTAAATTCATATGTATACCACAACTAATAGCAGCACAATTACGCTTTTAATTACCTACCATTCACATTTATGTTACATGCCCAACAGATATTGCTGCTATTGTAACTAATGTTCTGCCGACAAGAACAATCACAAAGCGAATTGATGGACAACCATCTAAAGTTCGAGAAATCTTTCTCATCGATCAATCATTAGTTCTCTACCAATTTCCATGCACATCCTACATATTATATTAACATAATAGATATTTCGAAGTTCAAATTAACAAGTACACAAATTTATTAATAACACACTTTCGAATGTCTCTATCAACAACAATCAACCTCAGAGCAGCTACATTCAATGGTAGGTAAACATACCGTTTCCTCTAACAGAAAATGCCACATAACTATCATATATTTTCCATCATCGAATACCTAGAAGAATAAAATTATGCTTACACTTTAAACTACAATTACAGGATGCTCTCTATCAACTACTCCAACAACTGAATTCATCTTCGATGCCAACATGCCTGAAATACAATCGTTGCATGACTGGTACAAATCACAAACATTATATTCACTTTACTGCCTTCACATCTAACCTGTACTAATAGCTCCTTCATTACATTAATGCAGGCAAATAGCAAACCCACAAAAATTAAAGAAATTGCAAATTCAAAACACATGTTTCTGTTACCATCTCCAACTTCATCTTTTGAAACATTTGAAGTTGTACCCATCAACAATTTGTTGTCACATGAAGTATATACCTTCTTATCTATCTTCTTAATTGAAGACAATTACATCGATATATATATATACATAAACATACTTACGTTCACATACTACTCTCTTTCAAAATAGGGCAACATATGAAATAAAGGCAAAATAACAGCAGAACCAGTAACACAACATCCATGGTATGTTGCTTGTAACAAATGTAATCACAGTACAATAGAGGACATTGGCACCTCATTTACTTGCATTGAATACAACACAAAATATCTACAGCAACAGCAAGGTACAAAACAAATAATTTGGTACAACTAAATTCACCAAACCTATTAAATAGTGAAACCTAAGCTTTGGCTAGGCTTGCTTCATCATAATTTCCTATATTACATTATATTATATCCTATTATATCCATCTTAACTGCCTGCAGATCTATCCTTCGAGTTCAAATCAAAGACAACAGTGGTAGCTTCCTGTGGCTCGACTTTTCGTGTCCCATTTTGGAAGACGAATAGCCCTACAGTATTGGACTCCCGCGGTTCTAAATCTGATCTCACAAGTAAAATGTGAAATAGATAAACACCAAAGAGTCCAAATCTGACAAATCTTTTGAAAAATTGATTTTGAATCAAATTGCCAAATATAGACTACTTTGCCAGATACAGAGTCGCCGCCTAAATGTTTTTTGAAAATTTAGGAAACCCATTACTCGTGTCAAAGGCCACATGTCTGTCATCAACAAGATTGTCTCGGCTCGGGAACTTGAGTATGAGTGGGGAAGGTCACGAATTGAACACCCCCGCTCGCTCGATCAAAGATCGGCCTCTACTAATCATGATATGAATCTTATTTACATTATATGCTCTTTTTCCAATTGTTAGGCTAGTATTACTATGTGATGCGCACACACACAAGTATAGACTAAATTGCAAGAATTGGAACATTTCAACTCATGTTTGTTTTTTTTGAAAAGAATTTTGAATATGTACCACTTGAAAAGGTGATCGCATATGAACATTACTCAAATTATTCCAATTCAAGCAATTAGCCTTCATCCATAGGCATTCAAGCAATTATAGCATTTAATCAATTAGCCTCATGGCAAGCATGCTAGATATGGCAACACTAACATACAAATGCAATATGCTAAAAGCGAGTAAAGGCTCATCTAGTACTCCAAGCCAAAAGAGAAACTAGTTAGAAAAATGCATGATTCCTAACTATGCGATATGACTAATGCAACACATGCGATCTGTAATTTACTAGGCTCGGCTACTAATGTGGCATATGAATCAATTTGATAGCATGCGGTCTAAGCACGTATTCAAAGAAGTATTTAAAATGACGATGCAAGTTAGAATGATAAACCGAGCCTCAGTGCATGCAATAGAAGTGGATGCAAACATGGAGAATGCTAAACGAAACATGATGCTCTAAATTAACCATCATAAGCTAGTAAATAAAAGGGAGAAAGACGTGGGGTTGGAAGACATACACGTTATTACAACATTTGGGCCCTCACGAAGGAGGGTCCGAATGAATAAACTAACTAACTAGCTAAAGCAAAGAAATTAACTAACTATTACAAACCCAATAAATAAATTAGCTAAACTACTTAACTAATTATTACAACAAATTAATTAACTATTCTAGCTAACTTATTATTACAATAAATTAACTAACTAATTGAACTAACTATTTACATGAATACAACATGACAAGAGTGCTAAGTTAGCTATTCTAATTACTCCATATGGAGAAATGAGGAATGCTTATGCATGCACAGATTTTCCACCCGAAAAAACCACTGTTTCTGTTGCCAAATGCCTCTGTTGTGCAGTAGAACACTTGCACTAATTTCCACCTCCTGACCAACTCTGTTCTTCCTTAAAAGTACACTGCTAGATTTTGCACAAGTGGCCAGCAAAGGGCCTGCCAGCCACAGAAGGTGGCCTGCCGGCCACTAATGACTGGATTTTCCTGCTGCAATAGAGAGCAAATAGAACAAGGACAAGGTATTCTCAAGGTTTTATTTGCACAATTTACCCCTCCTTATCATTTGAACAGCTCAAAAGAGTAGTAAGTTTGATTCACAAACCACCAATGGATGCAATTTCATCACATGATGGATCATGAATCAAGTATGCAAGTTCAATGAATGCAACAAAACAAGACACTTAAAACCACCTCCCTATCATGAAAGATCAAGGGAAGTAGTTGACAATGAATCTTGAACCATTTTCATCACTAATGAGTATAAAACGACTCAAGACTCAAGGGTTCAATTAACGTCCGATTGAACCCAAACCAAATTATTATCTTGCTCCTTTTTATTCACCAATTCTTTTACTCCATTTTAGTTACCTCCCAATTTTTTAATCACTTAAGCCCACAAGTGAATTTAAGTCCTCTAATGGAAAGAGAGCTTAAACCAAGTGTTGCTTTGGGCATGAAAGAGACATCATACTATTGGTAATGAACCCCTAAAGGGATATTAAACCATTAAGCATGACACCTCAATCTCATGCTTAAACAAACAAATAATTTGAATCCACTTTCAAACCAAAGAAAAAGACAAGAAAGGAAGGAGGTTGCAGAGGTGATTAAAGGTGAGAACAAGTAAGAAAAACACTAAATAAATGCAATCAACTCAAATAAGGTGGTGTCTAAGGCCTAAAACACCAAACTCATGAGGACAATTACACTACAAGCATGCAATATAAGGCTCAAATGCAATGAATACTTAAAAAATAGTCCTAAAACAGTGCTAAATAAGTCGTAAAACATGCTGAAATTAAGACAAAAAAAGCTAGGATAATAAGCTAAGCATGGATCATGCTAGGCCAGTAAGCAAAACACAAGGAGGGGAGGCTAACTTCTCTAATTTTGGACTTTAAAACATGATTTTAGCCACTAAAATAAATCTGAAAATCAATGTTTAAAAGCTCAAAAAAAAAATAGTGTAAAGGTAGGAAACACAAGGGTAAAGGCCTTGAGAGCAAGGTGTAAAGAAGAGTGAACCACCCCTCAACCTTTATTGGCCTTAAAACCCAAGTTTCAGTCCAAAAATACAGAGTTTGTACAGCCCAAAAACAAAGGAAAAAAAGCAGGAAAAAGAGTAAATAAAATAAGTAGAGAAGCAAAGCTTTATACCTCTTGAAGAGGAGAACCAATTCTAGGCAACAAATCAAGATAAACACACCCTCAAGAGCTTAAATAAGGTTTAAAGATACCTCAGCTCAAAGATGGAGAGGTTTGGTGAAGAGTGCAAAGGCTAAAGCTTACAGAAGGCTAAGAAATTTCAAGAGAGAGAAAATTAGAGAGAGAGAGAGAGAGAATTTTTTAATCCAAAAAATCCAACCTTAAAAATGGAAGGGGAGGCCTCCTATATATAGAAAACCAAGCAACTCCCTCAGAAATATCTATACATAATGTGAAGAAGTGGTTTGGAAATACTCTTCTGACTTGTGATCCTCAGCTAATCACCTGAAAAGGAATAAACACTCCGGTCGGGGGTGCTGGAATTAGCACTCCGACGGGCAAGTCAGTCTTTACACTCTGGATTACTTGTATTTTAAGTTAAGCGTAATGGTTCTTGCATACCTCTTTCTGGCTTATGTTCTTTTATTTATATCCTTTCTTTCTTGGGCCTCGAGTTTGGGCCCACTTTCAATTCGGCATTCGGCCTCTTTTGTAGCAAATTGCTTTGTACTCAGCCGCTTGCTCTACCGGCTATATGGCCGAATAGGGTAGGATTTGAACGTGCGAGACGAGGTCGAATGCTATGTATTTATTTCGGCCTCCTTACGACTCCCAATATTCAGCCCCCACAATACATGTGTAGGAAGGTGTATGCATCTGTGTCAACAGCTGGCAGAAAAATATCTGCAAAACACATTGGTGGCCGGCAAGCCACATCAGTGGCTGGCAACCAGAAGTAGTGGCCGGCAGCCTATATTAGTGGCATGTAGGCCATCAGAGGTTGCAGGCTTGAAAATTTGAGGTTTTGGTCCAAAAACAAGACAATAGGGGTGCAAGGTTTGGAGGGCTCAAAGCTATGGCATTCTGCTAAGGACTTCGAGCACTTAATGAGCATATACGCTCGTCATTGGGTGTGCAAGCGATGACGTCCAAGTCGTAAGGGTGGTTAAAAATGAGGTGTCTACAGTTGCCCCTCTTTGACAGAACTCGGAGTCATGAAATGACTTGAGTGAATGTCAAAGCCCAAAGATAACCCATTTTGACAACGCCAATAAACAATCAAAACAAAAATAAATGGTTACGCCCATAGGCTGCCTACGTATCCCTTTGCAAGGAATTAAACCAGCGTAGTTCTGGGGCAAAATGCAAATGATATGCACAAAAACTTTGAAAGCTGAACTAACACGCTTCATGAAGTCGGCTATTTTGAAAACTCATGATCACGCAAGATGATGTAATAAGCAATAACAGATGCAGTAAGCAAGATAACGAGATAATAACATATGAATGAGCATCTTCAAGCTTAAAACCAACATAGGTTTCTTGTAAAAAGATCTAAAACACACTCTGACCACGCCAAAACGCAAGATGAGGAAAGAAAACACAACTCAGGGTTGCGCCTCACGCGTCTTGAGAAATTGAGAAATGAAAACTGCTCGGGGTTGTGTTTCATACGTCTCGAGATAAAAATTGCTCAAGGTTGCGCTTCACGTATCCTGAGAAATAAGGGAACGAAAATCGCTCGGGGTCACGTTTCACGCGTCCCGAGATAAAATCCATTCAAGGCCACGTTTCACACATTCGAAGAAATAAAAAAATTTCTCGGGCTCGCGCTTCACGCGTCCCGAGATAAAACACACCCTGGGCCACACTTCATGTCTTGAGATATAAGAAAAACCACACGAGCTTGTGCTTCACGTGTCCTGAGATAAAACACACCCAGAGTCACGCTTCACGCGTCCTAAGAAACAAAAGAAATCAATCGGGGCTTCGCGCTTCACGCGTCCCGAGATAAAACACGCCCAGGGCCACACTTCACACATCCTAAGATACAAGAAAAATCGCTTGGGCTTGCGCTTTACGAGTCCTGAGATAAAACACACCCAGGGCCGCGCTTCACGCATCCTGAGAAATAAGAAAAATCACTCGGGGGGTCGCACATTATGCGTCCCAAGATAAAACACGCCCAGAGCCACGCTTCACGCATCTTGAGAAACAAGAAAAACTGCTCATGCTCGTGCTTCACGCGTCCTAAGATAAAACATGCCCAGGGCCATGCTTCATGCATCCTGAGAAACAAGAAAAATAACTTCGGCCCGTATTTCACGTGTCTCGAAATAAAACACACCCAGAGTCGCGCTTCACGCATCCTGAGATACAAGAAAAACCACTCAGGCTCGCGCTTCATGCATCCTGAGATAAAACACGCCCAGAGCTGGGCTTTACGCATCTTGAGATACAAGAAAAACTGCTCGGGGTCGCGTTTCACGCATTCTGAGATAAAACAGAGAGGTGCACAATAGATGCACAAAAATGAACAAATGCGATAGATGCACAAAGCGATCGTGTGCGATAGATGCACAAAGTAAATGAGTCAATACAGTGACAACGCATATTCCATGCAAGATAGACAACCGACGTATGATGTTAATTGAAGGCATGTTATATACAAGAAACATATTCTATGCATGAAACAAGAGCATATTCTATGCGAAATTGACAGCGTGTTCTATGCACGAATCATAAATGATGCAAGACATGCATGCAGCATACATATATGTGAAATGCACAGACTATGCAACGGAAGAGAACAAAGACGTAATTTGGAAAAACAAATATACGATATTCGGTGGCAACTTCCGATTTACCTCTTGGAAGAATTGCAACATGTTCAAAATGGATACACCTCGTTCATAGTAGCAAGTGGGATACGTTCACACACCGGAACGCAACTGCAAGCTTTCGAAACAGAACCTTCCATATACTACTCAAGAAGTAGAAGTGCAGAACAGCACCAGGACCCAACTGAGAACCACCGGCCACCAAAGAGCCTTGCCGACCACCAATGTGGCCTACCGGCCACCGGTGGCAGATTCGGGGCAGAACTGTCTTTTAATGCATGGATCTTTAAGTATAGGTCAAGATACTTCATTTCCTCACTTCTCCAAGCTCGAAAATCCTCTCCCTCTCTCTCTAGGTACTTTCTCTCTAGATTCGTGCTTTACACGCGTTTTTCAACGCCCCACGCAAGCTTTTTTTTCGTAAAACCCTCTTAGTTCTCTATATTTTGAACCGATCAGATTTTGATTTCGTCAATTTTTCTCGGATTTTCACCACTTTAGGTTTGTTCTCCTCGAGTTTCTCTTGAGTTTTGCGAACTTTCTCAGGTTTTGATTGTTTTTCCCATTTTCTCTCTCTTAGGGTTGACTTTTTCCAAGTTTACCCTCTTTTCTCCATTTTTTTTTATTTTTCACCTACTTTTCACCCATTTTCTAGATGGCGGATGAGATTCCTCATGATGGAGCTCCTCCAAAGGTTCCACCTACGTTTCCACCCGTGGTCGAGGTAGAGGAGCCAGCAATTGCCGAGGCTAGTGATGCGATAGAGGGAATTGAGGCTGACCAAGAGGCGAAGTTTGCACCAGAGTTCGAGCCAGAGCCGTTACCAATGAGAGTGCAGCCCTTCTATCTGGTGACACGTCATCCCCGCATGCACATATTACCGCCTGGAGGGACCAGAGGACCTCCTGTTGAGGGAGCCAGCCTCCCACCTTTCTTCTAGCGCTACTAAGGTATGAACTATGTTTTCATGCATTCCTGCCTTTGATCTGATTGCTCTTTCATCATTGCCTTATTCACTCTTTTTCTCTGCCACAGCGAGGCTCTTGTGCCTACAGGGGGTACATAGCGACAACGGCAAGGGACTGGTACGATGACCTCCTTGCCAAGGTCCGCGACATCGTCGATGAGGCTGGCTTCGGCCTTTTCTGTTCAGGACTGACACGCGTCATAGCGAGCCGCATCATTCTAGAAGCGCTAGTGGAAAGGTGGTGGAACACCACCAACTCCTTCCACCTCTCTACTGTCGGGGAGATGACGATGACTCCTTATGATTTTACCATGATCACAGGCTTAGGAGTAGGGGTGATCCGATCCCTTTTGACACAAACATGGGCAAGTGGGAGGCTGCTTGGATCGACCTGTTAGGAGCTCGCCCACCTCTGTACTGGCCAGCCATGGTGAGATACAATTAGTTCACCGAGCAGTTTCGTGGAAACGAGCTCGAGACGTTGGAGGAGATGGAGCAGTATGCCTAGGGCTTCCTGATGTTTGTCCTCGGTACCACCTTACTTTCGAACAGATGGAACATCGTGGGTTTATATCTATTGAGCGCCCTGGTGACCCTTTCCTGGGTGCGATTCTTTGACTGGGGCGGAGCTGGCCTCGCCATTCTTTACGATTATATGAGTTCCACCTCTCGCATGAGGGGATAGCGGATCGGAGGCTACTAGCGAGCCTGGGAGGTATGCATTTCAGTTCCCTCTTTGCACTTATACTTTCTACTTCATATTTTCTGCTTTACATCTGTTCAACACTTACGCCTTTTGCTTTGCACTTTATATAACTGTTGACACTGTGTGCTTTTTGCTTTGCACTTTCTGCATCTGTTCATGCTGTAAGCTTTATGCTTTATAGTTTCTGCATCTATTCATGCCGTGTGCTTTCTGCTTTGCACTTTCTGCATCTGTTCATGCCATTAATATCACCGCACTTTCCTTGCGTCTATGAGTTTATGCATATTTTCCAGCCCTCGCTCCAGAGCCTATGGAGGAGCTCCTCCTTGTGGTTCCCTACTCAAGACGATACGATGGTCGATGTTAGTGCCGGAGTCGCAAGACCTTTGCCTTCTTTCCCCATTACTTTGATACAGTGGTCGTTGCCGAGGTAACCCGAAACTCACATTCATTTTTGCTTTAATACTACTCTAATTCACACTTTGGCAACTAACGATAACTAACAATCTGTACATTTTCTGTTTGTAGATCATGTGGCAGCCCTGGGCTATGATGTCGGCCAGGGTGAAAGACTAGTATGCGGGAGCCTGGGGCACATCGCGCTTTCAGATTCTGCTAGAAGGCCTAGTCTGCCGGGCTTGGTTTTTGAGCGAGAGATTCGTTCGCCAGACTGTGGGCTTGCCTGATCCAGTCGTTCCGATACCACTCATGGAGTCTATGAGGACAACGAACAGCCTATCTGTTGACGTAATCATACAGTTCATGGTAGGCATGGACGCTAACGTTTTCTGAGGAGAGGGCAATTACACGACATTTACTCAGACCTACCTTATGCCTCGTCTGACGGGCACTCACGCATGTGAGAAGCAGGGGCTCCTGTGGTAGGAGAGGCCACTCGGGCGACTAAGGCCCATACTAGAAGGGCTCTCTCTGTTGAGCAGGCTATCTATTGGCCAAAGCTTCCCACTGTGCTCACATGTTGGCAGCCGACTAGGACTACTTATCTAATTCTGATCGAGCCAACAGAGGCTGAGCACGAATATGTCGGAGTTCGAGACTCGTCCCAGGTATGGACCACACTTTACAATTTGCACCCCACATTTCTATTTCGGATATGTTTGTTTCAGACATTGATCATCCAAATGCACTTGCAGGCATCTATAGAGTATACAGGAAACCTCATCGAGCTGGTGGCTTTTTTGATGAGTATGGTGCAGAGGAGGGAGATGTTGCTTGGTCTCCACGGTATCCAGGTAATTTCCTTCAGTTCAACATGCATTTCATTCTAACTCTGTTTGTACATCATGGTATCATATTTCCACTGATACACCAGTATTTCAACTGTAATATTTCCCAAACTACACTGATACACTATATTAGCACACTGCATTCACACACCCTATTCATATTGCATCTGATTTCTACATACTATGCCTATATCTAATATACACACTGTAGCTGATGTGTTGGCAATTTATTTATTTATTTTTTTCATATTCCATATATGCCGATGGCACCAGCGGCATCAGTAGCACCAGCACCGGCAGCACCCCCTCCAGCAGCAGGGAGGAGAGAGAGAGAGAGAGACAGGTCCCAACACGAGGTTGAGATATGAGCCACGGTCGAGGCAGGGATAAGGGCACCCGAGGCCTGAGCAGTCTTTCAGAGCGCATTTTGAGCGACGGTGATGCTGATACTAGTGATTCTGAGAAGGGAGTGAGTTGGCATTCTAAGTCATCCGAGAGTGGAGACGATGATGCTGGCTCGGGGTCCGAAAGCGAAGGTGACGCTGAAGAGGACTCTGAGGCAGGAAGCAAAGATGATACCAGCTCTGGTTCAGAGTCTGATTCTGATAGCGGTTCCGATAGCGATAGTGCTCTTGAGTCCCCTCCGAAGAAGAGGACGAAGAGGGCCTCTCGGGCCTGAGGCCACTGGCGCTAATTTTTTTGTACTTTTTGCTTAGTTTCTTTTTTGTTTGGTAGCATTAGCACATGTATAGCTTCAAATAGGTTTTATTTGCTTTTGAAACTTGTACTCCTCTTTTGTAAAAACCATGATTAGAACAAAACCTCGCAATTTTTATGAAGAATGTTTATCATTTTTGTATCATAAGCACCATATTTGCATGAAATGGAATAGAATTTGCAAAAAGAATGCTTGATTGAAACAATGTTCTTAATCGGGTAATGAGCCGACCAACAACCAAAATACAAAATACAACTCGATAAACAAAGAAAAAGCAACTCAAATACAAATAAACAAACTTGCTAAAACCAAAAAGACTCAAAACAAGACCTTAAAACAGTCAAAGATCGAGACAAAAACACATGTTGCCAAAACTGCCCAGTACACAGGTGGATTGCAGACTAGAAAGAGGGACTGCCAGCCAGAGGAGATGGCCTGCCGGCCACCAATGTGAGTAATCTCCAGGTTGTTGGCAGCTGGCTTCCACTCATAGCCTTATCTTCTACAACTGGTTCTGCTTCGTGATTTCTTCTCCAGAACCTCATTTCAACTGCAATTTCTTCCACAAATGGAGATATTCCTTGATGAGAAGCTCACGGATTGGATAGCTTTTTTAGACGGCACGAAAAAGGTAAATTTCTAGGGTTTTGGCATAAATAAACTTTTTCTGTTGAGCCCTAATCCACTTTATTTTCCGTTCCTCCATGCTGCGACCCGATGCTGGGACCCAATTACACATGTCTTTCGCTTCGGAGGACAAGAAATATGCCCGACACTTGAAGAATTTCAGGCGCTAATGGAATCCCAGCGCGATGAGAAAATCATGCCTCAGCCCCGTTTTGGACATGTCTAAGCTTTGGGACGGATGTGTGGGTTCACTTTGTGCGAGGCTCAATCTTTGGCCTACAATAGAGAGCTAGACATACCCAGCTTGATTCATCGATTTTCTAACATCGGTGATAGAGGCGACCTTCTCTGGTGAGGTTTTCAGCAACATGCCCTTTGCTTATGTATGCTTGCTCATTTCCTTCTTGCCCCTAGTTTCGGCAGGTACAGCATTCGGTTGATCCGAGTGGCCCAAAGTTTGAAAGAAGGTAAGAGTTGCATTAGCTTGGCACTGGCTAAGACCTTGATGGGCTTGGATGCCTTTCATCGGCGAGAGACTACCAAATTCACCCGGAGTCTACTACTTCTTCAGGTGTTATTTCCCACCCTTTCTCATATGTATTTCTCACATCACTTGGCACTCATGCTATATTTTTCTCTCACAACCCTTTTCTTCTTTTTCTTTCAACATGCATCTCTCTATTCTTTAGTCTCTCTTATTTTTCATCCCTTCCCAGGTAGGGCTTATGGATAAGTTGAAGGTAGTGGACTCTTGCCCTGAGTACTTAGCTCGAGGTTATTTCTTCCACCACCGACTAGTGGATTTCCCGAATGAGGGATGGTGGTGCAACTGGATGTGCAGCAGGTCTGCGACGGACATAGCTTGGCACTGCCCCTGGCTTAATCTTTCCAAGATGAGTTACAGCATGGCTCGGCAGCCTGGCATACAGTTGATTGGCCTCATGCATTCTGTGTTCTATTTTCCTTTCCGGTTCCGACGCCAGTTCGAGCATGATCAGACCCGCCCAGAGAAGGGAGTAGAATATCCAGCTTCATTCCCTATTCGTGGTTCACACTTGGCTAGATACCTCACTACCTGGAGGATGAGGGAACTTTTAGCCCCTACCCCTAGTTTTAGTTATGCCCTTTCTGGCGAGTGCTTGGCTTGGCTCGAGGATTAGGCACAAGTCGGGCCCACTTTGGCTTCAGAAGCTTCCACAAGCACGAACAGAGGACGCAGGAGCACCTGACTCTCCTATGCGCCTAGTTTATTGCTTTGACCTTTCTTTTCAAGTTTTTTTTTTCGATGTAATAAAAGCAACTTTGATTTGTATTGGAGAGTTGGAGAACTTTATGTTGAAATCAATGAAATTAAAGTTGCAAGCACTGAAATTTTTTCTTTTGGTCCAAAAATGGTCTAAGTTGTAAAAGGTAAAATTTTGAACAAAATCAACTTTTATTAAAACTTTTCAAAACCATTTTAAAAAATGATCACCACCTGACATGCACGAAATCAATCACAACCGATCTCTCAGGTAATGAACAGACAAAGATGACTTGATCAGACACATCGACAGGACAATTGAGTTGGAGGTGATTACGATCGAACTTCAAGATGAAGTTGCCTACGTATCCCGAAGATGGGAATCAGGCCTTATGTAGTTTGGTTTAGATTCACTCGAGTATTAACTCTCTCCTTTTGTGCTTTAACTTTTTCCAAAGTTGCCCTTTAGGAAAATCTTGCGAGCTCAGTTTTTCTTTGTTTCTAATTTTCCATGCTCTAACTTTTACCTAGGTCGCCCTTTCGGGTTTTGGCCTAGCAAGCCTCTCAGGGATAGTATTTCTTCAACTTGTCCATATTAATCGGTTGTGAAAATTCCAGGCCATCTAAGTCCATGGGAATAACAGCTCCACCCGACCAGATAGCTTTGATGATGTAAAGACCAGTCCAATTGGGTCTAAACTTACCCCTAGGGTCATGAATGGGAGCTCAATTGTCTTTTAGTACCATATCTCCCTCCTTAAGATTCCGGGGCTTAACCTTTTTGTTAAAAGCCCTAGCAATTCTACGCTGGTAGCCCTGAACATGATACAATGCTTTCAGCCTTCTCTCATCAAACAACATCAACTCCTTAAATCTACTCTGCTGGCAGTCCGCCTCTACTATCTAACACTCAGCCATAACTCGCAATGACGGGACTTCTATTTCAATTGGCAAAACAACTTCCATCTCGTAGACGATAGACTAAGGAGTTTCCCCTGTAGACGTCTGGATTGAAGTTCTGTAGCCCCAGAGTGCAAATGGTGATTTGTTTGGCCAGTCCCTATAGGTCTCGACCATCTTCTACAAGATGTTCTTGACGTTCTTGTTGGCGGCTTCAACAACTCCATTGGTTTGTGGCTTTTATATAGATGACTTATGGAAAACCACATTGTATTTCTCCAACAACTCTATCACCTCTTTGTTTCTAATTTTCCATGCTCTAACCTGGCAGGGGATGGATGGATGAATTTTTGAAAACAATCGCCACTCTTTTCCCATGAGGGTACTTCAACATTTGATAGAGGGTGAAGGAGACAGATTTCACATGATGCAACCAGGGCCGCCCTAACAGTAAATTGAAGGTGGCTAGCACATCCAGGACATGGAACTCGACATCTTGCTGAGCTGGGCCCACCTAGACTTTGATTTGCACCATGCCCATGACCTCCCTGCTTGTATTATCACATGCCCAAATTACTTGGGCCGTGGGCACAAAGTCTGCTGGTCTAAAGCCGATTGCATAAGTTGTACAGGAATGACAGACATTGATGGTCGGACCGATGTCCATCAACACCACTAGCACCCATTTCTCCTTGCACTCAACAGATATGTATAGAGGTTTGTTGTGAGCTGAGCCTTCCGACGGTAGTTCTTTGTCAGAAAAGGTTAGGGTCGGCCCGGCACCACTTGGGAAGACCAATCCCACAAGTTGTTCGGGGGTAGTATCAATAGACAATTTAGGCTTGTCTATTGCAGACAGTACAGCCTGTTGATGTACTCGGGAGACCATGAGAAGACCCCAAATTGAGATGTTAACTTGGATTTCTTAAGTTATTTCAACACTGCCGCTGCTTCTCTTTCTGTTTCTCAACCTCTCTATCTTTTCCAGATGCCTCGGCTTGATCTAAGTGCAGTGGCTTAAAATACTGCCCACATCTTGTCATGTGATCTATTTCTTCCATGTACCACATGTTGTCTGGAAGGCACTTACCCCAGTTTTCGTCGATGTAGGCCAGATGCAAATCGTCATCATCATCGCCCTACCATATAGCTTCGGCAGCCAATAAATAGTTGTCCGGCTCTATTCGGATCACTTTCACATCACAGGTATCCATCATAGGGTGTTGGACCAGTACTGCTTTCTAGTTGTCTTCAACCCTCTCTTGTTCAAACTACTTTAGCGCAGCTTCCTGTTCTGTGTCTGCAATGCTCACAATGTCCAGTTCTTGAGCAAAATTTTCCATGCCGGTGTTCTCTAGCAGTTTTCCCTTTTCATCGGCCCTTCTGGCCACTACAGCAATTCCTGCTTCATTTTCCTCCGATTTCATTTCAGTTCCTTCCTCCTTATCCGGCTCATCACTCAGCCACCCAGAGTTGTCGATTGATCTATTCAAATCAAACTAGGCAATCTGTACATCCCCTTGATCCTGTTCATCAAAGAACTGCAGGTTGTCTAAATCCTCCTCTAGTTCCTCTAAATCATCGAACCCTTGGCTTGGGCCATCCTCCCTAACCACATTAACCTCCACTATAGTTGGCAACACCAATTCTGGCTTGACTTGACTAGTCGGCACAATGTAGTAGCTTGGATCATACACTCCCTTAGGCAAGTCCTCAGAGCTCTCCAGCAACAAACTCATACTTTCCTCTAAGGCCAGCCTCCCTCCTACTACAACTGTCACCACCACAAGCTTAGGTTGAAGTGCGGACGTGTCTATCATGTACCAATCTGTGCTTCTAGGAATGAACAACGTCAGTCTTGGTAGGTGGGAAGGGGTAATATATACGTTGGGGTCGTAAGGGATGGCCAGTGTATGGATTAGGTTTAGATTTTAAGGTTGGGAAACTTAATTGTGGGCCGGGAGTGGGTTTGTAGTTACATTTGGTTTCTGAGGTGGTGCGATCACCTTGTTGTCAATGAGGTCTTGAATCTCATGACGCAGTCGAAAGCATTGGTTGGTATCATGACCATGCTGTTGGTGAAACGCACAGTATTTTGCTGGGTTATGTTGAGGTGGAAGAGAACCAGGTAGTAGGCGAGGCTCTAATGGTTTGAGGTGCCTTTTTTTTACCAACACCTTCGTGGCTTGAGATAGGGTCATGTAGAGTTGGGTAAAGGTCCCCTGGGATCAAGCAGGGTTGGCTGAAGTTTGGAGAGCTGTATTGGCAAAGGGGTTGGCAGTCTTGGTTGTGGTAGTGACAGCACTCACATCTAACGGCTTCGCAGCTGTGCTACCACTGGTAGTAGCATTGGAACTGCGCGCAAAAGGCCTTTTTGCCTACGCTTTCTCATCTGTAATCAGCCCTTGTTTCATGGCGTCTTCAATTTGCACCCCCATCTCATGGAGCTTGGTGAATGTGAACAGAGGCAAGACGATCATCTTCTGTAACAACTTCCTATGTAGATTATGGACTACCATCCTTATCTAATCTTTCTCGAAAGGCCTTGTGGTCATCATTGAAGCTTTAGCCCTCTACCTCGTCACAAATTCTGAGAAGCCCTCCTTCGGCTCCTAGCGCGTTGCCTTAAAATCATGAGTTGTGACCTCGATTTGTGTTATACGAGTACTGAGCAATAAAGGCCTCGGCCATTTCCTTCCAATTTTGCTTAACAGAATCCTCCAACTTCGCATACCAAATGGCCGCTATACCAGACATGGTACGGCCAATGAGAGACAACTTCTACAATCTAGTTAGACCCATCAGCCGCAGTATGTCTAAAAACAGCCGTAGATGAACCATGGGATCTCTGGAGCCATCGAATCGATCAATATGCAGCATTTTGAACCGATCTGGCAATGTCACTGCAGAGTCAGTATACCCGTCCTCTATGTCAGTGATGAAGTTAACATCTTGTGCTCTTTTGAATAGTTTCTCCAACTTATTGACCTTAAGTACAGTTAGGTCAACCTCAAACTCAAATGGAGCCTCAATTTGATACATAGGTGCTTTGGAGGCTTATGCTGGGATCGGGTCTGCCGGATTACTCTAATTTTCTTAGACATTAGCAGTATGGGCAGTGGCTCTAGGTGTTGGGATACCCGTGGGAGGTGCATGGGATGCAGAATCCGCTATCGGTTGTGGTTGTTGTTTTTGCAACCTGTTTATTACCTCAGTCTGATGGGTCGTGACCTCAACCTGACGGGTAGCATCTTGTTGTAGTGTTTCAACTGTTTACTGAAGATGATGGATCAATTCCTCCATACTGACTGCAGGATACTGCATCATCGGAATAGGTGAGTGATCTTGTGCTAGACTAGATGTAGAAGACTGTCCCTGAGCCTAACTGGATACAAGTGAATAGAGGGGTGACTGCTGTAAAAACTGAACCGGTGAATTCTGCCTGACTCTCCTCCGTCTCGTAACCGAAGGGAGCGAAGTAAACACGAGTTGTCCCCGAACAAAATCTCTGGCTTTGCAAAGCCTTCTGACTCGGGTCCAGAGTACTTGGGGGATATCCGAACTTTCTGAAGCTATGGTGTTAAACTAACTAGCAAAAAGAAATAAAGCAAAAAGAAAGCAGCAATCAGAAACCGCACAGCACCTCAGCTAATGATGTTACTGACACAGATGTAATCAAAGTTATAGGACTGCACTCAACACTAAATCCTGCCCCCAAAACGGATACCAAACTTGCAACTGATACGCACATTCCTGTACAGTCTCATTGTAAAGCACAAACCAGTTAAGTGAGAGCCAAAACATCCTTATGAGGGGGTAAGGTTACCCTATCCTAATTTCATCAAGAACTAGGGTTCGCTATTCAAACAAAGTGGTTTCACGCAATCCTGTATTCGGGTGAGCATCTTGTCTTAGTTTGGAACAGTCTCTATGGCTTTTCGATATGCAACTAGGCCAAATGGTCCGAAGGGTATCTCAACAAGACTACCTAATATACCTTTCACACCTAACACCGAGAAATGAAAGGAGGATCAAACGGTACAGCGGTAGTCCAGATCCAAGGGTTGTGTTCCCTTCATGGCAGAGCCCGTGACCGATCAGCCTTTTGGCAAGCTTTTAGGCAAGCCTCCGGCAAACCATCCAGGAATAGCAGATGGCAAACATAATGACTTAGCCGCACCAATGCAAATGCAATGCAAAGAAACATATAAATGTAGATAAACTTTCACACCATGAAGTTCAAGTCAAGTTCTCTAAATTACCCAGCGAAGTCAGCAGAAACTGTGGCTCGACTTTTCGTGCCCCCTTTCGGAAGACGAATAGCCCTACAGTATCAGACTCCCGCGGTTCTGAATCTAATCTCACAAGTGCAATGTGAAATAGATAAACACCAAAGAGTCCAAATCCGGCAAATCTTTTGGAGAATCGATTTTGAATCAAATTGCTAAAAATAGACTGCTTTGCCAAATACAGAGTCGCCGCCTAAATGTTTTTGGGAAATTTAGGAAACCCATGACTCGTGCCAAAGGCCATGTGTCTGTCATCACCAAGATTGTCTCGGCTCGGGAACTTAGGTACGAGAGGGGAAGGTCATGAATTAAGCACCACCACTCGCCCGATCAAAGATCGACCTCTACTAATCATGCTATGAATCTTATTTACATTATATGCTCTTTTTCCAATTATTAGGCTAGTATTACTATGCAATGCGCACATACAAAAGTATAGACTAAATTGCAAGAATTGGAACATTTCAATTCATGTTTGTTTTTTTTTTTTTTTTAAAAGAATTTTGAATATGTACCACTTGAAAAAGTGATCGCATATGAACATTACTCAAATTATTCCAATCCAAGCAATTAGCCTTCATCCAAAGGCAGTCAAACAATTATAGCATTTAATCAATTAGCCTCATGGCAAGCATGCTAGATATGGCAAGACTCACATACAAATGCAATATGCTAAAAACGAGCAAAGGCTCACCTAATACTCCAAGCTAAAATAGAAACTAGTTAGAAAAATACATGATTCCTAACTATGCGATATGACTAATGCAATGTAATTTACTAGGCTCGGCTAGTAATGTGGCATATGAATCAATTTGATAGCATGCGGTCTAAGCATGTATTCAAAGAAGTATTTAAAACGACAATGCAAGTTAGAATGATGAACCGAGCCTCGGTGCATGCAATGCAAGTGGATGCAAACATGGAGAATGCTAAACGAAACATGATGCTCTAAACTAACCATCATAAGCTAGTAAACAAAAGGGAGAAAGACATTGGGTTGGAAAACATACACGTTATTATAACATTTTTGCCCTCACGAAGGAGGGTCCGAATGAATAAACTACCTAACTAAAGCAAAGCAAATTAACTAAGTATTACAAACCCAAATGAATAAATTAGCTAAGCTACTTAACTAATTATTACAACCACTTAATCAACTATTCTAGCTAACTAATTATTACAACAAATTAACTAACTAATTGAACTAACTATTTACATGAATACAACATGAAAAGAATGCTAAGCTAACTATTCTAATTACTCTGCCTCGGGAAACAAGGAATGCTTATGCATGCACTAATTTTCCACCCAAAAAAGTCATTATTTCTGCTGCCAAACGCCTCTGTTGCGCAGTAGAACACTTGCACTGATTTCCACCTCCAAACCAACTCTGTTCTTCCTCAAAAATACACTACTGGATTTTGCACAAGTGGCCGGCAGAGGGCTTGCCGTCCACTGATGATGGCCTGCCAGCCACAGAAGGTGGCCTACCGGCTACCAACAGTGGCCTACTGGCCACTGATGACTGGACTTCCTACTGTAACAGAGAGCAAACAGAGCCGGGACATGGTATTCTCAAGGGTTTGTTTACCCAATTTACCCCTCCTTATCATTTGAACAGCTCAAAGGAGTAGTAAGTTTGATTCACAAACCACCAATGAATACAATTTCATTGCATGATAGCTCATGAATCAAGTGTGCAAGTTCAATGAATACAACAAAACAAGACACTCAAAACCACCTCCCTATCATGAAAGATCAAGGGAAGTAGTTGACAATGAATCTTGAACCGTTTTCATCACTAATGAGTATGAAACGACTCAAGACTCAAGGGTTCAATTAACGTCCAATTGAACCCAAACCAAATTATTATCTTGCTCCTTTTTATTCACCAATTTTAATACTCCATTTTAGTTACCTCTCAATTCTTTAATCAATTAAGTCTACAAGTGAATTTAAGTCCTCTAATGGAAAGAGGGCTCAAACCAAGTGTTGCTTTGGGCATGAAAGAGACATCATACTGTTGGTAATGAACCCCCAAAGGGATTAAACCATTAAGCATGACACCTCAATCTCATGCTTAAACAAACAAATAATTTGAAACCACTTTCAAACCAAAGAAAAAGACAAGAAAGGAAAGAGGTTGCAGAGATGATTAAACGTGAGAACAAGTAAGAAAAGCACTAAATAATGTGATCAACTCAAATAAGGTGGTGTCTAAGGCCTAAAACACCAAACTCATGAAGACAATTACATTACAAGCATGCAATATAAGGCTCAAATACAATGAACACTTAAAAAACAGTCCTAAAATAGTGCTAAATAAGTCCTAAAACATGCTAGAATTAAGGCAAAAATAGCTAGGCTAATAAGGTAAAACATGGATCATGTTAGGCTAGTAAGTAAAACACAAGGAGGGGAGGCTAACCCCTCCAATTTTGAACTTCAAAACATGATTTTAGCCACTGAAATAACTCTGAAAATCAGTGTTTAAAAGCTCAAAAAAAGATAGTGTAAAGGTGGGAAACACAAAGGTAAAGGCCTTGAGAGTAAGGTGTAAAGAAGGGTGAACCACCCCTCAACCTTTATTGGCCTTAAAACCCAAGTTTCAACCCAAAAATACAGAGTTTGTACAGCCCAAAAACAAAGGAAAAATAGTAGGAAAAAGAGTAAATAAAACAAGTAGAGAAGCAAAACTTTATACCCCTTGAAGAGGAGAACCAATTCTAGGCAACAAATCAAGACAAAAACACCCTCAAGAGCTCAAATAAGGCTCAAAGATACCTCAACTCAAAGATGGAAAGGTTTGGTTAAGAGTGCATAGGCTAAACCTTGCAAAAGGCCAAGAAATTTCAAGAGAGAGAGAGAATTTTTTTTCTCCAAAGAATCCAACCTTAAAAATGGAAGGGGAGGCCTCCTATATATAGAAAACCAAGCAACTCCCTTAGAAATATCTATACATACACGTGTAGGAATGTGCATGCATCTATGCCAACAGTTGGCACAGCTGGTAGAAAAATATCTGCAAAACACATTGGTAGTCGGCTACCAGAAGCAATGGCCGACAACCCATAGCAGTGGCCGGCAAGCCACTAGAAGTTACAGGCTTGAAAATCCAAGGTTTTGGTCCAAAAACAAGGCAACATGGGTGCAAGGTTTGGAGGGCTCAAAGGTGTGGCATTCCGCTGAGGACTTCAAGCACTTAACGAGTATATACACTCATCATTGGATGTGCAAGCGATGACGTCTAAGTCGTAAGGGCGGTCAAAAATGGGGTTTCTACACTTCCAAACAGCTATTTTTGGACCACATGCAGAGAAGTTGGTAGGCCATTCAGCAGATGCACTGGTCTAATTAAACCTCAAGGCAAGTATCTCCTTGCAATTTCAAATTAAAGTTTAAATTAAAGCATGTCAACAATTATTTAATATGCATAGACTCTTCAACTGTAGGAATGCATGTAGAAAATAGCTAACATGAACATGGCTTCAAAGGAAAAAGAATATTACATCTATCTCGCTCCCACAAAAAATGCAACCTCAACATGGGCAAACAACAAGTGGACTGTCTGACAAGTAGAAGATGTATAAATTCCCTCATGTAATACAATATACTACTAGTACATCTAGATATATATATATATATATATATTAACATATCACTCTATATATATATCCATATACTTCACTAAAAGTTATATCTAATAGTTAACTTACACTTTTTGCATAACATATAAACAACCTTGGTATGTAATAACTTCCACATTTTGGACAACATATAAATAGCTATCATCAGTAGTATAAGATTATGCTTGCTAGCTTTTGGATACTACATATAGTACCTATTTATTCCTGCATTCAATATCTATTTTTGGCTTTTATATTGTGCTACAAATTTTGATGGTTAATTAATGGCGTAAAACTCAATGCAATATTTCTTCTCTTTAACTATGAACAGTGAATTAGGTAATCGCTTTTTCGATGGAATTCAAACTTGTTGTACCCACAAGGGGTACTACTCTATATATACTCAAACTTTCTCTGGCTTTTGGTTTACTTCTCTCTCTCTCTCTGTGTGTTCATCACCGACTGAAAAATGTTTTGTTTGTTTTACTGCTCTATGTATGCTTCTCAATAATGAAACGGTTTTTCACTACTTTCATGTTTTTTTGGGACATCTATTTACTTCTTTATTTTTGGACAGAAAAGAATGAATCTTATTGTGATAAAAATTTATCGTTACAACTATCTCGAATTTATAAAAATTTATCGTGGCAACTATCTCTAATATTTTTATAATTTATATAAATTTGTTTCCATAGGCTAGTATAGACACCCCATTTTTGACTGACCTTAAGACTCAGACGTCATTGATTGAGCGCTCGGTGATTGCGCATGTTGTGCTCGTTCTGAGGTTACAGAGTCTCGGCTGAGAGCCTTGCCTCCGGACTTCAGGACTCTTTTGTGCTTTGTCTTGATTTGCGAACCAGGTCTGTTTTCTCTTCCTGAAGGGAGGGAGAGGTCTTGTAGACCATCTCTCAGTGGTCGTAGGCTACTTTTTGTGGTCGTAGACCACTATTCCTGTTTGGAGACTAGTTTCCAATTTTCGGAGCCGTCGGCCGTGCGCCTCGGTTCGAGACCGCTTAACTTTCTTCGTTTGCTCCGGTTTTTGTCACACACCTTGTTTCCTCTGTCTGGAGGGACACTATGGCCCAAGAGACCACCTTCGTGGTCGCACGCCACTTTCGATGCTTAACAGTCAGTTTTCGGGGCACCCGGCCGCGCGTTTTGGCCCCCGAACACTCGTTTTGCATCCATCTTGGTTCATTTTTGGCATGGACCCTTTCTTCATTGTTTGGAAGGTGGTACAATGGTGGGAGACCACATTTTCTCCTTGGAGACCACTTTTCTCCCACTGGCCGATTTTCTGGTCAGGTAGCTGGTCTCCCTCACTTTTGGGCCATAATTGCTAGTCTCCCACCACACCACTAGCTTGCATTCAGTGTGGAGACCACCCTGGGAGGCAGCCGACCACCTGACCCTTTTGACCCTGGTCGGCCGACCAGGTCAAGTGGTCGGTCGACCACTTGAACTGGTCGGCCGACCAGGTCAAGTGGTCGGTCGACCACTTGAACTGGTCGGCCTACTTCCCCCTTTTCTGTCTCTGTGAGTGTGTGCCAGCTGGAAGGCACAGACTGCATCCTCCATACACGTGTATGGAGGATTGGCAACCTTGTTTTGGCTTCTTAAGGAAGCTTGGCCCTTTGCTCTAAGCTTCTAAGAGAAGCTTTAACCCTTTTTAGCTTCTTGAAGAAGCTTGACCCTTTGGCTCTAGCTTCCTCAAGAAGCTTGACCATTTTTGCTATAGCCTCCTCAAGAAGCTTGGACCTTTGCACAAGCTTCTTGAAGAAGCTTGGACCTTTGTTCCTCTATAAGGGAGACCCTCTCCCTCATTTGCAAAGGTTCAGAAATTTTGGTTAAGGCATATACATACATCCCTCTCTATCTCTCTGTTTCAAGCTCCAAAGTCCCTTATTCTTGCACCTTTACACTACACCTCTTAGCTTAACACCTCCAACATCAACCTAAGCTTCTTGGAAGGTCTTGAGAGGTCCTAAGGTCTAATTTTTTTGGTCTCAAAGCTGCTGGAGTTGCTGAGCTTCAAGGAAAACCAAGAACAGGAGGCAGAAACTGGTCAACCGACCAGCTTTTCTGGCAGGCCGACCACCTCTTTTGGTCTCCACCACAAAAGGTGGTCGGCAGGTGGTCTCCAAGGCCAAGGGCTGGTCGGCAGCCTTCCCACAGCTTCCCAGGGTGGAGTTTCGGCCTTCTGGAGCTTTGTGCAAATTTCTGAGTTCAATTGCAAACAAAGGCGAGTTGGGGCATCGCGATGGATTTCTCGGCAAGACGACTCGAGCATGCATGCATCCATTGTCATCCAAAACAAAGCCGAGGCTGCCCACTTTCATTTAGTTTACATGCTAGTTTAGTTAATTTGTTAATTAGCTAGTATTGTGTAATAATTAGTTACTTCGATTCTGTATTATTTATTCGGACACTCCGAGGAGGGCAATGTTGTAATAAGTGTGCGTGCGTGTGTGAATGTCTTCCAACTCCATGTCTTTCTCCCTTTTATTTACTAGTTTTTGATGGTTAGTTTAGGGCATGTTTCAATTAGCATACTTATGCTCGCATGTTTGCATCATTCATCTGTATTGCATGCACCGAGCTCGGCGCATCATGTTAACTGCATTGTATTTCAATTCCAAGTTAAATATATGTTATCTGTTACGTTTCATATGCCATGTTTAGGATAGCCGAGCCTATCTTAGTTGCATTTTGCATGTGTTGCATTAGCCATCTTAACATGAACTAGGATCATGCATTGATTACTAACTAGTTTCTGTTTTGGCTTGGAGTACTCAGTAAGTATTTATGCTTTAGCATCCTTGCATGTGTGTAAGTGAATGCCATGATAGCAAGCTTACCATGAGGCTATGTGCTTACGTGATATAACTGCCTGAATACTTGTGGGTGAAGGTTGGGTTGCTTGAGTTGGAATAATTCGTCGAAACCTGTGTTTTAGCCTACTTGTGAGTAGCAAACTTCAATCCATTTTCAAAAACAAACGGATATACGATGCTTTGTTCCAACTTAGGCAATCTAATCTATACTTGTTTTGCTTTGTGCATCACATAGTAATTCTAGGGTAAATAACCGGAATAAGAGCACATGTGTTTTCAAAAACTCAATATCATGGTTAGTAGAGGCCGATCTTTGATTGGGCGAGCGGGAGTGCTCACGAAGTGACCTTCCCCAATCGTACCCAAGTTCCCAAGCTGAGGCAACTTTGGTGATGACGAACACGTGGCCTTAGGCACAAGTCAGGGTTTCCTAAATTCCCCAAAATAAAATATTTAGGTGGCGACTCTGTATCTGGCAAAGCAATCCATGTTTGGCACTTCTTTCTAAAAATCAATTTTTCAAAATGATTTGCTGGATTTGGACTCTTTGATGATTCATCGATCTTGCATTGCACTCTACGAGATTAGATACAGGACCGTGACATCGAGTCCGAACTGTAGTAAGCCCCAAATGAACAAAACGGGATTCTCTCTCGGGACGTTCGGGGATATCTACAGTTTCTGGCGACTCTGTTAGGGACTTAGAGAACTTGACTCGAACTCATGATATCTTGTTTTGATTACACTTATGTGTTTCTTTGCATTACATTTGCATTGGTGCGCGTAGGACACCGTGTTTGCCATCTGCTATTCCTGAACGGTTTACCGGAGGCTCGCTTTGAGAAGCGTGCCATAAGGCTGACCGGTTACGGGCTCTGCCATGATGGGAACACAAACCCCGATTTTTACCGGGGCACCCTTTTTGACCATTCGACCTAGTGCATGTTCAGAATCCATTGTGACCATTCCAAACTAGGACAGGTTGCTTACTCGATTGTAGGTTGTTTGAAACCGCTGTGTGCGTAGTGAAACCCTAGCTCCTGACAAAATAGGACAGGGAAACCCTACCCCAGCATAGGGGTGTTTTGGCTCTCACTTGTTTGCTATGTGCTTTTAGAGTGTGTCTCTACAGGAATGCATGTATCAGTTTACAAGTTTGGGTATCAGGCCTGCGGGCACCAGCTCAGTATTTTGGGAATCAGTTATCTGCGGGTATCAGATTCAATTTTTGGGGTAGTAATTTGGGGAACAATGATCAGTGGTTGAATATAGTTAACTAGCCATGCCTATATCTGTCCTAGTGAAATTAGGCTGAGTTGCTGCCTGTTTTCTCTTTCTGTTCGGAGATTCAATTCAGAGTAGTCAGTATCTTCCTTCGATGAGGCAAAGCAGAGAAAGGCCAGTTAGGGCTCACCGGTTCATTTGATCCATCAGTCACCAGTCACATCACCTCCGATCAGTTCAGCAGACTCGTGATGACACAGAATTCAGAGGAAATAGTGGTTATGGAAGCCGCATTAAACCGGGAAATCATCATATAGGGTGATACCGACGTTGAAGTGCCACACCCACCCAGGTCACCTGCCGCACATCCGATCTGGGAACCCCAGTTATTTCAAACCCGTGAGCCCACCACTTTCGAGTTGATGGGAATGATTGGCGATCTTCAGAGATCCGTGGCTGATTTAGCCTACGGAATGTCGGCTTCGCCACTAACCACATCGTATGCCGGGAACTTCATACCGGAGGAGCCCCCGCTACTGGGGCGAATTGTAATCGTACTCAGCCAACCTGAAGCCATCCCAAGTTCTGGCAATGGCATGTCGACAACAACGGAGCTCCACTCTGATGTAGCAACTCAAACCTTCTACCAAGCCGAGGTGAGTGGTAAGAACAAGGTGAAGGTGGACACCGATCCCTATGAACAACCCCTGTGGGCTGTTGAGGCTTTGAAAGCTGGAGGATTGAATAAATAGCAGGTGCTCGCTGTTGCTGTGAAAACTATGGATGACACTTTCCCCACTCAGAATGCGAGCAGTTCAAGCCAAGGGGAAAACTGGGAGAAAGGCTGTCGTACCAGAAACGATCCTTTAAGCTCTAATCTTGCACTCAGAAGAGATCGGCAAACCAAGCCATCACCTGCTGACCTTTTCGCTAGTGCGCCCAGCAAAAATCCACAAACCTCGAAGTACCCACCCCGAGGTCGAAGGGTCTTTCATGCCCTCTATATGCCTTTGTCTAAGGTGCTTCAAATCCTTGCTGAAAAGGGACATCTAAAACCCCTTGAGCCTCGGCCTCTCCCTACTCATCTTTCACCGGGTCATGATGCTACCCAGTACTATGCGTACCATTAACAGACTGGTCATACTACTGACAATTGCTTCCGTCTTCGCCACGAAGTACAGGATTTGTTTGACAATGGGGTCGTCCTCCCACCAAGCTCAGCAAAGTCTATCGTCACTGGATTAGTGAATCTGAAGGATAATGTGATGTGATCAGGGGGTGAACCACCTGTGGGCAGTGCTCGGTTTACTTCAAATATGGCGTATGGCACGCACTGTTTTGAGCATTTGCGAATGCTAGTTTTTGTGATTTCTGACTTGGGTATTTAGGTCAGTTCAGTTGTGTTGTTTTGAGTCTGTCTCTTTGTTTTGAGTCAGTCTTTTTGTTAAGGTCTGTCTTGTTGTATCAAGTCAGTCCTATTGTATAGGAGTCGAGTGATTTCGGGGATATTACCTCGGATGCCACTATTTTGTTTTGTGTTTGTCTCTTTGCTTTCTTTTTTAGTCTGTATCTGTCGTGGAGCCAGTTACACCAGAAGACCTGAATGAAGCAGCAGTGGTTTTTCGTACTTTGTGCTTATTTCTACTTTGAGCCTATTGTGCCAGCAAGTTTAGAATGAAATGGCAGTACATTTCACCCGCTCTTCTGTGCCTTGAAATTATTGCTTCTGTGCCTTGAAATTATTGCATTGACCTAAGTTTTTCAAAACTTTTTGAACATTGTGATGAAAACGAAGATGAAGGAATTCCTCGGGATTTGCAAAAATTTGATCAATTAAGAGAAAGAGAGGCGTGCTAAGCCCTTAATGAATGAGATCATGCTTGTTAATGTGAGTACTGAGAAGGATCCTGGCTTGATCCAGATTGATTTCACATTGTCTTCCGCGCGAGTGATTAGTTGCTTTCTTAAAAGATTTCAAAAAATATTTTGCGCGGTCTTGCGAAGACCTATGTGGAATCACTCTTGAGATTGTACAGCTTAGGGTCACTCTCAGCCTCGAGACTCAACCCCTTTGCTTCCAAACCTTGAACCTTAATTCAGAATGTTCAACGGTCAACCACAATGTAAGGCCCGTGTAGCTGGATCAGAAGCAGCCCATGAACTAGGGGTGATAATATCTGATGTGATCAAAGGAAGCTTGCGAAGCTAGATCAAAAACAGCCCTTGAACTAGGGGCAAAAATGTCAGATGCGCTCGAAGAGCCGAAGATGGATCATTCTGCAAATCAATGAAGACTGGCAAGAATGCCAAATCCCAGAAGGAAGGAAAGAAGAAAGTTTGTGCTGAAGGACAATTGAGTTCCTATCCACAACACTAGGGGCAAATTCAGCCCCCATTGGATGGACTCCTACATCATCAGTGAACATCAGCCATTCTCTTGGATTCAGATGACTTCAGGATCTCAAAACCATTTGACATGGACAAAGCTACACTTTTACCCTTGAGAGACTCCGCTGGGCCGAAAACCCGGAAGGGTGACCCAAGCAAAAGTTAGAGCAAGAAAAGGAAGAAAAAGAACAAAAAAAAATGCAAAGAATGAAAAAAGAAAAGAAGAAAAGAAATTAAAAGAATTGAAAAGAAAAGAAAAACAAAGCTCACAAGGTTGAAAACCCAGAAAGGGCGGCCTTGGCAAAGTTAGAGCGCAAAAGGAGAGGTTACTACCCGAGTGTACCTTAACCCCCCGAACTATGTAAGGCTTGATTCCCATATTTGGGATACGTAGGCAACTTCATTCTGAAGTCCAGCCGTAAAACACTTCAAATTTGACTGTGTCCATGTAATGGTTCTGATCATCGTTGTCTTCTCTGTATCCGAGAGTTCGGTTGTGATCGTTACCTTGAAAACTGGTTACAGTGTGCTGCGGTGCTATTTAAACAAAGGGGCAACTTTATGTTGCCATACGATGCGCTACGGTGCCATTCAAACAAGGGGCAACTTTCTGTTGCCATGCAGTGCCGTTCAGACAAGGGGCAATTCTCCTTCGAATTTGAGGTTGTGCATCTCGAGTGTAGGTTCCGTGCTCGTTGAGCAGTGGCCGTTTGCAAAAATAGTTTTGAGAATTTTTACTGAGGTTGACTAATTCTCTCGAAAATTATTCCACTTTTCCAAAACTGGACCATTTCTTGGACCCAAAAAGGAAAATTTTCAGTGCTCATAACCTAACTTGCATGATTTCAAATCAGAAAATCGAACAAGTGTGTTAATCTAACCCTCATATTGGTCAAAATTGTTTTAGTAGAAACCAAAAATAAAAAATGGTCAAAATAATGAACTAAGGGCACAGTTGAGTCCGGTGTTCTGTCTCTTCACCGTTGTCAACATACTTGCCAGAAAAAGGCACTTTACTTGCCAGAAAATGCACCATACTTGCCAGAAAGGGCACTCTACTTGCCAAGAAGGGCATTCTATCTGCCAGAAAAGGGCACAATTGAGGATAACAACGAAGGGCTAAAAGATCTCTCATCCTTCAAACAGTGAGGTATCAAGCCAAGTGCGAAGCACGAATTGGAATGGATCAATGCATTCCACTCCCTCATCCAGGGCATCGACTAGACGTCACCGGAAGAAGTAGTCGCGAGCTGATAATGTTGGGCATAAACCCACAACTATCTTGTTTATCCACTAATCACCCAGGGGGAGGGATTAAAAATGAGAGATTAAAGAATAGAGAGATGTGCGCTGAGAGGAAAAGTGAGGAAAGGGTTTTGAGAGAAAAACCGAGCTTAAGGGCCGAGTGATGTGAGAATCACAAATAAGAAAGGGTGGGAAAATAATACCCAAAGAAACTAGCTCCTCGTGCACTGAGAGGTCTCTTGCCGTTGGAACACGTCTGTGTGTCGTGTCAGTCATTTTGATTGTCTCGATTCTTGTTTTAAGTCGTTTCGGGTGTCTATAGATGTGTTTAGGTTGTCTTACCTTGTCTTTCTCTTTGTTGTTGAGTCGTGGTGTGTTGTGTTCAGTCGTAGGCTCAATACCCAGTTGAGAATTTATTCTCACTCTCAATTTCAAAAAAAAATCGTTTTGTGCTCAGAGTGCCATGCCGTTCTCCACATTTGTGCAAAACAAGATTTTGTTCTTTCAAAAACCACAGGGTTCAACCCGGGTCATGTGGGAGTAGTAAAACCAGGACCTATCTGAAACTATATAGGTTCCAGACTTCGAAGTATAAAAAAAAAAGGGAAAATGTCGGGGCATCTGAGTTTGTTTCAACTTCTGCAAGTTCCATCATCGCATCCTGTATGTTCAGAAGGCGCTGTGTGTTCAAAATTAAAAGAATACTGTGTTATGAGTCATGTGTTCAGATCGAGCAGTGTTGTGTTATGAGCTGCGAGTTCAAAATTGAAACATATGAGCTATGGGTTTAGAATTGAAATGTGTGAGCTACGTGTTCAAAATAAAGTGAATAAGTTGTGTGTTCAGAAATGAAAATTTATGAGCTGCGTGTTCAGAATTAAGAATGAGCTGCGTGCAAATGAAAATGTATGAGCTGCGTGTTCAAAGTGAAATTTGTGAGCTGCGTGTTCAAAATGAAATGAATGAGCTGTGTGTTCAGAAATGAAAATTTATGAGCTGCGTGTTCAGTATTAAGAATGAGCTGCATGCACATGAAGTATATGAGCTATGGGTTCAGAATTGAAAAGTATGAGCTGCGTGTTCAACATGAAATATATGAGCTGTGTGTTCAGAATTGAAATGTGTGAGCTGCGTGTTCAACATGAAGTATATGAGCTGTGTGTTTAGAATCGAAAAGTGTGAGTTACGTGTTCAACATATCAGTTGTGGGTTCAGAATTGAAATGTGTGAGTTGCGTGTTCAACATGAAGTATATGAGTTGTGTGTTCATAATTGAAAAGTGTGAGCTGCGTGTTCAACATATGAGCTATGGATTCAGAATTGAAATGTGTGAGCTGCATGTTCAACATGAAGTATATGAGCTGTGTGTTCAGAATTGAAAAGTGTGAGCTGCGTGTTCAAACATATGAGCTGCGTGTTCAGAATTGAAATGTGTGAGCTGCGTGTTCAACATGAAGTGCATGAGCTGTGTGTTCAGAATTGAAATGTGTGAGCTGCGTATTCAACATGAAGTGTATGAGCTGTGGGTTCATAATCGAAATGAGCTGCGTGTCCCCAAATGTGCTGTGTGCCCTAAAATGTGTTGTGTGTCTGAAATGAACTGTGTGTTCAGAATAAGCTGTGCGCCCTAAATGAGCCGTGTGCCCCCAAATGTGCTGTGTGCCCCAAAATGTGTTATGCGCCTGAAATGAACTGTGTGTTCAGAATAAGCCGTGTGCTCCAAATGAGCCGTATGCCCAAAATGCGTTGCGTGCTCGAAAAATGAGCTGTGTGCCCTGAAATGAGCCGTGTGCCCGAAAAATAAGTCGTGTGCCCGAAATGAGCTGTGTGCTTGAAAAATGAGCTGTGTGCCCGAAAGGAACTGTGTGTTCAGAATGAGCTGCGTGCCTCAAATGTGCTGTGCGCCCCAAAATGTTCTGTGCGCCCGAAATGAACTGGGTGTTCAGAATAAGCCGTGTGCCCCCAAGATGAGCTGTGTGCCCGAAATGACCTATGTGCTAGAAAAATGTGTTGTGCGCCCGAAATGAACTGTGTGCTCAGAATAAGCCGTGTGCCCCAAACGAGCCGTGTGCCCGAAATGCGCTGTGTGCTCAAAAAATGAGCTGTGTGCCCAAAATGAGCTGTGTGCCCGAAATGTGCTGTGTGCCCTGAAATGAGCCGTGTGCCTGAAAAATGAGCCGTGTGCCCGAAATGAGCCGTGTGCCTAAAAAATGAGCCGTGTGCCCGAAATGAGCCGTGTGCTTGAAAAATGAGCCGTGTCCCCGAAATGAGCTGTGTGCTCGAAAAATCAGTTGTGTGCCCGAAAGGAACTGTGTGTTCAGAATGAGCTGTGTGCCCCAAATGTGCTGTGTGCCCCAAAATGTGTTGTGCGCCTGAAATGAACTGTGTGTTCAGAATAAGCCGTGTGCCCCCAAGATGAGTTGTTTGCCTGAAATGAGCCGTGTGCCCGAAATGAGCTGTGTGCTCAAAAAATGAGCCGTGTGCCCGAAATAAGCTGTGTACCCGAAATGAGCCGTGTGCCCGAAAAATATGCTATGTGCCCCCAAGATGAGCTGTGCGCCCAAGATCTCCTGTGTGCCCAACATGAGCTGTGTGCCCGAGATGTGCTACGTGCCCAAAATATGCTGTGTGCCCAAAATGAGCTGTGTGCCCGAAATGAGATGTGTGCCCAAATGAGCTTTGTGCCCAAAAGAGCTGTGTGCCCAGATAAACAGAATGTTGTGCTTCGAGCTGCGTGCCGAATGAACAGAATATCGTGTTGTGAGCCGCGTGCCAGACAAACAAAGTGTTGTGTTGTGAGCTGTGTATCAAATGAATGGAATGCTATGTCGTAAGCTGTGTGCCAAGTCTTGCATGGTACATGTATTTTATCGCGCTATTTTCCGCATCACACTGTTTTGTGTAGTTTACACTCGTGCTTTCTTGCGCATCGCACTGTTTTGTGCAGTTTACACTCGCACTTTCTTGCGCATCGCACTATTTTGTGCAGTTTATCACTCGCGCTTTCTTGCGTAGTGCACTATCTTATGCATTTCATTACAGGCTCTCATCTTGCGTTGAAAATGCTTGTATCTTTTGCATTGAACGTCTTCGCGCTTTCGTGCGCATCTTACCTGCACTTGTTAGTGCATTGCATTGTTCACGCTTTCGTGCGCATCTTACCTACACTTGTTAGTATATCGCATTGCTCATGCTGTCTTGCGCATCCTTTGTCATCGCACTATTTTGTGCTTCCACCCTGCATCGCACTGTCTTGTGCATCTATATAGCACTGTTTTGTGCATTCCCTCTGCATAGCACTGTTTTGTGCATTCCCTCTGCATAGCACTGTTTTGTGCATTCATTTTCACTCACACTATCTTGTGCACATTGTTTTTTTGTATCATTCGCATTGTCTTGTGCACTCCCTGGTCTAGGAGACCTTAAATCCTGCATCTTCATTCGCACTGTCTTGTGCACTCTCTGGTCTAGGAGACCTTAAATCCTCTAAAGGTGCAATTCCTTTGGTGTTTGTCGTGCCCGAACAACTTCCGATGGTCTGGTATAGCCACCTGCCCGTGTTTGTGGTGAGTTCCTAGGAGACCAACTGAGACGGTAGAAACTAGAGTTCGAATGGCTCATGCCTAGAACATAAAGGTTCGGAATTTCCGAGACTAAAGTCTGGTTTAAATACCCAGGGGTATATCCTCGGCTTGAAATCTGTATGGCAGCCCCATAGATTGAGATAGCATGTGTATGTGCCTCAATTCTGGATATTGAACCAACCTAGTCTGTCACCCTGTTAGAGAATAGTGAAAGCTGCAACCATAGTCAGGGAGAAAAGTAGTACTTGCGGTTCAACCGAGAAGAAGGGGAATGTCCCCAGCAGCATGAGGTAGGTCATTGCCAAGTGCCCCTGTAAGGTATCTTCGCTTCCTAACTACTACATCATCTAGTATGTCTATTGCATTGCATATAGAATATGTTGCATGCCTGTACTGCATATCCATTGTATCGCCTGCATCCTTTCCATGTTAAACTTAGTCTGGCATATGCCCATACTTTTTGCGTTAAAGCATGGTTATGTGATTATGTGTACGTGCCTATTCCACTAAGGGAATTATGGTTTGAGGGTGACGGCACCATTTCTGTGTTAGACGTGGTTTGTTTGTGTCCATGCCTTTTCTAAGAAAAATGTGGTTTGGTCGCGCGCCCTATTCAATTCATCTATTGCATCCATTTCATCGTATTTTAGTTTGTTACATTCAGCATTTAGGATCACGATCTTTTCTCAACAGATCATTCCCCACTTATATTATGCCACCCAATTACTTGTACTTTGTGGTCTCTCTGCGAAACACATAGTTTTGCGTGTGCTCACACCCCTTTCACGTTGAAACACGGTTCTGTTAAGTGTAAGCATCCATGCTGAGTTGTGGCCAGTACTAGGATGTAGGCACTTAGCTTGTGTTAGGCGTCGTTCGGCTCATGCCCACTACCTTTTCTGTGTTAAAAGTAGTTTGATTTTGCATCTCCATCCCTTTATGATATTTGTGTGGTTTTGTACTGCTTGTGGTTTGATCATCTCACATACATTGCATATCATTTGCATTGTTTCGTTATATTGTATATTATTACATTGTTTTCTAATATTGCATATCATTCGCGCTATTTTGTGCATCGCACTATCTTGCGCATCGCACTGTCTTGTGCATTGCATATCATTCGTGCTATTTTGTGCATCACGCTATCTTGCGCATCGCACTGTTTTGTGCACTGCATTATTCGCGCTATCTTGCGCACCTCATCTGCACTTGTTAGTGCATTGCATTGTTTTGCATCCCTACCGCATTGTTATGCATTACACTTAGGTTGCATTGTTTTGCATCCCTTCCGCATTGTTATGTGTCACACTTAGGTTGCATTGTCATGCACCCATACTTCGCTTGCGTCATCACGCACTTTTCATTTGCATTGCCCCGCATTGTTTCTAACGATATTGTACCTGTTGAGTTTCTTCCTCTTTTAGGCGCGATATTGTATGTACGGTTCATTTGAAGCTGGTGCGACTAGACGAATCGCACAGATATTGTATCTTCTCCGTGTGAGACGTAGCGAGAATTGTAATTCTCTTACATCCTTACTGCATGAAATGTAGTTTTGCTTTACATTCTTGCTTAAAACTGTTGCATTTATTGTGAATATTCGCTTCATTACAACTTGCTGCTTTGCATGATCATGAGTTACGTTCGGCTTTGTGCATATCGTTTTGCATTTTGCCCCTGCCTGTGGGCATATCTCTTGCTTATCCCGCCTGTTTGTCTAAGTCTTCGACCTTCTCAAAAATGGGTTGTCACTGGGCTTTGACATTCACTCCCGTCACGTATGACTTTCAAGTTCTGTCAAAGAGGGGCAACTGTAGACACCCCATTTTTGACCGACCTTAAGGCTCAGACGTCATCGATTGAGCGCTCGGTGATTGCGCATGTTGTGCTCGTTCTAAGGTTACGAAGTCTCGACTGAAAGCCTTGCCTCCGGGCTTCGGGACTCTTTTGTGCTTTGTATCGGTTTGCGAACCAGGTTCTGTTTTCTCTTCCTGAAGGGAGGGAGAGGTCTTGTAGACCATCTCTCAGTGGCAGTAGGCTACTTTTCGTGGTCGTAGACCACTGTTCCCGTTTGGAGACCAGTTTTTGATTTGCGGAGCCATCGGCCGTGCGCCTCGGTTCGGGACCGCTTAACTTTCTCCGTTTGCTCCAGTTTTTGGCACACACCTTGTTTCCTCTGTCTGGAGAGACACTGTGGCCCGGGAGACCACCTTCGTGGTCGCACGCCACTTTCGATGCTTAACAGTCAGTTTTTGGGGCACCTGGCCGCGCGTTTTGGCCCCCGAACCCTCGTTTTGCATCCGTCTTGGTTCATTTTTGGCATGGACCCTTTTTTCATTGTTTGGAAGGTGGTACAAGGGTGGGAGACCACCTTTTCTCCTTGGAGACCACTTGTCTCCCGCCGGCCGGTTTTCTTGTCAGGTAGCTGGTCTCCCTCACTTTTGGGCCACAATTGCTGGTCTTCCACCACACCACTAGCTTGCATTCAGTGTGGAGACCACCCTGGGAGATAGCCGACCACCTGACCCTTTTGACCCTGGTCGGCCGACCACTTGAACTGGTCGGCCTATTTCCCCCTTTTCTGTCTCTGTGAGTGTGTGCCAGCTGTGCCAGCTGGAAGGCACAGACTGCATCCTCCATACACGTGTATGGAGGATTGGCAACCTTGTTTTGGCTTCTTAAAGAAGCTTGGCCCTTTGCTCTAAGCTTCTAAGAGAAGCTTTAACCCTTTTTAGCTTCTTGAAGAAGCTTGACCCTTTGGCTCTAGCTTCCTCAAGAAGCTTGACCCTTTTTGCACAAGCTTCTTGAAGAAGCTTGGACCTTTGTTCCTCTATAAGGGAGACCCTCTCCCTCATTTGCAAAGGTTCAGAAAATTTGGTTAAGGCATATGCATACATCCCTCTCTATCTCTCTGTTTCAAGCTCCAAAGTCCCTTGTTTTTGCACCTTTACACTACACCTCTTAGCCTAACACCTCCAACACCAACCTAAGCTTCTTGGAAGGTCTTGAGAGGTCCTAAGGTCTGAGTTTTTGGTCTCAAAGCTGCTGGAGTTGCTGAGCTTCAAGGAAAACCAAGAATAGGAGGCAGAAACTGGTCGGCCGACCAGCTTTTCTGGCAGGCCGACCACCTCTTTTGGTCTCCACCACAAAAGGTGATCGGCAGGTGGTCTCCAAGGCCAAGGGCTAGTCGGCAGCCTTCCCACAGCTTCCCAGGGTGGAGTTTCAGCCTTCTGGAGCTTTGTGCAAATTTCTGAGTTCAATTGCAAACAAAGGCAAGTCGGGGCATCGCGATGGATTTCTCGGCAAGGCGACTCGAGCATGCATGCATCCATTGTCATCCAAAACAGAGCCGAGGCAGCCCACTTTCATTTAGTTTACATGCTAGTTTAGTTAATTTGTTAATTAGCCAGTATTGTGTAATAATTAGTTACTTTAATTCCGTATTATTTATTCAGACCCTCCGAGGAGGGCAATGTTGTAATAAGTGTGCGTGCGTGTGTGAATATCTTCCAACCCCACGTCTTTCTCCCTTTTATTTACTAGCTTTTGATGGTTAGTTTAGGACATGTTTCAATTAGCATACTTACGCTCGCATGTTTGCATCATTCATCTGTATTGCATGCACTGGGCTCGGCGCATCATTCTAATTGCATTGTATTTCAATTCCAAGTTGAATATATGTTATCTGTTGGGTTTCATATGCCATGTTTAGGATAGCCGAGCCTATCTTAGTTGTATTTTGCATGTGTTACATTAGCCATCTTAACATGAACTAGGATCATGCATTGATTACTAACTAGTTTCTGTTTTGGCTTGGAGTACTCAGTAAGTATTTATGCTTTAGCATCCTTGCATGTGTGTGAGTGAATGCCATGATAGCATGCTTACCATGAGGCTATGTGCTTACGTGATATAACTACCTAAATGCTTGTGGGTGAAGGATGGGTTGCCTAAGTTGGAATAATTCGTCGAAACCCATGTTTTAGCCTACTTGCGAGTAGCAAACTTCAATCCATTTTAAAAAACAAACGGATATGCGATGCTTTGTTCCAAGTTAGGCAATCTAGTCTATACTTGTTTTGCTGTGCACATCACATAGTAAGTCTAGGGTAAATAACCGGAATAAGAGCACATGTGTTTTCAAAAACTCGATATCATGGTTAGTAGAGGCCGATCTTTGATCGGGCGAGCGGGAGTGCTCACGAAGTGACCTTCTCCAATCGTACTCAAGTTCCTGAGCCGAGACAACTTTGGTGATGATGGACACGTGGCCTTAGGCACGAGTCAGGGTTTCCTAAATTTCCCAAAATAAAAATATTTAGGTGGCGACTCTATATCTGGCAAAGCAATCCATGTTTGGCACTTCTTTCTAAAAATCAGTTTTTCAAAATGATTTGCCAGATTTGGACTCTTTGATGATTCATCGGTATTGCATTGCACTCTACGAGATTAGATACAGGACCGTGACATCGAGTCCGAACTGTAGTAAGCCCCAAATGAACAAAACGGGATTCCCTCCCAGGACGTTCGGGGACGTCTACAACTAGCCTCCTCTTCTTCAAACTAACCCTGTCCACCCCACCTTGTTATTTAATTTGACCACAGCTCATCTTGTGGAAGCCCACTAATATAAGGTTATAGCTTATTGTTTTTCCAAAATTCTCATCATAAACTTACACTTCATAGGCTTATGATTCTGTGGGATAATTTTAAGGGTAAACTACCAATAGGTCCTAATAATTAGACTTAATTTCCATCAAGTCCTATTGAAAATAAGTCTTGATAAAATCGTCGCTAAAAATAATTTTTTTGTGACGATTTTTTACATATGTCGCTAAAAATTAACATTAGTGACTTTTTTTTGTCATTAGTTTTATAAATTGTTGCTAAAACTTACAATTAGTGACGTTTTTCTGTGACGAATTTTTTAAATTGTCGCTAAAAGTTGTGAATTAGTGGCACTTTTTGTGATATTTTTTTAAACTGTCGCTAAAATTTATAATTGGTTACATTTTTTGTGACAAAATTTTCATATTGTCGCTGAAAATTAACAATTAGTGACGTTTTTTTAATAGTGTTTAATGAAAAATGTCACTAATTATCAAAGGACCTATTGGACAATAAGTCTACTTATTAGGACCTACACATAAGTCCCCCTAATTTTTAGTAGGTAAGTTTTTCCCTATTGATTTATCTATTGGGAATTTGGTGGATAAGTTTTCACACGATTGTTTTTATCGTTTACTACTTCACACCAAAATGAAATGAAGCAATTGGTTCAAAGCTTTGGCTCTTCATGTTGTGCTTCCAGTTCCTCCTAAGCTATGAATGGTTTCTTTTGTTTGTCCTTAACCTTTTATTTTTTTAACTTGAATTGTGCTGGACAGTATGTGTTGTTGCCTGGATAGTATTCCAATACTGTGGCACAAATGAAGGCATGGCTATTTAGTATTCCTATGTGTTGTTGTTGCTTGGAAATTAGGTGACTCGACACTTGTAGCGTTTTTACACTTCTAGTGTTTTTTCTTTTTCTTTTTTTTGGGTCAACTTTGTACAATAAATGTTTTGTTCCATAGTCAACTACTTTAGTTCGCCATATAACTATCTATTTGGCTTCTAATTTTTATACTTTAATCAATGTGTTTTTCACTCTAGGCTAAACAAGTGGTTTTATCAATTTTTATTTTACTGCACAACATTTAACTCCATAATAATTATACTATTGAGCCAGATTTGAGAAATAAATCCAAACTCATTAGCTAGCAACACTTACTGTTTTGCAAATTTGGTTTAACTTTCTGCTGCCTGTTCAATACCTTAAGTTCATTGTTTTCTAATAAAATTCTTCATTTAATTTTTTTTTAATCAAATGGTAAAATCCCCTTCATGTAATTTTCAGCTGTTCTTCATTAGTTTTCTTAAAATAGTAGTTTTGAAATCATTAACAATAATATTCTTACCAAAAAAAAATATAAAATGATAACTTCTAAATATTAATAGTTATAACAATATAAATATTTGAAAATTTCGTTTTCTATTCTATCATATAAAATTTTATAGTAGAATTTTTATACAATGCAACCAAAAAATATTCTAAAATCATAGAAGATAATATTTAATTCAAAGTTTCACATTACGACAAACTGTAAATTTTTCAAGGGTCATTCATCCATCAAATAATTGTTGGAAAATACATAAAATCATTCATTAAACATAAATATAATAAAAAAATTAAATGTGACGTCATCTACTCTAACTCCTAAAATTTCATACAGAGTTAAACACCAAATTTCCAACAAGAATTTGGAAAAAAAAAAAATTTGAAATAAGAAAGTAGTTCTCTAAAATGTTTCAATCAAAGTAAAATAAGATATACATGAAACAACCATTTTTATATAAGCCTTATTTGGTTTAATTTTCAAAAATAAAATTTTGAGAAAATTTTCTAAAATTTTGTTTGGTTTAATAACTTTTGAAAAAAATTCCAAAATCACATTCTATCTCCTACTCTCATACTTGAAAACTATTTCCAAAAATTTCCAAAATTTCCTAAACTCTCGTACTTGAAAACTATTTCCAAAATATATAACCAAATAAACCAAAAAAAATTCTAAACTCTTTCTCGAAAATTTCTTCGGAAAATTTGTCGCCCGAAACCAAACCAAACAAGGTCATAAATTCTTCCTTACTTACCTATATTTCACTTACTCAACTTTGTTTTCTTATGTTCCAATACCGTTTTTCTTATAGACAAATGGCAAAAAAAAATCCAAATAAATCCACCTATCTCCCAATAAAATGAAACATTATAAGAAAACATAATGAATTAAAATAATTAATTAATTAGTTTCACCAACACAATAAGTTATAAAAAAACACATCTTATAAAAATATCTTAAATGGTTATAAATATTGTCAAATAACTTAAAATCTAAAATACAAACAGATCAATATTGTCAACAACCAAAAAAAACATACAAACAGATCGACAACAACCTGCAACTTACCAGCAAAAGCTTTTCAGATATACTACTACTGTACTTGAGAGTTCCAAGAATTTAATGGATCAAGCGGTGAAGGCAGTGTATAGTGTTTGTAGTAGATTCAGGTATAATCTCGCAATAGGTATGATTTGTTCTCCTAGAAATTTCCAATATCGGTGCTTCATATCGATGCTGTGTTGGACCTCTATGCTCACCTCTTCATCAATTCGTGCCACCTGTACCGCGACTGCTGAGGCAGTCGCTTCGCACCATGCTTGTTCCTAAAATCCTCACCTATTAAGAGATGTAAATTGTTCAATTTGATTGTTGCAAATGACCAATAGTTTTATCAAAGAAATAGAAGAGGTACGCTCTGCTTCCCTTTCCATTTCCCAGTTGATGTTAATTCTTATTGGTAGTGTATCTGTTGCTGTTTTTTTGATCTATGGTTATAATTATTGTTGCTTTTCATTCTCTTCCTCTTGTCTAGAGTGCCCACCATGTGTTCAACGATATGCTAAAATGAAACACACACATAAATTGACAATAAAAATGTCAAACTTCTTATCCACCATGTACTTCACAATATGGTTAAGTAAATAAACACACAAAAAATGACAATTAGAATGGTAAATTATTTTCCCAAATTTAAAAAAAAATAAAAAAAAGAAAAGAAGGCAAATCAACAACAACTTTTGTTCCAGCAACAGAATTGTTTGCCAGTGCAAAAGGCCTTCTCGCCATCATGGTCTCACGCCTAACCCAATATTTATAGTCTGTTGCACGATCATCCACCTACTACATATTTTAAAACTATTTGGAAAAAAAAAATACAGAGGGCTTACTCTCACCATCAAACTGGATCAATGCCTGACCACTTAACTACTTTTGCCAAGTTTATCAAACAGCCAACACCAAGTACAATTCAAAAACAAACAAACAAATGTCACAATAGAGAGGAACCATTCTTAATCTAAGGTTGTTTTTAAAAGCTTCTTGTATTAAATTTTAACTCTCTGTTTTTTTTAATACATTTACTAAGGTTGCTTTTAAAACCTTCTTATATTAAATTTCTCTTAATGCATTTACTCTATGTATTAAGAACCAATTCTTTATACATTTACTCTATGAGGCATATAATCCTGAACCCATACTATTATTACAATTCCGAAGCCTACTACACCTCTCCAAACATCACTCTCTCTACATTGGAAAATACTAATAACCAACTATTACCCCAAATTTACTCATCGCACCAAACTTCCACCACATCATCAATCGACTTCACTAAGAAACAGCAGCTTGTATATTGGCAACCACCAAAAGAAGGCTGACTCAAATTAAATTTTGATGGTGGAATCTATCCAAACAAAGAAGTTCCAAAACAAGTAGATGCCATTCGCGTAGGAATATTTTGAAACCATGAAGGAATTTGCGTTTATGCTTTCGGAGACACAATACCAATGAAATCTGCAGAATATGCTGAAGCATCAGCTTTATGTCATGGATTACAAATTGCAGCAGAAAATGAATGGCCAAAGATATGGGCAGAAGGTGATGCAAAATTCTTAATCGAGACAATTTTACACAATACACAAAGAGATTATTACAGCATCGTATGGAAACTCATAGGCAACATCCAAAAAAGAAAACAAAATTTCGAAGATTATAAAATCACCTTCATTAGTAGAGAAGGAAACTCTGCAGCAAATGCATTATGCAACCACATCAAAGGAAAATATTGGAATTTCAAATACGATGACAAGACTTTACCATGCAAAATTAAAAATATTGTACATCAAAAAAGACAAGGATATATCTATACACATTGTACATAATCACACTAACATAGAGTACTTCTTCTTCTTCTTTTCTTTTGTAAACAAATCCCCACTGTATACCTACTATAATGTACAATGTTATGAAAAAAAGCTACTGTATGGACTGATATAACGAACATATTTTTTTTATGGGATGCAATCTTATCAGTAATGTGAACTTGCACAAAGTTCCATTTCACTACGTTAGAGTGATTATAATATGCAATCTTATGACTCATAATAATTATTTTTTTAATATGAATATAGTAAAGTTTGGTTATAACCCATAATAGTATTGAATATGCATCAATTCAGTAGTTCAATTTTTTTTGGCCCCCCCTTTAATCTAACAACAAAAAATTAAGATGCATATAATATGTCCTTCGCAAAAAACAATTCAGTCAACAATAATTGCAAGATTTTCAACATAAATAGTGATCTTCACAAAATAACTCAAAACACAAGTTTATTTTTTGCCTCTTTCAAAAGAGCTATTTACCAAAATTACATGAAAAAATTCTCTCAATATTTATCGATGACAAAGTAAACCCCAATGCTTGTGCTACAACGTAGGCCTTCTATGTTGCAGTTTAGCCTTTGTACCTCACTCACCCATGGTTACTGTGGGGTTATATTTTCTGAATACCAACACGTGGCATGGTGACGCCGACGTGTCAGCCGAGGTGCCACGTGTCGTGGTAGTTAAGCCGAGATGATCTCGGAGTTGCAGAGGTTATCCCCGAAGATATCGGAATCCGAGATAAGCAGATAAGGGACAAGAGTCCTAAGGTAAAGAGGGGACTTAACCAAGATAAGGATAAAGCTCTTAGGGAGTTTATCTTTATCTCTTAAAGAGTCCAAAGTAAGCACTAAAATTGGAGTTCATAGAAGTCATACTTCTAGTGGGACTTGGATTAGTATATTATAAAAGAGAGGCACCCCCGTGGGTCTAAGGTATGCAATTTATGTTTTGAGTATTAAGTTTTGCACTTGATTATCTTTGAGAGATATACTGACTTGATCGTCGGAGTACCCCCGGGTGGAAGAACCACCGCCGGAGCCTTTTCTTTCTGTTTCAGGTTGCTGAAGCCATCTATTCTGCCTGTGCTCTCCAGTTGATCACTAAGCAAGCAGCGTGGTCAGATTTTCACCCACACAATTTGGCGCCGTCTGTGGGAACGAAGGAAGAATAGATGGCCAGTAACGGACAGCAGGAAAATATTGGGGATAACGCTCCCGCTAGGAGTGGCAGACCAATTGACCTTGACATTGAAGGAGACAACCACAATACGGAAGCCCGCGACCAGGGTCACAAAGAGAACGACGTCATCCCGGAAGGCGACACGTCAAAAAGGACAAACCAAGGAAAGTACTACAATGAAGATAACCTCCAGGTATGGAGGGACAGGTGCCTACGGAGGGATGAGGAAGTAAAAGAATTGGCGAACAAGCTGGCAGACCTTCAGTCAGTCGTCAACTTCATGATGCAAAATAATGTTATGCAGCCACCATACCCGCTGCAAGATACGCCGATGCCAGCAACCAACGCCCAGAGGGGCGGAAGAAAAACAATCCCCGACGTCCCTCAGCATACCAGGAGCGGAAGGCATTCTCACCGGCCTTCCAGGGAAGTCGGACAAGAAGAACCGAGGCAAGAGGAGTCCCGAAGGACGCACCGCACGAAGAATCCAGAGCCCAAAGAACATCGGCATGTTCAAAAGCAAGCACTCTGCTTTGACACAACCCATGGAGAAAGATCCAAACGGACCCACCACGAGGACGAAAGCAGTGTACCAAAAAGACTAAAATCCAAAGACAGCCGAGCTCCAGGGAGGAGCAAAGAAGACCTGAGGGACTACCTCAAAAGGAGGCAACAGAATGCTGAAGCCAAGGTAAACTCCCCAGTAAAACCGAAGACAGCCTTCTCGGTGGAACTGGACAAATTCGAACCACCAAAGAGATTCAGCATGCCGAGGTTCCAAATTTATGATGGCAAGTCAGATCCAAACTTTCATGTTGGACTATACTTGAATTCAATGGTGTTATATAGCGGGAACGAGCCATTGCTCTGCAAAGTATTCCCCTCATCCTTTGGGGAAATTGCATCTGATTGGTTCCATAAATTACCAAAGGGAAGCATAAAGACATGGGAAGGCCTGGCCGAGATGTTTGTGGCCAGGTTCGTGACCAACAAGCTGTAACCCCTGAGGGTTGATGCTTTGATGGCTCTAAGAATCACCAAGGAAGAAGGCCTTAGGGCCTATGCGAAGAGGTACTACGAGGTGTTCAACCGAATACCCGAATGCAACCAAGAGGTAGCGGTCGTGTCTTTCAAGAACGGCCTGAAAGATGACTGCCCACTACGGAAGTCTTTGGCAAAAACATTGCCAAAAAGCATGGAAGAACTCATGGCAAGAATCGAGAAGTATGCCAGAGCCGAAGAAGATACATCGGGAAACAAAGAGATAAAACAAGAAAAGGGAAACGGCTCGCCGAAGCGAAGCCGAGGCAACAATGGACCGACCAAACAAGAAACAGAGTTGAGAAATAAACAGGCGGTAACAACAGTATTCCGGATCCCAATCCATAAAGTCTTAGATCAGATTCGAAATCAACCTTATTTCAGGGCTCCGGCAAGAGCACCAGGGGAATTCATGAGAAGGAACGTTGGTAGACGTTGTGCCTACCACAATGAAGAAGGGCACCCAACTCAAGGTTGCAGAGCCTTGAAAGCACACTTGGAGGACCTGGTAAGACAAGGCCTTCTGAGGGACCTGATCGATGAGGCTAGGACCAGGGAAGAACAGGCAAGGTTGCCTCAAGCACCAGCAGCACCCCCTCCCCCAGCACAACTACCACCAGCAGGAGGACCGAGAGTAGTTAATGTGATCCACTCTAGGGTCAATGAAAACGAAGTCAGAGGAGAGACCCAGAGGGTAAGGCATTTACAGCATATCTACCAAGTCGGGGAGAAGAGACATCGGCCAGAAGAATGCCAAGGGCCGATGATAGCCTTTACTGAAGCTGACTTGGAATTGGTCCAACATCCGCATAATGATGCCTTGGTAGTATCCCTCCAGGTTGGGGAATGCCAAGTAAAACGCATCCTAATAGATCAAGGCAGCTCCTGTGACATCATGTATGTCAGATGTTACAAGGAGCTAGGCCTTCACCCTGATGACTTAGAACAATCCAGCGGCCCGATGGTCGGCTTTAATGGAACGCCGACATGGCCACTGGGTGCAACAAGCCTGGAGGTACAAGCCGGCACTAAGAAGATCCAGACGGAATTCTTGGTAATTGACACGCCCTCACCATACAACATCATCTTGGGAAGGCCGTGGTTGCATGCAATGGGGGCAGTTCCCTCAACGTTGCATCAACTACTCCGGTTCCCAACAGAGCATGGGATTGAAGAAGTCAGAGGGGATCAACTACAAGCAAAAAATTGCTCCATGACAGCAATGAAATCCACCTGTAGTATACGGGAGCCAAGAAACGCAGAAGTTGAAGATGAGGACATGGAGGTCCTAGAAGACGTCGGGAAGGAACCAGCCGAAAAGAGCGAAGAGGCGCTAAAAAAAGTTTTCGTCCAAGAGGACGACGAAGAGCGTTTCTTTCTTCTCGGCTCAGGCTTAGCTAGAGAAGAAGAGAAAGAACTGGAAGATTTCTTAAGGGCAAACATAGAGGTGTTCGCCTGGACACCTTATGAAATGCCAGGCATTGACCCCGAGGTCACTTGCCACAAACTGAATGTCGACAGATCGGCAAAACCTGTGATTCAACGAGCCAGAAGACCGACATTGATGCACGTCGAAGCAGTAGAAGAAGAGGTAGACAGACTCCTGGAGGCCAGGGCCATCTGAGAAGTTCAGTACCCAACATGGCTGTCCAACACAGTAGTAGTAAAAAAGAAGAATGGCAAATGGAGGGTTTGTGTAGACTTTACTAGCCTCAACAAAGCTTGCTCCAAAGACAGCTTTCCTCTGCCCAAAATCGACCAACTGGTAGACGCCACTTCAGGACATGAAAGGATGAGTTTTTTGGATGCATACAGAGGGTACCACCAGATTGCCATGTACCCTCCAGACGAGGAGAAAACCGTGTTCATCACCCCTAAAGGCCTGTACTGTTACAAGGTAATGCCTTTTGGGTTGAAAAACGCAGGAGCAACCTATCAGAGGTTAGTAACAAAGATGTTTAAGCACCTGATTGGCAAAACAGTAGAAGTCTACATCGACGATATGGTCGTAAAGACAAGGGAATCAAAGGGTCATCTTGCCGACCTAAAAGAGGTCTTTCACATACTCAAAAGATATCGGCTCCGACTCAACGCCTCAAAATGCGCCTTTGGAGTTGGATCAGGTAAATTTTTAGGATATCTGGTAACAAGAAAGGGCATTGAGGCCAGCCCAGACCAAATCAAGGCCATCCTGGACTTACAGAGCCCGACATCGGCAAAGTAAGTTCAAGTGCTTACTGGAAGGGCCGCAGCCCTAAACAGATTCATCAGCAGAAGCTCAGATAAGTGCAGACCCTTCTTCAACCTGGTGAAAAAATCCACGGACTTCCTATGGACAGAGGAATGTGAAGCCGCCTTAACCGACCTAAAAAAGTACTTAACCACAACTCCGGTTCTTTCCAACCCAGTACCAGGGGAGGAACTGTTTTTGTACTTAGCAATCTCAGAACACACAGTCAGTGCAGTACTAATCCGAGAGGAAAAAGGAGAACAAAAGGCTGTTTATTATGTAAGTAAAACTTTGGCCGACGCAGAAACAAGATACCTACCACTGGAAAAATTAATGCTAGCCTTAGTAATGGCTTCAAAGAAATTAAGCCATTACTTTCAGGCACACAAGATTGTGGTCCTAACAGAGCACCCACTGAAGTCCTTGTTGCAACAAGGAGACTTAACAGGAAGGATAGTAAAATGGGCAGTAACACTAGGCCAGTTTGACCTAGAGTTTAGGCCGAGAACAGCAATAAAGGGCCAAGTTTTGGCCGACTTCGTCGCAGAACTCACACCTAAAGCCATCACACATCGGGCTCCGTCGAGCCAAGATGAGCATTGTCCCAACAAGCAAAAAGAATCCCAGCTAAAGACAAAAAAGCAAGAAAAAGAGAAGCTCAGACCCTGCAGCATCTACATCGGCGATTCATTCAGACTATTCGTCGATGGAAGTTCAAACCGCCAGGGAGCAGGGGCAGGAGTACTGCTGATATCTCCAGATGGAGAAATAGTAGAACAGTCCATCCATCTGGGGTTCAAAGCCTCCAACAATGAAGCAGAATATGAAGCATTAATTGCAGGGCTAAAGCTAGCAGCAGCAGCAGAGGTAGACGAGGTAATTATTTTTTGTGATTCACAACTCATTGTTAACCAGTCAACAGGAGAATTTGCAGCCAGAGACGAAAGAATGTCGGCATATGCAAAGGAAGTCATCCGACTAGCAGCCCTATTTCAGAACTGCAGATTACTCCAAGTTAGCCAAGATGACAACACCCACGCCGACGCGTTGGCTAACCTGGCCAGTTCAATTCAAACTGGAATAACAAGGACAATTATGATCGATTACATGTCGGCCCCGAGCATAGATAAACAGAGCACCGAACAAGAAGCAATGTGCGTAGACTTGGGACCAAGCTGGATGGATGCAATCATTGCATTCCTAAAAGAGGGGAAGCTGCCAGAAAACCATAAGGAAGCACATAAAATCAGACTGAAGTCGGCCAGATTCAGCCTAACAGCAGAAGGCCATCTCTACAGAAGGTCCTTCACTGGACCGCTTTAAAGGTGCGTACACCCTTTGCAGGTTGAAGATTTTCTTTACGAAATCCATGAAGGAATTTGTGGAAGCCATGCTGGGGGCAGATCATTAGCCCACAAGGCCATTACCCAGGGGTATTGGTGGCCCTACATGCAAAAGGATGCCGAAGCCTATGTGAAGAAGTGTGAACAATGCCAAAGGTTTGCACCTTTGTTATATCAGCTAGCTGCTGACCTAAACCCAGTATCCAGCCCTTGGCCGTTTGCCCAATGGGGCATGGATCTGGTTGGACAACTTCCCCAGGCGACTGGACAGAGAAAATACTTGCTGGTAGCAACAGACTACTTTACAAAATGGATAGAGGCAGAACCTCTTGCCAAAATCCAAGATGTGGACGTCAAAAATTTTATATGGAAAAACATTATCACCAGATTTGGGATTCCAAGAGCAATAATTGCCGACAACGGAACACAGTTTGACAGCAAACTCACCAAAAACTTTTGTGCAAAATTTAAAATCAAGAATTATTTCTCAACACCAAGTTTTCCTCAAAGCAATGGGCAAGCAGAGGCATCCAACAAAGTAATACTGGATGGAATAAAGAAGAGGCTGCAGGCAACAAAAGGAAAGTGGGTAGACGAGTTGCCCAACGTACTTTGGGCATATCGGACTACGCCGAGAAGATCAACAGGAGAATCCCCCTTTGCCATGGCTTATGGCACAGAAGCAGTCATCCCATTGGAGATCGGCATCCCAGGGATCAGAACCCAGGGAGTAGAGAATGGCACCAATGACGTACTCTTAGCCCGAGATCTGGATTTGTTGGAAGAACGAAGAGAGAAAGCTGCAATTCAACTTGCAGTATACCAGCAACAGCTTGCCAGAGCTTACAACAAGAAGGTCAATCCAAGAGATTTTCAAGTCGGCGACCTAGTCCTGAGAAAAGTCGTCGGGAACAAGAAGGATCCCAGGGAAGGCAAGCTTGGCCCAAACTGGGAAGGACCCTATAGAATCACTTCAGTATTAGGCAATGGAGCTTATCGGCTTGAGGACAATGAGGGCAAAGCATTGCCCAGACCTTGGAATACCTGTAATTTGAAATTTTTCTATCATTAGATGTACATCATATTTTTGCCGATATCATCAATAAAGCCTTTTCAGAATTCTTTCAACACATATGATTGAGAAAGTTATGCATTAATGTTTATTGAAGACACAATTAATATGAACCCAAGTCAAACTCAGGTTCACATTGGGGGCAAAGGAAAAGCAGAGATAATTCCTTAATTCACTTGTTGAAATTTGTAGCAATTTACAAGTTGGAATTAAGCTGATTCCTTATCTTCACTTGTTGAAATTTGTAGCAATTTACAAGTTGAAGTTAAGCCGAGATTATTCCTTAATTCACTTGTTGAAATTTGTAGCAATTTACAAGTTGGAATTAAGCTGATTCCTTATCTTCACTTGTTGAAATTTGTAACAATTTACAAATTGAATTTAAGCCGAGATTATTCCTTAATTCACTTGTTGAAATTTGTAGCAATTTACAAGTTGGAATTAAGCTGATTCCTTATCTTCACTTGTTGAAATTTGTAGTAATTTACAAGTTGAAGTTAAGCCGAGATTATTCTTTAATTCACTTGTTGAAATTTGTAGCAATTTACAAGTTGGAATTAAGCTAATTCCTTATCTTCACTTGTTGAAATTTGTAGCAATTTACAAGTTGAAGTTAAGTCGAGGTTATTGCTTAAGTTCTCATACCAGTATGTGGGTTGTTTAAACCCTAAGGAAGATGCTTAACACTTGTTGAAATTTTAGCAATTTACAAGTTTATGTTAAGCCGACATATGGCCAGCAGCCAAGGTATACAGAAACTTACAAGTTAAGGCTAAGTATATTGTTTAAACACTTGTTGAAATTTATTTAACACTTAGAAAAGTCTACAGTATATGTTAACACTTGTTGAAATTCGTAGCAATTTACAAGATCGCAGGTCAGTATTTTGCCGAAGTAACAGTTTTGTAGTTATACCCGAGGTATGTAACCCCGAGAAGATTGCACAAAGGATGCAACATGAAGAAGCATACAAGAAATTCCAAGCATAAAACTATGCAAAAGCAATCAACAGAACATCACAAGATTAAAAAACATCTATTGAAAGAGCAGTTGCAGTTACATATTGAAAAAGTTATGTCGACCATAAGAAGGAGTTTTACATTATCCAGAAAATTAAAAGAAAGTACAGAGTACAAAGTACAAAAGGCATTTTAAATCAAGACTCTTTAGTATCAGCAGCTACAGGGACTGGGACCTCGGACGATTCTGGTGGTACCTCATCGGCCACTTTTTCCGCTTGTATCTCGGCATCAATCTCTGCGATTGTTGCCTCAACACTTCTTTCTATCAAGAGAAGATCGGACGATAGCTGCCCAGTGACAATTTCCTTAGTGACAATTTCCTTGGTTGCCCCCTCAACCTCATCACCCTCCTCATCCAAGGTTAAGTCCATAACCTGCTCAGCAGGAGGAGGGGACTTGGCTTCAGCACCATCCTTGGATTTCCTCACCAAGGCTTCATCATCATTTTTCTCCTCATCCTCATCCTCAGCATCTGCCTCAGTCTCTGATTCGCCTTCAGGAGGAGGCGGAGGAAATGGTAAAGGAATAGCGTCGGCCTGGCGCAATGGCGAGTCAGCAGGAAGATCAAGCTTCTTTATCAGGGACATCCAACCAAGAGAAAATCCCCTGTTGCATGCCTGCCTGACTTGAAGTTTATAATCCTCTGCGACGTCGGCCATTCCCTAGGCATAGGCCTTCTCGTCGGCCTCTTTGTCTTCGGCCTCTTTGGTGGCCAGAGCTTGCTGAAGTTCTTTCTCCGCTTGGGCCTTCTTAGCCTCAGCCTCTCTTTTCTCGGCCTTAGCAACTTTTTTAACGGCCTCAGCGGATTCGGCCTTCTCAAGAGCTAAAGTTTGGGCCTTAGTAGCCGCCTCGGCCTGATCTTCCAATTTTTTCATCCTTGATTCAAGAGATCTGATCTCCTTCTTCATGGAAGATGCTTCCCTCTTCATATCAACCAATCTTTGCCGGTTTTCAAAAGATTGCATTGAAAATGAATGGGCATGCTGAATGGCCTAAGGAAAAACAGAAGTGTTAGGAAAAATTCTCAGTAGGAAACAGAAGGAAAAATCGCAAGTGCAAACAGGAACACTTACTTGAACGGAGTGTTGGAGCATGAGAGCGTAATTCTCATACTCGCTAAGCTTAGCATTTCGCTCCAAATCATTTGGAAGGAGAAGAGTAGTGCTGAGGGCGACACCAACGTTAATATCGTCGGCACTTTCACTGGCCATGATAGGTCTATCCTCCAGAGTTAGTTCAGGAGCCCATAGAACGTCGGGCTTCTTTGACGCCGAGGTCGTCGCGGACGATGACCTTGGCCTCTTAGATTGTGTAGACCCTGAGGGTTGGCCCTCAGCAGACCTCTTGGTGGCAGCAGAGGTTGATTTTTTGCTTTCTGCCAGCTTAGAAATAGGCAAAGCATCCTCAGCCTCGGCATCTGCAGCCTTGGCCTTGGGTTGAGCCTTTTTAACTCTCTTTGGCTTTGGTGGGAGCGTTGATTGCGTTGGTACAGCCTCGGCGTCAGTTGGAAGGTCGGCAAGAAGATCTTGAACGACAGGCCTTGGACGAACCATCTCGGCAGTCTTTACAAGTCTTTGTCGACGTTTACGTTCTGGAATTGGTATTAAGTAGGGGGCCGAAGTTGATGGAAGATCAGTTGGGTCAGAGGTGGATCCTTGATCTGTTCGGGATGAAGAAGCGGTTACAGTTGTAGCGGTAGGTGGAGAGAGACTCTTTTTCTTCCTTTTTGGGATATCGGGCAAAGTGGATTTATATGTAGGGATAAAGTTTAGTAACAGTGGGGCTTTTCGTTTGTGGACTGGAAGGTCAAGGAGTTTTTTCAGATCTGTTCCTGGGAAGAAGGATTGGCGGAAGTTTTTCGGTGGCTGATGAAGATCTGCAGGACAAAGAAACAGATGTCAGAAACAGAAAGTATTAAAGACTTAAAATAAAAACAACTAAGTGTTGGCTCAGGGCTCTTACCCTTGCCCTCTGAAATTGTTCGAGGAAGAGGGTAGAGGTGGACATCTTCGTCTGGGCCAAATTCCCAATTTCCCGACGCAATAACAAAGTCATCTCCAGCCCCCTTGTTGGAGTCTGGAAGGTCGGCTACAATTTTAAACTGGGTAGATCTCGGCTTAAGGTAATAAATGAAGCCCCTACCCTTCAGGTTGAGGGGACACATGGTATAGCAGTACTGAAGGTCGGCCAGGGTGATTCTAAGATTCTCCTGCCTAGCTAAAGCTATAATACCGTTAATCACCCTATATGAGTTGATAGTAAGTTGCATGGGGTTCAGCTTGTAGAAATAAAGAACTTCACGAAAAAGGGGGTGAAGTGGAAGCCGAAGTCCACATTCGGTAAAAGCTACTATAGGAAAAGGCATTGTATGATCTGTGGGCATGATGGTGTCATTATCCCCAGCTAGCTTAAGATGAATATTAGCTGGGATAGAGAATTCCTGCCTAAAGTATTCAAGTTTTGTTGGGGTATTTACCCTATGCCTCCACATACCCATTATGTCAGTTTAAAATATGTTTCAGAAGATGGGCGTTTTAAGAAGGGTTACAAGAACCTCGGCAAAGACCTAGGAAAGGGCTGATAAGGCTTGTTTCAGTTTTCCCTAAATTTGAAGGTTCTACGCACAAATCCCAAACCTAAGAACTATAAAGATCAAGATCGAAGGCACAGATCTGGGACAGATACAAAAAAGAGAAAACAAAGACGAAGTTTCAGATTCAAGAACAAAGATGGACTATCAGAAACACGAAGAATACAAAGGGATAAAGGTCAAGAATTATGGCAAGAAAAATATTGAAACAGTACAAATGTTCAAAATATGGGAGAAATCGAGAAACAAAGCAGTAATGGTAAAAGCGCATAAAGAGAATTAAGAATGAAAGGAAAGGATCTTACCAGAACAAATGAAGCCGGGGCAATGTTCGCTGAGCTCAGAAATCGGTTGCAACAGCAAAGAAAGCTTCATAAGAATGGGAGATTAAGGACAGTTCCAGAAGAGAGATCGAAGCAATGGCAGATCCGAAGAAGAAAGAGCTTTCGGAGAGAGAAAGAACAAGAAATCAGAATGAAAAAGTGAAGGAAAAATAGAGGCAAAAAAGAGTTTTGTCAAAAATTTGAAACGGCAGCAAAATTAGGGCAATTATTACGCCTGGAGCAACGCAGGCGTCAGACGGCGCAGACAAATAAAAGACAGCTTTCAGGCGCGTCACAGACACGCTCCAATGAAAACAAAACACGTGGAAAGGAACGGTTAGATATGCATGACAGCTCATGCGCGTGGGAAAGTACGATCGAAACCTTGTTCTCCGAAAAGAACACATCGGCTGGAAGAGGATTATCTCGGCTAAACAGTTTTTGAGCCATTACTCAGAAAAGAAATGTTGAAATGTCGATATAGGTTCCATCACCTCAGAATGCCGAGGTAATAGAACCTAGGGGGCAGTTGTGGGGTTATATTTTCTGAATACCAACACGTGGCATGGTGACGCCGACGTGTCAGCCGAGGTGCCACGTGTCGTGGTAGTTAAGCCGAGATGATCTCGGAGTTGCCGAGGTTATCCCCGAAGATATCGGAATCCGAGATAAGCAGATAAGGGACAAGAGTCCTAAGGTAAAGAGGGGACTTAACCAAGATAAGGATAAAGCTCTTAGGGAGTTTATCTTTATCTCTTAAAGAGTCCAAAGTAAGCACTAAAATTGGAGTTCATAGAAGTCATACTTCTAGTGGGACTTGGATTAGTATATTATAAAAGAGAGGCACCCCCGTGGGTCTAAGGTATGCAATTTATGTTTTGAGTATTAAGTTTTGCACTTGATTATCTTTGAGAGATATACTGACTTGATCGTCGGAGTACCCCCGGGTAGAAGAACCACCGCCGGAGCCTTTTCTTTCTGTTTCAGGTTGCTGAAGACATCTATTCTGCCTGTGCTCTCCAGTTGATCACTAAGCAAGCAGCGTGATCAAATTTTCACCCACACAGTTACATATGTGTCAATTCGACAACTACATACATACATGATTTTTAAAAACGTAATTCTTTCTCTTTTAGAATTTTTGATTGAGGTACATAAAAGAGCTTGATAAATAGTGATTAATGAAGAAATATGGAACACCACGACAACTTAAATATAAGATCTAATTACATTCCATTTCTCAAATTCATAAACAAAACACAATTTTAAAAATATTTGTATTCAAATTGTAGAACGACCCCCACGGGAACTAGTTATTAGAAAAGAAAAAAAGGTGACTTGTTTACACCAGAGAGTTAGCATAACCATGTCACTTTTTTTTAATTTAAAAAATACTCATAAGAGCAGTTAGTTATATAAAGACATGTAGTTAAGTCATATATTCGAATTTTTTGTTTTAGAAAAAAAAATTATCTCCACTGCTTTGATTGTAAATTTCGTAACACATATGTGTTTGGTTTGTGTTTATAGAGTAGTTTTTTAGATAAAAAGTATGAAAAAATGTTTGCTTTGTCTTTTTTTCAGAAATGGTTTTGAAAAATTATTTTGGGGAGGGAGTTTTAAAAAAAAGTGATTGATTTGATGTGTATGAGAGAGTGTGTGATTTTGGAAAGTAGGAAACCAAACAAAATTTTGAGATTTTTTTTGAAAAATTTTATTTGGTTTGATTACTCCTAAAAATTTGTTTGTAGAGAATTTATTTCAAAAAATTTTCTGAGAAACAAACCAAACAAGGCCTCTTTTCAATTGCATACATTAGTATATACTTTCCGTTCTAATTTTTTAAAGGAGATTAGAGAGGGTTGTTTGGGCTTAAATGGGCTTATTTTAGGGCACATTTCAATTATCCAAATGGTTTCATTTTATAGGAATCGCTGAATATATCATCCACAATATAAAAAATTAAAACGGCTGAATATCGATAATTACATTTTTTTTAATCAACGAAAGTTAATCATTAATTGTTAGATTATTACTTAAGGGAGTTAAACTTCCAACCTCACCATTACAAATATCCAAGTGCTGCACCCAAATCACTAGGCCACAAGGCCATTAGCGAAAATTACATAACAAAGCGCACAGGGACTTAGACCTTAGACATTGACTTCAGTTAAAAAAAAGGCATTTACCACTTGTGTAATAGAGATTATCATATCGATAACTACATATTATATTTGTTTTTAAAAAATAAATAGCAATTATAATTTCAAAAATAAATTATCTATTATTTTAGGACAAATGTAACTTGTTTCTATGATTGTCGCTATTTGTAATTCTTTAAGTAAATAATCTACTCAATAGACCTTATAAAATAAATATTTTAAATGACTAAGATGAGCCTCTCTAAGCCCAACAAGACATCACGTAGAATTCAACTCTTTTTTTTTCAAGGCAACATTTTGCATTTGTATGTAATTTTCTTAGTTTGTATAACAAACAACTCTATCATAAATTATTTCCATCAAAACAAACAGTACACAAACTTTAATCCTTGTACCATAATCTGTATACAACATAAATAAATTTTTTTATTTAATTTCCATTAGTAAATCCTTATTTGGGAATCATTCGAGGTAGTGGCCACAGAACTCTTACTAGATCCTGACCTTATTTGCACACACAACAATGTGAAACCTTCGTGAATAATCTCAAGAGAGATAAAGAGACAGAGAGATTGATTCATCTCTTGCATACAACTCCTCTACCATCCATTCCACTTCCACAATTCAAATCACCATACTCGAAACCCTCTGACGAATTGAAGATCCCATTGAATCTCGCAACAGCGCAATCTACAGCAAAGAGGCTCGAAGATCCAAATTCCTTATGACCGCCCAAAACCGGCATAACTACCCCCATCTTCACCTTGCTCACATAATCGCCGCCGTAAGTCTGCCCCAAAACGCCATTAACGTCGCCGCTGAGCCAGTAAAACTTAAATCCTAGGTCTAAATGTGCGAAGCAATCCTCTTCAGTGACTCCATAGTTATGCACTCTCGAATCTTTCTCAGTAATCGGAACAACATTCGCTTCAATTTTGAAATTCCCTTCGACTTCGATCACCACCGAATTGGCATCGCGAGATCTGGTGATGGAGACACCGAAGACGGCGGCGGGCCGCCAGGTGGCGCCGGAGACGGCGGAGAGGAGGACCGGTTCGAAGTCGAAGGAGAGGGATATTCGGTCGACAGAGTCGTCGCAGATTGGGGTTTTTTGGGCGGCGATGGAGAGTTTTCGAGAGTCGAAAAGTATTCCGAGAGATTGGATCCATGTGAAGTCTCTCTTCATGTTGGAGTTGCGTTTGCCGATGAAGTGAGCGTTGATGTGGAGATTGGAATCGGTGACTATGCAGAAGTCTTGGCCCTTTTTGCCATGGAAGTAGAACGCTATTCGGCGCCAACGAAGCGTGGGTCCTGGCAAACTGCTCCCGGCCGATTGCAGTCTGCGCGGGTTATCAATTTCAAAAGTTTAAATATGTAATTTTTTTAGTTTAGTGCTTTTTATGGGAGATTTATACTTGATTAAGTTCTCATTTGTGAAATAATAATTTTTTAGTTTAAAAGTTAAAGAATTTTTAAAAAAATAAAAAAACCAATTGTATTGCTTGGTTTCCAATTTTTCAAAACACTTTTCAGAAAATTCTATTTTCTTATTTTTCGTATTTTTTTGTGTTTATTGAATTTTTTTAATATTTTAAGCAATTTTTTTACTTTTTAGACACCTAACATAAATACACCTAAAAAGTAAAAAAATTGTAAAAAAAATCTTTTAAAAATTTACTAAATATCAAAAATACAAGAATTTAGTACATTTTTTGTATTTTTATGTATTTATTAATTTTTTAAAATATTTTTTCACAAATTTTTTACTTTTTAGATACATCTAAGTAAGATGCATCTAAAAAAGTAAAATAAATGTTTAAAATTTAAAAAATATTCACTAAAAACAAAAAAACACAAAAACCAAAAAAGTCAATTTTCAAAAAACTTAATCCAGAAAACTCAAACCAAACACAGTGAATAATTTTTACTAAAAAGTCAAAGATTTTATTATCTCTACTTTTTGTACTTCTTTTCATAAAAAATTAAAAAATAATTTCAAACATACAAAAAAAAAATTATCTCATATTTTAACTAAAAAGTCAAAAAGTTATTAAAATAGTCTGTTCCCAAATGAGGTCTAAGTCTTAATTAAGATTTTTTAAATTTTCAAATCCCATTAAATTTTTAGTAATCGAAATTGCCCTTCAAATAATAATTGTTCATCATTTATAATTATCCATAAAAGAACATGATAATTTGACATTTATTTGATTTTCAAAACTTTAAAATATCAACTTTCAAATTGAAAAAAACTATTAAAAAACATTACCTGCCAAAAAAAAGCTTTTTTTTTTTAAACTGAAAAAAAAATTAAATTATTTTTTTGTGCAAAATTGAAAATTTTGTGTCTATAAAAGAGTATGATGATGGAACATTGTATGCAAAATTGAAAAAAAATAAAATAAAATAAATAAAAAACTTTAAAAATAAAAAAAAAATTTGATTATGTTGTCAATTTTAAAACTTATAAAAACTGTTAATATTCTCGGTTTTATTGAACAGCTGAATCAAATCAAATAGTAGAAGGATAAAAATATTTGATCTCACACTTTGCTTTTTTTATTAGTTACTGAAGCAATTATCTAGAACATTACTATACAAATTTGATAATGTTCTTAATTTTAAAAATTGGGAAAAAAATGATAATATTATCGATTTTACTAAATAGGGCTTATTGGTTCAAAAAATCTTAAATAAGACCTAAGTTACCATAACATTTGTAAATTAGACTTTTAGGTGATTAACTCTTTTTTTAATAGTAAGAAAAATAATTTTAAAAAATTGATACGGGAGACATATTTTTAAAATTTGTTTTTAAATTATCAATTATACAGCAAATAAGCTTCTGATTATCTTAATAATATGATTAAAGAATTAATAATAGGATATTTATAGAATCACACAAAAAAATACATATCAATAGATAAGATTTTATGAGATTTATATGCCTTATCTAATTTTGTGATAGAGTTGTGTGTTTGTAGACTAAACAATATAATAAAAAATTGATTTATACAAAATATTTTCCTCATTTGGGCCAAAAAAAAGAAAGAAGAGAGAATGAGAAACTTACTGCAAACAGGACTGCATGTGACACAATCAACCTCACATTGCTCAGGACAAGCAATGGGACATGTAAACTCTCTCCAATAGCACGCTTGATAAGCCTTATTCATGCATCTGGCTTTCTTAGGAAAAGTCGAAGGTGGCGGAGTTGAAGATGGCAACGGTGGAATAGAAATAGGAGTAAGAGGAGGTATGGGCACTGTTAATGTACACTAAACCTAACCCACTAACCTAACCCACTACATCCACCCCACTAAACCTAACACACTTACCATCTCCACTACCACCCACCACCTCCACTACCATCCACTACCACCACTCACTTACCTCACACCTCTCCTATATAATAGCTTCTAACATACAAATCAATACACATCAATCTTGTAATATATACACATCAATCGTGTATCATACATACAAACAATCAAATAATACATCAATCTTAATATGGTATCAGAGCAAGGTTAACAATCTAATCATTCTGCTTCACCGGCGGGCGGCAGTCTCGCCTTGGCCGCCCGCCGGACCTGTACACCTACCTTCACTCAGCAGCCGCAGAAGCCCCACATCTGCCACCGTAAAACACCCTCATCAGTTTAATCATCAACCTCATCTAGCTCCTCAGTCAGCAAGTCGTGCTCCTCCTCCGCAGAAGCACTGTGCCGCCGCTACCAACACACACCATTACTTTGCGGGAGGAGGGTCTCTTCTCTCTCTCATGGCGATGAACACCACCGAAGCCTCGTGGAGCTGCTCCAAAGCAGATGCAGCTTCTTCCCCAGCCGACTCAGCTTCCATCCGAAGGGACTGAATATCTTCGCCTCCGCCGTCCGATCCAAACCCTTCCCCGTCGATCACAAGCACGGGATCTACCTCGTCCTTCCTTCAAAGTCCCTCTCGGCACCTCTTCTTCTCTCGGCATGCATCTCTCTCTCTACGCAGAAAGAGAGACACAGCAGCAGCTCGAGGAGACACACACACACGGCACACACCGAACCCATCTCATGACCAACGGACTGACTCTCTCTCTAGTTGGCAACAACACAGCCACAACAACCTAGGCTCTCTCTCGGGTGGGAGAGGGAGAGAGCATTTCTTTGAAGCAAAATACATACACTCATGCACTGATCTCTTCCCTCTCACTACACACGGCAGCTCACACACATAGAGACACCACACATGCAAACTTATCTTTCTCTCTCTCTCTCTCTATGTGTTCAATTCCGGTGAGCTGGGTTCTTTACACTCTCGAAGCCCTCGCGCTAGGGGCCATTAAAAAATGTTCAAAGCTGCATGATCTCTCTCTCTCTCTCGGCAGATTTGAGAGTAAAACAAAAAAAAAAAAAAAAAAAAAAAAAAAAAACATCCCTCTCTCTCTTTCCATCGGTATTGTGAACACAATTGGTGTGGTGCTTCTTTTTCTTTTATTATTAAACACTTAGTGCTCCTTCTTTTTCTTTTATTATTAAACACTTACTTGGTGAGCCCCTTTCACACCCACACACTATTAAACACTTACTTGGTGAGCCCCTTTCACACCCACACACTCACACATGCACCTCTGATTTTTTAATCTTTCAACTTTTTTCTTTTTTTTATTTTTTATTCTTCACCTCACGTGGCATGTTTCTTTCTGATTGTTATTTTCTTTTATCATCATCACATTACACTCATCATTTCTTTTAAACTTTTCTTCTGCCAACCTGTTCCCATTGATTTTATAATTTCATTTATTTTATCACATATCTATTTAAAAAAAAAAAAAACAAAAAAAAAAAACAAAAAAATCATAAACACAAAACACACCACACACCGTTTTATTCATGACAGGGAATTAACCCCCATCACATTTCTACACACAAAAAAAAAAAAAACAAAAAAAAAAAAAAACAAAAACAAAAACAAAAAAAAAACAAAAAAAAAAAAAAAAACAAACAAACAAACAACAACACAAGCTTTGTTTTCTTTTCTGCAGCGGCCATACATCGACCTCACTTCTTCTCTACTCTGCCGCCGGTCTTTTCTTTTTGCCTCCGTCCTGGGCGGCCCTTGCCAGTGTTGCCTCCGTGTTTCCCACTCCACTGGGCACGATCACTACTCCCTGCTCCTCCACTGCCGCATATGGCGGCCCTCCAAATCGGAACATCACGGTGGCCTTCCGCTTCAGCTCCTTGTTTTCTGCCCTTAGCACGCTTATCTCTGCTCGCGCATCCTTATACATGCGTTGGAGCAGAGCCAGCTGGGAGTTTAATTGCTGCACCTCATTTGTCCTACTCTGCAGCCGGTGCGACAAGTTTGTGACCGCCGTCATGGACTCCACACATGCCTTCAAAGTATACTGATTAGCCTCCACATCCGTTTGCACCGCCATTTTTTGCTCCACAGACCGCATCGGAAAGTTCAGCGGAGCAAACCCAGCGGTGTTTGGTTGAGGTTCACTGGCCACCGCACCAGCTCTCTCTCCTGTGGACTCATTGAGATCGGGAAAGAGGGTGAGCAGTCCACGGGAAGACGAGGCCATTTTCTCTCAGCAAAACGACCTCTCTTTCTCAGCAAAACGAAGAATTTTTCAGAGGTCTCTCTCAGTTTTTCTGTCTCAGTTTCTGCCTCCTCCGCTTCGGTTTATAAAGACCATGACACAGAAGCAGCCACGCGCATCGCGCGCCTCTTGACGCCGACAACCTGGCACGCCTTTTCATGGCACGCCTTTTGATGAATCGGGCACGCCTTTTGATGGCACGCCTTTTGAGGGTGCGGGCACGCCTTTTTAGGGTGCGGGCACGCCTTTTGAGGGCACAACTTTTGAGGGCTCGATATATATCTACATGTATATTTTTTTTTGGGCCGCCTATCTACCCACTCATACAGTGTCTTCTACCCCGGTCAGCTTTCTCAATCCCTTTGTTTCAACCTCAAATAGGTTTCTATCTTCACACCTATTTGAGTTTGAGGGGGGGTTATACACAGTATCATGTTCAAGTCACCTCATGGCGCACTCCCTAAGTCGCCCCCTTGGTGCACCACCACAAGCTGCTACAACGGTCCGACATGACCCCATAAACTGTCTTCTACAACGGTCTGACACGACCACACAGTGTCTGCTACATCGGTCCGACATGACCCCGTAAACTGTCTTCTACAACGGTCCGACATGACCCCGTAAACTGTCCTACTACAACGGTCCGACATGACCCCGTAAACTGTCTTCTACAACGGTCCGACATGACCCCGTAAACTGTCTTTTACAACGGTCCGACATGACCCCGTAAACTGTCTGCTACATCGGTCCGACATGACCCCGTAAACTGTCCTGCTACATCGGTCCGACATGACCCCGTAAACTGTCTTCTACAACGGTCTGACATGACCCCGTAAACTGTCCTACTACAACGGTCCGACATGACCCCGTAAACTGTCTTCTACAACGGTCCGACATGACCCCGTAAACTGTCTTTTACAACGGTCCGACATGACCCCGTAAACTGTCTTCTACATCGGTCCGACATGACCCCGTAAACTGTCTTCTACATCGGTCCGACATGACCCCATAAACTGTCTTCTACAACGGTCTGACACGACCACACAGTGTCTGCTTCAACGGTCCGACATGACCCCGTAAACTGTCTGCTACAACGGTCCGACACGACCATACAGTGTCTCCTATCCCATTTTTAATTGTCAGCTTACTTTTCTGTTTTGTTACTCTCTTCAAACTCAAGTTGGTTAGTTCCTATCCTCCTTGAGTTTGAGGGGGGCTGTTAATGTACACTAAACCTAACCCACTAACCTAACCCACTACATCCACCCCACTAAACCTAACACACTTACCATCTCCACTACCACCCACCACCTCCACTACCATCCACTACCACCACTCACTTACCTCACACCTCTCCTATATAATAGCTTGTAACATACAAATCAATACACATCAATCTTGTAATATATACACATCAATCGTGTATCATACATACAAACAATCAAATAATACATCAATCTTAATAGGCACATAAGAAGGAGGAGGTGGTGGTGACAATGTAGGAACACTAGGAGGAGGTACCAGTGTAGGAACCTCAGTAGGAGGTGGCGGTGGAGTGGAGATTGGAGTAAGTGGAGGTGTGGGCAAACTGGAAGGAGAAGGTGGTGGTGAAAAAGTAAGAACACTAGGAGGAGGTGGAGTGGAAATAGAAGTAGGTGGAGGTGTGGGCACACTAGAAGGATGAGGTGGTGGTAATGATATAGGAATACTAGGAGGTGGTGGTAGTGTAGGAACCTCAGTAGGAGGTGGCGGCGAAGTGGAAATAGCAGTAGGTGGAGGTGTGGGCACACTGGAAGGAGGAGGTGCTGGCAATGATGTAGGAACACTTGGAGGAGGTGGGAGTGTAGGAACCTCAGTAGGAGGTGGTGGGCAAGGATAAGGTGTACGAGGAGGAAGTGGTGAATGGGGACTTTTCTGTTTTGGAGGCGATGGAGAACGTGGAGGAGGTGGTGAATGTGGCTTTTTCTGTTTTGGTGGCGGTGGAGAACGAGGAGGAGGTGGTGAATGTGGCTTTTGTTGTTTTGGTGGCGGTGGACTATGAGGAGGAGGTGGCGAGTGTGGAGTTTTCTGTTTTGGTGATGGTGATGGTGGAGGATAATGAGTACGAGGAGGAGGGGGTAAGTGTGGCATTTTTTGTTTTGGTGGTGGTGGAGGATAAGGAGTATAAGGAGGAGGTGGGGAATGAGATTTTTTTTGTTTCGGTGACGGTGACGGTGTACACACAGCTTGACAAGTAACACAATCTACAGTGCAATTGTTAGGGCAATCCAAAGGGCAATAAAGATTATTATTTTGGTGATAAATAGGAAAATTCTTGTTATCATGACACTTGACATGTTTAGGTTTAGGAGCTTTTGGAGTTTTTTGAGCTCCCTCAGCCACGATCACTATGAGGAGTACAAGACACACACAAAGGGGCGCCATAGGTTGAGCCATTTTGATCTTCGGTGCAATTAAAATTGTTGGGAGTTTGTGTGCATTTGGGTTCATATTAACTCTGGTTTTTATAGATGATTGGGAAAGCCAAATGCGCCCTCAAATCTAGCATATATTAGTTGGCCACGTGTTCTCATCTTTCCAAATTCCAAGTGACGTGTTCCTTAGTTTAGTAATTCAAAAGTGTCAAAAAGTCAATCTTAAATGCTTGATGTTTAGTGAGGGTTTTTTTAACATGTGTTATATGCATAAAACGAGGACAATTACACCCATTTATATGGAAAGAAGTAAAATGTTTAAAAATGATCTAAACTCAATAAATTCTTTTATAATGATACAAAACTGACACTTTATTTTCCTTCCCCCTTCATATCCCTTATATATGTATATATATATCTTTTTTTAAAAAAATAATAATAATAATTAGTTTGATAAAAATAAATTAATGTTTGTATTATAGTAGTTGCCAATAATTATTTATTTATTTATCTATAGAATTTTGATTTAGATTTCTTAAAATACACTTCTATTTAAATGTCTCTTATCGGCTTACACTTGTTGAGTGTCAAGGCAGAGATTTATTTGGTTGAATTTTTAAAAATATATATTTTTTAAATTAAAAAATTAATTTGGTAAAAAAAAATAAACACTCATTATTTTATATAATTTTTTCTTTGTTTGGGAAACAAGTAAATTTTAAAATATTATTTTCTGTATTTATTTTTATCAAACTAAATTTTAATTTTTTTACAAAAAAAGGTGTTAAAAAAAATACAAAAAACTAGAGATGTGAAGAGGTAAAATGTGAGGAAAATAAAAAGCAACAATGATTTATCTCTCATTTTTTCCCCACCCCTTTCGACTCCCTCTCTCTCTCATTGGTTACATTTTCTTTTTTTTTTTCTTTTTCTTTTTTTTTCTTGCTTCTCCAATTACCACCCGCCACGTGACAAAGGGGATGGGGGTGACCCCCAAAAGGGATCTCAAGCATTATTCAATAAAAAGTTAGTTTGGTCTTATTATAAAAGAATTTATTGAGTTAAGACAACTTTTAAACTTTTTACTTATTTCCATACAAGTGGGTGTAGTTGTCTTTATTTAATGCATTCTTAAGATGTCCTTATCGTACGTGCTAACAAAACTCTTTAAGGGAATAACTCCTTTACAAATATAGATAGGACACCCGCTTCATAAATTTAAATTTCATTTTTATTTGCCAAAAAGTTAAAGCGTTGAAATAGTTTGTCTAAAAGTACAAGTTCAAGTAAATTGATCAAAATAACCTTCCTTTTATATATATACTAGTGTATGTCTGTACCTGAAGGTACGGTATAAATAATGTTGGGATTAAAATACAGTTATTATTTCTACGTATAATGTCAATTAATTAATTAATTTAATGCATCCTCAACATTTAAGTAATCCTAGGGAATATGAATATATTAGAAACATTGTATGTTGCCACCACAAATAAGCCAATCTTATTTGAATAATTTTAGGTATCATTAAAATTTAGAAAAAATTACCAAAAATAAAAAATAAAACTTAGAATTTAATACTTATAAAAAATAAACTATTGAGTTTTTAATTTTAGAAATTTAAATATTAAATTTCTGATTTATTTTTAATCTAAACTATTTGCATGTTTTCAATCTGAACAATCTGAGATCTTTTACGTATTTTACTAAATAATAAATAAATACCATTAACAATCCAAGCAATTTGTCGGTAGAAAAAAGTAGCCATCAGTCTTTTGCGAGGTCTGTCTTTCACATATTTTTTTTCATTCTTATTAAAAAAATAATAATATATCAACACATTTTGCATTCCTATTGAAAAATAATAATAATATATCAACATAATTTGAATAGCACATAAAATAAATAAAAATATGATAGTGGCCAAGCATTTGAATGCGTAGCACAATTAAGAAAACCGACTATTATCTCTTTCCTTACTCTATTTCTTTTCAATTTCTTCACCATGTCTTTAACAAATGAAGAAATAGTCCATGAATTATGAATGAAAATTTAAATTGGGTTATAAAAATAAAAATAAAATAAAATAAAACAAAAATAATGACCTATGAGAGACATACGGGTTGAAGAAAAAATAAATAAAAAAGAAAATGTTGAGACCCAAACCAATGTCAACAGTCCCACAAACCAATGTCAAGACCCTCGCCTGATAACACAAATACAAACCCAAATCTTATAAACACAAACCCAAATTGATGTCTCTTTTACTTTGATTGAAAAGAAATATAATGATTTTCAACGCTCTGTTCCAATACTTTGTGTCTCTTAAGCTTTGTTTTCAACTTTTTCAGTAGTTCCATTGATTGCATACCTAATCACACAAACCCAAACAGAAATCTTAGAAACATAAATATTAGAAACACAAACACAAACCGAAACAACAAAAAAATAAATAAATAAATAAATAACACAAATCCAACACAATGAAACATTAAAAATCATTTGAAAAATCACTTAAGAATGTGTTAAAATCCATTTGAAAACCATTTCATGAGGATCAATTATTATTTCAAACCGAAGGATCAGATTGTATACCATACCACAAAATGAGTCGCAAAAAAAAAAAAAAAAAAAAACTACTCTTTCAACCCACCTAAATATTTCAATAAAGATGCTCTACTAATTTTTTAGCAACCTCACATCTCCTTTCATTCTTATCTTCGTAACACAAATACAAAGTTACTCACCAATTTGGAAACACAAACACCAATCCAAATCATACCAAAGCACGTACCTAATTCTATCTGTTAATCAACAACATAATCACCAAATCCTATCTGTTCATCATTATAGAAAAAACATCAAAAAATTAAAAACGAAATAGATTTGTATGTGCCTCTTCCAAGTACTTCTTCAACCTCTTTGCTACACTCTTCAACCTCTTCATCATGATCATCAATTTGGACAAATCAAAGCCTTTTATATGTACAAATTTTAGCTACAAATATTTACTTTGCACAGATCAAGTCATATACATGTATCTTATCTATTTCATCATCATTCATCATCAACAACAACAATATGCACTCACAACACCAACAACAATTAAAAGTTAATCAGCAAGAAGAACACAGATCCAATCCTAAAATCAACAATAACAACAATATGCACTCACAACACCCCAGATCATCACAACACCAACAACAATTAAAAATTAATCTGCAAGAACACAGATCCAATCCTAAAATTACTGCACATACATCAACCATTAGATATTGATTAGGAATCATCTCAGCCATTCAAATGAAATGTAAAATTAAAAATAAATTTAAAAAAAAAAAACCGTTCTACCGTATTCAAAAAGGATAAAATAAAAAATAAAAAAATCTCAGCCATTCAAACAAAATGTAAAATTAAAAATAAAAAACGAATCGTCCTCCCTTATTCAAAAAATATAAAATTAAACAAATAAATAATTAAAATCAGAGATATGTATAAATGATTTACTGTCTTTTGGTAGATGAAAATCCATATAGAATTTCTTCACCTTATAGTTACTCATCATCCTATTTCACAACAATCAAAACACAACAATTAAAATAATAATAATAATAATAATAATAATAATAATAAAAATAAATTAAATAGAAGAAAAAAAATGGACATCCATTCAAATGAAATGTAAAATTTAAAAATTCTGCTCTCTCTGTTTCTCTGCTCTCTCTCACTCTTTCAAAACTCCAAAACCCTAAATATTCACATTCATCTCTCTCTCTGCTCTCTCTCACTCTTTCTCTCTTCTCTCTCATTTATAGCCGTTGACAACACCTCATTCGTTGTCACTGACGACAACACCTCATTCGTCGCTGCCAACAGCACCTTTTCCGCCATAGTTCTCTCTCTACTCCTTCGCTACTGCCGCCCGACGAGAGAGAGCTAGTTATACGCTGCCGTAACAGGCGCATCACTGACGCAAGGTTTGTTTCTCTCCTTCTCCACCCCTTATCCGGCGTCCTCTCCAATAGCGATCGCCGGCCACTTCCCTGTCTCTATCGCTTGCGTCTGCCGCCTTGGTGCTCCATTGCTCACAATGAATGGCTCTGGAAGCACCTCTGCTTCCGTCACGTGTCTTCGGGTCGCCCAGAGTCAGGCTGGTGGTGGCAGTGGCCTTGGGAGGCTGCCAAAGGCTCTACATGGTGTGTTTATGTCCCATTCTTAGCCATGTCTCCAAGATGAAGAAAATCTGCCTTACAACGGTGGCGATGGTAACTGGGAGATGGTGAGGAATGTATGAACTCGACACGAGCTGGACCTAAAGTAGTTGTTGTTTTGCATTGTCTATTACGAGCGGTTAGGTGGCGGCGATGGTAGTGGGATGCTCAACGGTGATGCATCCGTTCATAGATCTAAACCCTAACTTGAATCATTGAGTTAGAGTAGTTATCTCTTATCTCTTTCAAATCTGATTTAGATCTATCTAGATCTACCATCTCCCATGTCATAACCCAAATCCACTCTAGAGGTTTGGATCATAACCGGTCAGTAATCATGAGATTACCTATGGTCTCAGACAGAAATCAAATCATAATTTGTCATATGGGGCCAAAAGCGGAAGCTAAATTATGAAATTTTACCTAATGAGTTGTGCATAAATGACATAGACAAAAACTTCTCATATATTCATAACTTACACTCATACATACATGAAAAGATAACATATGTCCAAGATCATTCCAGCATCATTGTTATACAAAACCAGAATGTATGTACACATACAAGGTCAAACAAGACCAATAAAAGAAAACATAAATTCAAAAGACAAAAGAGACAAAAGCCTTGCTCGTGAGACACTCATGACAGACTTCACAAAAATTTGGTATCCTTCACAGGTTCACTAAGGTTGGGGCAAGACATCCCGCTACTCATCTACATATATATATATATATATATATATATATATATATATACGGAGTGAGGGAAAACCCAGTGAACAACATCAGAGTAAAGGGATTATGTGAATGAAATCTAGTAAATAAAATAAGCATTTCTATATCATAAGCAATACATAACGGAACAATCTCGGGCCTAACAAATAACAGAATAACCTTGGATCCAACTTATATTAGATGTACGAAATGGAATTGATCATAAAATAACATAACGACCTTCGGTCCAATCATTTACAGCTGTATAATGACCATTCGGTCAACTCGCAACGGATAATCAGACTTGTCAAATGTTCAGAACAACTTTGGGTCCATCTTATCAAATGTACAGAATGACCTTGGGTCCAATCCAATTACACAAAATGATCTTGAGTCCAATTCAAATATATAAAATGACCTTGGGTCCATTCTATATATTGGTGTCATATCAATCACATTTACAGATATCATATTGATCAGTCAGATAGAAATTCATTCACACTTGCAAAATCACAGTCTCGGAAAAGCTTACCACATTAGGACATTCAAAAAATGAAGTAAGTAAGAAAATATTTATACTAAGATATTACTCACAATGATTTGGTTGTTGACTTGTCCTTGTGGATGATCCTACTCAATAGATAAACATACACACATTGAATCACATTGCTTAATTGGATTGTTCTTTAACTTATTCAATTATATTAGGTTTCTTTTTAACTCTTAAATTCATTTAGGATGTTCAAGTCATGCCTAAGAATGCCCAGAAGGGAATGAGAATGCACACGTGATCAGAATATGTCTTTTTAAAATTTGCTAAAACAGAGCACTTCGCTCAAGCACAACATTAGTCGCTCGAGCGGACCACTTGGTCTACAAAAGTACTAGATGGTTTGAATCTAAACTCAATGTTCGCTGGAGCCAAGGTGCCAAATAAAAGATAGTCGCTTGAGCAGTGACTCGGTCACTCGACCCAACTGCAATTTCCCGCAAAAATACTGGATGCATGAAATGTATGCTCGGGCGATAGATTATTCGCTTGAGCGGTGAGGCAAAATTCTAGAAATTCCAAAGTAGAGTTAAGCTTGAAACACATATTCAAAGTATAAGATTCATGCATGATGCAACCCAAAACCATGAAAATTCTTCAAAAACATAAGTACATGGCCAATTACTAAATCAAACTTCATGATTTTGTAAAATTGAATCTTAAAACTCCATAATTGAAACCAAAACTCCCATGCAAGTATCAATTATTTCCAAACTCTTTTCCAAAGCTTCAAAAACATGCAATTCATTTTCAAAACTTTGTAAATCATGGAATTAAGCTCTAAAACTTCATAATTCATGAATGCATGCAGAAGATAGCTTCAAAACTCAATATGGATGGCATGAATTGTGTTCAAACATATGAAACTCTATCAAATTATGCATGCTTGTATGAATTAACCTCTAATTCTTCATTCTAAGCTCAATTCTTACATTTGAACACATAATCCTCTTGAATTCACATATTTGATGGTTTAAACTCATGAATTAAGGTATAAACACTTACTTATAATATTCAAGAACACCAATTCTAGCAACAACTTGAGTTGTTCTACCTAATTCTCCAATTTCGTTGCCAAATTCCAAGTTCACAAGCTCCTTCTCTCTCTAAGTTGCTCTCACTCTCTGTCTAACTTGTAAAATTCAACCAAAATGAAATTTTTGAGCTCAACTCTTAATTATAACTTATATATATATTAATTAGCTTAATTATCACTAATCAAGGATTAAGGGATGAATTACGTTTAAAATTAATTAATTAAAACTTAATATTTTTGAACTGAATCAAAATTTAATCAAATATCTCATTAGACTCTAAAAATTATGCCGATCTCAATAAATCAACCAATTTCGATTTCTGACACCATTAAGGCCTTCAATTTTTAGATCAAGTAGAAATCATAACAAATTTTTCTACAATTAATAGATATGTAATCAAAACCACATTAATAACATAATTATCAGTAAAATTCACACTTAGCACATAAGCACGTAAAATTCACACTTAGCACATACGCACATACACAATTAAGGAATTAAAAGCATAATATAGAACGGGATTGTCACATTTCATCTATTCAAATCTATTTGATGTGGTTGAAGATAAAGATTGAACAAATATGTGTTTGATTTCTTTGAGGAGTTGCACTATTAGGATAAGGAAGATAGATGTTCAATTTTTTTATTTTTTTATTTTTAGTTCTTGTTCAATGGTGTATTTATCAAATCTATGATCCTTTTTTTTTTTTTTTTTGTGTGTGTGTGTGGTAGTTCTTGTTGTTATTGTTGTTGATGATGATAATGATAATGATGATGATGATGATCATGGAGATCTCAATTTTTTTTTTCTCTTGATGATGGTAATGAAACAAATTGCGAGAGAGAGAGAGAGAAAGAGAGAGATAGAAGATTTGAACAGGTATAATTTGGTTTGGCTTGGTATTTCAACAAATAGAAACAAAATAGAATAGAGATTTTTTAAACAGATAGAGAGAGAAAATAGAAGTGGAAAGAGAAATACATAGAGAGATAGAGAGAGAAACAGATAGAGAGAGGAAAGAGAAATGAAGAGAGAAACAGATGAAGAGAGAAAATTTGAAAATTGTATGAATTTGAACAAATTGAAAAAATAAATCATAAAAAAAATTCACTAGATAGACTTAAAATTTGAACAGATAGTCAACGAAAAATCAACACATAAAAAAAGTCAACAGATAAATTAAGAGGTAAAATTAGAAACAAAATATCTTCTAAAATCAATAAAGGACTTTTCAACAAACTATTTCATAAATGGTAGAACTCTCACCAACAAAAAATATTTACTGGACCTAATGCCTTATGTCCTCCTCACTTTGGATTTTTCAACAATTTTCTCATATAAAAATTATTAAACACACCATATATATGAACAGATAAAATTTTATAGTATATTTACACACAAGTTTCATTTTGTGAATTTATACTACATTGAGTCTTAAATAAGATTTGTTACTCCTTTAAGTCCCATTAATTTTTAATAAACAAATTACCGATCAAACAATGGTTGTTCATCATTTGTAATTGTTTATGAAAGAGTATGGTGATGTAACATTTATTTTGATTTTTAAAAACTTCAAAGCATCATAATATTTACAACATACATTTATTTTTGATAAAATTTATATTTCTACAATCAAAACAATGAAATTTATCAAATAAGACTAATATTAAACATAAAATTATATAAAAATAAAAATATTTTTTTAATATAAACTTATAATTTAAATTATTTTTAATAGTCAGTTTTCTTAACTTACTTGTTCTAATTTTTTCTTATAAAATATATGGAGTTGGTTGAGTTAATTAAGAGAAAAATTCATACAAAATTGAAAAAAAAATAATCATACTTAAAATGAAGAAGTTACACCAAAAAAAATTATAAATTCCATCCAAAAATAAACAAATTAGATTGCAACTATGAAATTTATCTAAAATATATGATCCATAATATTTGGAGAAAAAAAAATTAAGTTTGAAGAAATTTCTCAGTTGACAAAACAATTATATGCACTACAAAAAAAAAAACACTTTTGGCGACTAAATTTTTAGTCGCCAAAAGTCCGTTTTTAGTCGCCGGAAGTCGAAATTTTACTTTCCCCGACAAAATTTTTTAGTCACCAAATTAAAAGTCTTTAGCGACCAAAATTTTAGTCGCCAATAGTGTTTTACACTTTTGAAAATCATACATTTACCGACTAATAATTTAGTCACCAATACTCACTCAATCGCCGGCTACACTGTTTAGTCGCCAAAATAAAGACTTTTGGCGACTAATAATTTTAGTCGCCAAAGGTGTCGTCGAAAAAAAAAACCCACTTTTTTTTGCTTTTCCTGAGTTTCGAACCCCAACCGTCCCGCATTCCGAACCTTTTTGCAACACACTCCCTCCACTATACCACTACAACATCACATGAATGTATATGCAATATATATTATTTATATAGTATATTAACCGGTATTAATACAAAATAATATATATAAATATAATTTTTTTAATTCAATATAATTTATGTAAAAAATAAATTATTTACTTAAAAAAAATTTAGGCCACTTTTGGTGACTAAATTAAATTTTTAGTCGCCAATTCTATCATTTTGGCTACTAATTATTATTTAGTCGCTAACAAATTAAGTTCCGCCTAGAAATAAGAGGTTTTGGCGACTAAACCTGTTTTTAGTCGCCAAAAACGTCCTCTTTTGGCTACTAAACTGAATTTTAGTCGGCAATGGACTGTTTTTAGCTACTAATTTTTTTTTTGTAGCCAAAAAGCTTCACTTTCAGCGACTAAACTGTATTTTGTCGCCAAAACTATCACTTTTGGCTACTAAATCATTTTTAGTCGCCAAAAATCATGACTTTTGGCTACTAAATCATTTTTAGTTGCTAAAACCCCCACATTCGGCGACTAAACTGTCTTTCAGTCGCTAATACCCTCATATTTGGCGACTAAACTCTTTTAGTCGGCAAAAGTTATCAATTTTGGTGACTAATCCATTTTAGTTGCCAATTGTACAACTTTCAGCGACGAAAAATGTAATTTTAGTCGCCAAAAGTGCTTTTTGTTGTAGTGATGGAATATTTCTGTGCAAAATTGAGAAATTTCTCAGTTTTTTTTTAAGTTTTAAAACTAAGAATATTACCAATTTTTAAACTTTAAAAAAAAGAAAAAAAAAACTCACAATTTTAAAATTGGAAAAAGCTGAGAAATTTTTAAAAAATTGATAATATTATCAGTTAATGCTGAAAAAAATGAGAAAGTAAAATGAATAATTTTGCAAATTGAGAAATCATTTGTTTCGTATAGCTAAAAAAATAATATTTTATTTTATAAAATTTTATATTTAGGTCAAGTTTGGGAAGTTACCAAAAAGTCAAAAAGTTACTCAAAAAGTTAAAAATTTATCACTATTCACCAAAAGTCAAAAATTACGGTTGCACAACTCCCAATCCTAATTTTCCCCTACACACTAATTTATATAATTTTTTAATACACATTTTTTCATAAAAAATTAAAAATTTAACCCAAACAATCATATTTTTTTCCTCAATTTTTTAGCCCAAAAAGACAAAAAAATATATTTATTTAGGACACCCTAAACAACCCCTTAATATATGTCTTGTTTGATAGATTTCAATTGTGTAAACTCTAAAAATTTAATTTTTATTAAAAATAAATATGTATAATAATACTTATGACATTTTAAAGTTTTGAAACAACAAAACAAAACAAGCAATACCCACTTGAATTGGAGAAATTATCTATTGTTTTTGAAGCATGGTGAGATGGTTACCAAATGATTTATAATTGGTGGAGAGAGTGCGTCAGGGGCGGAGGTAAAAAGGGATAATGTGCCCCCTGAGTTTTAGGATTTTTTTTTGGGTCAACATAAAGAATATATTTTAAATAAAAATATTATTTAGAGTGAAATATTAATGATATTTTTTAAATTATGATAACAATAATAGTTATTTTGATTGAAAATAAAGAAACTACGATAAGTCATATTCTTATTTATAAAAATTTCAATATAACAGTGATATCTACTATTATTGAAATACAAACATAATTAATCTCAATAAAGATATGAAATTTATTAGATTGTTAGTTACATTTTGACTTGTCATCCTCCATATTTTTCTTTACTATTGATTAGTGATATCACATGTCAATGATGACGGAGTATTACTATTTTATTAAATTTTTACTCATATTTTGTATAAAAAATTACTTTATCATTATTTAATTCATTTTAAAACTTATATCCATGACTGTTTTTATATTGTCTATGATACACTAGTTACAAATAATATTTTTTTATATATATATTTCTTGAAGTCAATGTAAAAATTTATATGAAATATTTTTGCAAAATTTTCAATGTTGTAATTAATAAGTTTTCCCTCTGATTTAATTTTTTGATTCTGCCACTAGGGTGGGTCCCATAATTTTGTGTGGAGGCATGAGACATAATACTTGATGATCGGTGGATAATATTATCACTTGGTGCACTTGTAATACCTAATAATTTTTTATTAGCACTCAATGAATTAATTCTCAATTCCTTTCATTTTTTAATAAAAGTAAAACAGTCATATATACCTAAATATCTTGAAAATAAGTCTTTATGAATTAGAAACAATGAAAATGGGACTTAATTAAATACCAACATTACAAAAGGAGTGTCAAATAATTAACCTATAAAAAGATGCTCCACATTACAAAGGATTATTTTGGGAAGATAGCTAAAAGCCATCTTTCAACTTTTAACCTATTTTTAGTCACATTATTTCTCACATTTTTTATATATGTTTTCAAAAAAAAATTAAAAAAAAAATTAAAAATCAACTTTTAACTATCTTCTCAAAACAACTCAAAAGAGTTCTAATTTTTGCTGCCTAAACTAATTAGAATGAAAAAAAATGCCCCCACAATGACATATACGTTATTGGATATGTGATAATTACTCCAAAATCGTTCATAGAACTAAAAACATGAAAAGTTTTGACTTGCATGCAAGTATTCGGATAAATCCTGCTCAATTTGCAGCCCAGCAATGAAGAGTGCTCTTTTATTTTTGGGTCTAGTTGCAACATTTCAGTCGAAGAAATTTTAATAATTCTTATATGAAGGTGGCAATTAAGAATATTTTCTTTAGTACTCAACAGTACCAGTCCTTTTGTTTATTTTTTTTTGAACGGAACAGTACCAGTCCTTTACGACTGTGATTATATATATATATATATATATTTTTTATTCAAAGAATATTTTCTTTAGTACTCAACAGTACCAGTCCTTTTTTCTTTTTTTTATTCTAATGATTTTATATTGGTAGGAAAAATATGTGATTTTTCACAAATAAATTAATCAATGGGAATAAAAACTAATGCGAAAAAATTAAATAGAAAACAACGCAAGAATTTTACGTGGTTCCCTCAATGTGAGATACGTCTACGGGATCGAAATCCGATTCCACTATCAATCAAAAAGTTTCCAAACGATTACAAACAAAACACGAATGGTCTCACAAACCACCCTTAGGTGAATTCCAAATAATCACAAATAAACAAGAGGAAAAACCTCACCAAATAGATGAACCAAAATCTTCCAAAACAGAATTGTAGATGACCCAAAATAACGAACCAAATCAGTTTCACCAAAATACCACCGAATTGATCATCAACAATTCTCTAGCAGCCTCACTGTGTACCACAAATCAATTAGCTACTGCTCCACAAAGCAAATCCACCCTTGTTTTGCGTGATGACAAATTGCTCTCTTATCAGCCGCTATTCCTCTACGGAAGAACTAAACAATATCAATATATATATATATATTGTGAATCTAGGTTTTTATCAAAACTCTGGTTGTATCCAAATTGAATTAGGTCTTCACAAATTAGATATAATATATTAAATATATTATACTTAAACCAAACTAAATTAAAATTCTTTAACAAACCAATTGGGTCTCAAACTCCAACAAGGAGATATAACTCAACAATTCTCCCCCTATCGACTTATGTGGAGACATCAATCATACCCGCCAAAGTTCGACACTTTAAATGTTTGTCCCTTGACAAAGTCTTAGTCAACATATCCGAAATATTATCATTGTGTAAACATTTTCGAGTTGCAACAATTTCAAATCTAACACATCACGAATCTAATGGTATCTCACATCAATGTGTTTCGATCTCGAATGAAAAATAAAATTTTTACTTAAATGAATAGCACTTTGACTATCACAATAAAGCACATACTTTTCTTGTTTCATACCCAACTCTTGCAAAAATTTCTTCAACCATAACTCTTCTTTGCAAGCTTCTGTAATGGCAATAAATTCAGCTTCAGTAGTTGAGAGAGCAACGTATTTTTGTTATTTAGATTGACATGCCACACTCCCTCAGCAAAAGTCATCAAATACTCCGAAGTAGATTTCCTAGAATCAATATTATCGGCCATGTCAGAATCTGTGAACCCATCAAGTATCGGCTTACCCATCCCCAAAACACAAACACACGTTCAAAGTCCCTCAAAGATACCTCAGAATCCATTTTACTGCTGCCCAATGTTCTTTACCCGGATTAGAGAGAAACTGACTCACCACACCAACGGCGTGAGCAATATCCGGCCTTGCACAAACCATAGCGTACATCAAAGAACCAACTGCTGAAACATAAGGAATATTTTGCATCTCTTCCTTGTCTTTCTCACTTGTAGGACATTGATTCGAATTAAGCTTGAAGTGACCCGCAAGTGGACAACCAACCAGCTTTGCTTTATTCATGTTGAACCTCTCAAGAATTTTCTCAATGTAGCTTTCTTGAGACAACCAAATCTGCCCCTCTTTGCGATCATAAACAATTTTCATACCAAGTATTTGTTTTGCCGGTCCCAAATCTTTCATAGCAAAAGACTTGCTCAACTACAATTTTAACCTGTTTATCATGGTAGAATCTTGACCCACAATTAACATGTCATCAACATAAAGCAAAAAAATAATAAATTTACTATCTGAAAAAATTTTCACACCCACTCAATGGTCCGAAGTGGTTTTAGAAAAATTATTATTCATCATGAGACAGTAAAATTTTTTGTACCATTGTCGCGGGCTTGCTTGAGGCCATACAAACTTTTTTTCAATTTGCAAACAAATTTCTCTTTTCATTTTTCCACAAAACCTTCCGGTTACTCCATGTAAATTTCTTCTTCAAGATCACCACGAAGAAATGCGGTCTTCACATCAAGTTGTTCAACTTCAAGGTTCATACTTGCAGCCATGCCAAGTACAACCCGAATAGAAGACATCTTCACAACCGGCGAGAAAATCTCATCAAAGTCAATGCCTTTCTTTTGCCCAAAGCCTTTCACAACAAGACGTGCTTTGTACCTCAAATTCTTACCATCATTCTTCAATTTGAAAACCCACTTATTTTTCAGAATTTTCCTCCCCTTAGGCAACTTCACTAAATTATAAGTGTGATTTTCTACTAAGGAATTCATCTCCTCTTCCATGGCCTTTTTCCAATCACCTTTCTTTGCATGCTCAATTGCTTCTTGGTTGCTCTCAGGCTCCCCTTAATAGGAAATCAACACAAATTCATTAGGAGGATACTTTCTTGAAGGTTGTCGGTCCCTTGTAGGTTTCCTCAACTCAAGTTGTAGTGGCAGTTCTTGAGTTGGATGCTCTTCCTTAATTTCTAGCTCAACTTCGTTAGGATTAGCATGATCCTCTACATCTTCAATAGGTGGCTGCACATTTTTCCCATTTTCATCATCCACCAAAGATGAAGGAGATGGATCCATGTCAATGAGATCACTAGTTTTTGGCTTCGGTTGATCACCTTTGTCAAAGTCTTCAATTGTTTGGTCTTCAAGAAACACAACATCATGGCTTCGAATGACTTTCTTGTCGACCAGATCCCACAATCTATACCCGAATTCATTACGCCCATAGCCAAGAAAAATACATGGTCTGGACTTGCTATCAAGCTTGGACCTCTCATCCTTTGGAATGTGAACAAAAGCTCGACAACTAAACACTCTCAAGTGCTCATAAGACACATCTTTGCCGGTCCAAACTCTTTCTGGAACATCACCATTCAAATGATAGGAAGGAGACAAATTGATTACGTCAACTGCTGTCCTCATTGCCTCACCCCAAAAGGATCTTGGCAATTTAGCTTATGAAAGCAAACACCTTGTTCTTTCCACAATGGTGCGGTTCATCCTCTCGGCAACGCCATTTTGTTGAGGAGTCTTCTTAACTGTCTTTTGGTGCCGAATGCCTTGGCTGTGACAATACTCATCAAATGGCCCAATGTATTCACCACCATTGTCTGATCAGATGCACTTCAATTTCTGCTCTGTTTCTCTTTCAACCATGGCCTGAAAATGCTTAAATACTTCTAGAACTTAATCTTTAGTTTTTAGTAGAAAAACCCAAACTTTCCTTGAATAATCATCAATGAAAGTAACAAAATAAAGTGCACCACTATGTGTTCTAACTTTTAAAGGACCACAAACATTCGAATGAATCAACTCTAAAACATTTTCTTTTCTAGAAGCAACATTTTTATGAAAAGAAACTCTATGTTATTTACCCGCCAAACAATGAACACAAGTTTTAAGATGTGTACCTTTCAAACCGGGTAGAAGCTTTTTCTTGACCAAAACTTGTAGCCCCTTTTCACTCATATGGCCAAGCCGCTTGTGCCACAATTTGGTAGAAGTATCATCTTCAAGTGCATTAACAACACCTTTACAAATTTTTTCTTGCGTCGAATAAAGTGTATGAGTCTTCTTATACTTAGCCACCACCAAAGAACCCTTTGTGAGCTTCTATATTCCATCACCAAATTTGTTGTTGTAGCCTTCATCATCTAGCTTCCCAATAGAGATCAAATTGAGGTGAATGTCAGGAACATGCTTCACATCTTTAAGCAACAACTTGCAGTCCAAATTTGTTTCCAAGAAAACATCACCCATGCCAATATCTTGGACAAATCTTCATTACCCATTCGAACAGAACCATAATCTCCTTTAGTATAGGTAGTGAAGAAATCAACTCGAGAAGTCACATGAAAAGAAGCACCGGAATCAATCACCCAATTGCTCTCTTGGCCCACAAAATTGATACAATCATTTTCACAAATGACCATGAGATCATCGGTAGTAACTACCGTTGTGTCTTCTTGCTTCTTATCCGCAATTTTGTCACACATTTTCTCCTTATTCTTGAGCTTTCGGCATTCTCGCTTCATGTTCCATTTCTCATGGCAATAATAGCACTCAATGTCTTTCTTTAATAAAGAACCATCTTTTAATTTTTCACGGCTTTGATCACGACCATGAGGAGTCTTACTACTCCCCCTTGTTTTCCTTCGGCCTCTCATAACAAATGCTTCCGAATGAGAGGAACCCGCTGATTTTCTTCTAGTTTCTTCATTCAACAAGCTACTAGTGACTTGGCCCATTGTGACAACTCCATCAGGTGCTGAATTACTAACTGTCACAATCAAAGTCTCCCAACTTTCGGGTAAAGAACTAAGTAGCATCAAAGCCTGCAACTCATCATCAAAAATAATTTTCATAGAAGCAAGTTGGTTAACAATACTTTTTATTTCATTCAAATGTTCTGGAATGGGACTGTCATCTTTATATTTTAAATTAACCAACTTACGAAATATAAAGGCTTTATTTGTGACTGATTTTCTATCATAAAGACTTTCTAATTTTTTTCATAAATCATGTGCCGTAGTTTTAGTAGCAACATGATGAAACACACTGTCATCAATCCATTGACGGATAACACCAACGACTTTTCGATTAAGCCTATTCCATTCATCATTTTTCATACCCTCGAGTTTGCCACTATCACCCTCAATGAGTCCATACAAATCTTTACAAACTAATAAGTCCTTCATTTTAATTTCCCAAGTTACCCAATTGCTTCCATTGAAGCTAGACATATGACCCACATTCCCCTCCATTGATTTACACAAATAAATAAACTCAAATAAATCGTAAGCTCTGATACCAGTTGTTAGGGAAAATATGTGATTCCCCACAAGTAAATCAATCAATGGGAATAAAAACTAATGCGGAAAAATTAAATAAAAAACAACACAAGAATTTTACGTGGTTCCCTCAATGTGAGGTACGTCCACGGGATCGAAATCCGATTCCACTATCAACCAAAAAGTTTCCAAACGATTACAAACGAAATACGAATGGTCTCACAAATCACCCTTGGGTGAATTCCAAATAATCACAAATAAACAAGAGGAAAGACCTCACCAAATAGATGAACAAAAATCTTCCGAAACAGAATTGAAGATGACCCAAAATAACGAACCAAATTAGTTTTACCAAAATACCACCTAATTGATCATCAACAATTCTCTAGTAGCCTCACTCTGCACCACAAATCAATTAGCTACTGCTCCACAAAGAAAATCTACCCTTGTTTTGCGTGATGACAAATTGCTCTCTTATCAGCCGCTACTCCTCTACGGAAGAAATAAACAATATCAATATATATATATATATATATATTGTGAATCTAGATTTTTATTAAAACCTTAGTTGTATCCAAATTAAATTAAGTCTCCACAAATTAGATATACTATATTAAAATATATTATATCTAAACCAAACTAAATTAAAATTCTTTAACAAATCAATTGAGTCTCAAACTCCAATAAAGAGATATAACCCAACATATATAACATAACTCCTAGTTGTAAAACATTCGAAATATCTATTAACATAACTCCTAGTTTTCTTTTTTTTATATAACATAACTCCTAGTTGTAAAACATTCCTAGGTGTGAAGTTTGAAAATTCAACAATGCTAGAAATTCGAAATATCTATTAAGAAAAATATCAACAAAAAATAATACATTTCAAGAGCATTATGGGTTCGTTGGGAAAGTGAGTTGATTTTTTGTCTTTTTAACTATTTTAGTTTGGAGTTAAAAAGTCTTATTTAGAAAATATTTTTTTGACTTTTTTAATTTTTTGTAAGAAAAATGATATAATAATTATGAGTTGGATATGATGTTTTGTCTTATTAAACTAAAAAAATTATTTTGTTTTGTTTTGTTTTTTTTTTTTATTAAAAAAAAAAAAAAGCCCCAAAACCAACCCAACCTCTCTTTCCAAACGAAGCCTATATAAAATTGAATCTATACCATCTAACAATATCCTCAATAAGTTCCTGGATTATTTTTTCTGGGCTCATACATTTTCTATTGAAAATTTGGAGTGTTTTGGGAAGTTAGTAAAAAATTAATTTTTTTAACTTTTTTAGTCTATTTTATCTTTTTAGGTAAAAATTATGAAAAATAATATGACCCAAAATGAATAAAAAATTAAAAATTAATTATTTACCCTCTTCCCAAAAGACCCCTTATATAGTGGTTTGGGCAAGGGCAAGTGCAAGTGGCAAGCGGTGTCTATGTTGATTTTTATTTGTTAAACAGTGAAGCAAGTACTTTTGTTTAGATTTTATTTTTTAGGATAAATTATCAATAAGTCTTAATAGTTGAACTTAATTTCCATCAAGTCTTACTGAAAATAAGTCTTGGTAAAATTGTCGCTAAAAATAATTTTTTTGTGACAATTTTTTATATATGTCGGTAAAAATCGACAATTAGTGACTTTTTTTGTCATGATTTTTATAAATTATAAGTAAAACTTACAATAAGTAACTTTTTTATGACATATTTTTTTCTTAAGACCTATTAGACAATAAGTTTACTTATTAAGATTTACACATAAGTACTTATATTTTTTATTTTTTAGACAAGAGAACAAATATCATGTGATGAATGGTAAAGAGTATTACTCCAAAACTACTAAATAAACCTCTTGTGAAGTTTACCACTTCTTTTTCTTTGAAAATTGTGCATTTGGAACAAAATTTTTATATTTGGATTTTCTCATATTTCTCTATTAGTGACTTCTTTTTCATAAAGTGAAAGTTTTTAGTTTGATCGTATAGAGATTTTGGCTTATTTTGAGATGGTGTTAAAAAGTAATTTTTTGGCTTTTAATCAAGATTTTGGTTTTTTTTAGATAAATGATTTGAGAAGTTGATAAAAAGTTACTTTTGTCTTTTTTTATTAATATTTGTTTATAATGTCAAATCACAATAAAATGAACAAACTACCCCCATTCAATTTAAAATATTTACAACTTCACTCATGTAGCACATTTTGACCCATAAAGGATAGAATTATAATTTCACCAGTGGTTGCAAACCAACTTCCCAAATGAAAAAAAATATAAAAAAGCCAACTTTTGGCATTTGCTACAAATCTAAAAAAGTGGCTAAAAGCCAAGTTCCCAAAATACCCTTTTGAAGTAGAGGCAAAAAAGATTTACACCTATTTTGGGAAGTGGGTTAAAAGTCACTTTTCAACTTTTAACCCACTTCTCTCTCTTACAAAAAATTTAAAAAAATCAAAAAATAATTTTTAATCATCTTTCTAAAACACCCTTAGATATAAAATCTCCGTCAAACAATGACATATGTAAGGGTGGCTGACATGGGCCACGACTCTCCCAAACTTTAGAAAATTCTACATAATAACTATTTTAAGCATTTATACAATAAACTCTACAAAAATTGACTTTTTATGACGGCAAAATGCCGTCGCAAATACTCAAAATGCCGTCTCAAAAGGTTTTTTGCGACGGCAGAGGACTTTTAGCGACGGCAAGTGGGGGGTCACAACAAAGGGAGTTGAAAAAAGGTTTTATCGACGGCACGTTGCCATCGCCTTTTTTTTTTGCGACAGCAAAGTTGCCTTTTTGCGACGGAATTTTGCCGCCGCCATTAATATGAAAAAATCTGAGATTTTTTGAGACGGCACTATGTTGCCGTCGCTAAAGGTGTTATTTGCGACGGCAAAAATGTTGTTGCTAAAGAATTTTTATTGCGACAGGATACCAGCCGTCGCTAAAAAAATATTTCATACAGCACGATATGCCGTCGCTAAAAGATTATTTGCAACGGCAAAGAATACTGTCGCAAAAGGCTTTTGTCTCAGCTCGTGCGGATATCATTTGCGACGGCAATGTGGTGCCGTCTAAAAAAAAAATGCAATAAAATTATTAAAAATATGAAAATTACCTGTGTTAAATAAAAAATAATTGAAAAAGAAACCAATAATTACATAATAATATAAAAATTCCATTCATCCATAATAAAAATATTCTTGCATTCATTCATTACAACACATTAGCAAAATTATCCCACTACATAATATTGCATAATACATATACAATATTTAAATACATAATGTTGTTCACAATTCAAAATAACGTAAATCAAAAACAAAAGTTTCCCTCATGATTCTTCCGTGGGTAACAAAAATAAAAGTAAATCGCAATCTTCATACGCCTGTATTCCACAAAAAGAAAACTGCTACTTGGGAAATATCTGCCAATAAAAAATAAAAAATTAACTACTATATAATTACAAAGATAATTAAGTAAATAATTTTGGCTAGACGGAAATCCGGTTCTAACTCCCAAATCGTGAACTCGATTGGAGTCTCGTCTTCTCCCACAAGTCTCTTGTGCCTAGGCAGTCGTGTGGGCCAAGTTTCGTACTAAACCAACGCCGTTTGGAGATTTTGGGGCGTCAACACCTCCAATTCAAATTTCTTAATAAACTAGTTTGCCTAGGTCGAAATCTGACTCTAACTCCCAAACCGGGAACCCGATTAGAGTCCCGTCTTCTGCTACAAGTCTCTCATGCCTAGATGGTTGTGTGTGCCAAGTTTCATGCTAATCCAACGCCGTTTGGAGATTTTGGGGCGTCAACACCTCTAATTCAAAATTCTTAATAAACTAGTTTGCCTAGACTGAAATCTGACTCTAACTCCCAAACCGGGAACCCGATTGGAGTCCCGTCTTTTCCCACAAGTCTCTCGTGCTTAGACGGTCGTGTGTGCCAAGTTTCGTGCTAAACCGATGCCGTTTGGTGATTTTGGGGCGTCAACATCTCTAATTTAAGTTTCTTAAGGAACTAGTTTGCCTAGAATGAAATCCGACTCTAACTGCCAAACCGGGAACCCAATTGGAGTCCCGTCTTCTCCCACAAGTCTCTCGTGCCTAGACGGTCGTGTGTGCCAAGTTTCGTGCTAAACTGACATTTTGGGGCGTCAACACCTCCAATTCAAATTTCTTAAGGAACTAGTTTTGCTTAGAGTGAAATCTGGCTCTAACTCCCAAACCGGGAACCCGATTGGAGTCCCGTCTTCTCCCACAAGTCTCTCGTGCCTAGGCGGTCGTGTGTGCCAAGTTTCGTGCTAAACCGACGCCATTTGGTGATTTTGGGGAGTCAACACCTCAAATTCAAGTTTCTTAAAGAACTAGTTTGCCCAGAGTGAAATCCGACTCTAACTCCCAAACTGGGAACCCGATTGGAGTCCTGTCTTCTCCCACAAGTCTCTCGTGCCTAGGTGGTCGTGTGTGCCAAGTTTCATGCTAAACGGACGCCGCTTGGTGATTTTGAGGCGTCAACACCTCCAATTCAAGTTTCTTAAGAAACTAGTATGCCTATAGTGAAATCCGGCTCTAACTCCCAAACCGGGAACCCGATTGGAGTCCCATCTTCTCCCACAAGTCTCTCGTGCCTAGACAGCCGTGTGTGCCAAGTTTCGTGCTAAACCGACGCCATTTGGTGATTTTGGGGTGTCAACACCTCGAATTCAAGTTTCTTAAGGAACTAGTTTGCCTAGAGTGATATCCGACTCTAACTCCCAAATCGGGAACCCAATTAGAGTCCCGTCTTCTCCCAGAAGTCTCTCGTGCCTAGGCAGTCGTGTGTGCCAAGTTTCGTGCTAAACCGACGTTGTTTGGTGATTTTGGGACGTCAACACCTAGCAAAATCCATTTTTAATTTTTTTTTCTTTCTTCTTACATCTTAAGAGCACTTTCAATAGAAAAGCTAAGAGTGCACTAGTGTTAGGTGTCACAGTGGAATTGTGCAGTTTGAAACACTCCTAAATAGGCAATTGCAGCAAAGCCCTTAATAAGAGAGAGAAGGAAATGGATAGATAAAATTGGATCTTATTTTCATACTTAACACACATTTTAACTACATCATTTGAACATCTAATAACTTCCCAAATTAACAAATATTTTTAAAAATGAAATTAAATCATACTTTTATGATTTTTTTGTCAATTAACAAACACTTCAATACACAATTTTATCCATACCACCATAGCATTTCTTAACCAAATCCTATTTAATATTATTTATATATATATATATATATATATATATATGTACATGCGCATGTAACCTTGACAAGAATATTCTTCATATGGCAAACCTCATACTTACTCTAATAAATGTCTTGATTGTATGAAAACACTGCAATAATCTTAAGTTTTCTTCATTTTTTGTGTCTTCTGGTAGAATGTTAACAAGTTAGTATGTTAAGTTAGTACTCAACCCCCAAATTTAGAGAGGTATTTACGGAATGAAGAGAAAATGAATTGAGAAATATAAAAAAAATAATAATAATAATTTATATTTCATTCATATTTTTCATTCATTCTTTCTTTCTTTTTTTTTTCTTTTTTTTTTCTCTTCTATAATTTTTTGAAAATTTGAAGAGGTGTGTATATTAAACTTTTCTGAAAATTTTAGATATAGCATGCATCTTAAATCACTGAGTTGACTCACTCGGATTTAATCTAAGTTAACTCAACTCACTTCACTCCTTTCTTTAACATCATCCTCAAGATTTCATGGCCAGAATTCATCCGATCACAAATCCCTTAGAAATTATCACCACCACAAAACAATGTAAAGATGTTAAACAAATCAAGCTATTCAAACTCAACTCATTTTATTTGAGATTGATTCAATTTGTAAATAAGTCAAATTTAAACACCATTTTAAACTCGTTAAGTTTTTAAATCAAGCTCAAACAATCTATTATTTGGATTGATAATCTTATATATACTATTAAGAAAAAAACCATAGCAGCATCATTCTGTTTTTTTTTTTTTTTTGACTAGCAACCTTCCCAAGATATGGTTTTTTGGGCATACTCTCGCCAAATAAATTTTAAATATCTATAATCATTTACAAATCACATATATTGGTTAAATTTGAAAAATAATTAAAAATATTAAATTCAAAACATCCAAATTTGCATTTCTTGTCTCAAAGTTTGTCCCATTATCCATTGGACTATCCGTGCAAATTTTAACATCAAATGGTAAATAATGAAACATTATACATGCCACATTATTTTTAACCCTGTGAAGTCACAAGGAAATGCCCTATTAACTGAGAAAAAGAGGATTTGTCTCTTATACATGATCATGACTATTTGTTTGATCCTTCTTCATGATTGAGGGAGGTGTGTCTCTATGCAAAAAAAAAAAACATTAAATTAAATTAACATTACAGCTAGAAAAGCCCATAACAAATCTTGATCAACTCACAAAGGGGGGAACCAAATGGATCATTGCAAAGTTGTAGTAATTATGATCATTCAACCATTTTTTCAATTTTGCAATTTATAAAGAGGACAAAAGGTTTGGATTAGATTTTGCACTACTAAGAGGTTTGTTGAGAAGTCACATTCATCATATCTTTAATTGTATTTGTTTGTGTAAAAGACTGTTGTGCATTCAACATAGGATATATTATAAAGCACCATTTCGAAGTGCAAGATTGGATTACCAAAAGTACAACTGTGTGGGTAAAAATCTGACCACACTGCCCGTTTAGTGATCAGCAGCAAAGCACCGGCAGAATAGATGGCTCCAGCAACCTGTAACAGAAAAGAAAAGCTCCGGCGGTGGTTCTTCCACCCGGGGGTACTCCGACGATCAAGTCAGTATGTTTCTCAAGGATAATCAAGTATTAAACTGAATACTTCAAAGTAATGAATTACATACCTTAGACCCACGGGGGTGCCTCTCTTTTATAATATACTCAATCCAAGTCCAACTAGAAGTATGACTTCTATGAACTCCAATCTTAGTGCTTACTCTGGACTCTTTAAGAGATAGAGATAAACTCCCTAAGAGCTTTATCCTTATCTTAACTAAGTCCCCTCTTTGCTTTAGGACTCTTGTCCCTTATCTTCGGACTCCGACATCTTCGGAGATGACCTCGGCTTCTCCGAGATTACCTCGGCTTAACTACCAGGGCACGTGGCACCTCGGCTTATACGTCGGTGTCACCATGCCACGTGTTAATATTCAAAAAATATGTCCCCACAACTGCCCCCTAGGTTCCATTACCTCCGCATTCTGAGGTGATGGAACCTATTCCGAATTTTTTGTCACTTCCTTTCTGAAAAATGGCTCAAGAAGACTGCTTTGCCAAGATTATCCTCTTTCAGCCGACGTGTTCTCTTCGAAGAACGAGGCTTCGGTCGTACTCCCCTATGCACATGAGCTGTCATTCATATCTAACTGTTTCTTCCACGTGTTTCGTCTTTAGTGGAGCGTGTCAATGACGCGCCTGGAAGCTGTCTGTTCGTTCGTCTGCGCCGTCTGACGCGTGCGTTACCCTAGGCGCAATAATTGCCCTATTTTTGCCGCCGTTTCAAATTTTTGACAAAACTCCTTTTGCCTCTATCTTTTCTTCACTTTTTCTTTTCATCTTCTTTACTCTTTCTCTTCCGAAAGCTCGTTCTTCCTCTTCAAATCTGCCATTGCTTCAATTTCTTCTCTGGAACTGTTCTTAATCCCGTATTTCTTTGCAAAGCCTTTTTTGCTGTCGCAACTGGTTTCTGGGTTCGACGAGTATTGCCTTGGCTTCACTTCTCCTGGTAAGACTCCTTCCTTTAATTTCCTTCATTTTCTTTATGCGCTATTGCCAGTCTGTTGCCATTGCTGATTTTACTCGAGGTCTGGGATCTACTTGTATCTTGAATTTTGTGGCTATATTTTGAACCTCTATGCTTTTCCATCATTCTCTCTGCCGCTGTTCTTGATTTTTTCCTGTACCTCTATTGTTTCTGAAAATTACACCTCTGTTCTTGAATCTGAAACTTCGTTTTTGTTTTCTTCTTTTTTTTTTTTTCTTTTCCTGCCCCAGATCTGTGCCCTCGATCTTTATCTTAATAGTTCGTAGATTTGGGATTTGTCTGTAGAACCCTTAATTCTTTAGGGTAACCTGAAAAACGCCCGTGTTCTGAAACATATTCCTCTTAGTTTAGGCCGACATAATGGGTATGTGGAGGCATAGGGTAAATACCCCAACAAGTCTTGAATACTTTAGGCAAGAATTCTCTATCCCAGCCGACGTTCATCTTAAGCTGGCTGGGGATAATGACACTATCGTGCCTACAGACCATACAATGCCTTTTCCAGTAGTTGCTTTTATCGAATGTGGACTTCGGCTTCCACTCGATCCCCTTTTTCGTCAAGTTCTCTATTTCTATAAGCTAAACCCCATGCAACTTACCATCAATTCCTATAGGGTGATTAATGGTATTATAGCCTTAGCTAGGCAAGAAAACCTTAGAATCACCCTAGCTGACCTTCAATATTGTTATACCATGTGCCCTCTTGATCTGAAGGATAGGGGTTTTGTCTATTACCTTAAGCCGAGATCCACTCAGTACAAAATTATAGCCGACCTCCCAGATTCCAACAAGGGGGCTGGAGATGATTTTCTCATTGCTTCTGGAAATTGGGAATTTGGCCCGGATGAAGATGTCCACCTCTACCCTCTTCCTCGAACATTTACAGAGGGCAAGAGTAAGAGCCCTGAGTCAACACTTAATTATTTTTACTTAGGACTTTAAATACTTTTTGTTTCTGACGTCTGTTTCTTTGCAGATCTTCATCAACCACCGAAAAATTTTCGTCAATCCTTCTTCCCAGGACCAGATCTAAGAACACTTCTTGGCCTTCCAATCCTTAAACGAAAAGCCCCAGTGTTATTAAACTTTGTCCCCACACACAAATCCATTTTACCCGACGTCCCTCGAAAAAGGAAGAAGAGTCTCTCTCCACCAACAGCCACAACCTTAACTGCTTCTACATCTCGGACAGATCAAGAGTCCACATCTGACCCAGCCGATCTTCCATCAACTTCGGCCCCCTTCTTGATACCAATTCCTGAACGTAAACGTCGACGTAGGCTAGTAAAGACTGCCGAGATGGTTCGTCCGAGGCCTGTCGTCCAAGATCTTCTCGCCGACATTCCAAGTGACGCTGAAGCCGCAACAACGCAAACAATGCTTCCACCCAAACCGAAGAGGGTAAAAAAGGCTCAGCCTAAGGCCAAGGTTACAGATGCCGAGGCTGAGGATGCTTTGCCGATTTCGAAGCTAGCTGAAAGCAAAAAATCAGCCTCTACTTCAACAAAAAGGTCTGCTGAGGGCCAACCCTCAGGATCTACACAAACAAAGAGGCCAAGGTCATCGTCTGCGACGACCTCGGCTTCGAAGAAGCCCGACGTCCCATGGGCCCCTGATCTATCTCTGGAGGACAGGCCTATCATGGCTAGTGAAAGTGCTGATGATATCAACGTTGCTGTCGCCCTTAGCACCGCTCTTCTTCTACCGAATGACTTGGAGCGAAATGCCAAGTTCAGTGAGTATGAAAATTATGCTCTGATGCTCCAACACTCTGCCCAAGTAAGTATTTCTGTTTGTATTTGTGTTTTTTCCTTCTGTTTCTTTCGGAGAACATTTTCTGATACTTCTGTTTTTATTCAGGCTATCCAACATGCCCATTCATTTTCAATGCAATCCTTTGAGAATCGTCAAAGATTGGTTGATATGAAGAGGGAAGCAACTTCAATGAAGAGAGAATTAAGGGCCCTTGAAGTAAAAATGAAAAAGCTAGAGGATCAAGCCGAGGCTGCGACAAAGAACCAAACCTTAGCTCTTGAAAAGGCCGAAGCTGCTGAAGCCGTTAAAAAAGTAGCTGAGGCCGAGAAAAGGGAGGCCGAGGCTCAGAAGGTCCAAGCGCAAAAAGAACTTCAACAAGCGCTGGCCACCAAGGAGGCCGAAATCAAAGAGGCCGATGAAAAGGCCTATGCTCAAGGTATGGCCGACGTTGCAGAAGACTACAAGCTCCAAGTCAGGCAGGCATGCAACAGGGGGTTTTCCCTTGGTTGGATGTCCTTGATAAAAAAGCTTGACCTTCCTGCTGACTCGCCATTGCGTCAGGCCGATGCTATTCCGTTACCATTTCCTCCACCTCCTCCTGCTGGTGAGTCAGAGTCCGAGGCCGAGGAGGAAGATGAAGAAAATGATGATGGCGAGGCCTTGGTGAGAAAGTCCAAGAATGCTGCCGAGGCCAAGTCCTCTCTTCCAGCTGAGCAAATTTTAGACTTAACTCAAGATGAAGTGGGTGATGAAGCTGTGGAAGTGTCCAAGGAATCTGTTCAAGGATGTCCATCATCTGACCTCCTTCTCACTGACAGAAGTCTTGACACAACTTTGGCAGAGATAGATGCCGAAATACAAGAGGAGAAGGTGGCCGAGGAGATTCCACCTGAATCATCCGAGGTCCCCGTTCTTGCTGCTGCTGATGTTCAAGAGTCTTGATTTCTCTTTTTCCTTTTCTGGATTCTGGTCTTTGTTTCTTCTCTTAATTCTTGGATAATGTATACTCCTTTTTGTGGCCGATGTTCTTTCTTCACTATGTGATTGTACTGTTCTTGCAATGGATATTTTCGATCTTATGATGTTCTGTTGTTTGCTTCTGCATAGTTCTATACTTAGAAATTTTTGCATGCTTTCTTTGTGCAATCTTCTTCAGGGTTACATACCTCGGGTATAACTGCAAAGCTTTTACTTCGGTAGGGTACTGACCCTTTGCTTCGACCCGTTAATTTTCTGTTACCTCAGCGGGTGATCATACGTCGGCTTAACATAACCTTGTAAATTGCTACAATTTTCAACAAGTGTTAAGCATCTTCTCTAGGGTTTAGACAACCCACATATTGTTAAGAGAACTTAAGCAATAACCTCGGCCTATCTTCGACTTGTAAATTGCTACAAATTTCAACAAGTGAAGACAGGGAATCAGCTTGATTCCAACTTGTAAATTGCTACAAATTTCAACAAGTGGATCAAGGAATAACATCGGCTTAACTTCAACTTGTAAATTGCTACAAATTTCAACAAGTGAAGATAAGGAATCAGCTTGATTCCAACTTGTAAATTGCTACAAATTTCAACAAGTGGATCAAGGAATAACATCGGCTTAACTTCAACTTGTAAATTGCTACAAATTTCAACAAGTGAAGATAAGGAATCAGCTTGATTCCAACTTGTAAATTGCTACAAATTTCAACAAGTGGATCAAGGAATAACATCGGCTTAACTTCAACTTGTAAATTGCTACAAATTTCAACAAGTGAAGATAAGGAATCAGCTTGATTCCAACTTGTAAATTGCTACAAATTTCAACAAGTGGATCAAGGAATAACGTCGGCTTAGTTTGCCTGAGTTTGATATGTCTTCAATAACCATTAATCATACATGTTTGAGAGAATTCTGAAAAGACTTTATTGATAATATCGGCCAAACAATGATGTTTATCTAATGATAGAAGAATTTCAAGTTACAAGTATTCCAAGGTCTGGGCAATGCTTTGCCCTCATTGTCTTCAAGCCGATATGCTCCATTGCCTAGTACTGAAGTAACTCTGTAGGGTCCTTCCCAGTTTGGGCCAAGCTTGCCCTCCCTGGGATCCTTCTTGTTCCCGACGACTTTTCTTAGGACTAAGTCGCCGACTTGAAAATCCCTTGGATTAACCTTCTTGTTGTAAGCTCTGGCAAGCTGTTGCTGGTATACTGCAAGCTGAATTGCAGCCTTCTCTCTTCGTTCTTCTAGTAAATCCAGGTCTCGGGCTAAGAGTATGTCATTGGTGCCATTCTCTACTCCCTGGGTTCTGATCCCTGGGATGCCGATCTCCAATGGGATGACTGCTTCTGTGCCATAGGCCATGGCAAAGGGGGATTCTCCCGTTGATCTTCTCGGCGTAGTCCGATATGCCCAAAGTACGTTGGGCAGTTCGTCCACCCACTTTCCTTTTGCTGCTTGGAGCCTTTTCTTTATTCCATCCAGGATTACTTTGTTGGACGCCTCTGCTTGCCCATTACTTTGAGGAAAACTTGGAGTTGAGAAATAGTTCTTGATCTTGAATTTCGCACAAAAGTTTTTGATAAGTTTGCTGTCGAACTGTGTTCCGTTGTCGGCAACTATTGCTCTTGGAATCCCAAATCTGGTGATTATGTTTCTCCAAATAAAATTCTTGACATCCACATCTCGGATTTTGGCAAGAGGTTCTGCCTCTATCCATTTTGTGAAGTAGTCTGTTGCTACCAGTAAATATTTTCTTTGCCCAGTTGCCTGGGGAAGTTGTCCAACCAGATCCATGCCCCATTGGGCAAACGGCCAAGGGCTGGATACTGGGTTTAGGTCAGCAGCTGGCTGATGTATCAAAGGTGCAAACCTTTGACATTGCTCACACCTCTTTACATAGGCTTCGGCATCCTTTTGCATGTAGGGCCACCAATACCCTTGGGTAATGGCCCTATGGGCTAACGATCTGCCCCCAGCATGGCTTCCACAAATTCCTTCATGAATCTCATAGAGAAAATCTTTAACCTGCAAAGGGTGTACGCACCTTAAAAGTGGTCCAGTGAAGGACCTCCTGTAGAGATGGCCTCCCGCTGTTAGGCTGAATCTGGCTGATTTCAGCCTAATTTTATGTGCTTCTTTGTGGTCTTCTGGCAGCTTCCCCTCTTTTAGGAACGCAATGATTGCATCCATCCAGCTTGGTCCAAGGCCCACGCACATCGCTTCATGCTCGGTGCTCTGTTTATCTATACTCGGGGCCGACATGTAGTCGATCATAATTGTCCTTGTTTTTCCAGTTTGAATTGAGCTGGCCAGGTTGGCTAACGCGTCGGCGTGGGTGTTGTCATCTCGGCTGACTTGGAGTAATCTGCAGTTCTGGAATAGGGCCGCCAGTCGGATGACTTCCTTTGCATATGCCGACATTCTTTCGTCTCTGGCTGCAAATTCTCCTGTTGACTGGTTAACAATTAATTGCGAATCACAAAAAACAATTACCTCGTCTGCCTCTGCTGCTGCTGCTAGCTTTAGTCCTGCAATTAATGCCTCATATTCTGCTTCATTATTGGAGGCTTTGAACCCCAGTCGGATGGACTGTTCTACAATCTCTCCATCTGGAGATATCAGCAGTACTCCTGCTCCTGCTCCCTGGCGGTTTGAACTTCCATCGACAAATAGTCTGAACGAATCGCCGATGTAGATGCTGCATGGTCTGAGCCTTTCTTTCTCTTGCTGTTTTGTCTTTGACTGGGTTTCTTTTTGTTTGTCGGGGTGGTGCTTATCTCGGCTCGACGGAGCCTGAGGTGTGATGGCTTCAGGTGTGAGTTCTGCGACGAAGTCGGCCAAAACTTGGCCCTTTATTGCTGTTCTCGGCCTGAATTCTAGGTCAAACTGTCCCAGTGTTACTGCCCATTTTGCTATCCTTCCTGTTAAGTCTCCTTGATGTAATAAGGACTTCAATGGGTGCTCTGTTAGAACCACAATCTTGTGTGCCTGGAAGTAATGGCTTAGTTTCTTTGAGGCCATTACCAAGGCTAGCATTAATTTTTCCAGTGGAAGGTACCTTGTTTCCGCGTTAGCCAATGTCTTGCTTACATAATAGACAGCTTTCTGCTCCCCTTTTTCCTCTCGGATTAGCACTGCACTGACTGCGTGTTCAGAGACTGCTAAGTACAAAAATAATTCTTCCCCTGGGATTGGGTTAGAAAGGACCGGGGTTGTGGTCAGGTACTTTTTCAGGTCGGCTAAGGCTGCTTCACATTCTTCGGTCCACAGGAAGTCTGTGGCTTTTTTTACCAGGTTAAAGAAGGGTCTGCACTTGTCCGAGCTTCTGCTGATGAATCGGTTCAGGGCTGCGGCCCTTCCAGTGAGCATTTGGACTTGCTTTGCCGATGTTGGGCTCTGTAGCTCCAGGATGGCTTTGATTTGGTCTGGGCTGGCCTCTATGCCCTTTCTTGTTACCAGATAGCCTAGGAATTTACCTGACCCAACTCCGAAGGCACACTTTGCGGCGTTGAGTCGGAGCCGATATCTTTTGAGTATGTCAAAGACCTCTTTTAGGTCGGCAAGATGACCTTTTGACTCCTTGGTCTTTACGACCATGTCATCAATGTAAACTTCTACTGTTTTGCCGATCAGATGTTTAAACATCTTTGTTACTAACCTCTGATAAGTTGCTCCTGCGTTTTTCAGCCCAAAAGGCATTACCTTATAACAGTACAGGCCTTTCGGGGTGATGAACGCGGTCTTCTCCTCATCTGGAGGGTACATAGCAATCTGGTGGTACCCTCTGTATGCGTCTAAAAAACTCATTCTTTCGTGTCCCGAAGTGGCGTCTACTAGTTGGTCGATTTTGGGCAGAGGGAAGCTGTCCTTGGGGCAGGCTTTGTTGAGGCTGGTAAAATCTACACAAACCCTCCACTTGTCATTTTTCTTTTTTACTACTACTGTGTTGGACAGCCACGTTGGGTACTGAACTTCTCGGATTGCCCTGGCTTCAAGGAGTCTGTCTACCTCTTCCTCCACTGCTTCGACGTGTAATAACGTCGGCCTTCTGGCTCGTTGAATCACTGGTTTTGCCGATCTGTCGACATTCAGACTGTGGCAAGTGACCTCGGGGTCAATGCCAGGCATTTCATAGGGTGTCCAGGCGAATGCCTCTATGTTTGCCCTTAAAAAATCTTCTAGTTCCTTTTCTTCATCTTTAGCTAAGCCAGAGCCGAGAAGAAAAAATCGTTCTTCGTCGCCCTCTTGGACGAGGATTTTCTTTAGCGCTTCTTCGCTTTTTTCGGTCGGTTCTTTCCCGACGTCTTCCAGGACTTCCATGTCTCCCTCTTCAACTTCTGCTTTCTTTGGCTCCTGTATACTACAGGTGGACTTTATCGCTGCCATTGAGCAATTTTTGGCTTGTAGTTGATCCCCTCTGACTTCTTCAATCCCATTCTCTGTTGGGAATCGGAGTAGTTGGTGCAACGTCGAGGGAACTGCCCCCATTGCATGCAACCACGGTCTTCCAAGGATGATGTTGTATGGTGAGGGTGTGTCAATAACCAGGAATTCTGTCCTGATCTTTTTAGTGCCGGCTTGTACCTCCAAGCTTGTTGCACCCAGTGGCCATGTCGGCGTCCCATTAAAGCCGACCATCGGGCCGCTGGATTGCTCTAGGTCATCGGGGTGAAGGCCTAGCTCTCTGTTACATCTGACGTACATGATATCACAGGAGCTGCCTTGGTCTATTAGGATACGTTTTACTTGGCATTCCCCAACCTGGAGGGATACTACCAAAGCATCATTATGCGGATGTTGGACCAGTTCTAGGTCGGCTTCGGTAAAGGCTATCATTGGCCCTTGGCATTCTTCTGGCCGATGTCTTTTGTCCCCAACTTGGTGGATATGCTGTAAATGTCTTACCCTCTGGGTTTCTCCTCTGACCTCGTGTTCGTTGACCCTCAAGTGGATCACATTGACCACCCTTGGTTCTCTTGCCTGTGGTAGCTGTGCTGGGGGAGGGGGTGCTGCTGGTGCTTGAGGCAACCTTGCCTGTTCTTCCCTTGTTCTGGCCTCATCGACCAGGTCCCTCAGAAGGCCTTGTCTTACTAGGTCCTCCAAGTGTGCTTTTAAGGCTCTGCAACCTTGAGTTGGATGCCCTCCTTCATTGTGGTAGGCGCAACGTCTGCCGACGTTTTTTCCCATGAATTCCCCTGGTGCTCTTTCCGGAGCCCTGAAGTATGGTTGATTCCGAATCTGATCCAAGATTTTATGGATTGGGATCCGGAATACCGTGGTTACCGCCTGTTTATTTCTTAATTCTATTTCTTGTCTGGTGGGTCCATTGTTGACTCGGCCTCGCTTTGGCGAGCCGTTTCCCTTTTCTTGCTTCACCTCTTTGTTTCCCGACGTATCTTCCTCGGCCCTGGCATATTTCTCAATTCTTGCCATGAGTTCTTCCATGCTCTTTGGCAATGTTTTTGCCAAAGACTTCCGTAGTGGGCAGTCATCTTTCAGGCCGTTCTTGAAAGACACGACTGCTACTTCCTGGTTGCATTCAGGTATTCGGTTGAACACCTCGTAGTATCTCTTCGCATAGGCCCTAAGGCCTTCTTCCTTGGTTATTCTTAGAGCCATCAAAGCATCAACCCTCAGGGGTTGCAGTTTGTTGGTCACGAACCTGGCCACAAACATCTCGGCCAAGCCTTCCCATGTCTTTATACTTCCTTTCGGTAACTTGTGGAACCAATCAGATGCAATTTCCCCAAAGGATGAGGGGAATACCTTGCAGAGCAGTGGTTCGTTCCCGCTATATAGTGCCATTGAATTTAGGTATAGCCCAACATGAAAGTTTGGATCTGACTTACCATCATAGATTTGGAACCTCGGCATACTGAACCTCTTGGGTGGTTCGAATTTGTCCAGTTCTACTGAGAAGGCTGTCTTCGGTTTTACTGGGGAGTTCACCTCGGCCTCTGCATTTTGCTGTCTCCTCTTGAGGTAGTCCCTTAAGTCTTCTTTGCTCCTCCCTGGAGCTCGGCTGTCTTTTGATTTTAGTCTTTTTGGTATACTGCTCTCGGCCTCGAGGTGGGTCCGTTTGGGTCTTTCTTCATGGGTTGTGTCAAAGTGGAGTACTTGCCCCTGAACATGTCGATGTTCTTTGGGGTCTGGATTCTTCATGTGTTGCGTCCTTCGGGACTCCTCTTGCCTTGGCCTTTCTCGTCCGACTTCCCTGGAAGACCGGTGAGAATGCCTTCCGCTCCTGGTATGTTGAGGGACCTCGGGGATTGTTTTTCCTCCACCTTTCTGGGTGTTGGTTGCTGGCATCGGCGTATCTTGCAGCGGGTATGGTGGTTGCATAACATTGTTCTGCATCATGAAGTTGACGACCGACTGGAGGTCCGCCAACTTGTTTGCTAATTCTTTTACCTCTTCGTCTCTGCGTAGGCACCTGTCCCTCCATACCTGGAGGTTGTCTTCATTGTAGTATTTTCCTTGGTTTGATCTTTTTGTTGTGTCACCTTCCTGGATATCGTCGTTCTCCCTGTGACCCTGGTCACGGGCTTCTGTATTGTGATTGTTTCCTTCGGTGTCAAGGTTAATCGGTCTGCTGCTTCCAGAAGGAGCATCGTCCCCAGCGTTTCCTTGTTGTCCGTTACTGGCCATCTATTCTTCCTTCGTTCCCACAGACGGCGCCAAATTGTGTGGGTAAAAATCTGACCACACTGCCCGTTTAGTGATCAGCAGCAAAGCACCGGCAGAATAGATGGCTCCAGCAACCTGTAACAGAAAAGAAAAGCTCCGGCGGTGGTTCTTCCACCCGGGGGTACTCCGACGATCAAGTCAGTATGTTTCTCAAGGATAATCAAGTATTAAACTGAATACTTCAAAGTAATGAATTACATACCTTAGACCCACGGGGGTGCCTCTCTTTTATAATATACTCAATCCAAGTCCAACTAGAAGTATGACTTCTATGAACTCCAATCTTAGTGCTTACTCTGGACTCTTTAAGAGATAGAGATACACTCCCTAAGAGCTTTATCCTTATCTTAACTAAGTCCCCTCTTTGCTTTAGGACTCTTGTCCCTTATCTTCGGACTCCGACATCTTCGGAGATGACCTCGGCTTCTCCGAGATTACCTCGGCTTAACTACCAGGGCACGTGGCACCTCGGCTTATACGTCGGTGTCACCATGCCACGTGTTAATATTCAAAAAATATGTCCCCACAACTGCCCCCTAGGTTCTATTACCTCGGCATTCTGAGGTGATGGAACCTATTCCGAATTTTTTGTCACTTCCTTTCTGAAAAATGGCTCAAGAAGACTGCTTTGCCAAGATTATCCTCTTTCAGCCGACGTGTTCTCTTCGAAGAACGAGGCTTCGGTCGTACTCCCCTATTCATATCTAACTGTTTCTTCCACGTGTTTCGTCTTTAGTGGAGCGTGTCAATGACGCGCCTGGAAGCTGTCTGTTCGTTCGTCTGCGCCGTCTGACGCGTGCGTTACCCTAGGCGCAATAATTGCCCTATTTTTGCCGCCGTTTCAAATTTTTGACAAAACTCCTTTTGCCTCTATCTTTCCTTCACTTTTTCTTTTCATCTTCTTTACTCTTTCTCTTCTGAAAGCTCGTTCTTCCTCTTCAAATCTGTCATTGCTTCAATTTCTTCTCTGGAACTGTTCTTAATCCCGTATTTCTTTGCAAAGCCTTTTTTGCTGTCGCAACTGGTTTCTGGGTTCGACGAGTATTGCCTTGGCTTCACTTCTCCTGGTAAGACTCCTTCCTTTAATTTCCTTCATTTTCTTTATGCGCTATTGCCAGTCTGTTGCCATTGCTGATTTTACTCGAGGTCTGGGATCTACTTGTATCTTGAATTTTGTGGCTATATTTTGAACCTCTATGCTTTTCCATCATTCTCTCTGCCGCTGTTCTTGATTTTTTCCTGTACCTCTATTGTTTCTGAAAATTACACCTCTGTTCTTGAATCTGAAACTTCGTTTTTGTTTTCTTCTTTTTTTTTTTCTTTTCCTGCCCCAGATCTGTGCCCTCGATCTTTATCTTAATAGTTCGTAGATTTGGGATTTGTCTGTAGAACCCTTAATTCTTTAGGGTAACCTGAAAAACGCCCGTGTTCTGAAACATATTCCTCTTAGTTTAGGCCGACATAATGGGTATGTGGAGGCATAGGGTAAATACCCCAACAAGTCTTGAATACTTTAGGCAAGAATTCTCTATCCCAGCCGACGTTCATCTTAAGCTGGCTGGGGATAATGACACTATCGTGCCTACAGACCATACAATGCCTTTTCTAGTAGTTGCTTTTATCGAATGTGGACTTCGGCTTCCACTCGATCCCCTTTTTCGTCAAGTTCTCTATTTCTATAAGCTAAACCCCATGCAACTTACCATCAATTCCTATAGGGTGATTAATGGTATTATAGCCTTAGCTAGGCAAGAAAACCTTAGAATCACCCTAGCTGACCTTCAATATTGTTATACCATGTGCCCTCTTGATCTGAAGGATAGGGGTTTTGTCTATTACCTTAAGCCGAGATCCACTCAGTACAAAATTATAGCCGACCTCCCAGATTCCAACAAGGGGGCTGGAGATGATTTTCTCATTGCTTCTGGAAATTGGGAATTTGGCCCGGATGAAGATGTCCACCTCTACCCTCTTCCTCGAACATTTACAGAGGGCAAGAGTAAGAGCCCTGAGTCAACACTTAATTATTTTTACTTAGGACTTTAAATACTTTTTGTTTCTGACGTCTGTTTCTTTGCAGATCTTCATCAACCACCGAAAAATTTTCGTCAATCCTTCTTCCCAGGACCAGATCTAAGAACACTTCTTGGCCTTCCAATCCTTAAACGAAAAGCCCCAGTGTTATTAAACTTTGTCCCCACACACAAATCCATTTTACCCGACGTCCCTCGAAAAAGGAAGAAGAGTCTCTCTCCACCAACAGCCACAACCTTAACTGCTTCTACATCTCGGACAGATCAAGAGTCCACATCTGACCCAGCCGATCTTCCATCAACTTCGGCCCCCTTCTTGATACCAATTCCTGAACGTAAACGTCGACGTAGGCTAGTAAAGACTGCCGAGATGGTTCGTCCGAGGCCTGTCGTCCAAGATCTTCTCGCCGACATTCCAAGTGACGCTGAAGCCGCAACAACGCAAACAATGCTTCCACCCAAACCGAAAAGGGTAAAAAAGGCTCAGCCTAAGGCCAAGGTTACAGATGCCGAGGCTGAGGATGCTTTGCCGATTTCGAAGCTAGCTGAAAGCAAAAAATCAGCCTCTACTTCAACAAAAAGGTCTGCTGAGGGCCAACCCTCAGGATCTACACAAACAAAGAGGCCAAGGTCATCGTCTGCGACGACCTCGGCTTCGAAGAAGCCCGACGTCCCATGGGCCCCTGATCTATCTCTGGAGGACAGGCCTATCATGGCTAGTGAAAGTGCTGATGATATCAACACAAAGGGGGGAACCAAATGGATCATTGCAAAGTTGTAGTAATTATGATCATTCAACCATTTTTTCAATTTTGCAATTTATAAAGAGGACAAAAGGTTTGGATTAGATTTTGCACTACTAAGAGGTTTGTTGAGAAGTCACATTCATCATATCTTTAATTGTATTTGTTTGTGTAAAAGACTGTTGTGCATTCAACATAGGATATATTATAAAGCACCATTTCGAAGTGCAAGATTGGATTACCAAAAGTACAACCATTTAAAGCTTTATCACATATAGTTTATATTTGTCTTTCGGATAATATTGTTAAAATTATAAACCTTAATTTATTTCTTTGTGTCTATGCTTCGTAACACTATTACAAGAAACAATTGTTTGGATGAATGAATGCAAAAGCAATTGCCACTTTAGAAATTCTTTTCAAGATATTCTCTTCAGTGACATTCCAAATACATTAGCACTAAATATAAACAAAGGAATATTTGTTATTGGGAGCCTAAAGAAACCCACTGACCTAGTTGCAATTTTCACAAACCCACTGACCTTGTTGTAGTAATGTCTCATCATTTGTAGTGGGATGTATCTATATTTTGGTCCTCTAGAAACATACACACCTCTTCATTCTATAATTTCATTAATCTGTGTATAAATAATAATTTATACACAGATTAATGTGCGTGTGTCTATTAGGTTTGGGGGAATTAAGAAAAGTTGCAAAACCTAGGGCATCAGCATAGATAATGGGGGTATTTCAAAAATTTGATAAACTGAATTGAGAGTCAAACATGAACTAATGCATATATGTATATATGTACAAACATGTTTGTGCGCGCGCGCGCGCGTGTGTGTGTGTGTGAGAGAGAGAGAGAGAGAGAGAGATAGAGAGAGAGATGAGTAAAGAGTAAAGAAAGAAAGACATACGAGATGTTGAGGTGGCGGAAGAGGAGACCGAGAATGGCGAGGGAGGAGAGAGGACAAAAAAGACGTCAGAGAGGAGGGTGAGTATGTTTGAACTCTATCACCGCCTTTCCTCCTCCTCCTCTTCCTCTGACGTTGCTGCTGCTCTTGCACTCCGGAGCCCTTTCTATTCACACAGTAGCCTCGTTTGCTGCTCGCAGTCATCTACCGCCGCTCGCCCTCGTCTGCCGCTCTCCGTTGTCTAACGTCGCTCGCCGTCGAGAGAGAGAGAGAGAGAGAGAGAGAGAGAGAGGGGTGAGAAGAGATTAAGGACTTTTGGTTTTGGCTGGGGGAGGGGCGAGGGGTTTGAGATTGGGGATTTTTTGTTTGGGAATGGGGGACAACAGAGCGGGAATGGGGAAAAAAAAGGAGGGGAAACAGAGCGTGGGTCACAAATGAAATTTAAATAACAAAATAATTAATTCTTCTTCCTTTCTTTTTTTTGCGACGGGGGTTGCTGTCGTCAAAATTTTTTATTTTTTGTTAAAATAATTTTTTTTGTAGTTAATGATTTTTTTTTAAAAAAATTCATTTTTTTAGTTACTAAAATTGAAAATTTATTTGTTTCATTTTTATTTTAATGAAAATAAATTTATTATTATTTTTTATTTGGTAGAAGTGGGGGTAATATTTTAATGAAAAATATTTTCCACTAAAATAAAAGTTAATTTTCTGTGGTCAATGAAAAATATTTTTCTGCGGCCCATTTTTTTTGGTTACTAAAAATCGTGAACTAATTTTTTATGGTAGAGGAGAGGAAGCGACAGTAGTGGTGAAGGTGGTGGATAAGAGATGATGGTGGTGGTGGTGGTGGTGGTGATGGCGAAGGAGATTAGTGGTGAAGTTGGTAGTGGTAGAGTAAATGGAGTGGTAGGGGTCAATCAGAGGTAATGGTAGTAGTAGTGGAAGTAGTGGTAGTGGTAGTAGTGGAGTGGTGGCGATGTTAGTAGTAATGGTAGTCGTAGAGGTGAAGTGGTGACAGTGGTAGTAGTGGTGGTAGTGGAATAGCATTTGCAGTAGTGGTGAAGGTGGTAAGAGAGAGAGATGAGTGAGAGACAAATAGAGTGAGAGAGAGACAAAGACAGAGAGATAGAGACAGAGTGATGAGCGAGAGAGAGACAAAGTGGTCGCTAAAAGTGCATTTTCTTGTAGTGGATTGATAAATCGAGAGGGAGCTCAGTAAATAGAGAAGGTGGTAGGAAGAGAGTAAGCAACACAAACACAGTGGAAGAGAGAGAGAGAGAGAGAGAGAGTGAGAGTAAAAGACAAAGAGAGATGAGAGATGAACGAGAGAGACAGAGAGAAGAAAGATGGTCGGGAGAGACATAGAGAGAAGAGAGACAGAGAGAGAGATAGAAAGAAGAGAGATGGGCGAGAGAGACAGAGAGAGATGAGAGATGAGAGAGATAGAGAGAAGAGAGATGAGCGAAAGAGACAGAGAGAGAAAAGAGATGAGAAAAGAGATAAATGAGTGAGAGACACAGAGAGAGAGAGAGAGAGAGACAGACAGACAGAGAAGAGTGATAAGTGAGAGAGAGAAAGAGAAGAGAGAGGGGAAGATGAAAAAATGGGTGAAAAAATATAGACAAAGAGAGAGAGAGAGAAAGGAAAAAGAGCGAAAAGAGATAAACGAGGGAGAAATAGAGAGAGATGAGTGAGAGAGTGAGAGAGATAAAGAGAAGAGAGAGAGAAGATAGAAAGAGAGAAAAAAGAGATGAGAGAGATAGAGAGATGGACGAGAGACACAGAGAGAGAGAGAGACAGACAGACAGACAGAAAAACAGATGGAGAAGAGTGATGAGTGATGAGTGAGAGAGAGAGAGAGAAAGAGAAGAGAGACAAAGACAGAGACACAAAGAGAAAGAGAGAGACAGACAGACAGAGAAGAGTAATGAGTGAAAGAGAAAGAGAGAGAAGAGTGATAGAGACAGAGACACATAGAGAAAGAGAGAGACAGACAAACAGAAAGAGAAAAGTGATGAGTGAGAGAGAGAAAGAGAAGAGAGACAGAGAGATAGGAAGATGAAAAAATGTGATGAGTGAGAGAGAGAAAGAGAAGAGAGACAGAGAGATAGGAAGATGAAAAAATGGGTGAAAAGAGAAATGTCCAAAAGAGTAAGACGACGTTATTTATTTATTTTTTTTTGTGACAGAAAAATACCGTTGCATTTATTTAAACCATTTTGTGACTATATATATATGAAACCGTCTCAAAGCCACAATATATATATATATATATATATATATATATATTATTTATTTATTTTTGCAATGGTACCTATTACAGTTGCAAAAAACTTTTTTTTTTTTTTTTTTTTTTTTTTTTGCGACTGTAACTGGTTCCGTTGCAAAAACTCTATTTTTTTGCAACAACAATCTCTGCTGTCGCAAATACTCTATTTTTTTTTGCGAAGCAATTTCTGCCATCGTAAATGCTCTCTTTTTTTGCGACAGCATTTCATGCCGTCGCAAATACTCTATTTTTTGCGACAGCAAATGTGCAGTCTCAAAAAGTTCTGTCTTTTAAGCCCACTTTTCTTGTAGTGAAATTAGCATTTTAGCCTTTGATATATATAATTTTAAATGTCTATAGCCCTATACTATTTAAAATATTTATGTAATATATTATCATTTTGGCCCCTCCAACGAAATGTTTATGAAACATCATAATTTTTACAATATATATTTATTTTTAATAAAATTTATATTTTTGAAATCAATGCAACGAAATCTAACATACAAGACTAATATTAAATACAAAATTATATAAAACTAAATATATATAATTTTATTATAAACTTACAATTTAAATTATTTTTAGTTTTCTTAACTTACTTGACTAACAATATTTACTTGGTCTAATTTTTATTTATAAAATATATGGAATTGGTTGAGTTAATTAAGAGAAAAATTGAAAAAATATCATACTTAAAATGAGAAAGTTACACTAAAAAATATCATACATATTAAACAATTAGATTGCAACTACGAAATTTATCTAAAATATATGACTCCTAATATCTAGAGAGAAAAAAAAATTCACTTTAAAGAAATTTCTCAGTTGATGAAACAATTATAGGGGATATTTATATGCAAAATTGGGAAATTTCTCAATTTTTAAAGTTTCAAAACTAAAAATATTATCATTTTTTTAAGCTAAAAAAGCTCATAGCTTTAAAATTAGAAAAAAACAAATTTCTCAAAAACTAATTAGTGTGTTTGGTTTGAGTTTTTTGATTTTCGTGTTTTTTTGTTTTTAGTGAATATTTTTAAACTTTTAATATTTTTAAACTTTTGAACATTTTTTTTTTTTTACTTTTTTAGATACACCTTACTTAGATGTATCTAAAAAGTAAAAAATTTGTGAAAAAATATTTTTAAAAATTAATAAATACATAAAAATACAAAAAATGTACTGAATTCTCGTATTATTTTTTTTTATATTTTTGGTATTTAGTGAATTTTTAAAATGTTTTTTTCAATTTTTTTTTAACTTTTTAGGTGTATTTATGTTAGGTATGTCTAAAAATTAAAAAAATTGCTCAAAATATTAAAAAAATTCAGTAAAAACAAAAAAACACGAAAAATAAGAATATAGAATTTTCTGAAAAGTGTTTTTGAAAAATGATAACCAAGCATGCTGAAAATTCTACTTTCTTATTTTTCGTATTTTTTTGTTATTACTGATTTTTTTTAATATTTTAAGTAATTTTTTTTTAAATTTTTAGGCATACCTAACTTAAATGTATCTAAAAAGTAAAAAATTTGTGAAGAAAACCTTTTAAAAATTCACTAAATACCCAAAATACAAAAAAAAATACGAGAATTCAGTACATTTTTTGTATTTTTATGTATTTATTAATTTTTAAAATATTTTTTCACAAATTTTTTATTTTTTAGATACATCTAAGTAAGGTGCATCTAGAAAGAAAAAAAAGTTTAAAATTTAAAAAATATTCATTACAAACAAAAAAACACGAAAACTAAAAAACTTAGTTTTCAAAAAACTTAATTCAAAAAACTCAAATCAAATATACTGTTAGTTTCGTATAGCTAGAAAAAAAATATTTTATTTTATAAAATTTATATTTAATATTTGTCTTATTTAATAGATCTCATTGTGTAAATTCTAAAAATATAATTTTTATTAAAAATAAATGCGTGTACTAAAGTTATGACATCTTTAAGTTTTGAAATAACAAAACAAAAGGAAATACCACACAAGCAATGTCCACTTGAATAAGAGAAAATTATCTAGTGCTTTTGATGTATGGTCTGGTTGTTACTAAAAGATTTATGATTGGTAGAAAGAGTAAGATCCATAATTTTTTATTGGGGCATGGGGTATAATGCTTGATGATTGGTGTATAACATTGTCATGGTATACCCGTAACACCTAATAATTTTTCATTAGCATTCAATGAATTGACGGTTTTCAATTCTCAATTATTTCTGCATTTTAATAAGGATAAAATAGTCATATATACATAAATATTTTTTAAATAAATCTTTATAAGTTAGAAACAATGAAAGTATGACTTAATGGAATGTGCGGGGTGGAAATATTCCGGCAAGCCCATACTCCTTTCTTCCAAGCTCCGTTTACATCCGATCACATGCGAGCAAATAATGGTAAGCTGCCCGGCGGTGTGTGGCCAGAAAAACCCTCTGATGATCAAGTTAGCACATACCTTAGGAGAGAGAGAGAGAGAGAGAGAGAGAGAGAGGAGTGTTAAGAGTGTAGGAATTTTCTTACAAAGTGTTCATTCCCTGCGTATGGGGGGTGCAGACATGCTTATATACCCTCTGCGCCCCATATCCACTCCCAGTCATTTCCTAACACGTGGCTCCGCTATCCCATCTGTCAGCGTAAACCTTGCTGAACATCACCTAATCTCAACTGCCTGCCTTCTCAACTGAAGCTCGGCAGCCGAGCTGCTCCATCCTCGGCCGTGCTGTGCTTCATACCCAAGCACTTTACTGGCTAAGTCCAAGGAAGACCGGGCTAGGCGGCATCTCGGCAAAGCCGAGCCTGGGGCACTTCCTATGGTCGGCCTTCCTGCCGATCAAACGATTACCTCGGCTGACCACGCCTTTCCGGGCGCCGGTCACTCAGCTTGACTGGTTTCTTTCATCCCCTGATCAAGCAGCTCGGTTCAACCGAGCACTTCCTTGCCGGGCAGCTTCTTACGGTCCGGGGCGGCACATACTTGGCCCAACTCCTGCCCGGCCCAAGTTCTGACAGCCCATCTCCGGGTGGATCGCCGGTCGTCTCGGCCCCATGCACCATTAGGCTCTCAACCTGCTCGGCCGTTACCTCGGCCCAATTCCAGATCATAAATCTCCCTCTCAATTGCCCCTTAATTCCGTCCGCGAAAGCGTGACTGGGATTATTCACTTCAACCGGGATAACATTTCTTCGGTCTTCAAAATGCCAAAGGGCGACCGGGCTAGTTAGCATTACTGTCTACAAACTTGCCCGATTATCTTCCTCGGCTGACGTCCTCTTCTTTCAAAGTAGCCCGGTTGGCTCCTTGACTCTTCAACCTGTCTCTTCAGTTCTGACGTCGCCATAAATGGGGACACGTGGCGGGCTGCCATTGGTTCTCGAGCAGCCAACCTGCCGTTTTTGCCAGAATTTGAATTTGGGCGGTTTCCTCGTCTATACATACAGGCCCCCTCTTCCTCAACTCGCTCCTACTGCTTCTCTTCAATTCGACGCTTCAGAGCTCAAGCAACTTTTCCCCAGCCTCGTCTGCTATTCTTCGTGTTCGAAGGAACAGTTCCTGCCTTTCACTGGTAAGTCCTTCGTCCCCTCTTTCGTTGCTATCTTCTTAAATATTTCTCACATTAGGGCATTAAAACATAGTTTTTAGGTCGTAGCCACAGCAATCGTCCAAAACTTGCCACTGTTCATGGTGTTCTTCATTTTTCATGAAGAATACTGAAGAACTGGGGCGGACCGGGCTCCTGGTCTTCATTTGATCCAAAAAACCAATCTAACCGAGCAAATAACATGTTTGTCTCGACCCCAACAAAAACCGAGATAACACAAGGAAATGGTCGCTCAACCGGGCTAACAACTGGCCTGCCTGGGCGACCGAGCTCTTTAGTTAGCTTAGAAGACCGAGGTGGTTTGGCACCCTTAATGACCGAGCTAAAGTCCAGCTCCTTCTGCGCGACCGCGCTCACACTTACACTTGCCATCCTTTTCCTGCAGAGTCCAAGGGGACCACTATCCATTCCTCAGGCTCTCAAGACTGAGCAATTACCAATTGCCACTGTGCCAAACACCTCAGCCGAGCTACCTCAGTCCGGCCACTAATGGGGAAATTCCGCTTCCTAGTGGATACTCCGGCCGCGCTAGCTGCATTCAGAGAGGAGTACGGCATCCCGGCCGACGTCCATCTCGAAGGAGGACAACACCCTGGTGCAGACTAGACCAATGCCCCTTCACCGTGCTGTCAATTGTCGAAGGAGGCCTCCGTTTCCCACTAAACCCACTTATCACCGAGTTCCTCCGCCGCACCGGGCTGGCACCCACACAAGTGTCCACCAACACTTATCGAATTATTAACGGCGTTCATGAACTGAACAATCGGCTAGGCACCAACTTAGGTCTAGCCGAGATATTGAGGCAATACACAATGGGTCACACCGGTGACGGCCTAGCTTATTACTTGAAAATCAGACCGGGCAAGGAAAAAATTGTAACCGGCACCCTGGATAAAGATCTACACGACGACGATTTTTTCTAGGTGTCGGGCAATTACGAAACAGCCGAGGTGTCGGGCTGGTTTATAAACAAGAACTTCGGTTCCTCATGTAAGCCGCTCAAATTTGCTCGGTCAGCTTACCACTTTATTCTGTAATTAACCGGTTTTCCTGTTTCTTTTGCAGCAATCCAAGCCTTGTAAGCCAATTATCAGTTTTCCAACGTAGAGGCAATTCGGACCGTGCTTCGATATTCCCACCGAGATTGCAACGATTTGCTCGGTTACACCCCGACCTACAGGTACTCTGCTCCGCGCCGGAGTAGAGTAACAGACTTCCTCCGTGCTCCTTCGCCACTTCCAGACCCTACCCTTCCTGACGTCCCCTTAATCTGGTTGACAGACGAACAAGAAATGGCCAAAAGAAGCCGAATCAAAAACCTTCTTACTGCAACCTCGGCCGAGATACCGAGCGTCGTCGCCCACTCCCCGGCTTCCGGTCAATCAAGCGCTGCCGTGGTCGCCTTAGCTTCTCCAGCCGCCGGGCAGTCTAGCCAAGAAATACGCCGGGCTGGCAAAAGACCACGGGCAGATCCCTCCGCCGAGCTAATCGCCGAACTGACAACCGAGCAACCTGCTGACAGGGTCAGCTCCATCCCAGCATGGCGGCCGCAGCTGAAGCACTGGGGCAAAGAGATCCCGGCAAATGCTTCGGTCAAAGGCGACAAGGAGCACTTGCTTGCCTTCGACCTCTCAAAGGCTCTGCTGCTGCCCAGCGACGTGGTTGGAAGCAACCACGTTCCTGACACCCGGCTGGTCAAATCCGCCGTGAAGTCAATGACCAGGGTAAGAAGTTCAATCTTCTACTTCAATTTTCGCAAGTGTTTGCACGGTCTCTTCTCTGATCAAATTCTCATTTTGCAGGCCATCCAAAAACAGCACTTGGTCATGGAGCGCATCCACAGACTTCGGCAGAAGGCGAGTGATACCGCCAGCCAAGTCGAAAGCCTCCAAGCCGAGCTCGGCCGGGCAAAGTTGTCACTTGAGATGGCTAATGCAGACAACAACAGACTGCTCGGTCAGCTGGATGTGACCGAGAAAAAATGGGATGAGCTCCAGACCGAGGTAAACGCGCTCAAAAAGTCGAAGAAGAAAGACTGTCGGGCTGCTAACAACGCCGGCTTCAACGAAGCCGAGCAGAGCTATAAGAAGCAAGTCTTTGCAACACAAGACATCTACTTCAAGGCTGGCTGGAAGTCCGCCTGCGAGCATCTCGGCCAGGGCTCTAACACCGATGTATTTGCCAATCCTCCTCCTGCTTCGCTACCGGTCTACCTCGTGCCTTACGCGAACGACGTCTTCAGCGCTTTGCAAGCTGAGGCCGAGAAAGGGCTTGAAGAAGGAGATGCCGAGACAAATTCAGAGGCAGAAGATGCCGAGGTGCAGGAGCAGCCCGGTCATGAAGAGCCCAGTGCCCAAGACACAAGTCCAACCATAAACCTTGATGCCGCCGATGATGAGTTTACCAATCTCTCCCCCCTAGTTTAGTTTTCTTCTCTTTTTGTATTTTTGCTTTCAGCGCTTTTGATGTAACCAGGCTCTGTCCCCACCTTTTGTATTGACTTTCTTATTAATAAAAAACTCAATTTTGCCACCAAGTGTTTGCACGGTTGTCATCAATTCCATCTTCAGCAAAACACCTTGCCAATCGGAATTCATAACTCGGTTGAAGTACTTAAGCAGAACAAAACTGCAAATTCCTAAACCGAAATAATCATCTCGGTTGGTAATCACCAAGTCTTCCAACCGGAATAAACCATCTCAATTGGAAATACCAAGTTGGGCAAAACGCCAACTCACCCAACCGGAGTAAACCATTACGGTTGGGAGTCCTAAGTTGGACAAAACATCAACTCTTCCAACCGGAGTAAACCATCTCGGTTGGGAGTCCTAAGTTGGACAAAACACCAACTCTTCCAACCGGAGTAAACCATCTCGGTTGGGAATCCTAAGTTGGACAAAACACCAACTCTTCCAACCGGAGTAAATCATCTCGGTTGGGAATCCTAAGTTGGACAAAACACCAACTCTTCCAACCGGAGTAAATCATCTCGGTTTTTTACATTAAAACAACAGTCCAAGTGCTAAAGCAAAATTACTTCTATAGATTGACAAAAAGAATTACATTGTGAAGTGCAAGCCAAAAAATTCCTCTGCACAAGAAAAGAAAGCAAAAACTTAAAAGTAATACAGTTTCAGGTTGGCCGCATTCCATGGCCGGGGTATTGCTCTTCCCTCTAGATCCTCCAAGTGGTAAGCCCCCTTGCCCGCCAGACCGGTGATCTTGTAGGGTCCTTCCTAATTTGCCCCTAGTTTGCCTTCACCTGGCACTAGGGTGTTGCCCATAACTTTCCTCAAAACCCAATCACCAACTTTGAACGGTCTGGGGTGCACCGTCTTGCTGTATTTCTTTGAGAGCTCTTGTTGGTAGGCGGCCACATGGATGAGGGCCCTCTCCCAATGCTCTTCCACTAGGTCCAGCTCCAAGGCTATAGCCTCGGCGTTTAGTTCGGGCTCAAAACTCTCGCTTTTTAGGGTGGGCATGCCAACTTCCAAAGGTATGACCGCCTCCATGCCATAAGCCAAAGCAAATGGAGTTTCCACGGTAGATCGCCGCGGGGTTGTTCGGTATGCCCAAAGGACGCTGGGTAACTCCTCAGCCCATTTTCCCTTTGCCTTCTCTAGCCGTTTTTTCAACCCATCCAGAATAGTCTTGTTCGATGCCTCGGCTTGACCATTGGACTGCAGGTAAGCCGGAGTGGAGTTGTAGAATTCAATCTTCAAATCTTCACAAAATCCTCGAAACAGGCGACCGTCAAACTGGGTGCCATTGTCAGAGATCAAGATCTTTGGGACGCCAAACCGCGTGACCACGTTCTGCCAGACAAACCGTTTCACGTCTTTCTCTTTGATTGTTGCCAAGGGCTTAGCTTCAACCCATTTCGTGAAGTAATCTGTGGCCGCAATGAAGAATTTTCAGTTGCCCGGTGCTGTTGGTAGTGGCCCCACTATATCTAGCCCCCACATGGCGAAGGGCCAAGGACTGGTGAGGGGGAGAAGTTCCCTAGCAGGCTGATGGATCTGATGGGCGAATTTCTGGCATTTTTCGCACTTGCGGACGTACTGTTGTGCGTCGGCCTGCATGCACGGCCACCAGTACCCCTGTGAAATAGCTCGGTAGGCCAAGGACCTGCCCCCTATGTGGCTGCCACAAATGCCTTCGTGAATTTCGTACAAGAAGGCCTCCACACTACTCGGGTGCACGCACTTTAGATAAGGGCCGGTGAAGGAATTTTTATACAACGCACCAGATGGAGAGAGCCAAAACCGCTCTGACTTCACCCAGACTTTGTGTGCTTCTTTCTTGTCAGTTGGTAGAGTCCGGTCTCTGAGGAACAAGATTAAGGGGTCCATCCAAGAAGGACCTAGCGCGGCGCAGAGAACATCCGACTGCCCGGCGTCTTCAATGCTTGGCCGTGGAAGAAAGTCAATTAAAAGGGGGTTTGGAGACGTACAATCTACCATGGAAGTGAGGCCGGCCAGCTCATCAGCTCGGCTGTTTTCTTCACGGCCAATCTGTTGGACTCTGATTGCCTGAAACTGCCTGATGTGTTCCCTCACCAGAGCTTGGTACTTCGCCATCCTGTCGTCCTTTGCTTCGTAAATCCCAGAGACTTGGTTAACCACAAGATGGGAATCACTGTACACAAGTAGCTCGGAGGCCTTCATTTGAATAGTGCTCTTGAGCCCGGCGAGAAGGGCCTCGTACTCAGCCTCGTTATTAGATGCGGGGAAGCCAAGCGTGATAGAATGTTCAATGGTTAGGCCATCCGGGGAGATAAGAACGATACCTAGGCCGGCACCATGACGGTTGGACGCTCTATCAACAAAAAGCTTCCACATTTCCCTCACAAAAAGCTTCCAGCAGTCTGATGGGTCTTGAGAGTTGCGAAGGGCAATGGGATCACGGTTTCTTGGCTGTCTGGGTTCAAGTTCCATGTTGATTGGTTCCACTCCAGCCCCCCTTGGTGATTCGGCACCGGACTCAGCAAGTCGGTCTGTAATGCTCAAGTCCGTAGGCGAATCATCAGGTTGCGGTGCTATGCCGGCAGCAGGTTCTGAGCTGTGGGGTTCCATTTCTTCCTCTATTTCTTCCTCCCTTGGTGATGCGGGAACAGACAGAGCAGATGGGTCGGTGGTACTCAACTCCATCGTCGCATCACCGGGTGGTAAAACCGTGCAAACTGAGGGCGCTTCGACGGTGCGTGCAAACTCCGCGTCGCTACCTCCACCAACTGGTTGTATCTCGGATGGGCTTGCGCGCATCTCATCATCCGCCACGGTAATATCGACCGGGCATACCGGATGAGTGCCAGGTGAGAACTCGGCGACGAAGTCTGCTAAAGTCTGGGCTTTGATTGCAGTGCGTGGCTGGAACTTCATATCAAACTATCCCAACTTGACCGCCCACTTAAGAATTCGGCCTGAAAAGTCCGCCCGTTCAAACAAGGCCTTGAGGGGAAACTCGGTCAGTACGACGATGGTATGGGCGTGAAAATAATGCGCCAACTTCCTTGAAACCATCATCAATGCCAATGCAAGCTTTTCCAGCGGCAAGTACCTCGTCTCAGCCGGCAGCAAGGTCTTACTGACATAAAAAATTGGGAGGTGCTTGATTCCTTCAGCGCAGACTAGCACCGTACTGGCTGCGTGCTGGGAGACGGCGAGGTAAAGGTAGAGCTCCTCACCCGGCTTTGGTGTAAGCAACAGTGGCGGAGAGGACAGATATTTCTTGAGCTCGGCCAAAGCTCGGTCACACTCTTCGTCCCACGAGAACTTTGACTTCAACGCTTGAAAGAAAGGGCGGCAGCGATCTGATGACCGGCTTATAAATCGATTAAGCGTGGCGGCCATCCCGGCCAGATGCTGCATGTCCTTAGCCGAGCTGGGCTGCTTCAATTCTTGCACGGCTCTGATCTGAGTAGGGTCTGCTTCGATGCCTCGGTTCGTGACTAAGAACCCCAAAAATTTTCCGGATCCCACGCCAAAGGCACACTTTGATGCATTCAAGCGCAGCTGGTGCTTCTTTAAAATGGCAAACATCTCGGCTAAGTCGGACAAATGGTTTGCCTCATGTCGGCTCTTTACCACCATATCATCGATGTAAGCCTCCATTGTACGGCCGAGTAAAGGAGCAAACATTTTGGTCACTATCCTTTGAAAGGTTGCCCCGGCGTTCTTCAAACCAAAAGGCATGACTCGGTAGCAGAAGAGTCCCTTTGGTGTCGTGAAAGAGGTGATCTCTTGGTCAGGCCCATGCATGGCGATCTGATGGTAGCCGCGGTAGGCATCCAAGAAACTGAGCCTATTATGTCCAGCCGTCAAGTCCACAAGCTGGTCAATTCGCGGCAAAGGGAAGCTATCTTTGGGACAAGCTCGGTTGACTGTCTTATAGTCGACACAAACTCGCCACTTTCCATTCTTCTTGGGCACCATTACAGTGTTGGAAATCCACCGAGAGTAGTGCACTTCCTGAATTGCTCGTGCCTCAAGCAGGTTCTTTACCTCCTCTGCAACTACCTCGGCGTGATGCAGTGCCGATCTCCTCGTTCGCTAGATGACTGGTTTTGCTCCAGGGAAGACATTGAGGTGATGGCAAATGAAACTTGGATCGAGACCAGGCATGTCGTAAGGCGACCACGCAAAGACTTCGATGTTGGCCATCAAAAACTCAACCATCTCGGTCCTTTCTATGGCCGTGAGACTTGAGCCGAGCAAGAAGAACTTGTCCGGCTGTTCTGTATCAATTCGCACCTCAACCAATTCCTCAACAGCCTTGTCTTCGGCCTTGGTGCCCACATCATCCAAGACACCCTGGTCCTCTGGTCCCTCAATCATTTGAACGAATCCTTTGGCAGCCCGGCTTCCGTTGACGGCCACGAAGCACTGCTTGGACATGACTTGATCACCCCAAATCTCCTCAATTGCCCCCATAGCCGAGGGAAATCTCATCACCTGGTGGTAGGTCGACGCTACAGCTTGCATAGCGTGAAGCCAGTCCCTTCCAAGGATAAGGTTGTACGTCGAAGGCACTTGTAGCACCCAAAACTCCACTTGCTTGACCACGGATCCTGCTTTAACCGGCAGGATAATCTTTCCCAAGGGCCACTCCGGTTGTGAGTTAAATCCAACCAGTAGCGAAGTCGCCGGAGCCAAGTCTGTCTCCCGGAGTTTGAGTTGCTTGAACGCATCATAATACATGATCTCGACCGAGCTTCCCTGATCGATCAAGATCCGTTTAACATCAAATTCCTTGACGCGCAGTGTTACTACCAGGGCATCGTTGTGTGGCGTCTGGATACGCTCTAGATCCTTTAAGGCGAAACTAATCACGTCTTTTTCTTCTGTCTTCCCCCTTTTGATGGCAGGCTGTACCGACAAAACTTCCCGCATATGTTCTGCCTTTTTTATCATGCCCCGGAGTTCGCAAACACGCTCCAGTTCTACGATGCCGTGGATGACATTAATGACTTCCTGTGGTGGTGCGTCTCGGTCATCTTGTCCCCTGGGATCGACCGGAGCCTGATTCGGCTTTACGCCGCCATCAATGTAAAGATCTAGATGCCTGGCCGCGATCAACTCTTCTAAGTGTTGCCGCAAAGGCAAACAATCCTCAGTCCGGTGGCCCCTCTCCCGGTGGAATGTGCAACGATACCGCGGATTGTAACCCTTCTGTCCATCGCCCAACTTAGCAGGAAACCGGACATACTCCTCGTCTCGGATTTCACTAAGTATACGATAAATTGGAATCTTAAAGGCCGTGGTGATGCCAGTCCTTGCCTTCAATCTTCTGTTAGCATTCGCAACATTATCTCGGGCGTAGTCATCCCGGTCGTTCCGACGTCCTCTACCCCGGTTTTTGCGATTCGAGCCACGGTCTGATTCCTCTGCTCGGTCATTTGTGCAGCTGGACTCTTGCCCAACTGCGTGCACTTTGCCCGCTGTCTTCTTGTCTGTTGGTACCGGAATTACCTTCTCGGTAGAAGCTGACGCGCCATCCTCTACTCGGATGTGCTCATTGATGCGCTGCATGAGCTGGCCCATGGAGGTCGGTTGGTGCATGGTCAGCGAGTCCCGCAATCTATGGCCGACCGGGAGACCACGCTTATATTGCGTGATTGCGAGGTTGACCGGGCAGTCCAAGATCTCGTTGAAGGTTTCCCAGTACCTTGAGTTGTATGCCTTCAGTGTGTCGCATGGTTCCATCTTGACACTTAGCAAGTGATCGACTTCCTTTGGTGTTTTTGTGTTGGTTTTGAAGCGTGTAACAAACGCCTCGGCCAACTGATACCACCTCTGTATGCTCCCTTCCAGCAACCTCTCGAACCACTTTAAGCCCAGCTCGCCTAAACTTGACGGGAAGATTAGGCACATAAGTCCGTCATTTCGCCTATGTCCGGCCATAACCTGTCGAAAGTGGCTTACGTGCATGTAAGGATCGGTTTTTCTGTCGTAGAGTGTGAACTTAGGCTGGTGGAAGCCTGCCGGAAGCGGTGTTGTTTCTATTTCCAGGGAGAAAGGGGTGGCGCTCAGCCTGGCCAAGTCCGTATCTTCAAAGAGTGGCACTGCTTGGCGGGGTGGAGGCATTCCAACCTCCTCGCTGGCGTGAACCCCATAGGATAACTGCTGGAACGCCAGTATTCTCTGAGCTTCGCGCCGGTGAGCCCGCTCCTTTAAGATTGCCCGCAAATCCTCTGAATGAGCGGAGTGAGAGTACCTCGACGTTGTCTCCGGATGTGAGGGTTTGTAGGTGCTGTATTGCGCGCTAGACTTCTCTGCACACGCGTCAGAATCACCAACCTGGTACCTTCTGGTAATAGATATGGACTGAGTACGTCGCTGACTCTGTCCGCCTAAACGGCGGGATGGGGTGCGCTCACTGTGGTCTCCCACTCCAGCTACACCTTTCCTTTTGACATGCCGCTTCAGATCCTCCATCTCCGCCGCTATTCGCCGGATGACAGCATCTTGGTCTCTCAACTTACTTTCCAGTCGCCTGGCGTGTGAGTCTCTCCTCCGCCGGTGACTGTCTGGACTTCGTGAATGACCCGTGCTTATCCCGCGCGTCTACTGACTGTCCTCTGGTGGGCGTCCCCAAGTCCGCCATTGGATGGATGGCAGGAGGACCTTCTCTCCTTCGGGTGAACTCCGGGGTGGCTCCGTCTATGGCAGACAACGGAAACTCGTCGTTGTTCGCCATGGACGGCGATCAGATGAACCTGGAAGACAAGGTTTTGTCTGTCAAGGTTCCCACAGACGGCGCCAATTGTGCGGGGTGGAAATATTCCGGCAAGCCCGTACTCCTTTCTTCCAAGCTCCGTTTACATCCGATCACCTACGAGCAAATAATGGTGAGCTGCCCAGCGGTGTGTGGCCGGAAAAACCCTCCGACAATCAAGTTAGCACACACCTTAGGATAGAGAGAGAGAGAGAGAGAGAGAGAGAGAGAGAGAGGAGTGTTAAGAGTGTAGGAATTTTCTTACAAAGTGTTCATTCCCTGCGTATGGGGGGCGCAGACATGCTTATATACCCCTGCGCCCCATATCCACTCCCAGTCATTTCTTAACACGTGGCTCCGCTATCCCATCTGTTAGCGTAAACCTTGCTGAACATCACCTAATCTCAACTGCCTGCCTTCTCAGCTGAAGCTCGGCAGCCGAGCTACTTCATCCTCGGCCGTGCTGTGCTTCATACCCAAGCACTTTACTGGCTAAGTCCAAGGAAGACCGGGCTAGGCGGCATCTCGGCAAAGCCGAGCCTGGGGCACTTCCTGTGGTCGGCCTTCCTGCCGATCAAACGATTACCTCGGCTGACCACGCCTTTCCGGGTGCCGGTCACTCAGCTTGACTGGTTTCCTCCATCCCTTGACCAAGCAGCTCGGTTCAACCGAGCACTTCCTTGCCGGGCAGCTTCTTACGGTCCGGGGCGGCACATACTTGGCCCAACTCCTGCCCGGCCCAAGTTCTGACAGCCCATCTCCAAGTGGATCGTCGGTCGTCTCGGCCCCATGTACCATTAGGCTCTCAACCTGCTCGGCCGTTACCTCGGCCCAATTCCAGATCATAAATCTCCCTCTCATGGAATATCAACCTTACAAATAGGACTTTCAAATAATTAACCTATGAAAAAGATGTTTCACATTACAAAAGAGTAATAGATTTCACTATCTAAACTAATTAGAATGAAGAAAATGCCTTACAATGACATATATTTTGGGAGGACTTACGTGTAGGTCGTAATAGGTGAATTTATTATCTAATAGATCCTATACTAAATAATGATATTTTTCATCAAATACTATTAAACAAACGTTATTAATTGTTAGTTTTCAGTGACAGTTTGAAAATTTTGTCATAAAAAATTTCAGTAATTATAAGTTTTAGCGACAACTTAAAAAAATTATTACAAAAAAATCACTAAATTATTACAAAAATTTATCACAGAAAAATATCTCTAATTATAAATTTTAGTGACAATTTATAAAAATCGTGATAAAAAATTTGTCAATTTTTATTGATATATGTAAAAAAACCGTCACAAAAATTATTTTTAACACGATTTGATTAAAACTTTTTTTCAATTAAATTTAATAAAAAGTAAATCTAATTATTAGCAGCTGTTAATTGTTTACCCTATATTTTAATGGATATGTGGTAATTACTCCAAAATTGTTCATAAAAAAACATGAAAAGTTTTGATTTGCTTGAAAGTACTCGGATAAAGCCTGCTCAATTTGCAGCCTAGCAAGTACTCGGATAAGGGAAATGATAGAGAGCTCTAAATATAGAGTTTTAATTTGAGCTCTAATGATGTGTTAAAGTAAAAAAAATAAAACAAAACAAAACAAAACAAGGCACAAACATCACATCAGGGTGGGACCATCTTCCCATTAGAGCTATTAGAGCTCCTATATTAGAGCTCCAAAGCATTTTTGACTCGGATAAAGCCCGTTCTTTTCTTTTTCTAGTTTGAGATTAGATTAGAATGTATTGTTAGACCTGTAAAGGTCTATCATAGGGAATATTTTGATAATTTAAATTATTTAATATGTAAAGTTTATTGAGTAATTTATTTTTGTAAAAGATCACAATGATCGGATATCAATAATTATTTGATCGGATCATATTTCTATCAACGATAAATATAATTTTCAAAATAAATTATTGATAAAAATTTGATCTGATCAAGTAAATATCAATATTCGATCAACATAATATTTTTAAAAGTAATGATACATAACTCTAATTTGAGAGCTCTAAATGGAGTTTTAGTGAGATGAAAGAGAGAGAGAGCGTAGAGAGAGATAGAGAGAGAAGTGTGAGCCCCACCTTCACATGAGTACTCTTCACATCATTCGAGTTGTATTAGAGCTCTCAAATTAAAGCTCTCAAACAGTATTGTATTTTTAAAAAGACAAAGTACGCGATGAGATCTACACATTAAACAATTCAAATTATCAAAATATGACTCACGATAAACCTTACAAACTCAACAATATTGTTCAATTCACAAAATAAATTTGGAGACAAATCTAACCCTTTTAATAATTCTTATATGAAGGTGGCCATTAAAAAGAATATTTTCTCTAGTACTCAACAGTACCAGTCCTTTTTCTTTTCTTTTTTTTTATATATTTTATGAACGTAACAGCACGAGTGTTTTACAACTGTGATTGTGACTATATATATATTCAAATGATTATAACCCTTCTTTGCAAAACATTCCTAGGTGTGAAGTTTGAAAATTCAACAATCCTAGGAATTCGAAATATTTATTAAGAAATATATCAACCAAAAAAAAAAAAAATAAAGAAAAACATTTTAACATTTAATCTATACCATTCAACAATATCCTCTGTAAGTTCCTGGATTATTTTTTCTAGGCGTATACATTTTCTCAGTGACCGGACTAGAAAACTAAATCAGAAGGGATATTTATTGATTATAATTTAAATTTTTTTTTTTCATAACTAACAATAAGAAGATAATAATAATTTTTGAATTAATATTAAGTACAAAAACTTGAATAAATTATTACAAAAGTATTTCACATAAAATTTTATAATTAATTTCGATTAAAATCGAAAAGAAAGTATTGCATGTAACTAATGTATCACGAACAATGTAAAAAAGCCATATATTTAAATCTTAATATAAATTTTATAATGATAAGATAAATCAAATTTTTATAAAATTTGAGTAAAAATTTCATATAATAGTGATATCACGTCATTATTAACATATGATATTACCAACCAATAGTAAAACAATATATGAAGGGTGAACTTTACATATAAATATAACTAATACTCTAGTAATTTATATATATATATATATATATAGTGAGATTAATTATTTTTGCATATCAATAATGATGGATATTACTTTTATATTGAGATTTTTCACAAAATTTTTATACATAAAAATATAATTTGTTGTAGTCATTTCATTTTTAATAAAACAATCATTATTGTTTTCATAAATTTAAAAATGCCTTGACATTTTATTCTAAATATTATTTTTGTATAAAAAAAGAAAAAAAATAAAGGGGGGGGGGAAGGGGATGTGAACCCCAGCATGGTGGCTTCGCCATTGCATTTTCTATTGAAAATTTATATAGGCCTCACTTAGCATGTAAGGATGTGGTTAAAATAGTCACAAAAAGATAAAATACGTTAAAAAGTTAATAAGATAAAATGTCATATCTAAATCATAATCATTTCATATTTCTCTCACAAAAGTCAAAAAAAATTAAGAAATCTATCCTAAACAAAACTTCTTAATGTAGGCTAAAATAGTTTAAAAAATTAAAAAAAATTAAAAAGTCAACCTACTCCCCAAACGAAAGCATAGTGGTTTGGGTAAGTCCAAGGGGTGTCTACCTTGATTTTTATTTGTTAAATAGTGGAGCAAGTACTTTTGTTTATATATCTATATAATAAGGCAAGAGGCTTTTTGAAAATGTCTTAAAATGTATGTGACATACATTTTGATCCAATGGTTTAAATTGTCTCATCTCAACTTCAATGGTTGAGATGCCTTTATTTCCCTCTCTCTCCATCAATGGTTGATGAGGAAGAGGCTTTATTTCCCTCTTTGAGCATCAACGGCATCAAGATCTAATGGTCGGAAAATCTCTCTCTCTCTCTCTCTCTCTCTCTCTCATTTCAATTTTTGAAATCTCTCTCTCTCTCTCTGCTTGCATCGGAGCCCAGCCCGTGCGACGACCACCGACCACCTCTCCTCTATGTGTCATTCTCTCTCGATGACACCACCGACCACCTCCTCTCCTCTCACCCTCCTCTTTCGTCTCTCTCCCCTTGCAAGGTAAACTAGAACTTCCAACTTGCTGTTCCGATTTGCTGTTCTGATTTTGAATCTGAATTTTTGCTTAAATCTGATTTTTGCTTGAATTTTTTAATCTGATTTTGAATCTGGCTTTGAATCTGAATTTTTTATTTGCTGTTTCGATTTTGAATCTGACTTTCCACGGGCATAAACTGAATCTGACTTTGCAAATCATAATTTCAGATGTAGCAGTAATTCCTTTTCAAGTCACCACCCTTTTTATCCAAATTTCATCTAGAGTGACTTTGAATCTGAATTAGACTCTTTTTAATCCTAACCCTTTTTATTCACGTCTTTTTAATCCTAACCTTTTAGATTTAGTACCTTATAGGACAGTCCAAATTTTTTACTTTATTGGAAGTCCAATTTGTTAGAACATTTAATGATACAATTGATGATCTTCAAAGATTTCATTGTATTTATGAAGATGTGTGCTTTTTGTAGTAGGGTATAACTAGAACTGGTAGTGCTCAATGTACAAGCATCAGATGTGTGGGAATATTTTTCTATCAAAGCTACATGTATGGAGGTTTGTCTTCTTTAAAGTGATGCTCTCTATTAGTTAGTAAGTGTGGCTTTATGGTTACTAATTACTAAAAAGTGAACTGTATGAGTTGCTACAATCTCCATTATTTAATTTTCAACGTTGATAGTTCAGCTCATAAATTGCAGTGGTGGTGTAATATTTGAATACACAACAAGGGACAAAGTTCATCTGTAACAGTGGTGCTTTTTGAAGAAGGCGTATTGAAAAAATATGTGATTTTGTGAAGTGAAAAAATATGTGATTTTGTGGACATAATATATTGTTTCTGTCCAGACCTCATCATTTTTTTCCTTTTGTATTTTGATTTCAGTTTCACAATTTAAAACTACAGCATCTATTTAAGTCTCATCTCTATGTTCATTTCATCTCATCTCAACTATCTCTCTCAATTACAATTTGTTATTTTGATTTTAAAATTTTCAATACTTATGTTTCTTATGCCTATAGATTTCTGGTTTCTCATATTGAATTGTATTATTAGTTTTAATTTTTTTTTTAATTGACATCGGTCAAAATATATTGTTTCTTTCCATACCTCATCATTTTTTCTCTTCTGTATTTTGATTTCAGTTTCATAATTTGAAACTACAGCATCTGTATGTTTCTTATGCCTATAGATTTTTGGTTTCTCATATTGAATTGTATTATTAGTTTTAATTTTTTTTTAATTGATTAAACGACAATCAGTGTTCTGAGGGGCCATCTGGTAATAGATTATTTTAGTGATTTTATAAAAACAAACTTCTCTCAACAATCCAAAAGGCAAAACCAGGGGCCTTTTCAACGACAATCAGTGTTCTGAGGGGCCATCTAGTAATAGATTATTTTAGTGATTTTATAAAAACAAACTTCTCTCAACAATCCAAAAGGCAAAACCAGGGGCCTTTTCTCCTGTAAGACCTACAACATTCTTGAAAAATTACAAATCAAGAGTAGATTTCTTGGGTCATTTAGAAGGTAAATTCTTTTAATTTTTTATTTGAACTCTTTTGGATTTAATTTTTTTCTTTTCAATAGAGGTGACTGCTGGATTTTTAAACCTTAATTATCAATCAAACTAAAGTTTCCAATAATTGTCCCCTATGTAAACAGCACCTGTATCCATCATGACTTCATTTTTTCCTGCATCTTTTGTGTGCAATGGTTGATTCACACCGGTAGATTTTTGGCTGATTGTAGAGGTGTTTGTTCAGGGGGAGTTGTTACCCATTAGAATTTTAAGTCCTTTTTCTAATTTATGTATTTTTTTACTGCTAGCTTTCTATTGTCACTTTCCTAACATCAGAATTAGATGAGAGCTATGAGATTGGATCTAAAGTTTGCTCAACATCAAAAGTGGGTGATGTCATTGAATCCAGATTTATTGAATTTGTAATCACAACTGTCTTGATTTTTTTTGAATTAATTATATGTTATATTTGATTTATATTGTGATTGCATTAATTAAAATAAACTTATAATGCTAAGGACATATTCCCTCAACCATTTAGAAGTCAATTTAGACTTACATAGTAAATCAATTTTCTGAGGAAGGTAATTTTCCTACATAAGGATCACTTCTTCACCCATGAAGAACTTAGGTCGAGTCTTAATATCCTATTTCATCTAATATGTGAGGCTATCAAGTAGTAACATATATATCCAGTTTGCCTAATGTTCCTTAATCATAAATTGTTTTCATTTTAATTTTGATTTAGTTTATTGTGTATGATTCACACCGGCAGATTTTTGGCTTATTGTAGAGGTGTTTGTTCACGGAGAGTTGTTACCCATTAGAATTTTAAGTTCTTTTTCTAATTTATATATTTTTTTACTGCTAGCTTTCTATTGTCCTTTCCTAACATCAGAAATAGATGAGAGCTATGAAATTGGATCAAAAGTTTGCTCAACATCAAAAGTGGGTGATGTCATTGAATCCAGATTTATTGAATTTGTAATCACAACTGTCTTGATTTTTGAATTAATTATATGTTATATTTGATTTATATTGTGATTGCATTAATTAAAATAAACTTATAATGCTAAGGACTTCCCTCAAGCATTTAGAAGTCAATTTAGACTTACACAGTAAATCAATTTTCTGAGGAAGGTAATTTTCCTACGTAAGGATCACTTCTTCACCAATGAAGAACTTAGGTCGAGTCTTAATATCCTATTTCATCTAACATGTGAGGCTATCAAGTAGTAACATATATATCCAGTTTGCCTAATGTTCCTTAATCATAAATTGTTTTCATTTTAATTTTGATTTAGTTTATTGTGTATGATTCACACTGGCAGATTTTTGGCTGATTGTAGAGGTGTTTGTTCAAGGGGAGTTGTTTCCCATTAGAATTTTAAGTCCTTTTTCTAATTTATGTATTTTTTTTACTGCTAGCTTTCTATTTTCCTTTCCTAACATCAGAATTAGATGAGAGCTATGAAATTGGATCTAAAGTTTGCTCAACATCAAAAGTGGGTGATGTCATTGAATCCAGATTTTTTGAATTTGTAATCACAATTGTCTTTTGAATTAATTATATGTTATATTTGATTTATATTGCGATTGCATTAATTAAAATAAACTTATATGCTAAGGACATATTCCCTCACGCATTTAGAAGTCAATTTAGACTTACACAGTAAATCAATTTTCTGAGGAAGGTAATTTTCCTACGCAAGGATCACTTCTTCACCCATGAAGAACTTAGGTCGAGTCTTAATATCCTATTTCATCTAATATGTAAGCCTATCAAGTAGTAACATATGTATCCAGTTTGCCTAATGTTCCTTAATCATAAATTGTTTTCATTTTAATTTTGATTTAGTTTATTGTGTATGATCTTTCCATTTTAATTTTTGTTTGAATCCTTTACTAATTTTACCTAATTTATATATTTGCAATTTTTTCTTCAAGACTCAATCTTTTGTTTGTAAAGGTTTTATTTGATCGAAATTTGGATTTGAATTCATCTGCAATCTATGATTTTGTAGGTGAAAGTGGCGTTCTTGAATTTATTTATTTATTTAATTTTGTTGTTTTGATTATCAATTTGATTCACTTTATAGTTTCTTACATTGGTTTGACATCGATTACTGATTGACATGATTAGGGTTTTGCTACCTTTGTTGAGATATGTTCTTCCATTTTTTTTTAAAATAGGGAATTGATTTTTGAAGATTTTGTATCTGCTTAGTTTTAGTTAAATGTGAATTGGGATTTCTGAGATGAAAAGTAATTGTGGATTTGTTGAATAATGTGATATGGGTATTGAAATGATACATTTATTGTAAGATCTTTTGCTTATATGCATTCATCTTTGCCCTGCAGCCGAGATTTTTTGCAGCTACAGGTTCAAACAGGGGCCTCCGATTCCTCTAGACAATCATATACCTTTGCCAGTTTTAAAGAGTTGCAACCTCTCTTTGGGTCATTTAGAAGGTAGATTTTTTTTCCTTTCTATCCATAGTAGCATCCATTCTATCCAGTAATATACTCAGGCTCTAAATCCTTTAGTGTTGTGATGTATTTCTATACAAGAACATTATGTATTTTTCCAATCACAAACCTTTGCCAGTTTTAAAGAGTTGTATCCTCTCTTTGGGTCATTTAGAAGGTAGATTTTTTTTTTCCCTTCTATCCATAGTAGCATCCATTCTATCCAGCAATATACTCAGGCTCTAAATCTTTTAGTGTTGTGATGTATTTCTATATAAGAACATGAAATGCTCACCTTTTTAGAGCTACTTCCAAGTCCTCCTCTTTATAGTTAAAAGCTTCATCAAACCCAAATTTGTTCTTCAACAGATCAACCTTGGTTGAAAAATAGTAAAAGAAAGAAATAGAAGAAGAAAAAAAAAAAAAAAAAAAGAGAAGAAGAAGAAGAAGAGAGTCCGTGACTATACCTTTTCATTTTTTTTTTTTATTTTTTGGCTCTGGATTTTTAAGGTAGTTTGAAAACAAACTTCTGGTGTTTCTGAATTTGCATTTTTGGGAGTACATAACATAGTTTTGTTTTTGATTAAATAGTATAATCATGTTTAATAGTGTTGCTTTTGATTGCAGTGGTTCATGTTGTAATATTTTTTTTTTCATTTAAATTTCTTTCGATTAAAGGCATTGCAATTTGGTTTCACATTCTGCTTATGGGTGGATTTGAATAGTTTGAGCTATTTGATTGTTTTATTTATTTATTTATTTATTTTGCAACTGCTCTTCTCAGGGAAGAGGTTGCAGTCCACCTGATGAATTTAGATTAAGTTTTGGAACTAAAATTTGACAATATTATATGTTGTGTTATGTGATGTTGTGTGTGTGTGTGTGTCTTTGCCTAGGAATCTGTTATGTTATGTGATGTGTGTGAGTGTGTGTGTCTTTGACAGTATGTGATGGTTTCAATGGCTTCTACTGGGAATCAAATTTTTTTTTTTTTAAACTAATTTTTGTGTGTGTGTGTGTGCGTGTGTGTGTGTGTGGCAATGGGTTGACTGCTTTCCTTGAGCAAATTAAATGAATTCAAAAGGTTGGTTTCATATTTTGCTTATGGGTGGATTTCAATAGTTTGAGCTATTTGATTGTTTTATTTATTTTGCAGCTGCTGTTCTTAGCATTTTAGTGCACCATGTTATTCCATTAAAGGTATCCTAATTATTTAATAGGATGCTTGGCTTTCATTGGGAATTAAATTGTTCAATCTGTTTTTAGTTTATGATTTTTTTTTTAAATTTAATATTGTTATTTGTAAGTTACTGAAATAATTTTACTCATTTCTAATATTGTTAAATTTACTCATTTCTTATAGCAGGTTTGTTTATGTAGTGTTGATTAAATTTTTTTTCCTTCAATTTCTTTATGGATAACTGAAAGAGGAGTGTAGAGAAGTTGGGCATAATTGATTGTGTTTCTTTATGTTTTTGATTTCATTTATATGAATATGAAATAGGTTACTATGAGATGACATAAGTCTTTTCAATAAAATGAGTTTCTATGATGAGATAGGTCTTTTTTTATGAATGGACTTTCATGTTCAAAAATTGTTACTCAGTATGGACGGTTGAAACAGTGATTGTGCTTAATTGCTATTTACTACCTTCAGCTTGGTTTGCTTCTTCATATGTTCATAGAAATGATTTTTCATGCTTTTGGCACTCACATTTGTGGATTGAAATGTCACATTTATTTGGTTACTAATTGATAGTTGTAAAGAGCATGCATTTGTCTATTCTCTCTCAAATTGGCTCCTCTATAAAAACATGTATATTCAAATTGGTGAATCAAACAGTGGGAGTTGGATCTTATTTTTAACAACAAACAATGGGCAATTTTTAAGGGGTTGATTTTGGATAATGGAGCTTGCTTGCTTATATTTTCTATTCTTCCTTTTGTTTCAGGTACATATGCCTTGGCTTGAAGGAGTGTTTGATTAGCTCATAAAAAGTTGTTGTGACTTTGTTTGCCACAATGGTTGATTAGGTAATTGGTCTGTCTTTCATTGATGGATTTGTCAATAATTTGTTGCTTATCTATTGTTCAACTTGGCTTCATTTTACATGTGAAAATTAAGAATCTTAAATTTTTATTAGATAGGCTTCATTTTACATGTCGCCGTGAATTTCATGTAATGATTTTTTTGAAATGGTTTAGATTTTAGAAACCCATCTTCATGTAATGATTTTTTAAAATGGGTTAGTTCTGTGTTTATGAATGGTTTTGATTCCAAAAATATTAAAATGATAAATGAACCAGCACAATTATTAAAATGGGTTTCTAAAATCAATTTTCATGTATTGATTTTCGGAAACTTATCTTTATTTTGTTTAATTTGGTTCCCCTATGTAACTATTTTGTTTATATCATTTGGAGTATTAATTATGTGTTTCTCATTCTCTTTTTAACTGTTCCATTTTTCTACTTAATTATGTTTAATTCAGTTTCATTCTCTCTCTTTCGTTTTTCAGTTGTGGTAAGTATCTTTTATAAGTATTTGGTTGTAATCTTTGTTTAAAAAAATAGTACACTTAATTTTATTTAATGAATCTTGGGTTTAATTTTAGTTAGATTTGCCCATTAACATTGATTTCAAGTTTGATTCTTTTTTTGTTGCTTACTAATTGTTATACATAATGCTTCAACTAGAAAATGAGTTATGCATTATCACTGGAATGGAAACTCAAAGGACCGTGATCATCAAAAAATGGATACTTCACACAAGGTAAGATTTAATTGTTTAAAATTTTAATTTTGTTTGGTTTTATAGCCTTCAAAAATTCTCCTTCCCTATAACAAGACTCTCTTAGTCTTAATAAAGAAAATTATTCGCTCCCCTTACAAAATTTGAGTTTAATTCTATTTGGAGGTTTGTATGATTTATCGGCATTCTCAATTGATCTATCTATATTATTATTTGTTTTTCTATTCATTTGTTTACTTTAGTAATGCATACATATGTCTATTCTCACTTCGCCATTGAATGACATAATTCAATTGACCATAATAGTTATATTCAATTCTTCTTAGTTCATAGCTATTGATTTTCCTATTTCTCATATGTATTTTGATGCGATTTTTCATACTACAGTTTCTTTTGATGCAATTATTCTTCATTACAATTTCTTCTAATTTCTCATATGATTTTGATGCGATTTTTCATAGCTATTGGTTTTTTGAAGCGGATTTAAGCGAGTGATTTTGTTGTAGGTCATTGATCCATATTGAAAACATTGGGTTACATTGCTTCTACCAGTGTGTCATTGGTTGGCTCTCTCATGTTAAATTATTTATTTATTTATTTTTGGGTTAGCTAGGATGCTTCTTTTGTATCAAAATGTTCATTGACCTTTATTTGAAGGAATTTAAACCTGATAAAGCGAAAGGGTTACCAGTTATGATACTAATTTAATAACATTCTTTTATTGAAAGTTATCCCATTCTAACTTGCTATAGTGTATAGATGTGCCATTTTGACGTGGATAAAAATCTAAAATTTGCTATTTAGACTTTAAGTTTAGCAAATATTTCAAGATTCTTTGCATATGCTACATTCAAATATATGATTCATTTTTTGGACTTTCATTTTGAAATTTGCTATTTGAAATTTATAAATGCTTTCTCTAATTCAATGTGTAGAAGCAATTTCAGTTTCTTATTTGTGAAGTTTTAAGTCGGAGTGATATTACCATTTTGAATTGATTTATTACCATTGAGTTTTGTAGCACGTGATACCAAAAAAATTGTTAGCAGTGCCTTCAGGCACGGGTCATCCCTAGTATATATATATATATATATTAAGACAAGAGAACAAGTATAATGTGATGAATTCAATGAAATTTTATCTCTGCATGATAAAAGTGGCGGCAACACTATCAACAGAACTAGAGCTTCAAATTTCAAACATTGCTTAGATCACTGTGGTCTCATGGACCTGGGGTTTTCGAGTTCTTGTTTCACTGGGACTAATCTCCGCTCCACAGGAGGTTTGATAAAGAGTCCGGATCGTCTGCCGTGCCGTGGTTTCCTGACGTGGCTCCTGCGAGGGTCCAAAACGATGTCGTTTTGGGTTTTCTTTTTTTTTTTTTTTTTTTTTTTTTTTCCTTCTCTCTCAAACGTTTGAGAACCAAACCTAACAAAAGTATTTTCTGTTACAAGATCCTCGAAATGTTGGGTTATGTTTGGATTTATCTTAAGTTTCACTTTCAGGATCACAAATTGCCACGAAATTGAATGTGAATTCACATCCAGAAGGTGGATTTTACTCATAAAACTTTAGAAATTCTTCCATCATTCTCCACACTTCTCAGCTTCCCTCCCAATGTAAGTCCCTTCCCATTTTCCACATCTTTCACATCTGATCTGAGTCTCTCTTCAATCGCTTTTAAATCGTAGAGCACCTCACGAACGGATGAACAAAGAGACGAAGTCGCCGCTGACGATCAAATAGCTAGGGGATGGAGATGGCGACAGCAACGGCGATGACGGCGAAGACACCTGAAATCCAAATATAAAAATATGAAAAAAATTGAATCAATTTCCGTGGAAAGTAAACAACAAAAATGGAATTTTCAATTATAGAAAAGAAAAGAAAAAAATTGATCCTAGGTTTGGTTAGTTTCAGCATTTTTTGGTTCTTGAGGATCATAGAAAATATAAAAAAAGATGGTTTTTTTTGGGTTTGTAGAAACAATCCAAGAGGAGAGAGAAAAGCAAGATGGAAGGTAAATGAATTTGTTCCTTGTTCCTTCTTCTTCTTCTCCTTTGATCCTTCTTCTCGGTTGCATCTGGTCTTTTTTTTTTTTTTTTTTTTGGTGGGGGAAAGTTTGGCCCCAAACCCAATCCCCTCTTTGGTTTCTCCTTTGGCTTGTTCATCTCTATCATTAAGCAACAAAGCCAACACAGCCTCTCTTTCTCCTCTTTGTTTTGTTAGCTTCACAGATTCGACCTTTTCCTCTCTCACCTCTCTGTTTTGTTAGGTTTGGTTCTCAAACGTTTTTTTTTGAACAACGTTCTCAAACATTTGAGAGAGAAAAGAAAAGAGGAAGGAAAGAAAGAAAGAAAAAAAAAGGTCCAAAACGACGTCGTTTTGGACCACCGCAAGAGCCGCGGCAGGAAATCATGGCAGACGATCCGGACTTGTTTGATAAAAGAGAGGTTGGATAGGTGCTTTTGTAATAATGATTGGCCCCAGTCATACTAGTGAACTAAAGTTCTTCATCTCCCTCACATTCTCTCTGACCATTGCCCACTACTTTTAGACACAAACTCATCTAACACCAATAGACTACCTAAATTGAAACTATGTGGTTCTTAGACCCCTCATTGTTCCAAGTAGTGAGGGATAGCTGGAGTGACCCATCCATCCCCTTTTTGGATTGTGTTGAGGACTTCACTCATAAAGTGTGTTTTTGAAACATACACTGCGTTGGCAATATTTTTCACAAGAAAAAGCATCTGGTAGCACGTATCGGTGGAGTCCAAAAAGAACTTGATGTAGACCAATCTCTATTCCTCATCAACCTCGAAAAATCCCTCCTATCTGAATAAAAGAACATTCTTAAACTTGAAGAGGAATTTTGGGCGTTGAAAAGGCGTGTCAATTACACTCTTGAGGGGGACCGAAACACCAAATTTTTCCATTCCACTACCATTTCCCACCTCCAAAACAATAGAATTCTGGCCCTTAAGCATAATGACTCTTGGGTCTTTGAAGACTCTGCCGTAAGAAATCTGGTGTTAAACTATTTTGTTGACATGTTTTCATCATCCCTACTCTCAGAACCTATCTTCTTTCCCCCACCTCCTCCCTTTCCCATATTGGATGCTTCACACCATCGTGCACTGTCCATCATTCCTTCAGATAAGGAAATTAAATCCGTCCTCTGGTCCTTTAAGCCCTAGAAAGCCCTTGGTCCCGATGGCCTACACCCCATCTTCTTCCAACGTTGCTGGGACACTATTGGGAGTTCAGTCATCCGTGTGGTCTAGGACGCATTCAGATCAGAGAAAATTGATCCTTCTTTAAACAAGACTCTTATTTGCCTCATTCCTAAGATCAACCGGCTTGAACTAATTAGCCAATTCCGTCCTATAGGTTTGTGCAACACCATCTTCAAATTAATCACTAAAACTCTTGTTGCTCGACTCAAACCTTTCCTTGATAACCTGATCAGCCCTTTTCAAACTAGTTTCATCCCGGGCCAAAGAGGTGCGGACAATATTGTTATTGTCCAAGAAATGGTGAGTAGCTTCACCCACAAGAAAGGCAGAATGGGTAACATGCTCGTAAAACTAGACTTAGAGAAGGCCTATGACAGACTAGAGTAGGGCTTTATAAAAAAAGTTCTAACCTTTTTCAACTTACCCCAAGCTGGATCGATTTAATTCTCTCTTGTGTCACCACATCCTCTCTTGCTGTCATTGTGAATGAAGTGACAACTGATTATTTTTTACCCTCATGGGGTATCCGGCAAGGTGACCCTCTTTCGCCCTACTTGTTTATTCTCTGCTTGGAGTACCTCTCTCTAAAAATCTCTGAGGCATGCTCCAACAAGGCCTGGAAACCTCTGAAATTGTCTAGAAATGGCCCTCCTTTATCCCATTTGTGTTTTTCCAATGACATCATCCTTTTTGGGGAAGCTTCCATAAGAAATGGTGAAACCATCTCTGCTATCCTTAGTGAGTTTTGGGAGGTGTTGGGCCAAAAAGTTAGTCTATCCAAATCCAAAGTGTTTTTTTCTGCCAATACCCCAGATTCAGATAAGGCTACCATTACTTCCATTCTCTAGATCCCTGAAACCAGATCACTAGGCAAGTACATGGGCTGTCCTATCCATCATCACAGACCTAAGGCAGCAGACTTTCAATTTGTCATCGATAAACTTCAAACAAAGCTTGCGGGTTGGAAATCCAAATTACTCTCATTCACAGATAGATGTATCCTCGTCAAAGCTGCAAACCTAGCCATCCCCTTTTACATCATGCAGTGTAACTTCCTCCCTTCCTTTGTCTCTAAAACCATAGACAAAATCAATCGCAATTTTCTTTGGGGCTCTTCTTCGAATCATAGAAAAATTCATTCGGTTGGTTGGGATACAATCACAAAACCAAAATGTATGGAGGGATTGGGGATCCGTCAATCTATGTTGGCAAATAAAGTAGCCATGGCTAAGTAGGGGTGGCGACTTCAAAATAATACAGAGGATCTTTGGGCCCGTGTTCTTAAAGCCAAGTACCCATTCTCCACTTTTTGTAACAATAGAACCTCAACTACTTGGAGAGGAATAAAAAAGGGCAACGACATCCTCTCCAAAGGATCCAAGATTGTCTTACGGAATGGAGAAAGTACCTCCTTTCGGCTTGATGATTGGTTAGGCACGGGTCCTCTAAGAAACTGGCCGAAGGGCACCCTTCAAAATGGTGAAGATACCCTCAAAGTCTCTGACTGTTGGACCAATAAAGAGTGGGATCTCTCTACTCTCTCCTACCCAATTCCCACTGACATTCTCCACACTATTTTTAGCACACCCATTCCTTGGTTCAATTTTGGCCCTGATCTCAAAATCTAGAAAGCTACATCCAATGGAATCTTCTCAAGCAAAACTGCTCTTACTCTTGTGCAATTTGCTCTCCATCCACTCCTTTTACCGACTGGTCATGGATCTGGCACATACCAGCCTCTTCCAAAATTGTTCATTTTATCTAGTTGGCTGCACACCAGAAACTCAACACCAAACTCATACTTTTTCACCAGAATATTACCTCTGATAACCTCAGCCTTGGTTGCAAAGTGCTTCCTGAAACTACCTGTCATGTTCTTAGGGACTGCATAATAGCTAAAAACAGCTATGCCATAATGGGTATCCCTTCGGAGTGCCTTGCTTCCTTCGATCTTGATCTTCCTACTTGGCTCGGGAAAAAATGTCGCTCCACTGCTATACATGCTTCATCCATTAGCTGGAGCACACTCTTCTCTCTTGTTTGTTGGAACATTTGGAAAACTAGGAATTCCCTTTGTTTTTCACCTATCAATCCTAATCCCTTCAAGTCTGACCTGGTCCTTGCAACTACAATAGAATGGCAACACCTAAATGACCAGAAGCAACCACCCAAAAGAAGAAACACCATACAGGTTGGGTGGCAAGCTCCTAGCACAAGTTTCAATAAACTTAATACCGATGGTGCAACTCAAGGTTTTGACAGTAAAGCCAGTGGAGGCGGTGTTTCAGAGATGTTGTTGGTAAATGGATAATGGGCTACTACAGATTTATTGGATCCACTTATGCAATCGAAGCTGAGCATTGGGCACTTAGAGATGGTCTGAAAATTGCATGGGAAAAAAATTTCACAAAACTAGAAATTGAAACTGATTCCAAGATGATGCAAACACTGCTCCAAAAAACTCCAAACATGCAGCACCACCTAAACAATCTTATTTTTGATTGCAGATTTCGCATGTAACTTCTGGGGATTCAAGCAAATAATCATATCTATCAAGAACCTAATCAATGTGCGGATATTATAGCTAAGTTGGGTCTTGCTACAATGTTGGGTTTACAATGTTTCCATTTTGCTCCCTCGATTATTGTAAACCAATTGTATGATGATGCTAATGGGGTATTGTACCCTAGACTCGTGTATTTGTAATTTCTTCTATATATGTTCTTTTCAACCCAAAAAAAAAAAAAAAAGAAAAGAAAAAGAAAAACTACTAAATGATTTCCTGTGGAGTTTCCGCTTCAATATATTTTCTTATTTTTATTTTTTATTTTTAAATTGTGCATTTGGAACAAAATTTTTATATTTGGATTTTCTCATGTTTCTCTGCCAGTAACTTCTTTTTTTCATGAAGTGAAATTTTTTAGTTTAATCATATAGAGATTTTGAAGCAGAGGCAAGAAAGATTTAGACAAAAAAATCCCAGTTAAACAATGACAGATGTAAGGGGTGGTTGACAAGGGGCCGCGATTCTTCCAAACTTCAAGAAAATTCTGCATAATAACTTGTTTAAGCATTTACACAAAAAATTAGCATTTTAGCCTCTGATTTTTTTTTTTTAATATCTATAGCCCTATACTATTTAAAGTATTTATGCAATATATTATCATTTTGGCCCCTTCAAAATCTAAAAATTTTATCTTGCCCTCCCAAATGTAAATAATTTTATATTAACTCTCTCATGGCAAAATTCCTAGATCTGTCATTGATGAATCTACTACATCAATTAGAGCTTCAATAATATTTCAAGGCTTCAAACATAACTAATTGAAGCTTTTAGAACCAATATTGCATGAACAATGATAAAGGACATTTAACATTCTTTGTGGTGCAAGATCTCGAATTCAAAGTTTGATATCAGTATTTATTGCTCCCCCATTATGACAGTTGTATGTAAGTAACAGTAGAGTTGTTGTTAGGTTTAGGCTTAGTAGGCTTAGTAATTGCTTGTTAGATAGGCTTTGTTACCTTTGTATCTATTGTGAGTTAGTAGTCAATTTGATCATTGATAATGTAATATTTCTTATACTTGTAATTTCTCTCCTATCAATTGAAAAAAAAGAAAAAGAACAATAATAAAGGAAAACTTTTGGGTGGGGTATTTTCGTAATGCCAATATCACGATATTCTTATTATAATTGTCTCCAAATTGTTGCAAAAATACAACCAAATGCTAGTGTAGTGGGACAAAAATTATGCTCCTGCTTCCCTTGGAGTTGAGAGTTGATATCTCCTTCTTACGTAACAAGAAGAATACAGAGCTTGGTGAGGTGGTGTCATCTATTAAACACTCTGACGACTGGATTAGTCAAGTAGGATAGATTGTTTCTATTAGTTCTAATGATTTGATATTGCATACCTTGGTCTCATGACCCGAACCCGTCCTTGGAGGTTAGGATCATAACCGGCCAGTAATCATGAGATTACTTATGGCCTCAGATAGAAATCAGTCATATTTAATATTAATAGGAGGCCAGATGTGAAAGTAGAATTAGAAATTTTGTCCAATGAGTTGTGCATATATGGCATTACAAAAACTTTTCATATTATATTAATAACTCACACCATACAGTCAATATAGATATACATATCCAAGATCATTCAAAAACAATATTAATAGAAACTAAGTTATATGCTTAGATACAAACTTGGTCCTACGGGACCACAAAAATAAACAAAAGGAAAATTATAAACAAAGTCTCATACGTGAGGTGTCCAAAGTAGATTCCATGATATCTGATATCCTTAACAGGTTCACTAGGGCTAAGGCTAGACATCCGGCTGCTCACCTACATACATTTAAATAAAAAGTGAGCTAACGCCCAGTGAATAATACCAAAGTAAAGGGGTTTAGTAAATGAGCCCCTTTTAACAAATAAGCATATCTAATCAGTAAGTATTTTTCATCAGAATGACCTTAGGTCCAACATGCGACAGAACGACTTTAGGTCCAAGAGATAGTAGAATATACAGTACAAGTTCAATCATTCCTCAATAGAACAGCTTGGGCCCAACAGTGTACAAAATGACTTCAGGTCCAACAGTGAACAGAGTCACTGATTAGATTTAGTCATCTGTTATTAGAACGACCTCGGGTCTAAACATTTGGAGTAGTATAATGGTCATTCAATTATTGCAATTGCATATCAGTCATTCAAACTAGTCAGAGATTCAATCATATCATATCAGTCAATTAGTCTTATCAGAGATCCAGAATGACCTTAGGTTCATTTTATCAGATACATAAAATGGTCTTAGGCCCAATTCAGATATATCGAGTGACTTCCATAGTTCAAATATATACAAAATGACCTTAGGTCCACTGTTCATGTTTATGTCATGTCATTCATTTGTACAGATAATACTCTCATTAATATTACATAGTTTATCATATCGTTTAGACAGAAGATGGTAACTCATTCACACTTATCAAATCATAGCTTCAGAAAAGCTTACCACATGTGAACAATCAGAAAAATAGAGTATTGGTAAAATTTCTTTACTAAGATATTACTCATCGTGTTCAGTTGGTTGATTCTTCCTCAGAGTTGACCCTACACAATTCATAACACATACAGAAATTGGGTCACAATACTATTCAATCCATTCTTCAATTCATTTATCTTTCTTAGGCTTCTTATTAACTCTTTAGTTCATTTAGAATGCTCAATGTATGCCTAAGAATGCTTGGAATTGAAAAAGAACGGAATTTGGAACATAAAACAAATTTTCAAAGTTTCCTGAAACGAGGCACTTCGCTTGAGCGCAACATTGGTTGCTCGAGCGAACCCTTCAGTCTGCAAAAGTACTGGATGCTCTCATTTTACGCTCGAGCCAACTTCTTAGTTGCTCGAACCAAGACTGAAAATAAAATGGTGGTCACTTGAGTGGTCTTTTGGTCGCTCGAGCCAACCTCCAATGTCTGCAAAAATACTAGATGCTCGAAATGTGCGCTTGAGCCACCTTTTGGTCGCTCGAGTAGTCTATCAAATTTTTGGAATTTCCAGAATTCTGTTTTGAGTTCAAACTCATATCCAAAGTTCCAAATTCAAACATGACATACCCTTGACTTTATATACTCATTAATAAACATAAATATTAGCTCAAACTACAAAAATCAAAGCCCAAACTTATGGAATTCACCATGTATGTCTCAATTTGGTCCAATTTCTTTTGTAAAGCTTTATATACATGAAATTCAAGTTCATAGTCTCATGAATTATGCATGCATGATCAAAATGATTTTTCTTTGACTTCGACAACACAGATTATACTCTAAAATGAGATTTCACAATAATTTCTTTCATGCATGGATGAATTAATCTTCAACTCTTCATTCTAAGCTCAATTCATGCAATTCATTTCATATCTTGTTGAATCCATTTAATTATGAACTTAAACTCATGAATTGAGGCTTAATCTCTTACCTTTGAACTTCAATGAGCCTAAGTGTAGAAAATTCTTGTTCCTAGCTTCACTATCATTTAATTTCTTGAGCAATTCTCCAAGTTTCCCTCTTTTCTCCTTTGAATTCTCACTTCTTTCCCTCTATAGTGTATATTTTGAGCCAAATATTGAAGATGAGCTCAAGTTATGAGCCTAAGCACTAATTTAACACATATATATAGTGAGTGATTAGCTAATTAACTAAGCATTAGTCTAATTAATTAAGGGTCATTATTTAATTTGATTTAATTAATTTGATCCAAATTAGTTTTTAATAAAATTTCACTTTAGGCTCTAAAAATTATGTTAATCACCATGGTACAATCAATTTTGGTTTCTGTCGCCTCTACAGCCCTCAATTTCAGTTTATTACAGAATGCAGAACAAAATTTTTCTATGATGAACATATATGAATTAAAAAACATACATGATTAGCATCCAAGATCACATAAAGCATATAATCACAAGTTTAATTAAGACTTAATAGTATAATATGGAATAGGATTGTCACACATGGTCTTGAACCCTTTGCCGCCATTTTACCGGCATTTTGATAAGCTCGGCCTTGCCTCAAGGCGAGTGGCCTTGGACCCTCAAAATTTATCAAAATTTAAGGGCCCCAAAATCTAATTTGTTCATATATTACTAGTCGTCCAAAATGGAGGCCAGCCCAAGATTCTTCAAGTCCACAAACAGTCCAAGACAAAAAGGCCCCCCAAAAATTTTGGGGGTCTAAATTAGAATATAAAAAATAATGGGCAAAGTTTGTAAATATTGAAATTCTATCACTTTAGCACTTTCACGTATCTTTGCTGGAAGTGTTCGAATCTCTCGAAGAAACTCTGAGAAACATGAGCTAATGTACAAATTTAGAAAACTCTACAGCGATGAAGCAATTGGGAAGGTGATTTATGCAACATCAATTACCGAATCACTAACTGACATGGACAGGCCCACGAGGCATACAACCCACGGCAAACCGCCCCGAACCCATCGCTTTGGACCCATAGCATAACTTGATTGGCAAAGCCCAGGACAGCTGGAGTCCACCTGGACGTGGAAGGCTAAGGGCATTCAGACACATGATAGATGAGACACAGGCCACATTAGCAGACAAAGATCTACAGAGTTATTGCCACAACACATCACCATTAATGCAGCCCATCACAGCATTTATTACGACAACACCTCCCCGTCGGAACAGAGCCCCCTCACCTTGAACAAGGTAAGCTATGGCACAGGCTTTCGGCGGAAAGGGGGCACGTCACAAAGGACAGTGAAATGATTACCAAAGGATATAAGCAACAAGAGAAGCACAAGAATAAGGTTAAGCTTTTATCTCTCCATCTTCTCCCCTACATTTTCCTGTTTTCCTCTACTAATTCTCTCGCCGGAGGGTTCACTGGGGGACTGCCCCGTTCCCCTTTGGACTTGCTTGCAGGTCATTTGACGGAATCACCACCCGAAACCGGAACCTGAAGAACCTGGGCTAGCCTGACCCATCCACCCGGGACGGACTGTATCATCAGTTGGCGCCGTCTGTGGGAAACTTTGTGGTTTATTCGTGCGCTAGTTGTGTTCACTATCGCCAGAGCCCTCTCTTCTCACCGTTACCTTTTCCTCTCACCCGTCCAGGTGTATGGTCATGACTAGGTCCATGGCTTCTCACCATAATACCACCGATCACCAAACAGACCCTTCCCATCCAAACAACCCACCACAATACATCATCGAACTTACTAACAGCATTAACCGCATCGCCGAGCAAAACCAGGCCCTGATCAGCGCCTTACTCCAAAGAAACCTCTCCGCCCCACCTCCAGACATTCCACCCAACCAAGAAAGAACCCCGGGCCACACTGCTCCACAACCCCCTGTGCCCAACCCAGAAGGTTTACAACCCCCTGCCCCTCCATATATGAGCCTACCACCTCCACCTCCACGACCGTCAGTCGTGGCACTCGCCCCTGAAGGGGAAGCCAGCAGTGTCCAGCCTCCATTGACCGACCATGGCGACAACATTCCCCTCTGGGACGCTGAACTCCGAGCTATGAAGCTCCAACTACAAGGGGTCATGCAGAACATTCAACACAAGCCCTCAGTCACCGCCAACTCTCCTTTTGTTGCCTCCATCCGCGACAAACCATTGCCTGCAAAGTTCAAAATGCCCACCATTGACTCCTTTGATGGCACGACGGACCCAGTCGACCATCTGGAAACCTACCGCACCCTCATGATCCTCCACGCTTTTCCTGACGAGATCATGTGCCGAGCTTTTCCAGTGACACTGAAGGGATCAGCTCGGTTGTGGTTTAGCCAGTTACCGGCGGACTCCATCTCCATCTTTCAACACCTCAGTGACTCTTTCCTGAGCCATTTTATCGGAGCCCAGCGTCAGAGACGCCCAGCCACCCAACTTCTTAACATTCGTCAGACTGAGGGGGAGTCGCTCCGCAGCTTCATCACCCGCTTCAACACCGAAGCCCTTCAAGTAGCTGAGAATGACGACAAGGTCATTCTCACGCCTTTCATGGCCGGCCTGCGGTCGTCTGATTTTCTTTTTTCCCTCTCCAAAAACCCTCCAACCACCATGGCAGCCCTACTATCCAAAGCCCAGAGATACATGAATGCTGAAGACTCCCTGGCCGCTCGGCAAGAGCCGACCCCTAAAAATCCGACCCCTAGAGACAAGAGGAAAGACTCCGAACCAAGAACCGCCCAGTATAATAACCAAACACCCCACTATAATGACCGACCCCCCCGTGCCGATCGGACGACTCCGACCAGACCGCCCGGTCGGTTTGAGCGATACACACCTCTCAACTCCCCTATGGAGCACGGCCTCAATCAGATCCAACGGGACTATCCCCTCAAGTGGCCCCTACCTTCACGAAACCCTTCCACTCGAAAAGATCAGTCCAAATACTGCCGCTTCCACCAAGACCATGGTCATACCACCGACGAGTGTGTTAACCTCAAAGATCAGATTGAGACCTTCATACGCCAGGGCCGCCTCAGCTGATTCACAGATAACCGCCCTCCACAGAGACAAAGAACCGACCTCACCAGGAACAATCACCGACAAACACCACCCCGCAACCAAGGCCCACCTAACCAAGGCCACGATCGCCCACCACCACAGCCTCGGCCTCCTGGTAATCCCCCTCCACCAGTTGGAGAAATCCGAGTTATTTTAGGCGGTTTTGCTTGCGGGGGACCATCCCGCTCGGCTCAGAAGGCAGAACTCAGAAAAATTAGGCAGGGCTCAGACAAAGCAGTGGCGACGGTGGATCGACCTCCCAAACAGTCCAAACAATGGATCGAGCCTATCAACTTCACCGACATTGACTGTACGGGGGTCCGTTACCCACATGATGACCCCCTTGTCATTTCCGCCATCCTCTCCAACTACAAAGTCAGACGAGTCCTCGTAGACAACGGCAGCTCTTCAGACATTATCTTCCTCAATTGCTTCCGCCAGCTCCAGATTGGGGAAGAAAGCTTGTCTCCCCTCCAAACCCCTCTGGTCGGCTTCACCGGCGACCGTGTGACCTCCATCGGCTCCATCGATCTGCCCATCACCATTGGCGAGCACCCGCGGCAGACCACTAAGTTGCTCACCTTTCTTGTGGTCGACTGCCCCTCTGCCTACAACATTATCCTTGGTCGCACAGCCCTCAACGTCTTCCAAGCCATCACATCTACATATCACCTTGCCATCAAATTTCCTACCGATCTCGGTGTCGGAACTGTCAAAGGAGAACAGACCGTGGCCAGGGAGTGTTATGTCGCCTCACTCAGAGAAGTCAAGCTCAAAGAGGCCATGATCATTGAAGGGCTTGACGTCCGAGACGAGGACGAGCTCGTCAGAGGTGAACCTGTAGAGGAACTCGTTGAAGTTAACATCGATCCCACCAACCCAATCAAAACCGCCAAGATTGGCAGCCAATTACCTTCCTAAGTCAAGGCTGACCTTACTGCTCTCCTGACCGAGCACAGAGATGTATTCGCCTGGACCCATTCTGACATGCCAGGTATCAACCCCTCCTTCATAACTCATCGCCTCAGCATCGAACCCCACTTTCGACCCCACCGTCAGAAGCAACGCATTTTCCATCCGGAGCGCAACACCCTCATAGCCGCCGAAGTTGATAAGCTCCTCGAGGCCCAATTCATCAAAAATGTGGACTATCCTAGGTGGTTGTCCAACGTGGTCCTCGTCCGCAAACACAATGGCAAATGGCGGCTCTGTGTCGACTACTCTGACCTGAACCGAGCCTGTCCCAAAGACAGCTACCCCCTTCCCCGCATAGATCTGCTGGTCGACGCCACAGCTGGTCATGAAATGCTCAGCTTCATGGATGCCTTCTCTGGGTACAACCAAATCCTGATGCACACATCCGACCAGGAGCACACATCATTTATTACCGACCGAGGTACCTACCACTACTATGTAATGCCGTTCGGATTAAAGAATGCTGGGGCCACTTATCAGCGGCTGGTTAACGCCGTTTTCCACCACCAAATAGGTCGGAATATGGAAGTCTACGTCGACGACATGCTAGTCAAAAGCAAATACTCCTCCGATCACCTTGCTGACTTACGTGAGACCTTCGCCACCTTGCGCAAGTACCAGATGAAGCTCAACCCAGAGAAGTGCGCCTTTGGCGTAGGGTCTGGAAAATTTTTGGGCTTTATGGTCAGTCAGCGCGGCATCGAAGCTAACCCTGAGAAGATGAAGGTCTTGGTTGAGATGCAGTCGCCTAGGACGGTCAAAGAAGTTCAGAGACTCACGGGCCGAGTGGCGGCCCTCAACCGGTTCATCTCCCGTGCGACAGATAAGTGCTTGCCCTTCTTCAAAGTTCTTCGGCAGACTTTTGAATGGACAGCTGAATCCAAAGAGGCTTTCCAACAGTTAAAGCAATGCATGGCCAACCCCCCTTCTCTCCCAAGCAATCACGGGCGAACCCCTCTTCCTCTACCTAGCGGTATTGGGAACCGCAGTCAGTGCAGCTCTCCTTAGAGAAGATGGCTCAATCCAACGGCCGGTCTATTACATCAGTCGGGCTCTCAGGGGCGCGGAGCAGAACTACCCCTTGCTGGAAAAACTGTCCCTGGCCTTGGTCATTGCCTCCAGACGACTCCGCCCATACTTCCAAGCTCACTCCATTGTGGTCCTCACCGACCAACCCCTGAAGAAGGTCATGCAGCAACCAGAACTCTCAGGTAGACTGATGCAGTGGTCCGTAGAACTCAGCCAGTTCGACATCTCTTACCGCCCTCGGACAGCAATTAAGGGGCAGGCTGTAGCTGACTTCATCATGGAGTTCACCAAGCCGACCCCGACCACAATACCTTCGCCCTTACCAACTCCAACAGAGCCAGAAGATCCTCATTCTTGGACTCTTAATGTCGACGGGTCGTCCCGAAGAGAAGGAAGCGGTGCCGGCCTCATCCTCACCTCTCCTAAGGGCGGCTACTTCAAATGTGCCCTCCGTTTCTTGTTTGAAGCAAGCAACAATGAAACTGAGTACGAGGCATTAATAGTAGGACTCCACCTCGCCAAGGACATAGGGGTCAGCCACCTCCGAGTATTCAGCGACTCCCAACTCGTCGTCGGTCAGATGACGGGGGACTTTGATGCCAAGGACGACACAATGCGAGCTTACAGAGACCTGGCACTCCCCCTTGCTCGCCTCTTCAATACCTTCCACATCAGGCATATTCCTCGGGCAGAAAACTCCAAAGCAGATGAGATGGCTCAGTTGGCTTCTGCTGACCATCCTACTCTCAGCCATGATGTCCGCGTTGAATATCTACACCACCCGGCCGTTTCACCCGATCTACAAGCTGTACAATACATTCAAAATGAACCTATCCCTTGGGCATCCGACATCCTCCTATTCTTGACCACAGGAGCACTCCCAGATGACCAGCAGCAGGCTTCCAAAGTCCGATCCCGAGCGTCCAATTACGTCATTGTCGACGATATATTGTACAAACGCGGCTTCTCCCGGCCATATCTACGGTGCCTCAATCCAGCGCAAGCAACTTACGTAATGCAGGAGATCCATGAGGGGATTTGTGGTAATCACTCAGGAGGCAGGTCCCCTTGCCCAGAAGATACTCCGTACTGGGTACTTTTGGCCAACTCTCAATCAGGATGCGACCGACTTCGTGCTCAAATGCGATAAACGTCAACGCTTCGCCAACATCCCTCATGCTCCTCCTACAGAGTTAATCACACTCTGCAGCCCTTATCCGTTTGCCAAGTGGGGGATCGACCTGGTCGGTCCGCTTCCCACCGGTCAAGGTCAGACCAAGTTCGCGATCGTTGCCATTGATTACTTCACCAAGTGGGTCGAGGTTGAACCCCTTGCCACAATAACCGAGCGGAACACCACCAGGTTTATCTGGCAATCTATCATTTGCCGATTTGGCATCCCTCAAGCCATCATCTCTGACAATGGCAAACAATTCGATAACGCGAAGTACAGAAAATTTTGTGCAGATCTCCAGATTCAACCGTGCTTCTCCTCCCCTGGTCACCCCCAAGCAAACGGCCAAGTTGAGGTCACCAACCGTTCCCTTCTAAAAATCATCAAAACCAAGCTCGAAGCTGCTACAGGCCTTTGGGCTGAAGAACTACCAAATGTATTCTGGGCTTACCGAACCACTGCTCGCACTCCCACTGGTGAAACCCCTTTTCGCTTAACATATGGCGCTGAGGCGGTTATTCCGGTAGAAGTCGGTTTGCCCACTCCCAGGATTTTACATCCGGATCTGGCCGCAGCCGAAGAACTCCACCGAACAGACTTGGACCTCGTCGAAGAGCTCAGAGAGACCGCTGCTGTCAGATTGGCTTTGTACCAGCAGACAATGAGAACACATTACAACCGCCGAGTTCGACCACGAGAGTTCTCCGTAGGGGACCTTGTCTTACGAGAAGTGACTCTTGCCACAAAGAATCCAACCGAGGGCAAACTGGCAGCCAAATGGGAGGGGCCCTACGTTGTGAAAGCCCGACCACGACCAGGCACTTACCGACTTCAAGACATGGAAGGCCGAGACCTGCCCCATCCCTGGAATGCAAAACATTTGAAGCGTTACTACCAATAAGTTCATACTTTTGTATTGTCAACATTGTTGTATTCCCCTTTCTATACATAATGTAAATTCCGACTGGTGACCTCGGTTTTCGTAATTCAACTGTCTCTATGTGGCCCCAATAACTTTTCCACTTGCAGCACTTCAACAACCTCAGCCAGACTGAGCACTTCAAAAGCCTCAGCCAGACGGAGCACCTCAAAAGCCTCAGCCAGACTGAGCACTTCAAAAGCCTCAGCCAGACTGGGTACTTCCAAGCCTCAGCCAGACTGAGCACTTCAAAAGCCTCGGCCAGACCGAGCACTTCAAAAGCCTCAGCCAGACTGAGCATTTCAAAAGCCTCAGCTAGACTGAGCACTTCAAAAGCCTCAGCCAGACTAAGCACTTCAAAAGCCTCGGCCAGACCGAGCACTTCGAAAGCCTCGGCCAGACCGAGCACTTCAAAAGCCTCAGCCAGACCGAGCACTTCAAAAGCCTCGGCCAGACCGAGCACTTCGAAAGCCTCGGCCAGACTGAGCACTTCAAAAGCCTCGGCCAGACTGAGCACTTCAAAAGCCTCGGCCAGACCGAGCACTTCAAAAGCCTCGGCCAGATCGAGCACTTCAAAAGCCTCGGCCAGACCGAGCACTTCAAAAGCCTCAGCCAGACAGAGCACTTCAAAAGCCTTGGCCAGACCGAGCATTTCAAAGCCTTGGCCAGACCAAGCACTTCAGAAGCCTCGGCCAGACCAAGCACTTCAAAGCCTAGCAGAACTACATTTTCAACACTTAGTCACATTATGAAGTTTCTTCACAGTTCCAGGACCACGTTTTTTCCTAGTTAAATTCCTCACGTACTCTCACGTATTTCATTCACTAATCAGATATTCGCCAACTATTTAGTTACGATTTGCAGCCTGCCTCTTACTCCAATTTTTGAATTATCCTTTCAATTTTCATACAACTCCAATCGCACTCCGCAGGGAGGAACTTTTAACTTTCATTTTACACGATATTTTTATTGACCCAATCTTTACGACCAGTTTTTATCATAACACTTCATTCATTCTGGCAACATAAGCAAAATAAATAAAAATTCAACTGGCAACATAAGCCAAATAATCTTTGTACACAAATTCATTACAAGTAAATTCTTCATACGTTCATTCATTCATTCACTCCTTTACAATGTGTTCACAAGTTCAATAAAAAAAAAAAAAAAAAAAAAAAAACATAGAGCACGCCCAGCTTTCCTTCCCCTTGGCTATTCCTCCTCGCTAGATGCCAGGTCCTCTTCTTCAATACCTTCGTCCAGGGGGGTCTGGGCCACATCATCTTCCCCTATCGTCACACTACTAAGGTCCAAGTGTGGGAACAGCTCTTCAGCTCTGCGCTTGAACATTTTCCAATCGCTGTCCCAGAACTCGGCCATTTCGTGCTTATAGAAATCTGACTGCTGGAAGCTTTCAATCACCTCTGTCTCTGTCCTGCCTCCAGCAGTCTTCCTTGATGGGCCCATCCCCCCGACTCTTGACCAGCTAGACTCCTGGCGACAGCGGCGTCCACCACCATCTGAAATTCGGAGGACCCCTTATATTGCTCCACTGCTGCGACGCACAGATCAGGGTAGGCCGCCTTTTCAGACGCCGCCTTCGCCCTCTCCTCGTCCAGCTCTTTTTGCAGGGCCCCCCTTTCAGCCGCCGCCGTCACCCTCTCCTCCTCCACCCCTTTCTTCAGACTCTCCAACTCCGCCACCGCCTTCGCCTTCTCTATCTCCCACGCCCTCAGAAGCCTCCCCTTCTCCTCCTCTGCTCTGGCGCGCTCCTCACCCAACTCCTTCAACAAATCTCCAATTCTGGAATCCGCTTCATCCTTTTGCCTGACCAGCTCTTCATTGCTGGTCATGGCCTCTTCATGACGCTCGATTGCCACGGCGCAGGCCCTCTCAGACTCTTCCAACTTTTTCTGTTCACCAGCCAGTTGGAACTCGAGCGACACGACCTTACGGCGTGTGTCCTCGAGCTTCAACTTGACTGCTGGCAGATCGGCATGGGCAGTCTTCCAGTCGGCACTGTCCTTCCTCAATTTGGCCAACTGGACCCTGGCCTCCTCAGCCTTCAACTTGGCAGCCCCTGCCTTCCTAAGGAGGGCCCCTGCCAAGGTAGTTACCTCCATTTGGGCGGAGCATAACCCCCTCAGCAGGTTGGCCTCGTTATACCCTGATGCCGCGCGCAGAGCCGTCTCCTCCACAATCTTCACCAGGCGGTCTGCCCCCGCCCTGGCTGGGCCTTCTTCTCCCTCCAACCTTCCAGCTACCGCGCGCGCATGATAGATCGCCGTAGCCAGATGAACCCCTCCTTCTTGGGGGTCAGTCCTCTTCTGGACCTGTTCCATTCCGCTCGGCACTGCCTCAGTCGACCCAGCCTCTACTTGCACTGATGGAGCAATCTCCACAACCTCCACCGTTGGGATGATCTCTACCACCTCTGGGGCGTCCTTGGCCATGGGGACCTCCACCTCAGTTGGGGCCGCCCTAGCCCTCTTGGCCCCAGACGCATCTGCTGCTTCCTCTGGGGCACTCTTCTTCTTCTTCTTCTTCTTCTTTTTTAGAGCTTCCATCGCCTTTCTAGCCTTTTCCTTTATAGGGTCTACAGGCGGCGGTTGCGGCTCAAAACTGCTTAAGTCTTTTTCACCCAACGGCCTTGGGCGCGGTCGGATTCTCTCCCGCGCGATCGGTTGAGGCGGACGGTCCCTCTGTGCCTTCTTGAACTTCGCGACTTTTGCCAGAATGGCCCGATCCTCCACCTCCTGAGCTTTTCTCCTCGCCTCCAATTCCGCCCGGCCGAGGTCTCCGCCTTTCGGCTGCGGTCCCAGCCCCGCCTCAAACAGTGCAGACGGTTGGACAAGCTCATCCCATCTGGCCTTCTCTCTCTCTCTCCACTCCTTCACCCGCTTCACCCTCTCTTCCGCCATCGCCCCCAGTCTCGACTCCATCGACCTGGTTGGCACCTTCCAGATGGTGCGCACCCCCATCCCCCCATTAACAGTCACGTAGAACCACCGTGGCTGCCACCCCTTGATCGACGTGGGCAGCCCCGCCACCAATCCCCTCCTCATCACCGCCTGTAAGGTGACCCAAGTTTCTTGCTGACCCGACTCCTTGTAACACGAAAAGAACTCATCTACCGTCATGGCCTTCCCCCCATTCGCCTTAGGCCACGCACTCGCACAGGCCAGCAGAATCTTCCAGGCATTGGGCATCAATTGCCCCGGCGCTACCTCCAGGCGATTCAGCACATCAACCACCACTTGAGGCAGTGGCAACCTCAGCCCCCCTTTTAGCGCCTCCTCGTACAGGGAAAACTCCCCTAGCCTCGCAGTAGACGGCCTTTCCCCTGATGTTGGCAGCAGTAACTCTACCTCCGCCGGAATCTGGTGCCGCTCCCTAATCACTTCCAAATCTGCCACCGTGAGTGTGGATTTGTCCGCCTTAGTGTGCCACTGCTCTGGCTCCACCTGGCTTAGTGGCTTTGGGGCCAATATCAAGGCCGACGCCTGCGATTCTCCCACCGTCTCACCCATCCCCGCCCCCACCGTCCGTGCCTCCGTCTTGTATTGCGCTGCTAACTCCTCCCCATCATCATCCCCCAACGGGTCCACCCTCACATTAACTCCTTATTCTTGTGCCATTTCTAGGGTTTGCACTTCTGACGCAGGAACGAGGAAGTTCAGAAAATGCTACACAGGTATGTGGTATGCAGTGAAGGAATTAACACTTGGATATTTTGGGTTTTTGTACACAGGTAGTTGAAACGCATTATACCAACAACCCACGGTTTACCCGTATTCCATGGATCCGCATTAATTTTTGCCCGTTTCAAAACCTTTCAAATCAACCGCCAAAGCCGCCTTTTCAAAACCCCACTCGTGACCTATCGTTTCATTTCTGCTCCAACGCTTCACTTCCCCCACGATATTACCACGTGTATGGCCACGATGCACTGTCCCCTCCCCTTCCCCTGTCCTACCATTTCAAATCATCACATGGCCCCACCCTACCCCCTCTCTTTTCGAGCCCCGTGCCGTCCTGGTCGGCAAGCCTCTCGGTCGACCCCTCTCACTCGGCCACCCTCGCGGTCGGCACGCCTCTCGGTCTACCCCTCTCACTCGGCCACCCTCGCGGTCGGCACGCCTCTCGGTCGACCCCTCTCACTCGGCCACCCTCGCGGTCGGCACGCCTCTCGGCCGACGCCTCCCGCTCGGCCACCCTCACGGTCAGCTTCTCCCGATTCAATCACCCTGGCGATCGGCACGGCTTCCCGTAGACCTCTCCACTCGGTTCGAACTTCTCTTCCTTATTACTATTCCGTTCGTTGGACTAAAGCTGCACTCGGAAATGGGGGACTACTGACATGGACAGGCCCACGAGGCATACAGCCCACGGCAAACCGCCCCGAACCCATCGCTTTGGACCCATAGCATAACTTGATTGGCAAAGCTCAGGACAGCTGGAGTCCACCTGGACGTGGAGGGCCAAGGGCATTCAGACACATGACAGATGAGACACATGCCACATCAGCAGACAAAGATCTGCAGAGTTATTGCCACAACACATCACCATTAATGCAGCCCATCACAGCATTTATTACGACAACACCTCCCCGTCGGAACAGAGCCCCCTCACCCTGAACAAGGTAAGCTACGGCACAGGCTTTCGGCGGAAAGGGGGCACGTCACAAAGGACAGTGAAATGATTACCAAAGGATATAAGCAACAAGAGAAGCACAAGAATAAGGTTAAGCTTTTATCTCTCCATCTTCTCCCCTACATTTTCCTATTTTCCTCTACTAATTCTCTCGCCGGAGGGTTCACTGGGGAACTGCCCCGTTCCCCTTTGGACTTGCTTGCAGGTCATTTGACGGAATCACCACCCGAAACCGGAACCTGAAGAACCTGGGCTAGCCTGACCCATCCACCCGGGACGGACTGTATCATCACTAACTGTTAGTCCTCTCTCTCAGTCCCCCTCTTTCTAAGGATAAATACTAACACTACTTCTGTTTCTTTGAACCCACACTGATATCCCCTCTATTATCTGAAATCACACTAAGCCCCGTTTGTTTGGGATTATAGGGAGGAGATTGAGATTACTAATCCCTTGGTATTACTAATGGGGTGTTTGTTTTGAGAGATGGGGAGGAGACTATTAGTCCCTTGGTATTAGTAGTCCCTTTGAAAGGGGGATTGATATGGAGGAGATAGAGATGGTATTAGAAAAATAGTGAGGGGATTATAAATTTTTTTATTTATTTTTTATTTTTTATATATTGAGAATTTTTTTTAAATATTAATGTTTAATTCTTTATATTTTTTTATTTATTTTATTATTTTATATAAAAATAATTTAACAATTCTTCATTATTAATCCCCTCACTATTAATCCCCTCAGTATGAATTCTTTTCATTTTATCTCTGAAAACAAACAGGGCCTAAAACACTCCTTGTTAGTCAACTCTGATTATTATTATAATAAAGTTAGTATATTACCCTCATTTCATTACTTAATTTTCAGGTAAATCTAGAGAGAGAAAGAAATAAAATACCACCTCATCCCCAACCATCAGTCCCAAAACCACCCCAATAATCTCCCCCCTTTCACCACCCCCCAGCACTTAACCACCAACTATCACCACTGTTTCAACACCATACCATTACCAGCAGATTCTTTTTAATTCAACCACTATTGTGATTACATCGTATATATATATATGTGCATCTATATCAGTGGAATATATATACCTATATGTATAAATATGTATTTTGTATTCGTAATTTGAACAATTATAATGTGAACATATTCCGCTTGCAAATAATTTGCTCCGTTTGTGATCCGTAATGATTGTGCACAGAATGAGACCAATTTTAGGACTCTGTTTTTGGATTTGCGTTACTCGAGGGTGAAAGAGATCAAAAGTTGGTATTTTATGTGTGTGTACATATATATAAACAATTGAAAAACCATTGTGCTTTGCTCCACTTAACCTCTTTCTTCTCTTTGTTTCTCTTTACCATTATGACAAATTTGTATTGGATTTCTTGAAATTGGGTTTTATTGAGTGTTTTTAGACCAAGAAACTATGAACAAACTCATCATTTAATACAATAGGAACACTTTAGATTTTCAAAAGCAAACTACCCAACCAATCAGTGGGTGAACTTAATTTGATGGGCACATGAGGACTGTTTGTTACAATTTTTGGGGTGATTATAACTTATTTTGATTTGGGAGTTTGTGTCAGATTGTTTGGTGCAGTTTCTACTTATAGATTACTAGGCAAAAATAATTTAAATAAGCTGATTATTTGAAAGTTGAGGTAGGGGTGCTTTTAACTTCTGCTTTCTGATTATCAACTTTTACCGTAAAAAAAACTCCACCAAGTAGGGCCATGGAACTATTCTAATTGGAAATGCAAGGGTGGACACAAATGTATATATGTTACTCTCATTATAAGATGATCTTGTATCAAAGAAGAAGAAGAGAGATAGAACTATTCTAATTGGAAATGCAAGGGTGGACACAAATGTATATATGTTACTCTCATTATAAGATGATCTTGTATCAAAGAAGAAGAAGAGAGATAAGAGAAAGAGAGAAACTACACATTGAGTGTTTGTTATTGTGTTGGAAAAAATGATTTTTTGGTGACTTTAATTTAATATTAAAGTGTGGTGATTTTAATTAAATATTAGAGTGAGTCCCAACCATTTATTATATTGAGTCTAAGTGGGCCTAAAACCATTGAGATTTGAATAAGAAATTCTCAAAAATTGCCTCATGATGTTAGATTCATGAATGAGATTTTAAAGGGTATTTAAATCCTTTTTCTTGGCTAAAGGGTGTGAATCCTTTGGGCATCCAAACTTTTCAACTGTTTTGAAAAGGGGCTATGGATGTTGGTTAATGGTGTTTTAATGACCAGCCTTAAAGGCTGGAGGCTCTTCTTCTCTCCCCTATACATGTATAAATTGAGACCCTCTGTTAAGTCTCAATATAAAAATTTTTGCTTCCATTTTACAAGTCAGTTTGTCAGAAAGTTCCTACTGTGAGACAGTGCTGCCATTGTTTTTGTTCGCTAAGCCAAACAGAGAGTGCTTCTGCCGTAGCTGGTTTTTGACCGTCGTATCTTGGGAGACTGTAACATACCTAGGGGGTACCCGCGTGCATTAAACAGTTTGGACTCCCGAGATCTCTTTTGATCTAGTCTCACGAGTGCAATGTGAAATGTAGATGGGAGTCTAGATTCGGAAACTTTTATTGAAAATCCATTTTATTGCAATTTTGTCAAAAATGGACTGCGTCATCAGATCTCAGAGTCGCCACCTAATATTTTGGAAAATTAGGAAACCTATGACTCGTGCCAAGGCCACTGTTCGTCGCAACCAAAGATGCTTGGCTCGAAACCTTAGGTATGAGAGGGGAAGGTCAATAATGAGCACCCCCGCTCACCCGATCAAAGATCGGCCTCTACTAAACCATGATATGAATTTTAGTTTCTTTATATGTTCATGTTTTGATTATTTAGTAAATCCTAAAATTTACTATGTGAAGCATACAAATATAGACTATGTCACCCACTTTGGAACAACTTGATTTCATGTAGTTTTGAAAGAGTGTTGAAGATGTACAACCCAAATAAATTGAGTTTACAAACATGAAAATCAACATCATTTCAAATTAAGCGACACAACCTCAATCCACTGGCATTCATACAGTTATATCAAGTAAGCCAGTAGCCACATGGTAGGATGCTTAAACATAATAAGAAAAACACACACAAACGGGATGCTAAAGCAAAAAAACTTACATATTTGCCAGCGTCCCTTGAACAGCTATAAAACAAAGTTAGTAAAACATGCATGATTTCATATACAAAATTCTAATCCAATTCACTCATGAGATGCAACTAAAGATTCAGCTTCTAAAATATGACATGTGAATCATCTCAAGAACATGAGGTAGCGCACATAATCACATAGGAATTGATTAAATCCACAAATGCAAACTTAGCCGAATCAAGATGCATGAAACATAGATGCAAAGCATGGATATAATGACAAAAAGTAAAATAAAAATGAACATGAGGCATATTTACAAATAAGGAAAGCAGGTAAAAGAACGGGATAGAAAGAAGTGGGGCGGAAAATGATTACAACACTTTGAATAAATTATTACAAACCAAATTAGAGGGAGAGGGGGAGGGGGGGGAGGGGGACGAGAATATTACAACAAAATAAAAAAACCTTACAATACACTCAAAATAAAATAAACAAAAGAAAAACAAAAAGTTTCATGTGCCTTGGAAACCATCGGAAGTTGGTTAACATCGGAAGACAACGCCGTCTTGTCCAAAAGAAGTTGATCGGCCGGCCGACCAACTAGGCCTAGCAAAACCTGTCTTATTGCGAAACCAAGAAAAATGAACAAACAAGAAATATGTAGGTGGCTCAACTAACCATCACCGGTTAGATTAAAAACAAGAAAACAAATATAAAATAAAAAAAGTGCAAACTTACAACAGAACTAACATGAACCTAAAACAAGAAAACAAATATAAGGTAGAACATGCAAGATTACAACAAAACTAATATGAGACTAATACAAGAAAAATATAAATTAGGAAATGCAAGATTACAACATAATTATTATGAAACTAAAATAAGAAAACAAAAATAAGATAGCACATGCAAGATTATAACAAAACTAACATGAACCTAAAGCAAAAAAAAACATTTTGAGGTAGAACATGCAAGATTACAACAAAACTAATATGAGAATAATACAAGAAAAATATAAGTTAGGAAATACAAGATTACAATACAATTACTATGAAACTAAAACAAGAAAGCAAATATAAGATAGAACATGCAAGATTACAACAAAACTAACATGAATCTAAAACAAGAAAGCAAATATGAGGTAGAACATGCAAGATTACAACAAGACTAATATGAAATTAAAGCAAGTGAATAAAAATAAATAAATAAATAAATAATTATGAGCTAAACAAACCACTTAGATTACAACAACACACTATGAAAAATAAAGTAAGAAAATAAATATGAGATAAACAAACCGCTTGGATTATAACAAAACACTATGAAAGAAGAAACAAGAAACAAGAAAATAAATATAAGATATAAAATATATGAAAATGAAAAACTAGAAATTCACCTTCCAAAGAAAGATTGAATTTCTTGATTTCCAAATTTCATTTGGATCACCCTCAAGTTTAGGAAGTGTGTTCTCAATCCTCAATTTGAAACTAGAGTGGAACTTTGGGTATGTGTGGTGGAAAAGTGGCTAACTCTCTTATTTTTTTTTTTTACTTTCAACAACACTCACTCTTTCCTTTGATCAATCACTACTGAAATTTAGACATTTCAGAATTTTAGGAGGAGTTTTGGGTGTAGGAAAGATGGAATTTCAGTTTGTATGAAAGGTATGGGGTGTATATGGAAGATAGGAATGTTTTTGGCTCAAAAACTCTTTTTTTTTTTTCTCACTATTTTCTCTTCAATTTGGTGGTCCTCCTTCTCTCTCACAATGTGATCATTCTATATAGGCAACGAGGGAGAGTAAAGGTCAAAAATAAGGTGGTAGACAAGGTGGGAGACAAGAATGTGATAAGAGGGCAAATTTTCAAGGTGGTTGGATGGGTACTCATTTATAGATGCAAATAAAACCTCTTTTTGGCAATGGGGGATGATTAGGTATAATGGAGGATGAATAGATGCACTTGAATGGCTTAGAAAATAGGTAAATGGGTTGTCCCAACCGAACCAAAACCAAGAAAAATGGGCTATTGCTGTTTTGGGCCGAGTCAACAAAATCTGTTTTTAAGCCCAACTTCAAATGGGTATATCTCCCTCATATGGACTTGGTCTAAGGTGATTCTTGGGTCTAAATTGAAGCCCCAGAAGTCTAACTTCCAATGGTGGCGGTCTCACATTTAAAGTCCAAGTATACAAAGAGAAATGCCTAATTTAGTGAAGGCTGCTCATTTTAGGTCAACAAAATCTGATCGTAAGACCCAACTTCAAACAGGCATATCTCCTATATTTGGACTTGGTCTAAGGTGATTCTTGGGTATAAATTGAAGCTCCAGAAGTCTACTTTTCAATGGTGGTGCTCTCACATTTAAATTCCAAGTGTACAAAGAGAAATGCCTAATTTAGTGAAGGCTGCTCATTTCCTTCTTAATGATTTGATACTCATCCTTTTCCTAAACCAGTTTTCTTTCATCCCCTTCTATTTCCTTCAACTCCAAACCTATAAAGAAGATGTTTTTAAATATTTTTCAAAAATTTCACATCTCTTCCATTTATTTCCACTTTGCCCTTACTCGGTTTACTGAAAAGTGTAATATTTTAATCGAAATGGGAGTCTCGAGACATCGTAGAAACATTTAAAAACAAATATTTTGAAAAGAGGGTTTTAAGGTTTAAAATAGTTTGGCAAAAAAATGGGTGAAGGTTGGGATTAAAGCTTAAATTCCATCTTTCTTACTGAGGACTCTGTGAGAAACACATTCTAATTATCATCATCGAGTAATCAAAAGAAAGCACCCAAGTCTTAGGGCCGATCAAAATGGGGTGTCTACAGAGACAGATGCCGGGATTCCTCAAGCACTCGACCCGTGAGGTGGCGAAATTTGTTTTAAGGAAACTGCTACCGTGCAGGATTCGGTTTGGTTTCTTTACCATTTTATTGTTTTCTGTATTTCTGTTGAAATTTAGTTATAATTATCAGCATATGTTCTTGGTATATAATTTTGATTTCTTCATAAATCTATTTATTTTTAATTTCACAATTTGGACAACATATTGTTTATAGACAGAGGTAACAAGGAAAATAAATGGTGTTTGGAAATAAAAAAAATTAAAAAATAAGAAAGTTTGGTTGTGCGGATATTCTAATATTGGGAAGAATAATAATGCTACGTACACAGAGAACAAAATATAGAACCAAACATATAAATTGTTCATCCGGACAACTGGCCGAATGACTGGATGGTCGACTCGGATGACAAGATGATAACCGCGGTAGCAAGATGATAGTCACGGTTGACAAAATGACAAGGTGACAACCACAGTTGACAAGATAATAGTTGCAGTTGACAAGCTCTCGACCACCCTGTAACAACCCCAACCTCTGATTAACGTTAATCCATGACTAATTATGCCTAATTAGCAATTAAGGTGAATTCTGTATTAAACTGCATGTGTGTGATGCATCGTTTATGTCTATATCTGTTAGGCGTAGAAAGATCTGCTCACGTTTTAGTTTCGGTTTGCGAATTGAAAGCCTTATCGACTTCCGAACCAGAAATTGACTTGATTTATGTGCTAATTAGGATCTATATAATTTTATGGTAGGTTTAATTAAAATTCGGTTCGGAACAATTAAATTTGATTAAAATAATGCCATTTGTTTATTTGTTTTGATCAATTACTACCTAAGGCCATTTCGACCCCACTAAGTTGCCTTTTTCATTTCATTTCTTCCTCAACTTGGTGCTCAACGTGAGAAGGAGAGAGATTTAAGGGATTTGGGTCCTAGGTTCAAGAATTGATTTCACAAGGGGGAATTGGCTAGGAGATTGAAGATAATTTGAAGCTTTGGGTCAGGATCACACTTGAAATCAACCTTAGGTAAGAACTATACTCTTAAACTTTGTATTTAAGGCATTAAGTAAATGAACTAAAGAAAGTTAGGAGGTCAATTACACTAAGATTGGAGAATTGAAGCTCAATACATACATGCATGTGTAATTCATAGCATTTGAGGTTGTCTTTCTAAAGAATCCTTGCATGCATGTCATAATCCAAGCTTTGTTTTAGAAATTCTTCATGTTCCATGTCATATTGTCATAGTTGATCATGTTTTTGGGTTGAACATTGCATTTGGTCATGTTTTGGAAGACTTGAGTTCAAAGAATTGCATACAAGTCATGTACATGAATTAATTTCAAGTTTCAAGTTGAATGTTGCACAATTGGCATATTTTTGGGCCATGAGTTCTTGTTATAGTTCTTTAAACATGTTGTTTTATGAGTCTCTAAGTGTTTTCCAAAGTTTTGGGCCCAGGAAATTGAGTTTGATACATTTGAGGTTGAATTTGAGCTTGGTGATCAAATCTGAAATTTCCAGAAATTTGATCCACGCTCGAGCGGGGAACTTCACGCTCGAGCGTGCACTATGAGGGCATGCACCTCCGCTCAAGCGTTGAGTTTTACGCTCGAGCGTGAAATGCATATACCCAGAAGTTCTTGTGTTTTGCAGTCCGTTCGAGCCGGGGGAATCTACGCTCGAGCGAGGGTTTGAGTCTTACGCTTGAGCGGAGGTCGAGCGTCCGTCGAGTGTGAAAATCATGTAACCAGTACTTTTTCTAGTTTGCAGTCTGCTCGCGTGGAGAAAGTCAGGCTCGAGCGGAGCTTCATTGTCTGCATGTCTGCTCAAGCGGGGAAAGCCACGCTTGAGCGTGGACCTTATTTTCAGCAAGTTTCAAGAAATGTTTTCCAATGCATTCTTGCATTCTCATTCCATCCTAGGCATTCCTAGGCCATGTTTAAGATTTCATAATGAGGATTAAAGGTTAGAAACACACTAAGAGCCAACGAAGTAAGTTATGTACAATTAGAACGTGTGTTTCAAGTGTGTGTTTGTTATGTGTTATGTAGGTCACGTGCCGTGTACCGTTTGACCAATCTGCTCCGTCTATCTGTCTTAAGGCCAACTGTGAGTAATAACATAGTAAAGCTATGTTCAACTTTACTTATTTTCTGTGCGATGAATTAAGATCTGTTTTCTGAAATGATATGTTCTGTACAATGAATGATTGTCTAATTTCTGATATGTATTCGTGACATCCTTAGTATCATGTGATATCTGTTGGCTGTTACCCGGTATCGGAGGTTCCATCATGGAACTTAATCTGTCTGCACTCTGTTACCCGTACCGGAGGCTCCATCATGGGGCTCAGCGTGTTTATTCTCTGTTACCCGGATTCGGAGGTTCCTTTATGGAACTGGTTATTCGTAACCCTTACGTGTCTACATCTGTTCTATATCTGCTCTGTAAATGCTAATGGATGTATCACGTCTACATCTGTTCTATATCTGCTTTGGGTCGTGACACACCCGGTCGTCTGGATGAACAGTTTCTGTGTTTAGTTCTGTAATTGGTCCCCTATGTACGTAGCATTACTGTGAGAAGAAAATTAATAAGGGCAATTTTGACATTTTAAAATATTAATCCGATGACATCAACAAAGTTGTTGGGTTAACTCACAGTTGACTAAGATGGGTGCATTTGTTACATAAAATTGCAAGGTAGGAAAGATTAATGGTATTCCAAAGAATAAATAGGGTGACAGTGTGATTTCAATAGAATAAAGGGAGTGTTAGTATAATTTATCCTAAATCTTAGTTATGTGCCCTAATTATTTTTTTAAATTCACTATTTTTTTAAAAACAAATTATTTGACGACTTGTCTTATTAATTAGTATATGTTTCCTTTAATTATTGATTTCATTGCTTATTTTTAAGTTTTGTTTTGCTTGGATCATATATCCTCTTCAATTGTTGGTGAATTCTATTTTGTGGTGTTCTATGGATTGTGGATATAATTTCTATTAAGTTAACTGTTACAAATAATCTATAGATTGAATTTATTTTCAATTTGGATTTATTTTACATCATGGGTCCTAAAAAGTATAGCTCTGGATTTGAAAAAAGGAAAAAGAAATTAGGATCATGTTTGTTTGGCTGACTCAAGGGTGGGATTGGACTGTCAATGAAGTGGATCCCTCCCATAGCTTATTTGGTTGATTTATGGACTCACGGATTGTTGCTTTGAGGGGACTGTTAATCCTACACCACAATGGGATTAACTTGCCTTGGTTGGAGGTGGGATTGGAAAATCAATCCAACGGCAGTGTCCTAGGCAATGAGGCAAGTGTCTTTTTCATTTTTTTATGTATATATTTATAATATATATAATTAATCTATATAGGAAGGCAAGAGGTTTTTTGAAAATGTCTCAAAATGTATCAGAGATATATTTTGAATTAAGGGTTGAGATTATACTTACAAAGTATCTAAGGGTCAAGATGATTTCTAATCAGCTTATTTCAGCTTTCAGCTTAATTTAAGCTATTTTGATGTGTTTGGTTTAGCTTATAACTTATAACTTATAGCTTTTTGGAAGTCAGAAATCAGCTTATTCTTTGAGTGGGGCAGGAGATGCTTTAAGAATAAGTCAGAAATCAGCTTATGTTCATAGTTATAAGCTATAAGCTGTTTAAGCATAAACTATAAGCACTTTCCCACAGCTCTACCAAACAAGGCTTTCTTTGTTTTTGCTTTCCCCCAAAAAATGTGTCTTTTCACTCACTCTATCTCTCTTTCCCATGTTAAGAGATAGATTCGTATCTCTCTCTTCTTACATACTCCAACAACTCTCCATTTTCCTCTCTGGTTTTAGCTTAAATTTCTCTCTCGGTTTCGGTTCTGCAATCTCTAGCAACTCTTCACAGGTGACACTCCTACTCTATTCTGCCCTTCCACTCTTCTAACTTATGAAATGGGTAAACATGATGGGTTTTGATTTAATTGAAATGGGTTTCTATTTTTGTACGTATTTCAAAAAATATGATGGGTTGAAAATTTGATGGATTTCATAAAATAAATTTGAAATGAGTTGCAAATATGATGGGTTTAAATTTTCTCTCTTTACAGTTGAAATGAGTTGCAAATATGATGAGTTTATATATTTCTATTTCATTGATGGATTTTATCAACTAACCTATGATTATAATGGGTTTTGATTTCTATAAAATTGTATTTAGTTTTTATATTTTGAAATGGGTTATATTTTAATTTTGGATTTCTATGAAATGGGTTTCGATTTTGGATTCATATTTATGGGTTTCATCAATTAAACCTGTGAGGATTTCAAAAAAATATTGAGTAAGATTTCCATGAGTAAATGGGTGATTGTTGATGAAATGAGTTTCTCTTTTGGGATTGAAATATTAATATTTTGTTGAGGGGGTGGAGGGATGTGGGGGCCAGGCGGGTCACGTGCCCCCTGACTTTTGAATTTTTTTTTTTTTTTTTGGTTCTTTTTGTGCCTATATACACTTACACAGCAGCCCAACCCACTTTGACTAAAAAAAACTGACACGCACACAAGGCCACAATTTCCAGACACACTAATACTAATACACACCCAAACACAATGGCACAATTCTAATCTTATTATTTATTTATTTATTTTATTCATGAAAACCGGTAGCAAGGTTTTTTTTTTTTTTTTTTTCTCTTTGTTGCTTTGTAATTTATCACTTCGTGATTCACTAGATTAGAATCATACAACACAAATTTGGGATCACACTACAACCTTGGTATCTTCTTTTCATTATTTACAGGTAACTTTATTTATAATTTTTTTTAAAAATAAAAATTATGAGTATCAATTTATAGTTATTTGTTAAGTTTTGATTTGTAATTTTTTTTATTTGTTATTGTTTACATTAAAATAAGAGATTTTGATATGTTAAAATTATGAATCTTAATTGGTGGTGATTTATATTAAAAGTAGGCATTTTGGTTTGTTATTGTTTGTGCTGAAATTAGGGATTTGATTTGTACTACAATTAAAAATATTAATTTATAGTATTTGTTATTTAAATTAGGGACTTTCATTTGTTATAATATAGGTATATTAGAAATTTTATTTGTTGTGATTTGTGCTAAATTTAAATTTTTTGATTTGTATTAAAATTAGAAATTTTGATTTGTGGGGGTTTGTGATTTTGATTATGAATTTTTATTTTGATTTTTATTTTTTAAAACAGTCATGGAGAAATATTCAAAAGAAAATCAAAATTGGAATCATCTCTTCCTCAAGAAAAAGATTATAATTATTCTTCCGCAAAACAACTTGATACATGTATTATCGACATGCTACCCAGTAGTGAGTTATCAAGGTTAAATGGAATTGCCGATCTTGCTAAGAAAATGGTGGAGATTGGAAGAGACAAAATATATCCATTGGTGTATTTGCTCTTGACTTTAGCATTAATCTTTCCTGTTGCAACTACTATTGTTGATAGGGTATTTTTAGCTATGAATATTGTGAATAATCGGTTGCGGAACCGAATGGGTGATGAATGGATGAATGATAGCTTGGTTGTCTACATTGAGAGAGATTTTTGATGGCATTGACAATGATACTATTATGGAAAGATTTTAAAAGATTAAAACTCGTTGGGGTCAATTGTAAAAGTTTAAAATTAAAAACTTTTTTGTAATGAATATTAATTTTTAATATTTTATATTAGTTTGAAAAATTATTATTATATTATTGTTATTGATTGAGGAAATTTTTTTTAAGATTATAATTAATAAGTGCCCCTCCTACATTAAATTCCTGGCTCCGCCACCGATTCTGTTTTTGGTTTGATTTTGTTGCATTATAGGACTGTTTGCGAGAACTGTTTACAGAAATAAAAAAGCCATAATCGAAAGCCCATTTCTATTAATGAAACAAAATGGGTTGGGTGTTAATGTTTCCCAATTTTGGGTGAAATTTATGCCTCTCAGTGATGCTTCGCTTGCGTGGTTTGCATGTATATATGTGCGGGGTTTGCATGTATCAACTTGTATGTGCGTTTTTGGTGATTTTTTTTTTTTTGGCGTAAATTTCTTTTTTAAATGGTGAACTTCATTACCCCTGCATTGTTTTTAACTTATTTCTATAAATGGTGGCCGTCAAGTTTGTTGACAATGATTGACCCAAATTATTTCATCAGAGAATTGCCATTGGTGATGATTTATTGCTATTTAAAAATAAAATAAAATTAGTGCTATTAATATACAAATTGGGAAACTTCAAAACTATGAGCCATGAATTGACCATCAAAACTTGCTATTTGGAAAGAAAGATTAGGCTACCAAAGAAATTAGGGGCATCTAAACAAGTCTTCTGGAGTTGCAAATATGATGGCTTTACATTTTCTCTTTTTACATATTTCTCCCTCTACATTGATGGGTTTATATATTTATATGATCAAATCAAAATACCTATGATTATAATGGATAATAAGGTAATAAGGTAATAAGGTAATAAAGTAATTTCAATTTCAAAGTGTTTTGATATGTATATTTTCAACAAATATACTATTATATATTTTTTTGTTTCTACAAATTACCAAATTGTTGTGCATGTTCCTCATTAAAGATATATACAAGTTGATACAAATTTTTTTGTAAAGTAATGAGGAGGAAGTTTGGGCAAACACATATTTGAAGACATGTTATTGACATATCTTTTATAAAACATACATATTTTGTTAAGCTTTAATCCACTTTTTGTGAAGCATACACATCTTTTGTAAAGCTTTAACCAACTCTTTTGGCAAAACATACATATATTATCAACTTAGGTGTATGGCAATATAATGTTTGTTTTGCTTATGTGGTTATAATTTGATTGGTAGCAGTAGGACTAGGTAGTGCGCAATTTAATTTTAATTTTTTTTAAGATTGTAGAGCACTAGCTGGTATGTATTGGTTGGTATTTAATGTTTTTTATTATTTGATTTGTTTGGAATTGTAGAGTACAGGCTGGTATGCATTGTTTGATATTAATTTTCAATTTAATTTGTTGAGATTGTAGAGCATTTGCTGGTGTGCTTTATTTGGTGTTTAGTAAATTTATTTATTTATTATAGAACGTTAACAAATATGCAATAGCTTTGATTTGTGTATTTTATCTAGTGTTTACAATTTTTATTTTTATTTTATTTTTACTTGCTTTTATATTTTGATTTGCAATATTAGTGAGTTGTTATTTTATTTGAGTTTTGTAGAACGTGTGCAACTAGCAAAACTGTTACAAGTTCTTTAAGAAGAATACTATTTCATTACATTTTTTCAATATCTTTACCAAAAAATGCTACAGACTCCACAAATCTCAAGATGATACGTGTAAATTAAAACTGCATTTTGATCCCAACATTATTTACACCGTGCCTTCAGACATGGACATACACAGTATAAAGATATTGAAAAAATGTAATGAAATAATATTCCTCTTAAAGAACTTGTAATAATTTTGCTTGTACCACACACTTTACAGAACTTAAATAAAATAACAACTCCCCATAGCTTTAATGCAAATTACGAAACAAACATATAAGATTTATAATGTTCACCAATATTACAAATCAAAATATAAGAGCACGTCAGAAAAAAAAATAAAAAAAAAATTGTAAACACTAAATAAAATAATAAATCGAAGCTATTGTACACTTGTTAACGTTCTATAATAAATAAATAAAAATTGCTAAACACCAAATAAAGCACACTAGCAAGTGCTATGCAATCTTAACAAATTAAATTGAAAATTAAATATCAAACAATACATACCAGCCTGTACTCTATAATTCCAAACAAATCAAATATATATAAAAAATAAATACCAAACAATGCACACCAGCTAGTGCTTTGCAATCTAAAAAAAATTAAAATTAAAATTAAAATGCACGCTAGCTAGTGCTACTGTTGCCAATCAAATTATAACCACATAAGCAAAACAAACATTATATTTCCATACACCTAAGTCGATAATATATGTATGTTTTTACAAAGAGTGGGTTAAAGCTTTACAAAAGATGTGTATGCTTCACAAAAAGTGGGTTAAAACTTAACAAAATATGTATGCTTTACAAAAGATGTGTCAATAACATGTCTTTAAACATATGTTTGTCCAAACTTCTTCCTTATTACTTTTCAAAAAGTTTTTGTATCAACTTGTATATATCCCTCTAGGAAAAATAACAAATAATACACAACAAAAATAAACGGATTTGGGCATATCTTTTATGCTCAAATTGATTCCACGGATCATGTGGGTGCACACGTGCCTTCATTGGTGTCTTTGAACAATTTCTAGCAGTGGGGTAGAACTACTAGAGAACTACCAACACTCTTCACAGTACCAAGGCATGGTTGTTCTCCCATGGCAGAGAGCTAGCGAGAGAAAGTCTTTTTTCAGAAGAAATTATTTGGTTAAAACCCATATCCCCATAATACGTAAAATGTAACAGGGATATATTAGAGAAAGATGTAACCACCCACAACTCTATCTCTCTAGGAGATAAGATTATGGGTTATTCACTCTTATCCCTAGGATAAGATGGTTTGAAATTCAAACTAACATGGTCACTTAATGGGTTATGGGTCATGCCACCATGGGCGCCCAACCTCTGGTTCAAAACCCCGACTCGATTTCTAACATCTCCCACTCGTACATGGGTTGGCATGACAGTGCTATATCTCTATCTCAATCTGCCTAAACCTCGAACAAACTCATACTTGCCAATAGACCATGCGACCGCTGAAAACACCTGCATGTGGGAGCTTTACTCTAGAAACTCAAAAAAAGCCAGCAAAGAGACATCAACCCGAAGATAAAAATAGTGTCTTATATACCTCAGATTTATCCAATTACACCGGTCTATGCATCTTTAATCCCTTATAGAGCATGCTTGACCCTTTCATATCATGCAATATATTCACACTCAATCCGTCGCTCATACAGAGCGTTGTGAGTTGCCAGCAGTGAATATACAATAGAGGTGTAATACTAGATGGTATTCCATTCGCCCTCATGTCATTTAGTTTAGGATTGACCATTTTCCCAATGATGTCCCTTAAGGCCGAATCATACATGACCGCAAGCAACATACCAAAGTAGCAGAATATCAACCCCTCACCTTATGACATAGTCAAAGGTCACAAAAGGGTACAAAAGTGAAATTCATATCAATAATGACATGTAAGACTCACATGGTGAGGAAACAGTGATCTATTCTCTCACCTCATTACTTGGTCGCCAAGCACATGTAGTATGAATACATGCTATGGTGGAGTAACTCTTACAAAGAGTGACATCATACTCGATACACCGTACAGATCTTAGTCTAGTCGCTCTTAAGCGCACGAGTTGTTTTCTAGCGCCTAACTAGAATTCTTTATTTGCTCGCCTTCTAGGCACCAAATGAGATCTCGTATCTGGCTAATAATAACAGGTAGAACATGGAAAGTGGGTACTAATATCCATATTTGGTCTTTAACACGACCTCATCTTGGCTTTAACCAAGGCCACATATATAGTGGATTATTTTAAGCCTCTCTTAGCTCCAAAATAAAATAAACCACTAGTCTCATTCTTGTTTGCTCCCAAGCGCCAAGGGCGATTGCTCGTGTGAGTGAGCCAATCTTACCTGCTGACATCATCATCTGCTAATCATTATGACACAAATCATAATAGCATCAATATCCCATAATCTCACAAAAACAAGCGATCGATTGAAAAACGCAACCACAGTTTGCGCAATTCTAGATTCCAAACATAGGCTCTATCAGCACCTTTTACGATAAGCATATACAACGGAATTCACCATGTGTGCCTGACATGAAGTGGTTCAAGATCACTACCTCTTGTGCAACTACCTCTCTAAAGACATTCTAGTGACCAGTTTGTGTTCATTCAAGATGCACCCAACTAGCGCATTGAATCTTACAATGTGCAAATTTATACACTATCAGTAAAACATCCTATCGATAGTCTAATGAGCAAGGTCACGGTTTGAACTACTCAGTTGACCATTTATGAAATATAACACTCATCATGCTGAATACACCCATATAGTGTACTTCAAGTTCCCACAACAAAAGATCAAGGAATATAGGTCATTTGTTTCTCCTTGAGATAATATAAGAATTCACTCAATAGCATAGGCTTTAGTTTTTACCAATAGGTAAGTTAATGGGTTTGCAATTTTGTATCTAGAATCATTCTAGGATATTCCTTATGTAAGTCATCAAAGACAAACCGAGAATTCTTCCAGAACAATCCTTAAGGATCATACATTTGAGCATATAAATTATATCACCCATGTTCATCATGTCTAAAACAGAGGACTGCCAATCCTAGGTGGTGAAAAGCATATAAATTCGTAGCTCATAATGATTAAGTAAGGAAAAACTTCTTTTGGACCATTGATCATGCTACAATGGTCTTCATCGATCATCATTGGCTTATCATGGCTCGATAAAATCTAAGAACCACTATTTGGATAACTATTTTAGACTGTAAAAGATTTATTGGAACTAGCAATCTTTTGCGCTTATAACTTTTTGCCAGAAAAGCAAAAGGTAAATCCCTAGAGATCTACTTATCCACAATAAGAAGTTGGGTCACGATGTCCACAAAGTAAAGTTCTGAACTCATGTCAATCATAGCCTAAGTCGAAGTAATCCTCACTCCCCAAGAACAAGTCTTCTCATGGTCTACACCTTCCTTAATGGTGCGACTTTTTGGTATCTAGCGAGCCTTATGCCTCAAAAACTGATAATCCAAATCCCACATAACTTTATAACAGTTTTGCATCATAGCAGAAAGTCAACTAAATCCTAGAAATGGTTAATCCTTAAAGATTTCATCTTAAAATGTGCAACATTGATCAACTTTCTAAAAATAGGGGACTAGAAAGCCTTTGACACTAACCTAGGCTTTTTATCATTTTGAGGAATATAGCGATTCTGGTTTAAACCTGACCCGTTCATTGTTTTGGATCCTGGTTTTCTTGTCTTGATGGTTGTTCATGTCTTCTTCTATCATATTTCTTGTTGGGTTTGATTATTGGAAGTTTTGGTTGAGTTTGAAACAGGTTCGGAGGTTAGTTTTTCAAAGTGTTGTTGCCGAGAAATTTGCTTGTTCGCTCGAGTGACCATTCCTACGCTCAAGCGGTCTTTTGTAGTCTGCAAAACTACTGAGAGTTTTAGATTTTCGTTCGAGCGATCATTCTTGTGCTCGAGCGAACTTTTGCAAGTCTAAACTACTAGGAGGGTGGTGTTCTTCACTCGAGCGGTACTTTGTTTGCTCGAACGGTCTCTCTTATTCTATCTGGTCGCTCAAGTGACCATTCCTGTGCTTGAGTGGTCTATGTGTATATCAGTCCATAAAGTCACCTTTTTGAGTCACTTTTTCATATCTCTTTTTTTAAACACCTCCAAACCCTAATCTAGACACACTCTCTCTAGAACTCATCTTCTACCCTAAAAACACATTGATCTAGTGATTTCTCAACCCTTATCCTTTGGAGAAAAAAGGTAGAGCTTACCTAGAGCTTCCATTTGATCAGAGAAGTTCGTGTTTTCGGCTTCGTTGAGTTCTACTCATCTTTCTTTTGAGTCTTCTTCTTTGAAGTAGGGATTACTTTGACACTTTGTATGGTTTTTAACTTAGTTATTTAATTTTCTAAGTTATGCTGTGATTTGGGGATTTTTAAACAAAAATCTAGGGTTTTGGTTTAAAAATTCAAAAGAGGGGTTCTCAAAATAGGTTCTTGTATATGATTATGGCTTTGTAAAAATGATTGGGTTGTGATAATTGGTGGATTTTATCCTTGGGAAATGAGTTTTTAAAGAAATGGGGTTTTACCTTAAATTATGAATATTTGGGTTTTGTAGCTCGAATTTTTTGCGCCCCCTTTCGGAGAGCTCGAATTGGTCCTATAGTTCAGACTCTATCTGTCACGGTTCGGAATCTAGTCTCACAAGTGCAATGTGAAACTGATAAACACCAAAGAGTCCAATCTAGCAAATCATTTTGGAAAATCGATTTTGAAAAAAATAATGCCAAAACTGGACTGCTTTGCTAGATTACAGAGTCGCTACCTAAATATTTTATTTTTGGGAAATTTAGGAAATCTCGACTCGTGCCAAAAGCCACGTGTCCGTCATCACTAAAGTTACCTCGGCTCAGGAACTTGAGTATGAGAGGAGAAGGTCCTGAAATGAGCACCCCCGCTCGCCCGATCAAAGATCGGCCTTTACCAATCATGATATGTTGTTTTTATATACCTCATGTGTTCTTATTTCGGTTATTTAGCTAACTTTACTATGTGACGCACACAAGCAAGTATAAACTAAAATCGCAAGAATTAGAACAAATCAACTCATGTTTGTTTTCGAAAATGGTTTGAAGTTGCCACCCTCAAGTGGGCTAAAACACGGATTTGCCACCTCAAGTGGGCTTAAAACATAATTTGCCACTTCTTAAAGTGGGCTTAAAACACACATTTGTTGAATCGTTCCAATTCAAGCAACAAAGCCTTCATCCACAGGCATTCATGCAGTTTAGCAAGTAAGCACATAGCCTCATGGCAAGCATGCGAAACATGGCAATATGGCAATCACACTCATGCAAGTATGCTAAAGCATAAAACTCACCGAGTACTCCAAGCTAAAACAAAAACTAGTTAGAAAAATACATGATTCTAACTATACAAAATGCCTAATGCAACACATGCAATATGAATTTAATAGGCTCGGCTACTAATATGGCATTTGCAACATTTTGATAGCATGCTTTGAAATACGTATTCAAAGAAGTATTGAAATGACAATGTAGTTTGAACGATGTGTCGAGTCTCGGTGCATGCAAAACAAATAAATGGATGCAAACATGCGAGCATAAGGTATGCTAATTGAAACATGTACCTAATCTAACCATCGAAAGCGGGTAAATAAAAGGGAGAAGGACGTGGGATTGGAAGATATGCACACACGCACGCACACTTATTACAACATTGCGCCATCTCGAAGGAGGGTCCGAATGAATAGGCTAACTAGCTACGCTAATTAAGCTAAGTATTATAACACAATTAATTAACTATTCTAGGCTAATTAATATTACAAACCGAAATTGAAGAATTAGTTACACTAACTAATTAAAGACAACATTTGAATTGAATAATTAGCTACGCTAACTAGTTAAAGCAATTAAATGGCCTTGAGGGCGAGGGAGGCATGCATGCTCGGTTGGTTTCTTCCCGAAAATCCACCGCCTTGCCATCGGACACCTCTATTTGCATTTGTTTTAACCGCTGAAAATTACACCAATTTCCAGCACACCTCTGATCCACCTCAGGAACACATTGAACAAACCTTTAATTGATGGCCGGTTGGCTACAATTGGTGGCTATCGGCCATTACTGGTGGCCGGTCGGCCACTATTGGTGGCTGTCGGCCATTACTGCGGCCACCCCTTTCTTGAACTTCTCTTTTTTGCTGCAACAGAGAGCAAACAGAGGCAAAGCTATGTATTCTCAAGGAGTATGTGTACTATTACTCTCCTTATCATTACACAAGGTCAAAAGAGTGTAATTCTTGGCTCCAAAACCACCAACCAAGCATTTTCAATGCATGATGGCCAAAGAACCAAGAAGTACAACCTCATTGTATGTAAAAACAAGACTCAAGACCATCACCTTATCATATGTGATCAAAGGCAATGGAGACCAAGGAGATTGGTTCATTTCATCACTTTGAGTAAGAAATGCTCCAATCTTCCTTGTGTTCAATATAACGTCCGATTGAACACATGCAATGCAACAATATATGCTTATCTTGCTCAAGTTTTACTCGTTCATTATTGTTTACTCATTTTACATTACCAAACCATTCTTTAATTGATTTAGTCCATTGGTGAGAGAGTCCTCTAAAGAGAAAGAAATTTCAACCAATGGATGATGTAAGGCAAGAGAGAGTTCATGTCGTTGGTTAGTAGAAACCCTCAAAAGAGGATTAAAACCATTAAGCACAAAATCAATCTCAAGCTTAAACGATCCCAAACTTGAAACAACTCTCAAAAGAAATTGAAAGAGTGGAACAAATGAGTATGTGACAGAGATTATGACGCTAAGATTACATGCAAAATAATACTACAACATGCAAGCAACTCAAGCATTTCATGCTTAAAGCAAACAATGAGCTAGTGAAGACCATTACACTATAGGCATGCAAGACAAAGCTCAAAAGACACAAACACTTCAAAATAGTCCTAAGATAGCCTAAAAGCAGTCCTAAAACATGCTTGAATTAAGCTAAAGATAGCTAGAATAAGAGGCCAAACATAGCACAAGCTAGACTATCAAGCACAATCGTACTACAAGCATACAAAGCAAGCCTCAAGTGCTCCAAGAAGCCCAAATAGAGCTAAAACATGCCAAAAATAGAGCCTGAAACATGCTTGAATAAAGCTAAGTTAAGCTAGAAAATCAAGCTAACATGTGAAGCAACCTAGGCATGGAAGCAAGACACAAGGAGAGGAGGCTAACCCCTCCTATTTTGGACTTCAAAAGTAGATTTTTACCACTGAAATAACTCTGATTTTTAGTGGTTAAAAGGGCCAAAAATTTTGGTTTAAAGGTGGTAAGAAATGGCACAAAAGGCTTCACACGCCAAAGAGCAAAAAAGGAAGACAACTCCTTAACTCACCAAGACTTAAACTACACTTTTCAAACCTCAAAAATAGAGTTTTTTGTAGTTGAAAAACCAGGGCAAAACAGTACAAAAAGTGAGTAACTCAAGTTATGCAAGACAAGTTTAAAGAGTAAGCCTTATACCGTTTGAAGCACAAGACAATTTCAGGCGAAAACTCAAGCTCAAAACCCTTTCCAAGGCTCCAAGAAGACCTCCTAGAACCTCAGCTCCAAGATAGTCAAGATTGATCAAGGGTCTATGTGCAAAAGTGTAGAGAAAGCTAACTACAAAGCACAAAACAAGAGGAGAGAGAGAGAATTCTAGAGAGAGTGAGAGAATTTTATTCCAAATTGTCTAACCTCCCAAAATAGGGGAGAGACCCCCCCTATATATAGAAAAACAAGCTTGGAGCTTGTATTCATCCCTCCATATACGTGTATGGAGATGCACTTCAGTGAACAACAGTTGGCACAGCTGGCAAACAAATATCTGAAAAAGGAGAAAAATGGCCGTTGGCCATCACCAGTGGCCAACCGGCCATCAATGTAGCCGACCGGCCACCACTGATGGCTGGCAGGCACAAGCCATCGCCGATGGACTGTAGGGATGGCCGACAGGCCACCTTCTCCTCTAGACTTGAAGCAACAAGCTCTTGGTCCATAACCAAGCACAAAATAGACAAGTTTAGAGGCTCAAAGGCAAGACGCTCAGCTAAGAACTTCAGGCACTCAAAACGAACACAAGCGTACAAAATCATCGAGTGTTTAAACGATGGCATCCAAGTCTCGAGGACGGTAAAAAATGGAGTGTTTATAGGTTTGTAAAGAGAAAATGGAATTGATGTTGGTATTATGAAATTGGAATGATGATGATGATGGTGGTGGAGTTAGATATGAATTCTCACTCCTATTTGAAAATGTTGGAAAGTATATCTGTGTTGAAAGTTAATTATCTGTTTGGATGATATTTGTTTTGTGTTATCGATGGAGAATAACTTTGATTGTTGTAGAAATTGCATGAGAATTGAAACTAATTTCTCATTTATTGCATTGAGCATTGTAACATATTTAACACATTGAAAATGGTTATCGTGTTGAATAAAAATGGGTGAATACCTTGGTGAATTTGGGTAAGAGTGTAGTTGTGGTATTATGTTGGCCTGTGTGTCCTTGGTAAAAGTCCAGAAACTCGCGGAGATAGGTGTCAAGCCTTCTGATTAGTACTGATAAAAATGGAAATTGGTAGTGCTTGTAGCTTACTTGCAGACACATCCTAGAGATTCACAGTGTTGTATCTACCGCCCTGTTTTCTATTATAAAGAGAATAATTTCATGAATTGTGATATAACCTGGCATTACATGGTTTTTGGATAGAGATATAAAATGTTTTTGGCATGAGCAGTGCATATGCATTCACCTTATAACTCTGTTAAGATTCGTACACTGTGTTAGAGCATCTTTACTGGGCTTTGGCTCACCCTATGTGAAAAACCATTTTCAGGTGTTGATGATATGCCTCCGCTAAGGCAATAGCTTGGAAGGAGTTAGAGCCAAGAGCTTCTATTTTTGTTATTATTGTATTTATTTTGTACAAGCCTAGGGCTTTATTTGTATTGAGTTTAAACTCACTTTTGTTGTAACCAACCACCGCCTTGGAAAGATGTAGCCAATAGGGCATTATTATATCTGTTTAACTCTTGTTTCATATCTTTTGTTTATAACACATGCTATAGATTCAGGGTTAGGGCTTATGAATATATAAATGCATGTGTTACTCTTTTGTACACTTGGGCTATGTTTGTTTGGGCGGACTGGATTAGGTTGGATTAGCATTTCCATGACTAATAGTCCTAGGACTACGAATTCTTTGGATTGTGTATCCTATCTTATGTTTGGATTGAGTTAGGATTATAAGGAGGAATTACTAAAATATTATCCAATCCGATATTTGTTTAAGAGGATTAGAATAGATAGGATATGAGACATCTAATATATTAATCATAATACCTCTATTATGGTCATTTGATAAGTTAGTCCAGACTTTGACTTAGTCTCCCAATTTATATCCTATCCCCTATATGGGATTGAATAGTCCATCATATGTGGGATATTATATCCAGATAGATTGTTAGTCCGTACTTCAATTTTTTAACAAAACATTGGATTAATAATTTTATTAAACTATTAGTCCAATCCCAAGCACATGTCCGCCCAAACAAACATGACCTTGAAGTATATGAATGGAAGGACTTTATTTTTGGATTGTGATGTTGTTTCATTAATCATTACTCTTGGTTTATTGTAATTATTCCGTGGCGTTACACGGAGAAATTATGAATGTTTCCCTCTTAATCACCCAACGATGATGTGGAAAATTTTCACATTCGCTACCACGCAACTAGGAATGTAGAGTATTCTTTTCTAATGAAGTAATCCACTAGTAGGTACGTTGCTCCCACTGTCCCTAGGATATTGGAAATTTCTTTCCAAAACATTATTCATGTCACCTTCGCTAAGAAAACTTTATGTGACCAAATGTGCCAATACAGGTGCCCTTTTGCGGCTTTCTAACTTACTTGTGTGTAGCCATTGCAAATAAAGTTGCACATTCACACGAAAGCAAGATGACGCAAGCGAGTGGGCCTACTCAAGCCATCCATGTCATCTTCTCATCAATGCGATTAAGTACAATAAGCCACTGGTTCATGACCAATGTCATAAACTAATTCCAATCATCCTAATGTGTAAGTTTTCAAAGACAAGTGTAAAGGTATAGGCCCAACTAGGTAATGACTCATGACTAACTAATGTTCACTAGATCATAAAAGGATGTCATAGAGATATCAAGTGCACCTAAGTCACAAGTTTTGCTAGTAAGTGCTAATCTCCCGCACCTTCAAGTTAATTTTATTCTCCACACACTTTACTGCATCTAGTTGAAACATGACGATACTCATCTTGCCATCTCTGTTTCTCACTTCATAGTTAGTTGCAATTAATTCTACTATCCACAAGAAGCAGAGAATAAGCTATCAATCTATGACTTAACATGCTGTATACAATATTTAAATAATACCACAACATATTTCTAATAATTTCTGCAATTTTCTAGAATTTTCTAGAATTACAAGTAATTAATAACTACATAGAAAATCAGAAATAAATATTATAGAATTTGGAAAAATACAAGAATCATACCATTAAATAAGATTAAATAACAGTAGTCTACCGTAAAAATTCCAAGTCCAGAATCCAAGTCATGCTCCCTTAAGAGCAATTTAACGTAAAAGAAATTGAATTATTCATTGATGAAAATATTTTATTTTTTAGAAAATTCTAAAACTTTAACATATTGTAGAAAAATAAATTACGAGTCCAACGGTATAAGCCGTGCTTCAATCAGAATTATAACGAATAATATAAAAGTAATTAAAGTAGTTTCTAAATTAAAAACAAACAAACAGAGCCTTAATAGCCATATCGCCTGCATCAACGCTTACATCAGAAGATGATGTTAGTAGCTTGGGTTAGCGCTAACATCAGTGCGCATGTTAGTGCATCAACGCGTGCGCAGCGCTCGCGTCAACGGGCATCAGACCGCATCAAGGTTTGTGTCAATGGGTGTCAGTGCTTGGAAGTAGGTGAATGTAGCTTTTGGAGCATGGGGTCCAAGCGCCACCCTTCGAACTCTATTTGGGCTCGATTTTGACACTATCTAACTCGTTTTTTGGAGAAAAATTCGATAGTGGTTTTGTTTTTTATTTTTATTTTGACTAGTCTAAAATAAGGAGTGTAATCTACTCTTTCTAAAGAGAGTTGGAGTGCAGATTCTCCGCAATTCATCTTCTACCATGAACTACCAAAAATACAAAAACGAATCCAAATTAGGGTTTATGATTTCTCTCAATCCGTAAGTCAGAATCAGGCCCATAATATATCGCTTCAAAGGTCTCGAAATAAGGATTCCAAACATATAATTTTCACAATATGAAAACGAAGTTTATAAAAATAGCATGCAGTCAAAGTTACAAAAATTAGATATAAATCTCTACTTTTCTCAAAATCTGACTGCCCAATTTTTGTAAAACTTTGCAAGTATAATCCAAATAATATAGGCTACAACATATATGAAATTCAAGACAATCAGAGATGGTTCGAAATATATCAATTTTATGCACAAATCATAGCTGTACATATATTCATGCACAAATTATACAAAAACACCCAACAATGGCTCTGATGCCAATATAGGAAAAATAAGAAATAATACATAGCAAAAATAAACAGATTCGGGCATACCTGTTACTCTCAAAGCGGATCCATGAATCACGTGAGTGAATAACATGTCTCCATTGATGTCTTCAAATAATTCCTAGCAATGGATTAGAACTGCTAAAGAACTACCCACACACTTCACAATACAAAGGCATGGTTGTTTTCCATGGCAGAGAGCTAGTGAGAGAAAGCTTTTTTCCAAAAGATATTATTCGGTTAAAACCCATATCTCCATAATACATAAAACATATCAGGGATATATTAGAGAGAGATGTAACCACCCACAACTCTATCTGTCTACGAGATAAGATTATGGGTTATTCACTCTTATCCCAGGATAAGATGGTTTGAAATTCAAACTAACAAGGTCACTTAATGGGTTATGGGTTATGCCACCATAGGCATCCAAACTCGAGTCCAAAACCCAACCTAATTTCTAACGATCCCCAATGAGGAACATACACAACAATCTAGTAATATGTGGAAACAAAAAAACATCAATAATACTTCGTAGCTCGAAAGAAATTGGCCAAAAATGGCTCGAAGGTATTCTTTTTTTTTTTCCATTGTCGTTTTGGGTATTCTTTTTTTTTTTTCCTTTTTCTTTCCTTCCCTTCACTCTATGAAACAGACACAAGAAAAAAAGAAGAGGCAAGAGAGAGAGAAGGAGAAAAGATGGAGAGGAAGAGGAAGAGAAGGAGAAGAAGAAAAAAAGAGAACGAAGAAGAGAAGAAGCAGAAGAAAAAAAGATGGAGAGGAGGAGGAAAAGAAGAAGGAGAAGGAGAAAAGATGGAGAGGTAGCGGGGAACAGATTTGTATACACACAGTTCTATGTGACAGATCTGTGTGTATACACGGCGCCAGTGGGCCTCTCTCTCTTCCGGTGGGAATAGATCTATTCTACATTTTTTTTTGTGATGTTGGTTGTTTCTCTCTCTCCCTCTCTCTCTCTCTCTCTCGTGGGAACAACAATTTTTTTGTTTTGTTTTGTTTTGTTTTGTTTTGTTTTTTTTTGTGTGTGATTATTGGTTGTTAATGATGATCTGTTCTTGATGATGATCTTTCTTTCTTTGCCGGTGGGAACAGATCTGTTCTACAATTTTATTTTATTTTTTGTGATTGTTGGTTGTGAAAAACCTAAGTCATTCGTGATTAGATCAAGATTAAAATATTCCAAATCCCAAGTATCCAAAACACACAATCTAAACCAACAAGCACTTACGAAAGTGATTTAGATTGTTTGTTTTTCGGAATAAACAATAAATCGACACAAACGTTTTTACGTGGAAAAAACCACAATTGGAGAACCTTCAATTGTAATAAAAAACCACGGGCGAAACGCCACTAACCACGCTCGAGCGGCTTCAGCAAAAACTGCGTGCAACAAAACAGAGTTCCGCTCGAGCGCTCGATGACCCGCTCGAGCGCGAAATCATACCTTCCAGTATTTTTACAGACCTGACAAAATATTGAGAGACTACAATATCTGCTCGAGCGCCAATGGTCCCGCTCGAGCGGGAAGAACAAAAAACACAGGAAAATTACAACTTGTTCAACACAAAGTTTTGTACCCGGATTTGACAATCAAGGGACCTAACAATCTCCCTCTTTGTCAATTCCCGGACAAAACCTTTCTAAACAAATGTTCTTAAACACACGCACTAGACAAGATTAATAATAAAGAGAAAAAAAACTCTAAACAATTCTATGTTCAAACAATCTTGCCCTGTGATCAATCAATCCATCCATCCAACTTCATCCAACATTTGCCTGAAAAATAACGAGCAACATACCAGAAAAACAAAACTTGTGGAACTGTATAAGAATATACCAAAACATACATAAAAAGAGAACCATGATACAGTATCCACCAACTACAATAATCAACCTATCCGATTATCAACAAAGTATCCAACACATCCAAATATGAACAAAATATCCATAGGAACAAAATATCCATTTAACAAAATATATCAAAAAAATATATACCACCAAGATCACCATTGTAAGATCACCCACTATAACACCGATCTCCCCCTTTTTGACCGGGAATCAAGGAAGCAATGAATCATGCACCAGGAGGAGGTGGTGGCTGCTGAAGCTGAAGTAAGGAAATGATGTGGTCCAGCTGAGAAGTAGTGTGGACGGCAGTCTGCTCCAACTGACCAAGGCGACCATCAAACGCATCGAAGCGTGCATCCAGAAGGTCCAATCGCCGGGTCATAGCCTCCTCAAAATGCTGAAGCTGATCATGAAAAGCTCGAGGTGGAACAGGGGGAATAGCATCCTCCTCACCCCCGGTTGCTGCAGCGTCAAACTCAGCCTCCTTAGCTAGGCCAGCAGTGGTACCTGCAGAAATAGCAGCCCGAGAAGACTCCCCCTTAACATGAGCCCGACTCTGAGAAACAGTTTTCTTTGTGAATGGTCGGGAGGGGAAGGCAAACTCATCATCCTCTAACACTCGAACCCCAAGCTCAGACAAAAGACGGTTGATCAAACAACCATAAGGAAGTCCTAACTGTTTATTCCCAGAAACACCTATCATTTTTCTAATAATCAGGGTAGCTAGATCAATAGACATGTGACGGGCGATACAAAACAAAACAAAACCTTGGTCTTGATTAATTTCGGAGGAGTGAGTGGTCACAGGGATGTTTGCACAAACAATCAGATTAAGCAGTCTAAACTCCGGAAGAAGTTCAAATTGTTTAATCAAAGTGCCCGTAGGCCAAGGACGGGAAGTACCACATAACACCTCAGTCACATTATTGAAATCACAGGTAGGACGGCCTGGAATAGGAAAAGGATAGTGTTGAGGGTACACTTGATCAATCTTAAGAAGATGGCGAATGAGAGCAGGTGTGACTGAAATGGATTTGGACCGAACCCAAGTAGTGAATGAAGGCTCAAAGTCACTAATTTGCTCAATATTACAGTAAAATTCTCGGATCCAGTCGAGATTTTGACGCCCAGAAAAAGACAACACCAAATCACCACCTAGAGGATCAAACAATGGACGGATAGGGATGGACTCGAAAGTGTTGGGCTGGACAGTCCGTTCTAGGTGAACAGTGCGAGCCTCAAAAGATTTATGGAACATTTTGTCTTGCTTAGCAGTCTGAAACCTCTCAGAATTAAAGGTAGGACGAGACACTGTCGCCTTTCGGCGTTTAGGGGTGGACATGATGAGATGAGAGATGACTAAAACCCGAAAACCCAATAAAGCCAAAAAGAAACCAAACCCGAAGAGCAAAACAGGCACAATACAGAGAACATTAGTAACATTAAACGCATAATGCATAATCATGAAGGACAAATATCAATGATATCATTTCATAAACATGGAGGTCAAATATCAATGAAATGCATAATACAAAAATGTGCATAAGGGCAATGGCAGAATATCAATGACCTAGTGAAGCTAATCACGGATATAAAAACCAAGAGAACTCCTATGGCAACACTGCACCATCATGTAGTCAAAACAGTGGCTCAAATTTGTAGCACAAACACAAATACGTCAAGCATGTGGAACACAGAACCCTAGGTGGAATGGACAACACAGACTCCATACACACAAACAAGAAATGCAATATGAGGAAGACAAAACGACTCAGTGAAAGAGTGGGAGAGAAAGGGAAAAAAAATGAAACACAAAAAACCCCAAAAACCCGAAATACAACCCCCAAATGTCCCGAAATTACAAGCAAGAAGAGAGGGAAACACTTACCAAAGTGTAAATCGGCAAGGAAGAGGAAGAAGGTAGGTGAAAACGAGCACACAGAGCCCACGAGCCAAACCCTAGGTCTGAGAAACTGAAGAAGAGGGGAAAAAAATGACCTGGAGAGTCGAGGGAGGGAGTTTTATAAAAAATAGGTCCGCTCGAGCGTACGTATGAACGCTCGAGCGTGAATCAGGGCAAGCTGACACCCGCTCGAGCTCGAATAAGGACGCTCGAGCGCAAAAATACCTCTCAGAACTGTAAAGCAAAGAGCAAACTACTGCAAGGCGCAAAAACACGCTCGAGCGTGGAAATATCCGCTCGAGCGAAAAAAAAAAAAACATTTTTTTTAAAAAAAATAAAAATAAAACAAGAAACTCAATATCTAGAAGAAACCTGGGACAAAAGTAGATGATCACATTTAGCCAAAATTGACGATGAAGATGAAATAATCCGCAATTCATGAATTCCGTAAACTTGCAATTTTTTTTAAAAAAATTGACGCTGGAAATCATGAGCAAGGCAGATAAAATATAATCAATGATCATAAGCTACATGAGAATGTACAACTCAAAATCCAACATGAGGGCTCACAAAAGAAAGTGCGTGTGTGCAGTCCATGAGAGGTCACTGAGCTAGAGTTAATCCTAGTAGTGATCGGATGGCTGGACCTCCATCAAGAGTAACTCAACAATACAGAGAAAAGTCAAACCACTAGGAATCACGGGGTATTTGTTGAGTAAATGCGGAGGCTCCCCCTTAATCAATGAGTCCTTTTTTTTTTTTTTTTTTTTTCTTGTGGGCACTCACTGGTGGCATTCACTCTCAAGAGTATGGAAACCAAACCAGAGAAGAATGAAATCATAAAGGATGGCCTGGTTGGTGCCTCTGAGGTAGCCTTTTCCTAATGCCCGGACTTCAAAGAACTGAGGGAGAAACTGTGGAAGTGAAAAACAGATGGTAGATGGTTAAGAGACTCAACATCACCCATGATATGCTAGTATCGGCCAATTCCACTGTAAAAGTACAAGAAACACTGTTAGTGGTCCATAGAGAACTTTGATCACTTGTGCGGAAACCCCTGCAACAATTAATCTCAAGGATGTGTACAGAATGAGATCATGAGGTTAATGAGTATGGGCATTCAAAATGAGCTATGACCAATGAACAATGAGATCTTGTAAGCAGCATGAGTAGTGTACATAAAAAGTTGGATGCAAGTAAAACAGATATCAATGATAATGAGATTATGACATCCAAGCATACATAAGGCAAAACACTTACACCTACTCAAGAAACAAGTAACACTCTAGTGATCGAGCATGACACCCAAGGTCTTTCTAAGGAACTCAAACCGAAGAAGATCAAGGGGTTTTGTAAAAATATCAGCTTTTGGATGCTCAGTGGGAATATGCTCAAGAACAACAAGGCCCTCTTCCACTAACTCTCGAATAAAATGATGACGTATGTCAATGTGTTTGGTGCGAGAGTGTTGGAGAGGATTTTTTGAAATGTTTATGGCACTTGTGTTATCACAGAAAAGAGTGAGAGTGTTCTGTTCTATCCCATAATCATGAAGCATTTGCTTACAACTCCCTGCAGCAATGCACTCAGCCTCAGCAGTCGAGAGAGAGATGACATTTTGCTTTTTACTATGCCAGGAAACCAGATTATTCCCAAGGTAAAAACACCCCCCGGATGTACTTTTCTTATCATCAGCACACCCAGCCCAGTCGGCATCAGAAAAACCAGTAATCTCAGTTGTAGTATCAGTAGAAAACCAAACCCCATACCCCAATGTCCCATTAACATATTTAATGATGCGTTTGACAACAAGAAGATGAGACTCTTTAGGACTAGCTTGGTAACGGGCACAAACACCTACACTGAAAGCAATATCAGGACGACTGGCTGTGAGGTACAAAAGACTCCCTATCATACTCCTATAGAGGGTAGGATCAACATCAATACCAGAGGAATCTTTGGAGAGGTGAAGACTGGTGCTCATGGGAGTGCGTGCATGTTTGGCAGACTCAAGACCAAACTTAGACAGAAGATTTTTCGCATACTTAGACTGAGACACAAATATACCTGAAGGAGACTGTTTAATTTGAAGACCCAAGAAATAAGACAACTCTCCCATCATGCTCATCTCAAACTCATGTGTCATGCAATCCGAAAAATATTTCACAAGATGTTCAGCAGTGGATCCAAACACAATATCATCAACATAAATCTGAGCAACAAGAATATGAGACTTAGTATGTTTCACAAATAAAGTCTTATCCACACTACCCCTTTGAAAATCATTATCAAGAAGAAATGTAGTAAGTCTATCATACCAAGCTCGAGGGGCGTGTTTCAATCCATACAAAGCCTTGTCTAACTTGTAGACATGATTAGGACATTTAGGGTCCTCAAACCCTTTTGGTTGCTCAATATATGCCTCTTCTCTCAAGTACCCATTCAGAAAGGCACTTTCCACATCCATTTGAAACAATTTAAAGCCAAGAAAACATGCAACACCAAGCAAAATACGAATAGATTCGAGACGTGCAACTGGGGCAAACGTCTCATCATAGTCAACACCCTCTACTTGTGTGTAGCCTTGAGCAACCAACCTAGCTTTATTCCTAACAACTGTACCATTCTCATCAGATTTATTTTTAAAGATCCACTTGGTACCTATCACATTCATGTCTCTAGGTCTGGGAACTAGAGTCCAAACTTTGTTACGTTCAAATTGACCTAATTCTTCATGCATAGCATTGACCCAACTATCATCTAGAAAGGCCTCTTTAAAATTCTTAGGTTCAATTAATGAAACATAACACATATGTGATACCTCATCCCGAATCTGTCTTCGGGTTTTCATTCGATTTGAGACACTTCCAATGACCTGTTGAGCCGGATGATTCAGTTTCACCCTAGTTGATGGTTTTAGCTCAGGACTTACGGTGACAGGTGCAACAGGAGTGATGTCCCTTGGAGCACTCTTTGGATTTGATCTTACCTGTGAGGATGGAGCTGTAACAATTTCTTGTGATTGGTCCGCAGCTTCTCCTTGATTTTGTGGTTCAGTATCCAAGATTGGAGACTCATCGTTGTCATCCTCATATGTTGCTGGAGTAGGTGCACCTGTGTCATCTATAACCACATTGATAGATTCCATTAAAGATGAAGTTCGTAGGTTATAGACTCGAAAAGCCCTACTAGTGGTTGAATACCCTAGAAAAATACCTTCATCACTTCGGGAGTCAAATTTGCCCAAAGGCTCTCTATCTTTGAAAATGTAGCACTTACTCCCAAAAGTTTTGAAGTATTTTACATTAGGTTTCAATCCCTTCCACAATTCATACGGAGTTTATAAAGTGCCAGGCCTTAAATACACGCGATTTATGACATAAACAGTAGTATTTAGGGCTTCGGCCCAAAACTTTGGAGGAAGTTTCTTACTAAGGAGCATGACCCTAGCCATTTCTTGAACAACTCTGTTCTTCCTCTCAACAACTCCATTTTGTTGTGGAGTAATGGGTGCAGAAAATTCATGCTTAATTCCATGTATATCACAAAAATCCGAAAACGAACTATTTTCAAACTCACGACCATGATCGGTTCGGATTCTTATGATACGACCAATGGAAACACCTTGTTCATTTTGGATTTTAAAGACTAAGGCCTGGAAAGCATCAAACGTATCAGATTTTTCCTTTAAAAAACTTACCCATGAAAATCGAGTGAAATCATCAACAGTTAAAAAAATGTATCTTTTACCTCCGATGTTTTCAGTGCGAGTAGGACCCATTAAATCCATGTGAACCAATTCAAGAGGACGTTTGGTTGTAAAGTTGTTCACCTTTTTATGAGGGGCACGGGTTTCCTTTCCAAGTTGACATGGTCCACACACATGGCTCAAATTCTTACCCAATTTAGGTACTCCTCTCACAAGCTCTTTGTTGGCTATCTTAGTTAGGTCTTTGAAATTCATGTGACCTAATCTTTGATGCCACAGGTCAATGTTACTAATGATGGCAGAGTGACAAGTGAGATCATTAGTAGTAACAATCCCATAGCAGTTATCAGATGTGCGAACCCCATGTAAGACAGTATTTCCCTTTTTATCCAAAATTTCATATTTATTTTTTGAAAACAATACTTCATGATGGGAATCGCACATTTGACTAATGCTCAAAAGATTTGCTTTAAGACCATCAACAAGAAGAACATTTTTGAGCTTAGGAAGACCAACAACACTTATAGAGCCCTTACCAATGACTCTAGAAGTGCCGCTGTCACGACCCGAACCCGCCCCCGTGGGTTAAGGACGTAACCGGCCAGTAATCATGAGATTACCTACGGCCTCAAACTGTTCTAAACGTATTTTAACAGAGTTAATGGGGGCCAAACGGAAGCAAAAATTTAAAACTTTGTCCATAGAGCCGTGCTTATATGCACATCAAACAAACCATACTCAGATACGTTAATAACTCACATCAAAAGTACAGCTTCACAAAGTTCATTACAGACAGGATCGTCCAAAACGAGTCAACCTATAACAGACTATGTACAGACATGCACTGGGTCCTTGCCATCAAGACAAAACATAGGTACATAGTAAAAGGGCAAGGATGGTCTCATGCGCGAGGCACAAGGCTGACTCTCCCAAAACTCCTGTTGTTCCTAGCAGACTTCACTGGGGCTGGGTTTGGACTTCCCTTGGCTCACCTACAAATACATGAATGAGCGTGAGCGATAGCCCAGTGAATAATATCAAATATAACAATTACATAACAATATGTAGATCAACATGCTCCAAACGGCCTTGGGCCCAATTCATACTTCTGTTTAACAGCAAAATATATATAACTATACGAAATGCAAGTCAAGTAACTGTAGTTCCAAACATTCTGGCCTTTGGCCCATCCGGGTTTCCATTCATGGCAAAACGGCCTTCGGCCCATTCATTCATGTCAAACGGCCTTTGGCCCATTCATTCATGTCAAACGGCCTTCGGCCCATTCATTCATGTCAAACGGCCTTTGGCCCATTCATTCATGTCAAACGGCCTTTGGCCCATTCATTCATGTCAAACGGCCTTTGGCCCATTCATTCATGTCAAACGGCCTTTGGCCCATTCAATCATGTCAAACGGCCTTTGGCCCATTCATTCATGTCAAACGGCCTTTGGCCCATTCATTCATGTCAAACGGCCTTTGGCCCATTCATTCATGTCAAACGGCCTTTGGCCCATTCATTCATTTATTCTTATCAGACTTTTGTCCACAATCCCAATTAACAACTCATAATATTTATAGGGGAATAACAATTGGACATTGACAAGTTTTCAAATATTGATATTACTCACAGTGATCGGCTTGTGGATTTGCCCTGGAGCTTGACCCTACACGTTTCATGAACACAAAAGGGTCATTAACAGTTCAATCCGTTCTTTAATTCACATATTCCTCTTTAGGCTTTATTATTATCTCATTAACTCATTTACAATGCTTAACATATGCCTAAGAGTGCTTGCAAGTGAAAGAGAACGGAAAACAGAACACAAAATGCAAAAACAGAATTTCAGAAAATAGGGTCCCCGCTCGAGCGTGGACTTACCCGCTCGAGCGGACCCTTAAGTCTGCGAAAGTACTGGTTGCCTTCTATTCCAGCTCGAGCGTGAACTAGGCCGCTCGAGCGGACTGCCTGCCTACACAGCTCCCTGCTCGAGCGTAAACTTCCCCGCTCGAGCGAACACCACATCTGCAGAAAATGCTGGGAGCTCGATTTCTCCGCTCGAGCATAACTTCACCCGCTCGAGCGTACATCGAAAATCTGGGTTTTCCAGATTGAGTTCTTGAGCTTCATCTTGACATTCAAAGGCTCTAAATGCATGATTTCGGACCAAATTTCACATAATCATATACTAACATGGTACAAACATAGAATTACAACATATTGAAGCTCAATTTCATAATTTATTTACATGCATGGCTCATTTTCCACCAACTCATTACCGATGTAGCCATTTCATGCATTCAAAGCTCATATCTTCTCAATTTGTACATGCATGTGATGGATTAGCCACATTCTCAACTTAGATAACACCAATGGTGATCAAGACATGAGTTTCCTTTAATATTTCACATGGGTTATACACATTTGTGCTCAAACATGCAAATTTCAAAGTATTTCTTACATGCATGCACATATTAAGCTTCAATTCAACAAACACAACTCAACTTCATTACAATCTTGTTCTTGATCACCAAGATAGCTTGGACATGCACAAAATTACAATTATAATCCAAGAATCACTCACCTAGGAGCTTGATCCTCACAATCTATGATCAAATCTTGAATTAGACTTCCAATCTCCAAGTTTCAAGACCAAAGTTGCATAATCCCTCTTTCCCCCTCCTATGGTCGGCTCTCCCTCTCAAATTGAGTTCAAGAATCAGCCAAAATAAGCCAAGGGAGAGAAATAAGGTGTAGTGCTCAAATATATTAAGTCCCACTAAGTCAATATAATAATATAAAATAATGGGGTACTTAATTTATCATTTCAATCAGTTTAAATTGACCAGAATCAATTTTCAATTAAATTTCACCGTAGGCTCTAAAAATTATGCCAACCACAATGGCGTAATCGATTTCGGGTTCTGTGGCCGATAAGGCCCTCAATTAAATTTCCAAAGCTGATTATTCAAACAGATATTCCTACGGTGAACAGATGGAACTTCAAATCACATATTTTCACATAGTGGAACACAAATCATATCAAAATACATAATCACATCATGTTAAGGACCAATTAACATATTACGGAACAGGGGTATTACAGTCTTCCCCCCTTTAGGAAGTTTGGTCCTCCAAACTTAATTTACCTGTAGTCGAAAATAATTCGGAATACTTTCTTATTCAACGGTTCCATTTCTTTTTGATAGCCACTTACTTAGCCCCAAAGTCAAACAAAACTCAGTTCTTACTCGGTCAGAGACTTACCTTTTCTTCCATACAAGGCCTATATGGTGCCATACCGAAACTAAAGTGTAAGCCGTCGTCGTGAGTAAGGTCTGCCAACGATGAATAGATCTTTCCAATTCCTCGAAAATCTAAGGTACACATTTGGAGCATTTCTCCCAGAGTCTAACAAGTTCTTTCTGATCATACATCAATTTGCGGATGGAAAAACGGCGCCGAATCATAATTCAGTTTCGTATCAAATTCGTAATTTGTCCAGATCATATACAGAAATCATAAGTCATGATTAAGTTTACGTGACACATCCATTAGCATTAACAGAACAGAACAGAACAGAACAGAACAGTACAGAACATATACATGTGAGGTTACGAATAACCAGTTTCATAAGGGAACCTTCGGGTCCGGGTAACATAACAGAACAGAAGCTGAGCCCCCATTGCCTTTTGAAGGCTTTTCCGGATTCAAACACATTTTAGAATTTCTGTCTAAACAATAGGTACTGGGACTCCATGTAAATGAGCGATCTCATCGATGTAAACAGTGGCTAGTCTACAAGCATCATACAAAATTTTATAGGGAGAAATGGGCAACTTCAATAATTTTACCTACAATAGCCCAAATGGGACTTATACCTTGGGTGCTCAAGGTAGCCCCACAACGAAATTCGTAGCCACATATTCCCATTCCCATTCCAAAATGGAGAGATTGAAGCAGTTCTGCCACCACTGATATTCGACTTCGACCTGTTGGTACCGAAAATATTCAAACACAAATTCACTAATTGCCCCATTCATGGTAGGTCACCAACAAATTTATTTTAGATGTCGGCTAACTTTATCACAGAAGTTCGGTCTATTCTGTGTCACAAAAGTTCAATTCATTCTTCAATAATTTTCCCAATTCACGATCTGATTCGGTATTTAGTCCAGTGACTCATCACAATTATCCAAGGTCAATTAGCAGTCTTCAGGAACATAAGATGGATCCAGATACTGATTCCCGAAACAACAAAGGTAACATCGAAGTAATTACCCACACAATACACATAGTCCAGACATCCCCATAATACTGATTGTAAGGTACAATAACACTGAGGCAATCGACTTCTAATAGAACACACGTATTCTCAGTTCATTCAACAGTTTACAGTTTGCAATTCACAATTCAGTTCAGTATTCAATTCTCTGTTCCATCAAGTCTTTCTACTTTATCTTATAGTCGTTAAAAGCATAAGGCAATTCATATATAAACCTCCATAATGGCAAAGGTAGTATCAAAGGAGTCAATCACATGTTAAGCACAATTTACACATCCTCAGGGCCCCAATTACAGAATATGATGGCGCTGGGCAGGCGTTCACATGGTGCACTGAATTCGCACACTTATGGTTGATCAGGATTTTTCAAAGCTTCTTGGACGTCTATAACATTTACATAATGCCAAAGGATGACATTCCAAACAAAACAAAGGAATAATCGTCTCGGAATCGAAGCACACCCGTTTGCGACCGTCGGCGGCCGATTCCAGATCGATTAGTCAAACCCACCCGTACGAAACCGTCGGTGGCAAAAGGTATCTCAATCAAAGGTGCTACATAGGCTTAACGTCCCCTAGCATAAAAGGACACTCTAAGAATGTCATCAAAGCAACACAACACCATTCACTATAACCTGATTTCTCCAAAATCTGATAATACTGAAACAACCACTCTCCCTTACAAAACATGTTCTGATCAGTCAAAGACAAATGTTCAGTACTGCTCAAAATCAAATCAGTCTACCGTCATCGGTTCCCATAGCGTCAAACAAACAAAATGGAACAACACTCCTTACGACACCCAATCACGGGGTTTGTACAATTCCGTTCGTTTTTAACACGTATGTTCTCAATAGTTGGGGATTGGTTCTCAACGGTGTTCATAGTCAGATCAATCTGTTGATAGCCCACAAAAGGTCTTTCAAATAAATCAAGTATCCCAAATGAATTCAAGTTTTGGGTCTATCAGTTTTTCTGCCAAGAATAATCTGGCTATTTATTCACAAGCCATTCTTAATCCCCTTTTTACAAAATCAAATTAGATAGAGGGTCTTATCGGTCGATCCAAGCAACGGTTTGGTCAGATTAGATCGAACAAAGGTTCCATCAAATTATATCAAATGAGGGTTCCATCGGAACAATATCAGGCAAAGGTTCTACCGGATCGAATCAGATAAAAATTTTCTCAAATAGGCACATTCGGTTCTGTAAGGCATACTTCGTTTGCTTAGGTACTTGGTTGATAGTTACACAACTGTCCTAAGTCTATCAGTTCTCAAAGTCAAATCAGGGTCATTCATCACAACTGTTTATATCAAAATGACTCAGGTCACGTACAATACGACATTGTTCACATAAGTCCAGGTGTAGATGCATTTGCATGCAGTTGTTCATATAAAAAGGTATGTATCATAATCAAATCAGCAGTTCCCAAATAAGTCTTATATGCAAGTACATAGTGCACAGTAACACGGTAAACAAGGTTCCTCAGTTACACATAACCTAGGATTGTCACGCAAAAGTTCCAAATCGGTCACAAAACAAAGACTTACGAGTCAAGCTCAGTTTAGTCACGCAGTTCAGTCAATTTTCTACCAGTTCCACATACATGATCCATAATTTGCAGAGTTTATTATTTGGGGTGCTCAACTTAGTTATACAATCACAAGGTCACAATTCCAGTGGTTTAGTCATTGACGACGATAACATAATAAATCACCCTGAGCTTAGGTGTAGATAGATATATGTGCATGTGCAGAGTCCATCAATATCCCAAAACGTATTTCACAAATTTCCCAAACGGGGCATATACCTCCAATGAATACAGTCTCGATCATGTGGGTCTAACCAATCTAGATACACATGCAGCAGATATGAAATATATGCCGATCCGAATCAAATAATATCCCAAGCGAAGACATACAAACGTACTAATTCAGAATCAATCAACACATAAGCATTCGTTTTGTAAACAGTATAGATACCTGGGATAATGGTTACAACATTCTGAGTGCTTTCTGGGATGAGTGTGATTACTCCATCCTGAGTAGCAATTCCTACCACTGGTACGGATTTAGCCAAGGCAGAGGATTCATTCACACTTCGTTCAATCCGGGGACAGTTCCTTACCGTATGGTCCATTTTACCATATCTATAACGAGCCCCAGGAGTCTGATAACAAACTCCTCGGTGTTTCTCACACTGGTGGTGGCAAAGGTTCTTGCCGTAGCGGCAACTGACGCTGTTGTCTCAAGATCTCTGCCAATTCTTGTACTACTCTTTCCGAACTATTAAGTCGGGCTGTGGAAGAACCTTCCAACCCGTATGCCCTTAATTTGCCCACACTCTACACAAATTCTTATCAAACTTTACCAAATACTGGGATGCCCAATACGAAATTAAACACAAAATCACATGAGTACATTCGCACATAGACACATTGTTATATTCTCCTTTCACATATCGCACGCAATTAATCACTTACGTAACAGATAATTGCATATTTATCAAATATCGCATGCTGAACATTTACTAAGTAATTATATACTCAAATCATGTTCATATTTCACATAGACACCCGTAGGCAGAATTGGATGCACATAAACAACTTTTCATGGGTGTGCATTTCAACAAAACAAACTTGTTTGACACGTTAGTGTAACAATTCATATCTCATATTCAAGTCATGTGTGGTACTTCCCTTAGCGTAACATATTATATTGGTCAAGCACATCAAGTTCCATAAGGGAATCTTCGATACTGGCAACATGTCTCATACATAGGCCACGGTATTATTTCCCCCGGGCTAGGGCCTCATGACCATAAGCCACAGTATTATGTCCCCTGGGCGAGGGCCTCTGCTAAGGATACCACAATTATGTTCAAGGAAAATTTTGAACAATCATTAATTCATACCAACATAACATTTTAGGGGACTTTGTCATTTCATATCATTAACAAATATTTAAAGTTAAACACAACTTTACGGAGTTCTTATTCACCGTCTGATTAAACTTGCATTATACAATATACAAAAGATTCTACGAATATGCATATACTAGAGAGTATATGTAATCAAACAGTTTGCAATGCAAGTACAACACAACTTATAGCACATAATTGCCCAAATCAAAACACTTAAGCATATTCTCGATGCTTTCGAATTCATACTTATCTCATGAATGCATCCTAGATCTTTTCTAGACGCTTATTGCTCTTTTGGACAAGTGTGTGAGTTATTAACTCGTGCTCTGATACCACTCTGTCACGACCCGAACCCGCCCCCGTGGGTTAAGGACGTAACCGGCCAGTAATCATGAGATTACCTACGGCCTCAAACTGTTCTAAACGTATTTTAACAGAGTTAATGGGGGCCAAACGGAAGCAAAAATTTAAAACTTTGTCCATAGAGCCGTGCTTATATGCACATCAAACAAACCATACTCAGATACGTTAATAACTCACATCAAAAGTACAGCTTCACAAAGTTCATTACAGACAGGATCGTCCAAAACGAGTCAACCTATAACAGACTATGTACAGACATGCACTGGGTCCTTGCCATCAAGACAAAACATAGGTACATAGTAAAAGGGCAAGGATGGTCTCATGCGCGAGGCACAAGGCTGACTCTCCCAAAACTCCTGTTGTTCCTAGCAGACTTCACTGGGGCTGGGTTTGGACTTCCCTTGGCTCACCTACAAATACATGAATGAGCGTGAGCGATAGCCCAGTGAATAATATCAAATATAACAATTACATAACAATATGTAGATCAACATGCTCCAAACGGCCTTGGGCCCAATTCATACTTCTGTTTAACAGCAAAATATATATAACTATACGAAATGCAAGTCAAGTAACTGTAGTTCCAAACATTCTGGCCTTTGGCCCATCCGGGTTTCCATTCATGGCAAAACGGCCTTCGGCCCATTCATTCATGTCAAACGGCCTTTGGCCCATTCATTCATGTCAAACGGCCTTCGGCCCATTCATTCATGTCAAACGGCCTTTGGCCCATTCATTCATGTCAAACGGCCTTTGGCCCATTCATTCATGTCAAACGGCCTTTGGCCCATTCATTCATGTCAAACGGCCTTTGGCCCATTCAATCATGTCAAACGGCCTTTGGCCCATTCATTCATGTCAAACGGCCTTTGGCCCATTCATTCATGTCAAACGGCCTTTGGCCCATTCATTCATGTCAAACGGCCTTTGGCCCATTCATTCATTTATTCTTATCAGACTTTTGTCCACAATCCCAATTAACAACTCATAATATTTATAGGGGAATAACAATTGGACATTGACAAGTTTTCAAATATTGATATTACTCACAGTGATCGGCTTGTGGATTTGCCCTGGAGCTTGACCCTACACGTTTCATGAACACAAAAGGGTCATTAACAGTTCAATCCGTTCTTTAATTCACATATTCCTCTTTAGGCTTTATTATTATCTCATTAACTCATTTACAATGCTTAACATATGCCTAAGAGTGCTTGCAAGTGAAAGAGAACGGAAAACAGAACACAAAATGCAAAAACAGAATTTCAGAAAATAGGGTCCCCGCTCGAGCGTGGACTTACCCGCTCGAGCGGACCCTTAAGTCTGCGAAAGTACTGGTTGCCTTCTATTCCAGCTCGAGCGTGAACTAGGCCGCTCGAGCGGACTGCCTGCCTACACAGCTCCCTGCTCGAGCGTAAACTTCCCCGCTCGAGCGAACACCACATCTGCAGAAAATGCTGGGAGCTCGATTTCTCCGCTCGAGCATAACTTCACCCGCTCGAGCGTACATCGAAAATCTGGGTTTTCCAGATTGAGTTCTTGAGCTTCATCTTGACATTCAAAGGCTCTAAATGCATGATTTCGGACCAAATTTCACATAATCATATACTAACATGGTACAAACATAGAATTACAACATATTGAAGCTCAATTTCATAATTTATTTACATGCATGGCTCATTTTCCACCAACTCATTACCGATGTAGCCATTTCATGCATTCAAAGCTCATATCTTCTCAATTTGTACATGCATGTGATGGATTAGCCACATTCTCAACTTAGATAACACCAATGGTGATCAAGACATGAGTTTCCTTTAATATTTCACATGGGTTATACACATTTGTGCTCAAACATGCAAATTTCAAAGTATTTCTTACATGCATGCACATATTAAGCTTCAATTCAACAAACACAACTCAACTTCATTACAATCTTGTTCTTGATCACCAAGATAGCTTGGACATGCACAAAATTACAATTATAATCCAAGAATCACTCACCTAGGAGCTTGATCCTCACAATCTATGATCAAATCTTGAATTAGACTTCCAATCTCCAAGTTTCAAGACCAAAGTTGCATAATCCCTCTTTCCCCCTCCTATGGTCGGCTCTCTCTCTCAAATTGAGTTCAAGAATCAGCCAAAATAAGCCAAGGGAGAGAAATAAGGTGTAGTGCTCAAATATATTAAGTCCCACTAAGTCAATATAATAATATAAAATAATGGGGTACTTAATTTATCATTTCAATCAGTTTAAATTGACCAGAATCAATTTTCAATTAAATTTCACCGTAGGCTCTAAAAATTATGCCAACCACAATGGCGTAATCGATTTCGGGTTCTGTGGCCGATAAGGCCCTCAATTAAATTTCCAAAGCTGATTATTCAAACAGATATTCCTACGGTGAACAGATGGAACTTCAAATCACATATTTTCACATAGTGGAACACAAATCATATCAAAATACATAATCACATCATGTTAAGGACCAATTAACATATTACGGAACAGGGGTATTACAGCCGCCATCTCCAAAAGTAACAATTCCTCCTTCATATTTTTCAAGGGAGGTGAAGTAAGATTTGTTACCGGACATATGACGAGAGCACCCACTGTCAAGATACCACATGTGTGAGTCACGTGCTTTTAGAGCAGTGTGAACAACTAAACAAGTCAAATCATCTTTTCTCACCCAAATCTTTTTAGTCTTGGCATTTCGCCTAGGCATATAAGGTTGTCTCCTAACCCAAAAAGTTTTTGAATTTCTACCCTTTTGAGACACCAGACCAAACAATTCAAAACAATAAGGACGAATGTGGCCATACCTACCACAGTGATGACAAATAAAAACAGGTTTTACCTCCCTTTTGTTGATCTTACCAACTTTAGGTAGATGAAGAGAGAGATCAGCCTGGTCTACCTTCAACTTTCCCTTTGCTTGAGTCTTCGTGTCATATGAAGTGGAGGCCTGTCCCTTGTGAGCTGTTGCACCATAACCTAGCCCGCTTTTGTCACAACCCATTTGTTGAGACCCGATGATGTCCTCTAAAGATTTGGAACCTTTGTTCCACATGGCAATAGTGGCTCTAGCAACACAGAGTTCTTCATCTTTTTGACAGACTCTCTCTTCCAATGTAGCTTGTGACATCTCAAGACTTTCAAACTTTTCTTCATATGTGGAATACACCTTTAGGAGTTCATTCCTTTCACTTTCACAGGATAGAAGTTTTCACATAATTCTTGCCTATCACTAGAGATCTTGATGATATTCTGCTTTGCTGTTGCAAGTTCTCCTTTCAGCCTGACATTCTCACTCTCACATGTTTTGAGCTTGAGAGAGAGTTTGTCGTTGATTTTGGACAAATTCAGAGATTCCTCGTACAGCTTTTCGTAGGCTTGTTGTAGTTCATTGCCATTGATCTCATCATTATCTTCAGATGTTTCATCCTCCTCCTTTTGCTCTTCATTCTCCTTGACCTCATCCAGTCTAGCAACTAAGACAGAAAGGTTGCTGGATGCTAGTGAAGGTGAATTTCCTCTTTCATGGAATTGGCTCAAAATTTCCCATGCCTCTTTAGCCTTTGTGCAATGAACAACCCGTTGCTGTTCTTCAGTAGAAATTGCTCCACGAATAGTGATCAGGGCTCTCTGACTGCTCGGATTGTCAGCCCTGTCTGTATCTTCTTCAATGGCCTGCCAGCCTTCTGGATCAAAAGCTCTCAGAAAAGCCCTCATTTTGATTTTCCAAAACAAGTAGTTACTCCCATCAAAGGTAGGAGCATGATGCAGGTTTTGACCACGAGCTAACTCCGCTGGCTTTGGAAGAGTTTGAGTGAAAGTGGACCAAAATGCCATGAAAGCACTATGCCCGTCTTCTCCAGATTCAGGTTCTTCGGGTTCTTGCTCCGACCCGCTTTCATCATCCCAAGTTACAGTGTGGACTTTCTTTCGATTCTTTTTCGAAGGACATTCAAGGGCAATGTGACCAAACCCTTGACATTCATAGCACTTGACCCCTTGTCCCTTTACAATCTTCTTTTCAGTTTTCGGAGCAAGTTTTGGTGGAAAAGTTTTGGGTTTTTCATTACTCTTGTCTTTAGAAATAGGGTCTCTGAAATTAGGCTTCTTTTTCTTCAATTTTTTTTTAAATTGTTTAGTAAACATAGCCGTCATCTCAGACTCTAAATCAAATTCAGCCTCCGGAGTTTTTGCAGACTCATGAGCACTAGTGAAAGCCACACTTTCTTTTTGTTTTTTCTTTGAAATCTGGTGGGCTTCATAAGTCTGCAAGTTTCCAACCAATTGATCAAGCTTGAGGGTATCAACATTCTAAGCCTCCTCAATGGCTGTCACTTTTGGTTGGAACCTCTCGGGTAAAGACCTCAAAATTTTTCCAACAATTTCAGCTTTCGGGATTTTTTCCCCGAGTGTGAAACAGGAATTCACGATATCACTAAGTTTTGCATAGAAATCATCAAATGTCTCATCATCGCGCATAAAAAGGGTTTCAAAGGCTGAGGTGAGACGTTGAAGTTTTGACCTTTTGACAGAAGTAGTACCTTCGTGAATTGTTTCAAGAATGTCCCAAGCCTCTTTTGCTACCTCACACGTGCAGATACGACGAAATTCTTCAACTGTGACGGAGCAAAACAGGGAATTGAGAGCCTTACTGTTCCAACTCGAGTTTTGGTAATCAGTAGTGTCCCATTTATCAAGGGGTTTAGGAATATCAACACCATCAATGGTGATAGTAGGTTCACTCCACCCATAGATTACGCTGTGCCAAACTTTCTCATCGATAGATTTTAAAAACGCTCTCATACGAGCTTTCCAATAAGAATAGTTTGTACCATCGAGTAAAGGAGGTCTATGGGTCGAGTTACCTTCACGAATAGAATCCATATCACTAGTCACACAAAATCACACTCCTATATTTTTTAAAAAAAGAGTGACCTGCTCTGATACCAATTGAAAAACCTAAGTGATTCGTGATTAGATCAAGATTAAAATATTCCAAATCCCAAGTATCCAAAACACACAATCTAAACCAACAAGCACTTACGAAAGTGACTTAGATTGTTTGTTTTTCGGAATAAACAATAAATCGACACAAACGATTTTTACGTGGAAAAAACCACAATTGAAGAATCTTCAATTGTAATAAAAAACCACAGGCGAAACGCCACTAATCAATCCACTACTGATGTAAGAAAGATTACAAAGATAACACACAAATTACCCCACTCAGTCAATTTGCCTTCGAATCTTCTGTAACTCTTTCACCACGCCTCCGTCTCGGAACTGATCAATCCTGAAGTTGAATCCACAACTTCACTTGTCGAATGAATGACTACGTACAGAATCAAACTCCTTTTGATACTGTACGCTTGAATCTTCGGAATCCACCGAAGAGATCTCTCTCTTGAATTTAAAGTAACCAACTCCTTGATGTATGTATCTTAGATCATGATTGAAGAACTCTTCTCAAAACATCAAGGAAAACTCATAAAAACCTCAGAACAAAACTACCAAAAAAACCCTAGGACTCTTGAATAAGATCTCGGAAAAATAATCCTAAAAACAAACTAAACAGATATAAATAGGAATCCTGAGTCCGCGATCTCCGCTCGAGCGGCCAACATCCTGCTCGAGCGGCTTTAGCAAAAACTGCGTGCAACAAAACAGAGTTCCGCTCGAGCACAAAATCATACCTTCCAGTATTTTTACAGACCTGACAAAATACTGAGAGACTACAATATCCGCTCGAGCGCCAATGGTCCCGCTCGAGCGGGAAGAACAAAAAACACAGGAAAATTACAACTTGTTCAACACAAATTTTTGTACCCGGATTTGACAATCAAGGGACCTAACAGGTTGTTTCTCTCTCTCTGTCGGTGGGAACAATAATTTTTTTTATTTATTTTGTTATGATTCTTGGTTGTTGATGATTACCTGTTGTTGGTTATTGTTGATGATGATGTGTTGTTGTTGTTGTTGCTGTTAATATTGATGCTCTCTCTCTCTCTCTCTCTCTCTCTCGGTTCCCTTTCCCTCATCTCTCTTTCTTCTTTCTTCCTCTCTGTTTCAAAGAGAAAAGAGAAAGAAAAAAAAATCCAAAACGACGTTGTTTTGGAACTCGAGCCATTCGAGCCTTATTATTTTCGAGCTACTAATCGAAGCTGAAAAAATATATATTAGTACATTTGTTAAAAATATAAATATCAAAACACTTTGAGATTGAAATTACCTTATTACCCATTACAATCATAGGTATTTGATTTGATCACAAAAATATATAAGCCCATCAATGTAGAGAGAGAAATATGTTACAAGAAAAAATGTAAAGCCATCATATTTGCAACTCCAGAAGACTTATTTAGATGCCCCTAATTTCTTTGGTGGCCTAATCTTTCCTTCCAAAAAACAAGTTTTGATGGTTAATTCATGGCTCATAGTTTTGAAGTTTCCCAATTTCTATATTAAAAGCACCAAATATTTTTTTCAATAATTTTTAATAGCAATAAATCATCACCGATGGCAGTTCTCTGATGAAATAATCTAGGTTAATCATTGTCAACGAACTTGACAGCCACCATTTATAGAAATAAGTTCACCATTTCTAAAAGAAATTTATGCCAAAAAAGAACAAACAAAAAAAAAATCACCAGAAACACATACAAGTTGATACATGCAAACCATGTAAGTGAAGCATCATTGAGAGGCATAAATCTCACCAAATATTGGGAAACATTAACACCCTACCCTTTTTGTTTCATCTAAAGCAGAAATTAGTTAACCAGAAATTGTTTCACCAGAAATTATTTTCACCAAGGGTGCAAAATAAAATGGGCTTTTGATTATGGCTTTTTGATTTCTGTAAACGGTTCTCGGAAACAGCCCTATAATGAAACAAAATCAAACCAAAAAAAAATGCTAATGTTTCAATCCCAAAATAGAAACACATTTCATCAGCAATCACCCATTTACTCATAGAAATCTTACTCAATAATTCTTTGAAATCCTCATAGGTTTAGTTGACGAAACCCACAAATATGAACCCCATTTCAAAGAAATCCAAAATTGAAATATAAACCTATTTCAAAATACAAAACCAAAATGCAATTTTATAGAAATCAAAACCAAAATCGAAACCCTTTATAATCATAGATTAGTTGATAACACCCATCGATGAAATAGAAATAGATAAACCCAACATATTTACAACTCATTTCAAGTTTATTTTATGAAATCCATCATATTTTCAACCCATCATATTTTCTGAAATACATACAGAAATAGAAACCCACTTCAATGAAATCAAAACCCATCATATTTGCAGTCCATTTCAATATTTACAGACATAGAAACCCATTTCATATGTTAGAAAAGTGAAAGGACAGAGGTGAATAAGAGTGTCACCTGTGAAAAGTTGCTGGAGATTGCAGAACCGAAACCGAGAGAGAAATTTGAGCTAAACCAGAGAGCAAAATGGAGAGCTGTTGGAGTATATAAGAAGAGAGAGAGAGAGAGAGATGAATCTATCTCTTAACATGAGAAAGAGAGACTAAGTGAAAAGACACATTTTGGGGGGAAAAGCAAAAACAAAGAAATTATCTTGACCCTTAGATACTTGGTAAGTATAATCTCAACCCTTAATTCAAAATTTATCTTAGATACATTTAAGACATTTTCAAAAAGCCTTTTGCCTTACTATATAGATATATAACAATGGATGGGTTAGTTTGAAAATGTCCTTCTAATTAATGGTCTAGATTTATCATTTAAAAACAATGGCTCAGATTTACATTTAAAATTATCTCTCACAAACTATCTTCAATGGTCCAGATTTGTCTAATTTAAATACAATGGTTCAGATTCAATAGTCCAGATTTGTCTGACGATCAACTCTTACGTACTCCACTGCACTTTACATCATCATTGTAAGCTCTCTCTGAAGAGCGAAACTTTGAATAACAAAGTTTTCGATATTCCTTCTGAAGAAGGAAGAACAAAGCTCTTTGTATTCCTTTATAGTTTTTCTCCACCATCACAAGGTAAGGCACTCTTATCTCCTTACTTTCTTTTTTTGTTCCTCCATTTTTTTCTAGCTCATAGCTCTGTGATTTTTTTTCCCTTCATCCCATGATCCCCACCATTATATTGACAACCATTGTTCTCTCTCTCTCTCTCTCTCTCTCTCTCTCTCTCTCTCTCTCTCTCTTTCTCTCTCTCTCTAGTCATATGGGTTAAGAATACGAAGCAAAAAAACTCTGTGTTTTGTTCTTAGTTTTTATTTTTTTTTTGGTTTTATTTTTTTCCTTCTATCCTCTATTTTTTTTCCCAATTAAATGAGTTAATGTTCATATTAATTGGGTTGAGGTTCTCTTTATTAATCAAATGTGTATAAAGAAAAAATGGGTTTCATGTTAATAATCATTTTTATTTCATCTTAGTCAAATGGGTTGAGGTTCTCACCAAACATGAAAATAGATTCTTATACATTTTTAGTGTTGAGAAGTGCTCTTACTAATTGTGTTTTTGTTTTTATCCTTCTATCTCAGATTTCTTTAATCTTCTTCTCAAGCAGACACTCAAGTTAGGAATCCTCTCCTTTGCAATTCTTTATTAGTTTCCCACTTTCTTTCTTGAATTGCAGTGGGTTAATGAATGTCAACATTAACTGGAATTTTAATTAATGTTCTGGTTAATGAATTTTCATTAATTGGGTTAATGAATGAACTCTCAGATTTCTTTAATGTTTTGGAAATTTCATGTCTAGTACTGGAATTTTCAATAATTAGATTAAATATTAAGCTTTTAATGTTTGGTTTAAAAAGAAATATAATATAGTGTGTATAGTTGTGTATCTCGGTATATATCTGTTAAATTTCTAGAAGTTCAGTGGACTAAAATTATTTAACGTAATAATGGCATGTCTGGTATGAATAATAGGAATGTCGGATGAATCATGTTAATAGTTGAGTTTATTTTTTTTTTTTGGTACAAAGATTCTGTTACACTTTAATTTTATAATATGATAAGTCTTTTTTTCTTTTTTCTTTTTTTTTTCTCACTCTCTCTCTCTCTCTCCTTCTTTCTCTTTGGCTGCTTTGGATTTAGGATTTGAAGGAAATTTGTTGACTGAAAGGAAAAGAGAATATTAAAAAGTTATGCCTTTTTATTTTATGACTTTTTTTTTTCTTTTAGTGATTTTTTTTTTTTAAAAGTTTAGGCTTCTCTTTCTCTCTCTCACTCTCTTAAAAAAAAGTTCCAGTATATCTACTCTTTCAATTTTATTTTTGGAATTTTTCAAAAAAAGAAAAAAGAAAAATTACTTTTTAACTGTTTATCAAGGCTTCTGAAAAAATTGAAACTTATATTAAAATTTTGTCTTAATAATTTTTTTTTTAATGATTTTTATGAGTTAGTTACTCCTTGGCCAAAATAAGATACAGTATGGTATGATTTTTTATGATTTATTGGAGAATTTGTTAGCTATATATTTTGTACAAACCAATCATAGGCTGACACGTGGTTCCTAAGGGATAGGTTGGGGAGCCAGTAAAAGTCTCCACTCATCAACAGACACGTGGCGACTTATATTAATGGTGATGGGTTTGCGAAACACTGGAGTATTCAAGATGCATAGGGTAACGTCGCCAAATGGTTGCTTACAATTTAAATTCAAATTCAGGAGGGAAGCCCAACCGCAAAAGTGATTTAGTGGAAGCAAATGGTTTAAAGCCATAACCAGTGATTATGAAGATTACTTCGACAGTTGTCCCCTATTTCGACGGTTATCAGCCACTTCGACAGTTATCATCAGAGCCTATAAATAGAGGAGAATACGGATAATGAAGGAAGCAAGAACCAGATCTAGAAGCCAGTTTATTTTGCTTTATATTTTCCTGTCCTTTACATTTCTAGTCCTTTATTTTCCAATCCTTTATTTTCCAGTCATTTATTTTCTTGTTTTGCACTTCCAATTCCTAGGAGTAGTTCTAAAATAGTTTGTTGCTATAATCCCTTTCGAAGTTGTGAGAGTGCGAACGTACAAATTGTAAACTCTTGGTTATTTGATGAAATTTGATTTCTGAAACTGTTTCTCTCTCTTTCTTTTATTTTTGTGATCAATCTTCTAAATATTCTCCTAAAAACAAGCCATCAGTAAAAGTCCTCTTCATTGAGGCTAAAAGAACTTCAAAGCAATTGTCTGGTTATTTGGTTGGCACTTAGTGTTTCTGTAAGGACTTATTGATTCTTGTTGGGACGTTCAAATTACATTTCTAACCCTCGAAAGTCAAAAAAACCAACATATATTTTTGCCATGCCTAGTGGAACCCATTATAATGGCTAGACGTAGGAGACAAGAAGAAAATGAATGCCTCGAAGAAGGTGTAGAAGGAGATTTAGAAGCATATAACCCAGAGGATAATGTAATATCACATCCCATGGATGTGCTGCCTCAAGTGATTGAAGAGACCAACACTTCGGGACATGTAACACACGTCCAAAATGTTGGACAAGGCCATGAAACTAGACCTTCAATTATTCCATCTACCAAACCAACGAATCCGTGGGGAGGATTGGTTGATGTTACGGGACAACTGTTAATGTATATAATGGAAATATGGGCAACATCCTTTTTGGAATGAATGAGCTCCTATCAATCATCTGTCATAAGACAAGCTGAAGAGAGCATAAACTTACTTCAACAAAGATTGGCTTGAGATAAATAGCCTATGCAAAACAATGGACAAAATAATGGGCAAACTAGTGGTCAAATTAATAATTAAAATCATGAGAGACCATCACTTGTGCCTCAGTCATGGTACGAAGCTCCTCATAGACCACTGATAAGTCAGAATACACCTATGCCTACCATCGAAACCATACACATTGGTGGGTCAGGGTTGACACAAGGAAATGGCATGCGAATGTTTTCAAATCCTATGTTTGAACCCATGCCTGGCACACGGGTGTTCACTAATCCTGTGTTCGAATACACACCTGGGGGGCTGGAAGGTGTTCCTACAGTTGAAAGAGAAGCAATATCTGTTCCTCCTCCAGTAGTTCCCTTTGCATCACCTTTTATAGGACAAATGCCTGCCCCAAGAGGACAGCCATACACTCAACATCAACCAGCACAACAGGGACAATCAGTCCCAAATGTGCCTTTACATGGACTAAGAGGGTCTCAAGCACAAGGAGTTCCTCCAAACCTCGTGTTTGCTCCTCCGATAGTGGCCCAGCCAGTGTAGAATGTTATACCTATGGACCAAATTGCTGACATTGTTAGAGAGATTTGTGAACCTATGGCTCGAGGGGTCCCGACCCATGTTTACAAAAAGCCTTATCCAGAATGGGTAGATAGGTTACATGAATACCTAAGGGGGTATAAGATACCAGACTTTGCCCTCTTCTATAGGAATTGAAATCAGTCAACTGTTGAGCACATTGCTAGATTTACAGGCCAATGTGGTGAATTTACCAATAGTGATTACATGAAATTAAAATTTTTTCCAAACGCTTTAACTGGGGTAGCCTTTGTATGGTACAAACCTTACACCCGGTTCTATTCAAACTTGGCAACAAATGGAAGAAGTGTTTCATGCCTAGTTTTTTCAAGTAGAGCATGAAGTATCTATGGCAAACTTAGCACAGTTGAGCCAAAGGCTTGATGAGAAGGCTGCTCAATTTATTGCCCGATTCAAAAGAGCACGAAACAAATGTAGGATCATATTACTTGAACCTAAATTTGAGAGGTTGGCTCAAAATGGACTAGAGTTCAGGCTTCAAAAGAAGTTTGATTCAACAGAGTTTCGAAACCTAGTAGAACAAACTTATAAAGTCACTAGATACGAGACTCTTCTTGAGGAAGAACAAGATTGAAGTAATGTGTCCTATAGGACCTATTATAGGGACCATAATTTTGAAATTAATGCAGTAGAGATATAGGGCAAGAATCTATGATCTGTGAAGCATTAATTTAGAAGGATACTATCATCGATCAACAGTTTAAGAAGAAAGATCTTCACATGAAATATTCTTTCGATATATCAAAAGCAAATGACATATTTGATCATTTGTTTATAGCACATTTTTTTAAAATAACCTAAAGGAGTTAAGATCTTAACTTTAGAAGAAATAAAAGGCAAAATGTGTTGTAAATGGAATAACTCTTGGCCTCACTCAACTAAAAACTATGTCGTTTTTTGAGACAAGATTCAAGAGTAGATTTGGAAAGGAAGACTGAAATTTCTAGCCAAAGTAGAAAAGGCAATGGGAATTGACATTGACCCATTTCCAGAGATCAAAGACGTGATAGCCAATGTTGGTGTACCAGACTTCCTTGCTTAAAAAGTGAAGAAGAGTCTCTCCTTGAAGGAATTGGATGAAGTCAACGTGCAGATGCATATGGCCAACCAAACTGCCTTTAAAGAGAATACACAATTTTTACCCGTAAGAAGGCAAAGCTTCGTAGGCTAAAAAGATGGTTCCAACAAAGAAATTTTAGATAATGACTCGCTCGAAGCCGTTATTATGCAGCGAATGTGTCCCAGGTGCAAGTTGAGTTACAAATGGCTGAAAGGTTTCTAGTTGATGGAAAAAAATACTACAAAGATGTGCACAAAGATTGTAAGCTAGTCATTACCCACAATAAGAGGGCATACCCAAGTGGTCCTAGCCAGCAGCCATCCTTGGTTGGGCCACCAGACACCAAGAATTTGTCAAGGGGGTAAGAGACCTTTGTATGAAACTAGGCCACCAAACTACTATAGGATAGTTAACAAGCCTGTAAATAAGCCTAAACTTGGTACAAGACAGGGAACCAAGGCCGATGATTGGCCTTCAAAGGTAAAAATAGCAGGTCCAATGATTGGCCCAATGGGTTCATGGGCACCAGGAGTACCAGACTGGTTTGCCATGCAAAACAAACCAAAGATGATAACAACCCAGGGGAAGGCCATTGAAGGCAAGGATAGAATGATCAAGCCTTTGTTGGTGGCCCCAAATAATTGGGTTTTACTCAAAAACTCGAAGACAAAAGAACCAAACATGGTTCCTATGATCTCCATATCTCAAAGGAGGAAAATCTAATGAAGGTTCACCCAATACTAGAAGGATTTGAAGGGAGTCGGTAAGAACACTTCTTTGGTGCAATTAAGAGGCCAAATGAAAGAATGAGAGAGTTCGAAGCCTAATCCTAAGATCAACAAAAGTACCAGCAGAGAGAAACTGGCTAAGGTCCATGCTAAACTAAAAGCCAAAGAGAGATCAAGTTTGGCAAGCCACAAAAAGGCCTTAATGGAAAGTGATGATGACAATGAGACAGGCGAAGAAACTAAGCCAAGCCAAGAAAAGACATTGGCTAAAGAAATGTTTGAAGCCTTCATGGCTGAACAAACAGTCTGTATTCAAGGCAGACCAACAATATCCTGCTGCTAAGGAGCCTACCAACTTAGAGGTTCCAGAATGCAGCATGAAAGATGCATCCCAGGCATCAGGCCAAACCAGCACAGAAGGGGAGCAAGTACAACTCGTTGTGCAGTTTGGCTCATTCTCCTTAATGCCAATCAATATGTCTACATGCTGCAACATGAGTTTTAAGCTGAAAAAGGAAATCATGAGGGTTAGGAGAGTGAACCTATAGACATTTCCAGTGAGGACCCGCAAACCAACATAGTCCAAGAGGAGCCTGAAGTAGCTATGCCTATGGAGATTGATGAGAAAAATGAAGAGATGAGCATAGTTACCCTATCATGCCCCTTTGAATATCCCATGTCGTCAATGACTTAACATATTAAACCTTTGTACACTAAGGCATACTTCAATGAGATAAAGATGAACATGGTATTAGTGGATAGTGGGGTAGTAGTAAACTTGCTTCCTCATTCATCTCTGAGGAAATTGGGCAAGAGAAACCCCAGATTGATCCCAACAAGCATGACCATTGTTGGTTTTGCTGGGGACAAGCATATGGCCCAAGGCATACTATCCATTAATTTGAGTGTGGGGACAAGGGATTGTATGACTACTTTTTTTTTTTTGTCATAGATAGCAACTCCAAGTACAATGCCTTACTTGGTAGAGATTGGATCCACGCCAACAAATGTATGCTCTCATCTTTATATCAGAAGGTGATGATAGCCCTGAGTAATGGGGAAACAGAGAAAATAAATGCAGATCCACAGCCCTTTATTGCATGTGCAAATTTTGCTTAAGCAAAGTTGTACACTGAACGGGTGGTTCTACTAAGCGTGCTGAGGAAGTCTGATGCAACAGCTGAAGTAACAGTTGATGAGAAGTTAGCACACCTGAAACATTTGATACAAGAAAGTGCTGATTATGAATATGACTATATCATCAAGGATACCAATAATGTCTGGTTGTAGACCGGAGGATCAAGAAGCCAAACCATTGGCTTTGGTCAAGCTCTTCACATTGGACATTGAGGCAATAGTCTAGAAATTTCAAGAAGGAGAAAGGGATACCATGATGATTGACTACAAAAATGAGCAACATGAGGCCAAACCATTGGTTCTAAGTAAATATTGTGCATTAGACATTGAAACTAAAGTCCGAGAAATACAGGAAGAAAAAGCTCTATAGACAGATTTTGTCTATGAAGAAGAAAGTAAAGATGTTGAACTAGGAAGGGTTGTGACAGATCAGGATGAAAAGATTGCTTCAAAGTCAAAAGAAGCTAAAGGAGAAGCATTGGTAAGTACTCAGATATAAGATCCTTTAGAAGAAGTCAATCTAGGAGTGTAGACACCCTATTTTTGACCGTCCTCAAGACTTGGACGTCACCGTTTGAACACTCGGTGATCATCCATGTTCGCGTTCGTCTTGAGTTCTCGGAGGTCTCGGCCACGCGCCTTGCCTCAAGACCTCTCGACTTGCCTGTTTTGTGTTTGGTTTTCCACCAAACACTTGTGTTTTGCTTTTGAGGAGCAGGGAATGGCTTGTTGGCCATCCCCACATCTCACTGGCCATGGCTTGAGGCCACCAGCCATTGTTTTGTTTCCATCGGCCAAATTTTTGGTCGGTCGGCACTCTGTTTGGTCGGTCGGCCATTTATTTGGTCAATTTAGCATTTTTGGCTAGCCGACCACTGTGCATCTGCTTTTGGCAGATATTTTGTGCCAGCTGTGCTAGCTGGCACCCACTTTGCACCCCCTCCATACACGTGTATGGAGGGATTTCACTCTTGCTTAGCTTGTTTTGTAAGCATTGCAAGAGTGATCCTCTATAAAGGGAGACCTTCTCCTCCCTCCTCAAGGGTTCTAGAAGTTCAAGAGAGAGCTCTGAGATTAGGGTTTGCTTAGTGAATCTATCTATCTCTATATCTCCCTCTCCTTTTGCCTTTGTGTGTGTTTGTTCTTATTTTTGTGCACAAACACCTAGTTCTACACCTTACCTTGGTTGCTGAGGAGCCAATAGGTTGTTCTTGAAGTTTTGGAGCTGGTTTGGACCTAAGGAAGCAGCTAGAGTACTCTTCCTGAAGAAAGTCTTCAAGGGTAAGAACTTTACCTTTAAATACCCCATTTTTGCATAGTCTCTTTGCCTACCTTGCATCTGTTTTTGAGCTTAGTGTATAACATATAAAAGTCTTTTTTTTTTGAGAGCTCTAAATAGTTGTTTAAGGTCACTTTGTTGTTTGGGGTTGTTTGACCCCTCTTAGGCCTTGTTTGGTCCCCATTTTGTGCATTTTTGGTGAGCTTCGGGACCACCTTGTTTGGGCCTCCTCACCACTAAAATCTAGAAGGATTTCAATGGTGGGGATGGTGCTTTAAGGTCCTAAGAAGAAGAGGGCCATCCCCTCTCATTGTTGCCTTCAATATTGGCTATTCTAGCCTCATGTGTGAGCATCTTGTTAAGACCATGTTGGCCATGTCTTAGTGGGTATTTGGTAGTATTTTGCCATGTTTTACCTCTGTTCTAAGTTGGTTTGGACACACCATGCTTGCTTTGCATACTTGTCTTGTAATGCCATGAAATTGCCTTAACATGCGCCTAACATTTAGACCACTATGCTTACTTGTTTTGGCTTAGCTTTGTGAAGCTTTTGTGCATGTTTTAGTATGCCTAAGGTTTTTTTGTGGTTGTTTTGGCCATCCATGACATGCCTTGTATAGCCACCTCGCATTTTGGCTTGTTAGCCTTGGGTGTGTGAGTGTTGAGAGTTTTGAGCATGCATTGCTTGCATCATTTCAGTGGTTTGGAACCACTTAACATGTCATTTCAGTCCCCATGGGATGCTCGTATGCTTGCATTTGATGTTCCTTTAAGGCCTTAGAGGGTTTGTGTTTCATGCTCCATGAATGTGCCATTGCGTATGCCATCATGTTTAGGCCTCTAGGATGCCATGTCAATGTTTTTTTTGGCTTTGTTTTAACATGCTAAAACTCTGATTTTGGTTGTTCAAATCATGTCATATTTGGTTTTGCTAAGTGTAGTTCAATACCCCTTTGGTGAGCCTTAGGCCTTGGACCATAGTTGCATGCTTGGCTTGTCTTGTTTACTTGGTTTGGCACCTTTTATAACATTATTTCAGAGCTTAGTATGCTTGCCACATGTCCATGTTTATCCCCTTTTAAGTATGATTAAAAGTTGCTTCTATGTGCCTAAGTGTTGGACCATGTTTGCATGCATGATTGTATGTGCTTTGGCCCTCGTTTCCTCGGCATTTGGCTATTGTTTTGGACCTAGTAGAGAGCTGTCCATCTTGGTGTAAGTCCCTCCCTTGCATGTGGTCGCATGCTTGCCTTGTGTGTTGTTGCATATTTGGCCTATCGCATGTTATGGCATGCTTGAAACACTTTGCATTTGGCATGCATTTCTTTGGTCAAGTTGCTTAACATGTTATACGTCTTGCATACTTGCATGTTTTAATTGCATCTTGTATGCTTGTTATTAGCATAGTTGTTCCATGCCTTGCATGCTTGTTTGCTTAGGTTGAGTGCCTAGTGCACATTGCTTGCCTACATGCTCATGTTGCATACTTAGCTAACATGCTTAGGTTGCATTTGGCATGCATGCCTTGCCTCTTGATCAAGTGATAGAGGTTGGGCATTATGTATTTATTTGGTTTGCATTTCATTTGAAATCAAAATGCACAACTTGGCATCTTGGGCCATCACGCATTGAAATGCGCGATTGGTGGTCCGAGGGCCGAAGACCATCCTCCTTTGAGTCATGAACATGATAAGGAGGGTGTTGGTGCATACATTTGCTTGAAATGCATTGCCATGCCATGTTTTGCCTTCTGCTACTGTCAAAATAGGTTTCTGCAGACAAATTTGGCCAGTCGACTGAATATAGTGCCAATCGACCAATTATGGATGGCCGAGAGCTCAATAAATGGTCGATGACCATTACCTTATGGCCGGTGGTATTCCCCCTTGGCCGGTGACCCTGCACAGTGTTCAGAGAGTGTTCCTTGGGAATTGTGCAATTTTCAGAGGAGCAGAGTAGGGTAAACAGAGGCAGCTTGTGCATGGCATTGGATTTTCGAGCGAAGCCAATCCGAGCATGCGTGCATCCCTCTTCCCGAGGCCCTTTACTGCTTTCAATAGCTTAATTGATTCATTAATTAGTTAAGTGTTGTATAATTTAATTAATTAGCTTGTAGGTTAATTAATTTGTATATTCTTTTGGTCCCTCCGAGCGAGGGCGAATGTGTAATAAGTGTGGGTTCTTGTGTGCATGTCTTCCAACCCCCACTTCTTTCTCCCTTTTACTTACTTGCTTTTGATGGTTAGTATTAGGTCATATTTAATTTAGCACACCTTATGCTATGCATGCGTGCATCCATTCATTTGTCTTGCATGCACCGGGCTCGGCGCATCATGCTAACTGCATAGTATTTCACATCTAACTTGAATACGTGTTACTTGTTGCATTCCATACGCCATCCTAGGATTGGCCGAGCCTATTCTAGATTGCATTTTGTATGTGATGCATTAGCCACTTAACATGGACTTGGATCATACATTCGATTGCTAACAAGTTTCCTGTTTTGGCTCGGAGTACGCTGTAAGTATTTATGCTTTAGCATCTCGCATGAGTGTGAATGTTAACATGACAACATACTTACCATGTGGCTATGTGCTTATGTGATATATCTGCCTGAATGCTTGTGGGTGAAGGTTGGATTGTTTGAGTTGGAACAACTCATTGTAAATCCGTGTTTTAGCCTACTCGTGAGTAGCAAATTTCAAACCATTTTCCAAACAAACGGATATGCGATGCTTTGTTTCAAATTAGGCGATCTAGTCTATACTTTTGTGTTGTGCGCACCACATAGTAAGATTAGCTAATTAATCGGAATAAGAACACATAACGTTTTCAAAACAAGATATCATGGTTAGTAGAGGCCGATCTTCGGATCGGACGAGCGGGGGTTGACCTTCCCCAATTGTACCTAAGTTCCCGAGCCGAGGCAACTTTGGTGATGACGGACACGTGGCCTTAGGCAAACGAGTCAGGGTTTCCTAAATTCTCCCATAAAAAAAAAATTTAGGTGGCGACTCTGTATCTGGCAAAGCATTCCATGTTTGGCACTTCTTTCAAAAAAATCTGTTTTCAAAACGATTTTCCGGATTTGAACTCTTTGGTTCAGATTAAGAACCGTGACAATTTGAGTCTGAACTGTAGTAAGCCTAGATGAACAAAACGGGATTCCCTCCCGGGACGTTCGGGGGACGTCTATAGTTTCTGGCAACTCTGCTGGGGAGTTTAGAGAGCTTGACTCGAACTCATGATATCTTGTTTTGATTACACTCATGTGTTTCTTTGCATTGCATGTGCATTGGTACGCCTAGGACACCGTGCTTGCTGTCTGCTATTCCTGAACGGTTTGTCGGAGGCTTGCTTTGTTAAAGCATGCCATAAGGCTGACCGGTTACGGGCTCTGCCACGATGGGAACACAAACCCCGGTTGTTGCCGAGGCACCCTTTTTTTGACCATTCGACCTAGTGTATATTGGAATCCATAGTGACTATTCCAAACTAGGACAGGTTGCTTACCCGATTTTAGGTTGTTTGAAACTGCTGCGTGTGTAGTGAAACCCTAGCTCCTGACAAAATAGGACAGGGAAACCCTACCCCAACATAGGGGTGTTTTGGTTCTCATTTACTTGCTATGTGCTTTTAGAGTGTATCTCTACAGGAACGCACATGTTAGTTTGCAAGTTTAGTACCAGGCCTGAGGGCATCAGTATCGGTGTTTTGGGGAATCGGTTATATCTACAGGTATCAGATTTAGTTTTTTGGGGCAGTGATTTTGGGGAACAGTGATCAGTAGTAGAGTATAGTTATTCAGCTATGTCTGTGTCTGTTTCGTTTGGGCTGAAATGCTGCGTGTTTTCTCTTTCAGTTCAAAGATTTAGTACAGAATAACCAGTGTTCTCCCTTACTGAGGCAAGACAGATATCTGATCCATCAATCAACCGGTTGCATTAGTCACCGTTCAAGTTCAGCGGACTTATCATGACACAAAATTCGGAGGAGATTGTGGTTATGGCAGCCGCGTTGGACCGAGAAACCATCTTGCGGGATGAGCCCAATGTCGAAATACCATATCCGCCCTGGTTGCCTGCCGTGCGCCCGATCTGCGAGCCCCAGTTATTTCAAGCTCGTGAGCCCACCCCGTTTGAATTGATGGGAATGATCAGTGACCTCTAGAGATCTGTGGCTGATCTGGCCTATAGAATGTCGGTTTCACCACCAGCTGCACCATATGCCGGGAATTTCATACCACAAGAACCCCCGCTACTGGGACGAATTGTGATCGAGTTTAGCCAGCCTGAGGCTGTCCCAAGCTATGGCAATGACATGTCAACAACAACCGGGTTCCGCTCTGATATAGCAACCTAAACCCTCGATCAGGCTGAGGCTAAAGGTAAGAATAAAGTGGGAATAGATACTGATCCCGTTGAACAACTACTGTGGGCAGTCGAGGCTTCGAAAGCCGGGGAGATGAATAAGCAACAAGTATTCGCAGTCATGACTAAAGTTGTGGATGATGCTTTCCCCACTCCAGCTGAGGGCAGTTCAAGCCAGGCGAAAAATCGGGATAGGCCCCATCATGCCAGAACAGTTCCTTCCGCTTCCAACCCTGTACCGGGAAAAAATCAGAAAGCCAAGGCAGTGCCTGCCGACCCTTTTGCTAGTGCGTCTAGCAAGAACCCTCAGACTTCGAAGTATCTGCCCCGAGGGCGCAGAGTCTTTCATGCCCTCTACATGCCTTTGTTTAGGGCATTTCAAATTTTGGCTAAAAAGGGGCATCTTAAACCCCTCGAACCTCGACCTCTCCCAAAGATTCTCCCTCTTACACATGATGCTGCCTTGTACTGCGCATACCACCAGCAAACCGGTCACAGCATCGACGGTTGTTTCCACCTTCGCCATGAAGTGCAAGATTTGACCGACAATGAGGTCATCCTCCCACCTACCTCAGCAAAGTCTGTCACCACAGAGTTGTTGGACTTCGAGGATACTGCAAGTATGTGATCAGGGGTTGGACCACCTGCGAGCAGCGCTCGATGTATTTCAGATGTGGCGTTTGGCACGCACAGTCGGGAGCATTTGCGAATGCAGTTTCGTAATTTCTGGCTTGGGTGTTGAGTTAGTTCTTTGTTTTGTTTTGGGTCTGTCTCATTGTCTTGAGTCAGTCTTTTTGCTTAAGGGTTTGTCTTGTTGTGTCTAGTCAGTCCCACTGTATAGAAATCAGGTGATTCCAGGGTTGTTGCCTCGGATATCATTATTTTGTTTTGTAATTATCCTTTTGCTTTCTTTTGAGTCTGTCTCTGCTGTGGAGCCAGTTGCAACCAGGAAATCTGAATGAAACGGCTGCGGCTATCATGTTTCCGTGCTTATTGCTACTTTGAGCTAGTTGTGCCAGAGCATTTGAATGAATCGGCGAAGCATCTCACTTACTCTTTTGCACCTCGAATTCATTACATTGACCTAAGTTTTTCAAAACTTTTTTAACACTGTGGTGATGAAAACGAAGAGGAAGGAATTCCTCGGGATTTGCAAAACTTTGATCATTTGAGAGAAAGAGAGGCGTGCTAAGCCCTTAATGATTGAAATCATGTTTGTTAACGTGAGTACTGAGAAGGACCCTAGCTTGATCCAGATTGGTTCCGCACTATCTTCAGCGTGAGTGATTTGTCGCTTTCTTAAAAACTTTCAAAAACAAAATGTTATGCGCAGTCCTGCGAAGACCTGTGTGGAATCGCTCTTGAAATTGTGCAGCTTAGAATCGCTCTCAGCCTCAAGACTTGAGCCCTTGCTTTCAAACCTTGGACCTTAGTTCAGAATGTTCAACGGTCAACTACAACATAAGGCTTGCGTGGCCAAATTTGAAGCAACCCTCGAACAAGAGGCCAAGAAAGTCAGATCAAGAAGATCAGACCTCATTAGAAGAAGCTTGCAAAGCTAAATCAGAAGCGCTCCTCGAACTAGGGGCAAAAATGTCTGATGTGCTCGAAGAGTCGAAGATGGATCTTTCTGTAAATCAATACAACAGCCACTCTCCTGAATACGGATGCCTTCAAAACCCTAAAACCATTTGGCATGGACTTGTTACACTTTTACCCATTGAGAGGCTCGCTGGGCCGAAAACTCGGAAGGGCAACTCAGGCAAAAGTTAGAGCAAGAGAAAAATACAAAAAAGAAGGAAAAGAAAAAAAAAGGGAAGAGAAAGAAAAATACAAAAGAAAGAAAAGGTGAAAAAGGAAAAAGGAATGAAAAGATACAAAAAAGAATGGAAAAGAAAAGAAAAACAAAGCTCGCAAGGTTGAAAACCCAAAAGGGCGGCCTTGGCAAAAGTTAGAGCGTAAAAAAGTGAGGGTTAATACACGAGTGTACCTAACCCGAACTACGTAAGGCTTGATTCCCATGTTTGGGATACGTAGGCAACTTCATCCTGAAGTCCAGCCCCATGCACTTTCAAAGTGACTGTGTCCATATATTGGTTTTGACCATCTTCATCTTCTCTGTATCCGAGAGTCCGGTTGCAATCATCACTAATGAGGACTGACTACAGTATGCTGCGGCGTTATCCAGACAAGGGGCAACTTTCTGTTACCATGAGTCGCCATCCAAACCAGGGGCAACATTTCGTTGCCGTGCTGTGCCCTTTGGGACAAGGGGCAATTTTCCATTGCCTCCGATCCGAGGTCATACATCTCGAGAGTAAGTTCCGTGCTCGTTGAGCAGTGACTGTTTGCGAAAATAGTCTTTGAGAATTTTTTTTACTGAGGTTGACTATTTTCTCGAAAATTATTCCATCTTTTCCAAAACTGGACCGTTTTCTTGGACCCAAAGAAGGAAAATTTTTAGTGCTCATAGCCTGACTTGTATGATTTTAAATAAAAAATCGAACAAGTATGTTAATCTAACTCTCATTTTGGTTACAATTGTTTTAGTAGAAAACCAAAACAAAAAATGGTCAAAATGATGAACTAGGGGCACAGTTGAGTCAGGCTTCCTGTCTTTCCCCCATCGCCAGCATACTTGCCAAAAAAGGGCACAACTGGAACTGTCTATAAAGGGCTGGAAGCTCTCTCACCCTCCAAGCAACGAGGTATCAAACCAAGTGCGAAGCACGAATTGGAATGGATCAAGACACTCCACTCCCTCATCCAGAACATCGACTAAACGTCACCGGAAGAAATAACTGCGAGCAAACAGTGTTGGGCATGAACCCATAACTCTCTGTTTATCCATCAACCACCCAAGGGAGGGATGAAAAATGAGAGATTGAAGAATAGAGAGGTGTAAGTTGAGAGAAAAGTGAGCAAAAGGGTTTTGAGTGAAAAACCGAGCCTGAGGGCCAAGTGATGTGAGAATCACAAATCAGAAAAAGTGGGAACAAAACCCGAAGAAATTGGCTCCTCGTGATCTGAGGTCTCTCGTGTAGACACCCCATTTTTGACCGTCCTCAAGACTTGGACGTCACCATTTGAACACTCGGTGATCATCCATGTTCATGTTTGTTTTGAGTTCCCGGAGGTCTCGGCTACGCGCCTTGCCTCAGGATCTCTTGACTTACTTGTTCTATGCTTAGTTTTGCACCAAGGACTTGTGTGTTTTGTAACTGAGGGTAGAGAGTAGCTTGTTAGCTACCCCTGACACCCACCGGCCTTGGATTGAGGCCATCGGCCGTGTATTCTTGCTACCGGCCATTGGTGAAATATACCATTGGCCGGTCGGCACTTAGTGTGGTCGGCCGACCATCTGTTTGGCCGATGGCCTCCTTTTCTGACCGGTGCCACTTTTTTTCCTTTTTCAGGCATGGTGCAAGCCAGCTATGCCAGCTGGAATGCACGGACCCTCCTCCCCATGTACGAGTGTGGCTATTTTGCCCCTTTTGCACCTTTTTGGTCTAGCTTCTTGAGGAAGCTTGGACCTTTGTCTTAGCTTCCTCAAGAAGCTTGGACACCTGTCCCAGCTTCTTAAGGAAGCCTTGCACCCTTAGCTTAGCTTCCCTTAGAAGCCTTGACCCTTTTTGAATAGCTTCCCTTGGAAGCTTAGTCTTTGCATTGTCTATATAAGAGACCCCTCTTCTCCTTTGATGGGTTCAGAAAAAACCAGAGCAAAATACATATATATATATCTGATATACATCTTCTCTCTCTATATCTCCCTTTCTCTCTTCATTTGTGTGTGTTTAGGAGCCTAAAAGGGTGATTTGTTCTTACTTTTGCACTAAAACACACACCATCACACCATACTTCGACTTGGGAGGTCTTGAGGGTTTGTTCTTGAAGTTTTGAGGTGGTTTTGATCATAAGGAAGAGGCTGAGTTTGCTGTTCTTGAAGTGTTCTTCAAGGGTAACACTTTTGTTTTAGATTCTCCAATCTTGCACTAGTCTTTAACCTATCTTGCTTACTGATTTGGACTTTGTTTATAACTAAAAAAATTCTTGTATTTGCATGCTTAAGATACTTCATTAAGGTTGTTTTGGTGTTGGGGGTCGACCTCCCCCTCTAAGGCCTTGTTTGGCCCTTTTTGTGCTTCCATTGTTAAGCTTTGGTTACTTTGGTGTATTGGCCTTCTCACCACTGAAATCCAGTAGATTTTCAGAGGTGAAGAAGGGGGTTTGAAGTCTTGCATAGGGGAGGGACACCCCTCTCCCATTTGTGTCTCATTTGTCCTTGTTTTGGCCCATAAGGGTAGCATATGTGCTTGGTTGTTTTTGGCCCCATCTCAGAGATTCTTGGATATTATTTGGTCATATGTTGCCTCTATCTTTGATCGGATTTATGGTCCCTTTACATGCCTATTGTACTTGCCTTGCATTCCCCCATTTTGCCTAGAAATGTGCCTTGCATTTAAGCCATGATGCTTGCATGTTCTAGCTTAACTTCATGAAGGTTTTAGCATTATTTTGCCATGATCAAGGACTATTGGGTGCTGATTTGACCATGTTTGCCATGTTTGGTATAGTTTCTATGTGTTTTGGCTTGTGAGCCTTGAGTGTGTAAGCCATAAGCATGCCTCATTTGGTCTATTTTCGGTGATTTGGAATCGTTTGCCATGCCATTTCAGTCCATGTTTGATGCTTGCATACTTGGATTTGTTCTCCTTTCAATGCCCTAAAGAGGTGTAGTCTTATGCTCCATGTTTTGGTTTTGGTGTATGCCTCTTTGCTTGAGTCATTTGGGATGCCATTTATGTGCGTTTTGGGGCTTATTCTACCATACCATATCTCTGATTTTGTAGGTCTTGATATCCATGCTTACCCTTTTTTGGGTGCTCTTGAAAATTGCATTCCATGCCTTAGCTTTAGGCCCCTTTGGCTTGCATATTTGTTTTGCATGTAGGCACCTCCATTTTGGGGCATTTTTGGCCACTGTTTTGGGGTGGGCTGAGGCCTTCTCATTTCAGTATAAGTCCATCCTTGCATACTTTGCATGTTTGACATGTTGCATTGCATTGGTTGCATGCTTATATTGCATCATGTTTGCATGTTACTTAGCTAAGTTGCATTATATGGTCTTGTTGTATGCTTGACATGTTCATATTGCATTAGTGTAGCCTTGCATGAGTTGCATCACTTTGCATTGTATATGGCATACATGCATTGCATCGCTTAGTTTGGGGTGTCAAACCAAGCATGAAGGGAGAGGTGTGTTCGTACCCGAAGTGACGAAACACGTCTCAACCCTCGGTCGCCAATACCCTTGATCTCAACATGATAGGGTGTTAGCACTCATTTGTTTGTTGCATGCATCTACATTAAGTTGCTAACTTGGCTTCTTAGGCCATCATGCATCGAATTGCGTAGTTGATGGCCCGAGGGTCGAGGGCCATGCTCCCTTGAGTGCATTGCATGATAGGGAGTGTGGCCATGCTCACATTTGCTTGAAAATTCCATGCCATATACTGCTTGCCCTCTACTGCTGTCAACTGCAGGATTCTGTAGGAAGCAATGGCCGGCCGGCCACCTACAGTGCCGACCGACCATCAGTGGCTGGCCGGTGGTACAACAGTTGGCCGATAAGCCCATTACCATGGCCGGTGAACTTTAATTCTGGCCGGTGACATCCTAGAGCACTCAGGGGATGATTCAAAATGGGTCTGGAGACTTTTAGAATTTTCAGAGGAGCAAGGCAGTGAAAACAGAGGCGGCAGTGCTATGGTAGCGAGTTTTCGGGCGAGACAAGTCAAGCATGCATCATTCACACATTCCGAGGCAGGGCTGTGGCCACCTTCCTTCTGCATTTAATTTGTTAATTAGTTAGGAATTCTGTAATAATTAATTTAGCGGTATTCATTTGGTTGTGTAATATTTATTCAGACCCTCCGAGTGAGGGCAATTGTGTAATAAGTGTGCGTGAGTGTGTGTATGTCTCCCAACCCCACGTCTTTCTTCCCTTTTATTTACTAGCTTTCGATGGTTAGTCTAGGGCTTGTTTCAATTAGCATACAGTACTGAGAGGGAAAAATATGGTCTGGATTGGGCCATGGTAATACCAGGCAAATCGTGGGCCAAACACATTTGGGCCGTGGTATCCCGGGTCCACCCAGAAGTGATTTTTTGCTCGGCAATGGCAAGGGCATGTGGAACCGGGCTACTTCACCTTGTCGGCACGGAGGCCGGTCAAGTAAGGGTTCCACGGTTTATGCGTTGCGCGGTTGTAAAGCACGCATCCATAACTCAGCGTGAAGGCTCATGGCTGAAGCTCGGTAGGAAGGACTTTGGTTGACCGATATGACCAATCTCAAGCTTGGCTACACCGGAATGCAGTTGAGCATGGCTGGAAAGGAGCTCGGTTGTTGGGGCACCTGGGCATGAAACACAGCATGTCCGTTGACAGCCGAGATGCTACAGCCCGGCTGCCGAGCTCCCAATGCATTGGGCTGGCAGTCAGGTTAGGTGATGTTCAGCAAGATTTGTGCCGACAGATAGGATAGCAGAACCACGTATCGAGAGATCATTAGGAGTAGATTTGGGACGCAGAAGGTATATAAGCAAGTCTGCGCCCCCCATGCTGGACACACGAACATTTGGTAAGAGAAATACTTACACTCAACTTAGTCCTCTCTCTCTCTCTATCCCTGTGTGTGTGTCTAACTTGATCGTCGGAGGGGTTTTTCGGCCACACACCGCCGGGTAGCTCACTGCTGTTGTGCACGCAGGTGATCGGACAGGAACGGAGCTTGGAAGAAAGGAGTGCGGGCTTGCCTGAATATTTGCTCCCCGCACAATTACGCAGGTGATCGGACAGGAATGGAGCTTGGAAGAAAGGAGTGCGGGCTTGCCTGAATATTTGCTCCCCGCACAATTGGCACCGTCTGTGGGAACTTTGCAGACAAAACCTTGTCTTCCAGACTCGTTTGATCACCGTCCATGGCGAACAATGAAGAGATTCCACTGTCCCCCGTCGACGGAGTTACCCCAGAGTCGGACAGACGGAGAGAAGGGCATCCCACCATCGTTCCTCCGATGGCGGACCTAGAGACTTCTCCAGGAGGACATTCAAGAGATGCGCGGGATAAGCGCGCAAGAAGTTATGGTCATTCACGGAGTCTAGACGGTCATCGGCGGTGGAGAGAGTCACATGCCAGACGTCTAGAACACAAGTTAAGGGACCAGGACGCCGTCATCCGGCGAATGATGGCGGAGATGGAGGAGCTGAAGCGGCATGTTAAAGGGAAGGGTGTAGCTGGAGTGGGAGACCACAGTGAGCGCACCCAACCACGCCGTTCAGGTAGTCAGAGTCAGCGACACACTGTGTCCATTTCCATCACCAGAAGTTACAACGTTGGAGATTCCGACCTGTACGAAGAGAAGTCCAGCGCGGAAGATAGTACCTACTGACCCTCACGTCCGGCGACGACATCGAGGTATTCTTATTCTTCTCATTCAGAGGATTTGCGGGCAGTCTTGAAGGAACGGGCTCGCCGGCGGGAAGCTCAGAGGGTGCCGGTTTTCCAACGGCTATCCTATGGGGTTCACGCCAGTGAAGAGGTCAGAATGCTTCCACCCCGCCTGGCTGCGCCTCTCATTTTAGACATAGACTTGGCGAGGCTTAGCGCCACTCCTTTCTCCCTGGAGATAGAAACAACACCGCTTCCGGCAGGGTTCCACCAGCCAAAGTTCACGCTCTATGACGGAAAAATCGGTCCTTATATGCATGTAAGCCACTTCCGACAGGTCATGGTCGGACACAGGCGAAATGACGCCCTTATGTGCCTAATCTTCCCGTCAAGCTTGGGCGAGCTGGGCTTAAAATGGTTCGAGAGGTTGCCAGAGGGAAGCATTGAAAGGTGGCATCAGTTAGCCGAAGCCTTTGTGACGCGCTTCAAAACCAACACCAAAACACCAAAGGAAGTTGATCACCTCCTGAGTGTCAAGATGGAACCGAGCGACACATTGAAGGCATACAACTCTAGATATTAGGAGACCTTCAACGAGATCTTGGATTGCCAGGTCAACCTTGCAATCACACAATACAAGCGTGGTCTCCCGGTCAGACATAGACTGTGGGACTCGCTTACCATGCACCAGCTGACATCCATGGGCCAGCTAATGCAGCGCATCAATGAGCACATCTGAGTGGAGGATGATGCGTCAGCATCTACCGTGAAGGCAACTCCGGTAGTAACAGACAAGCGGTCAGCTGGCAAAGTGCACGCGGTCGAGCAGGAGTCCGGCTGATCCAGCGACCGCGCTGAGGAATCAGACCGTGGCACTAATCGCAAAAACCGGGGTAGGGGACATCGGAATGACCGGGATGACTACCCCCGAGATGACGTAGCCGATGCTAATAGAAGGTTGAAAACAAAGACAGGCATCACCACGGTCTTTAAGATTCCAATCTATCGCATACTTAGTGAAATTCGTGACGAGGAGTATGTCCGGTTTCCTGCTAAGTTAGGCGACGGACGGAAGGGCTTCAATCCTCGGTACCGTTGCACGTTTCACCGGGAGTGAGGCCATCGGACAGAGGATTGTTTGCCTTTGAGGCAACACTTGGAAGAGCTAGTCGCAGCCGGACACTTGGACCTTTACATTGATGGCGGCGTGAATGCCAATCAAGCTCCGGTTGACCCGCGGGGACCAGATGATCGAGATGCGCCTCCCCAAGGGGTTATTAATGTCATCCATGGCATAGTGGAACCGGCGCGTGTATGCGAGCTCCGAGGAATGATAAAAAAGGCAGAACACATGAGGGAAGTTTTGTCGGTTCAGCCTGCGATCAAAAGGGGGAAGACCGAAGAGAAAGACGTGATCAGTTTCTCTTCAAGAGACCTAGAGCGCATTCAGACGCCACACAACGATGCCCTAGTGGTAACACTCCGCGTCAAAGAATTTGATGTCAAACGGATCTTGATCGATTAGGGAAGCTCGGTCGAGATCATGTACTACGACGCTTTCAAACAGCTCCAGCTCGGGGATACAGATTTGGCCCCGGCAACTTCGCCATTAGTTGGTTTCAACTCACAACCGGAGTGGCCTTTGGGAAAGATTATCCTGCCGGTCAAAGTGGGATCCGTGGTCAAACAGGTGGAGTTCTGGGTGTTGCAGGTGCCATCCACTTACAATTTGATCCTCGGAAGGGGATGGCTTCACGCTATGCAAACCGTAGTGTCAACCTACCACCAGGTGGTGAGATTCCCCTCGGTTATGGGGGCAATTGAGGAGGTTTGGGGCAATCAAGTCATGTCGAAGCAATGCTTTATGGCGGTCAACGGGAGCCGAGCTGCCAAAGGCTTCGTTCAAATGATCAAGGGACCGGAAGACCGGAGAGTCCTTGACGACGTGGACACCAAGGCCGAGGACAAAGCTGTCGAGGAGTTGGTGGAAGTGTGCATTGATACAGAGCATCCGGACAAGTTTTTCTTGCTCGGCTCAAGCCTTATAGCCCAAGAACGGACCGACATGGTTGAGTTTTTGATGGCCAACATCGAAGTTTTTGCATGGTCACCTTACGACATGCCCGGTCTCGATCCAAGTTTTATATGCCATCATCTCAATGTCTTCCCCGGCGCCAAGCCGGTCATTCAGCGAACAAGGAGATCGGCGTTGCATCACGCCGAGGTAGTTGCGAAGGAAGTGAAGAACCTGCTTGAGGCGCGAGCAATTCAGGAAGTGCATTACCCTCGGTGGATTTCAAACACAGTCGTGGTGCCCAAGAAGAATGGGAAGTGGCGAGTTTCCGTTGACTACAAGACCGTCAACCGAGCTTGTCCGAAAGACAGCTTCCCTCTGCCTAGAATAGACCAGCTTGTGGACTTAACGGCTGGACATAACAGGTTCAGTTTCTTGGACGCCTACCGCGGCTACCATCAGATTGCCATGCATGGGCCCGACCAAGAGATCACCTTGTTTACTACACCAAGGGGACTATTCTGCTACCGAGTCATGCCTTTTGGTTTGAAGAACGCCGGGGCAACTTTTCAAAGGATGGTGACCAAGATGTTCGCTCCTCTGCTAGGCCGGACAATGGAGGCTTATATTGACGATATGGTGGTTAAGAGCCGGCATTAAGCAGACCATTTGTCCGATTTGGCCGAAATGTTCGCCATTCTCAAAAAGCACAAGCTATGCCTGAATGCGTCTAAGTGTGCCTTCGGCGTGGGATCCGGAAAATTTTTGGGTTTCCTAGTCACGAACTGAGGTATCAAAGCAGACCCTACACAAATTTGAGCTGTGCAAGAGCTAAAACAGCCTAGCTTGGCTAAGGATGTGCAGCATCTGGCCGGAATGGCCACCGCGCTTAACCGATTTATAAGCCGGTCATCAGATCGCTGCCGTCCTTTTTTTCAAGCCTTTAAATCAAAGTTCTCATGGGATGAAGAGTGTGACCGGGCTTTGGCCGAGCTCAAGGAGTATTTGTCTTCTGCGCCATTGTTGGTCACACCGAAACCCGGGGAAGAACTTTACCTTTATTTGGCCATATCGCAGCATGCAGTCAGTGCAGTGCTTGTCCGGTCGGAAGGAATCAAACATCTACCCATCTTCTACGTCAACAAAACCTTGCTACCGGCTGAGTCGAGGTACTTGCCACTGGAAAAACTTGCGTTAGCGTTGATGATGGCTTCAAGGAAGTTGGCACATTATTTCCATGCCCATACCATTATCGTCTTGACCGAGTTCCCTCTCAAAGCTTTGTTCGAACAGGCAGACGTCTCCGGTCGGATTCTTAAGTGGGCGGTCAAATTGGGACAGTTTAATGTGAAGTTCCAACTGCGCACAGCCATAAAAGCCCAGACTCTGGCCGATTTCGTTACTAAATTCTCACCTGGAACTCATCCGGTATGCCCGGTCGATATTACCGTGGTAGATGAAGAGGTGAATGCAAGCTCGACCGAAATACCACAGCTTGGCGGCATTGGCGACGCGGAACTTGCACGACCCGCCGAAGCCCCTTCAGTTAACACGATACTACAGCCCGGAGATGTGATGATAGAGTTGGCTATCACTGACCAACCCACTTTGTCCGATACCACATTGCCGATGAGGGGAGAAATGGAACCGCTCAGCACAGAGCCTGCTTGCAGCATAATACCGCAACCTGGTGATTCACTTACGGACTTAGGCATTGTGGATCAACTTGCTGAGTCCGGCGCCGAATCACGAAGGGGGCTGAACTAGAACGGCTCAGCACGAGACCGGAAGACGAACAGCCGAGCAACCGTGATCCCTTCAACCTTCAAGCTTCTCAGGACCCCTCAGAGTGTTGGAAGCTCTTTGTCGGCAAAATGTGGAAAATTTTTGTTGATGGCACCTTGAACCGTCACGGTGCCGGGCTAGGTATAGTTTTGATTTCGCCAGACGGACTGACTATAGAACATTCTATCACTCTTGGCTTCCCAGCATCCAACAATGAGGCCGAGTATGGCGCTATTGGCCGGTCTCAAGAGCGCGCTTCAGATGCAAGCATCCGAACTAATGGTTTACAGTGATTCCCAGCCATTGGTTAACCAAGTTTCTGGGGTTTACAAGGCAAAGGATGACAGAATGATGAAGTACCAAGCTCTAGTCAGAGACCACATCAAGCGATTTCAAGCGATCAGGGTCCGACAGATTAGCCGAGAAGAAAATGGCCGAGCAGATGAGTTGGTCGGCCTTGCTTCTATGGTCGACAGCACATCTCCCAACCCTCTTTTGATTGAATTCCTTCCGAAGCCCAGCATTGAGGAGGCCGGGCAGACAGAAGTACTCTGCGCCGAGCTAGGTCCTTTCTAGATGGACCCCATAATCCTCTTTCTCAGAGAACGGACCCTTCCAGCCGACAAGAAGGAATCGCATAAAGTGCGGGTGAAGTCCGAGCGGTTTTGGCTCTCTCCATCAGGCGCTTTATACAAGAAGTCTTTCACCGGTCCCTACCTGAAGTGTGTGCACCCAAGCAGCGTGGAAGCCTTCCTTTACGAAATTCACGAAGGCATCTGTGGCAGTCATATAGGGGGCAGGTCCTTAGCCTACCGAGCTATTTCGCAAGGCTATTGGTAGCCGTGCATGCAAGCCGACGCATTCGCAAGTGTGAGAAATGCCAGAAGTTTGCCCACTAGATCCACCAGCCGGCCAGGAAACTTCTTCCCCTCACCAGCCCTTGGCCCTTCGCGATGTGGGGGCTAGATATAGTGGGGCCGCTACCAACCGCACCAGGCAACCGGAAGTTCTTCATCGCGACCATAGACTACTTCACCAAATGGGTTGAAGCGAAGCCTTTGGCATCAATCAAGGAGAAAGACGTGAAGCGGTTTGTCTGGCAGAATGTGGTCACGCGGTTTGGCGTCCCCAAAATTATGATCTCTGATAACGGCACCCAATTTGACGGCTGCCTGTTTAGGGGGTTTTGTGAAGATTTGAAGATCGAATTCTACAACTCTACTCCGGCTTACCCGCAATTCAACAGTCAAGCCGGGGCTTCGAACAAGACCATTCTTGATGGACTGAAGAAGAGGCTTGAGAAAGCCAAAGGAAAGTGGGCTGAGGAACTCCCCAGTGTCCTTTGGGCATACCGAACAACCCCACGGTGATCTACCGGGGAAACTCCTTTTGCTTTGGCATATGGCATGGAGGCGGTCATCCCTTTGGAAGTTGGTATGCCCACCCTCAGAAGTGAAAGTTTTGAGCCCGAGATGAACGCTGAAGCCATGGCCTTGGAATTGGACCTAGTGGAAGAACGCCGGGAAAAGGCTCTTATCCATGTGGCCGCCTACCAACAAGAGCTTTCAAGGAAATACAACAAATCCGTGCACCCCAGACCGTTCAAAGTGGGTGATTGGGTCTTGCGGAAGGTCATGGGCAATGCCCTGGTGCCAGGCGAAGGCAAACTAGGGGCAAATTGGGAAGGACCCTATAAGATAACCGGTCTGGTGGGCAAGGGGGCATATCACTTAGAAGACTTGGATGGTAGAGGAATACCCCGGCCATGGAATGCAGCCAACCTCAAGTTGTATTATTTCTAGCTTTTGTCGTCTTTTTTGTGCAAAGAAATTTTTTGCCTTACACTTCAGTAATATTCATTTTTGTCAATATATAGAAGTGACTCATCTTTGCCTTGGCATTTTTTGTTGCTTTGAGTTTTGCATATTCTCAACCAAGATGTTCATTCCGGTTGAAAGCGTTGATGTTTTGTTCAACTTAGGCACTCTCAACCGAGATGTTCACACCGGTTGAAAGAGTTGATGTTTTGTTCAACTGAGGTACTCTCAACCAAGATGATTAGTCCGGTTGAAAAGTTGATGTTTTGTTCAACTTAGGTATTCTCAACCGAGATGTTCACTCCGGTTGAAAGAGTTGATGTTTTGTTCAACTTAGGTACTCTCAACCGAGATGATTAGTCCGGTTGAAAAGTTGATGTTTTGTTCAACTTAGGTATTCTCAACCGAGATGTTCACTCCGGTTGAAAAAGTTGATGTTTTACTCAACTTAGGTATTCTCAATAGAGATGTTCACTCCGGTTGAAAGAGTTGATGTTTTGTTCAACTTAGGTACTCTCAACCGAGATGATTAGTCCGGTTGAAAAGTTGATGTTTTGTTCATCTTAGGTATTCTCAACCGAGATGTTCATTCCGGTTGAAAGACTTGAAGTTTTGCTCAACTCTAGGTGTACTACCGAGATGATTTATTCCGGTTATATGAGTTAATTAATGAAATTTGTCTTGCCAACATATTTTGTCTGGTTAAAGTTACTCAGCTCTAGGATCGTGCAAACACTTGGTGAAACTAGATCTTTTTCATTAATGTAAAAAGTAGTACAAAAGGAGGGGCAGAGAGCCCGGTTACATGTGCAAAGAAAAAAAAAAGAAAAAAGAAAACTACACAAGGGGGAAAGATTAGTGAATTCGTCATCAGCTGCCTCCAGGTTGACCGGTGTTTGCTCTTGGACACCAGTCTCAGTTTCTCCGGGCTGCTCTTGGCTGCTTCCTTCCTCGGCATTGGCCTTGATTTCTTTGGCAAGCTCTTCTTTGGCCTCAGCTTGCAACGCACTGAAGACGTTGTTGGCATAAGGCACGAGGTACACCGGCAGGAAGGCAGTCGGCGAAGAGGTAAATACGTCGGTCTCGGGACCTTGACCGAGCTGAGCACAGGCAGACTTCCAGCCCGCTTTGAAATAAATGTCTTGAGTTGCGAAGACCTGCTTCTTGTAGCTGTCCTCAGCTCCCTTGAAGCCGGCGTTGTTGGCATCTTTGCACTCCTTCTCCCTTGACTTCTTGAGTGCATCCAGCTCGGCCTGGAGCTTATCGCTCTTCTTCTCGGCTTCGTCAAGCTGGCCGAGCAACCTGTTGTTGTCAGCATTGGCGATTTGAAATGAAGACTTTGCTCGGCCGAGCTCGGTTTGAAGACTCTGGACTTGGCCGGCAGTGTCATTCGCCTTCTGCCGCAGTCGATGGATTCGCTCCATGACCAAGTGTTGCTACTGTATGGCCTGCAAGAAGAAAGTCTGTTCAGAGAAGAAACCGTGCAAACACTTTGTAAAAATTTTAGTGAAAGATTGAGACTTACCCTGGCCATGGACTTAACAGACGATTTCACCAACCGGGTGTCAGGAACGTGGTCACTGCCGACCACGTCGCTCGGTAGGAGAAGGGCTTTGGAAAGGTCAAAGGCGAGTAGGTGCCCTTTGTCACCCTTGATGGAAGCGGTAGCCGGTATGTCCTTTCCCCGGTGCTTTAGCTGCGGTTGCCACAGTTGTGTTGGGTCGACAGTGATGGTGGGTTGCTCGGTGGTTAGCTCGGCAACCAGCTCGGCGGATGGGTCTGCGCGAGGCCTTTTGCCAGCCCGGCGAGCTTCTTGTCTAGGTTGCCTGGCACCTAGAGATGCCAAGGCGACCACGGGACCGCTGGATTGTCCGGCAGCCTGAGAGTGGGTGGTGATGCTCGGCATCTCGGCTGAGGTTGGTGTGAGGAGGTTCTTGATACGGCTTCGTTTTGCCATCTCTTGTTCTTCGGTCAGCCGGATTAGCGGCACGTCCGATAGAGTTGCATCCGGAGGAGGTGTTGGAGTACGGAGAAAGTCTGTAACTTTGCTCTGGTGCGGAGCTGAGTATCTGTAGGTTGGAGTGTAGCCAAGCAACTCGTTACAATCCCGGTGGCTGTAACGGAGCACGGTCTGGATGGCTTCTACGTTGGGATATTGGTAGTTGGATTGCAAGGCTTGAATTGCTGCAAAAGAAATAGGAAAAATGGTTAAGTACAGAATGTTGAAGGCAGGAAATTAACCGAGCAAATTAGTGCGGCTTACATGTGGAAGCAAAGCTCTTGCTGATGAACCAGCACGGTACATCGGTTGTTTCATAATTGCCAGACACCCAGAAGAAGTCGTCATCATGTAAGTCCTTGTCTGGGGTGCCGGTCACTATTTTCTCTTTGCCCGGTCTTATTTTTAAATAATAGGCCAGGCCGTCGCCGTTGTGGCCAAGGGTGTATTGTCGTAGTATCTCGGCTAAATCTAAGTTTGTTCCTAGCCGGTTGTTTAGCTCGTGCACGCCATTGATTATTCGGTAAGTATTGGTCGAAACTTGGGTGGGTCCTAGCCCGGTGCGGCGCAAAAACTAGGTCATCAAAGGGTTGACCGGGAAGCGGAGGCCTCCTTCAATTACTGACAGCACGGTGGAGGGGCATTGGTCAAGCCTGCCCCAAGGGGTTGTTTCCATCTCGGCGAGCTCTAAGTGGACATCTGTCAGGATACCGTATTCTTCCCTGAAGGCGGCCAAGGCAGCAGGTGTGTCCACAAGGAAGCGAAATTTCCCCATGTGTGGCCGACCAATTTAGCTCGGCTGAGGTGGTTTGGCACAGGCTGGGAATTAATGGTTGCTCGGTCCTTGAGAGCCTCAGAATTGGTCTTTGGTCCCCTTGGACTCTGCAGGAAAACGAAGGGTAATCGTAAGTGGGAGCGCGGTCACGCAAAACGAGCTAGACTTGAGCTCGGACTTGGATTGTGCCAAACCACCTCGGTCGTAAAGTCTAGCCAAGGAGCTCGGTCGCCCAAGCGGACCAGATATTAGCCCGGCTGAACGGCCAAGTCATTTGGTTAGCCCAGTTTCTACTAAGGTTGGGACAAACTTCGTATTTGTTCGGTCCAAATGATTTTTTGGATCGAAGAAAGACCTGGAGCCCGGTCCGCCCTAGATCCTCAGTGTTCATCAGAGAAAATGAAGAACAGCAAGGAGGGTGAAGGGTTAGGGACGGTTTTGGGTGCCTATGTGCTAAAACCTACGGATTTAGTGCTCTAATAAGTGAAATGCCGACTGAAATAGCAAAAACGAGGTTCAAGGAACTTACCAGTTGAGGACAGGGCCTACTTCTTCGAGCACAAATGCAAGGAGCGGCAGGGACGAAGTTTTGCTAGGGGAGCTCGAGCTCTAAAACGTCAAAGGCTTAAAGAGAGGCAGTAGGAATGAAAGTAAGCGAGAAGGGGTATATCTATAGAGGGGGAGAAGCCGCCCAAATTCAAATTTGAGGGGACGGTTGGGTTAGCTGCTCGAGGACCAATAGGAGATTGACACGTGCCCCCATTAATGGCGGTGTCAGATTTGAAGAGACAGGAAGGTCAGACGAGGCGTCGACCGAGTAAGACAAGAACCGAGCGCGGAAATTAGCCCGGTTTGCCTCTTGCAAATTATCAACCGAGGAAGAGTCTATCCTGATCGAAACAGGTAATCCCGGTCACGCTGGCGCGGACGGAATTAAGAGGCAACTGAGAGGGAAAAATATGGTCTGGATTGGGCCATGGTAATACCAGGCAAATCGTGGGCCGAACACATTTGGGACGTGGTATCCCGGGTCCACCCAGAAGTGATTTTTTGCTCAGCAATGGCAAGGGCATGTGGAACCGGGCTACTTCACCTTGTCGGCACGGAGGCCAGTCAAGTAAGGGTTCCACGGTTTATGCGTTGCGCGGTTGTAAAGCACGCACCCATAGCTCGGCGTGAAGGCTCATTCCTGAAGCTCGGTAGGAAGGACTTTGGTTGATTGGTATGACAAATCTCAAGCTTGGCTTCACCGGAATACAGTTGAGCATGGCTGGAAAGGAGCTCGATTGTTGGGACACCTGGGCATGAAACGCAGCATGCCCGTTGACAGCCGAGATGCTACAGCCCGGCTGCCGAGCTCCCAATGCACTGGGCTGGCAGTCAGGTTAGGTGATGTTCAGCAAGATTTGTGTTGATAGATGGGATAGCAGAACCACGTGTCAAGAGATCACTGAGAGTCGATTTGGGGCGCAGAAGGTATATAAGCAAGTCTACGCCCCCCATGCTAGACACACGAACATTTGGTAAGAGAAATACTTACACTCAACTCAGTCCTCTCTCTCTCTCTCTCTCTATCCCTGTGTGTGTGTGTCTAACTTGATCGTCGGAGGGGTTTTCCGGTTACACACCACCGGGTAGCTCACTGCTGTTGTGCATGCAGGTCATCAAACAGGAACGGAGCTTGGAAGAAAGGAGTGCGGGCTTGCCTGAATATTTGCTCCTCGCATAATTACGCAGGTGATCGGACAGGAACGGAGCTTGGAAGAAAGGAGTGTGGGCTTGCCTGAATATTTGCTCCCCGCACAAGTACGATAGCATGTTTGCATCCATTCATTCGTTTTGCATGCACTGAGCTCGGCGCATCATTCTAACTGCATTTGTATTTCAATTCCAAATTGAATACGTGTTAGTTGTAGCATTTCACATGTCATTATAGATTAGCTGAGCCTATCTTAGTTGTATTTTGCATGTGTTGCATTAGCCATCTTAACATGAACTAGGATCATGCATATGATTATGAACTAGTTTCTGTTTTGGCTCAGAGTACTTGGAAAGTTCTTATGCTTTAGCATCCTTGCATGCGTGTGAGTGTTGCCATGACAGCATGCTTACCATGAGGCTATTTGCTTATGTGATATAACTGTTTGAATGCCTGTGGATGGAGGTTGAATTACCTAAATTGGAATAATGCATTAAAACTGTGAGTTTTAAGCCCACTAGATAGTGGCAAAACCATCTTTTCTAAAGCCCACTTGAGCGTGGCAAAACCTGCATTTTAGCCCACTTGCGATTAGCAAACTATTTTCAAAACAAACATGCAATGTTTTGTTCCAATTTAGGCGCATAACATAGTAATTCAAGGCTAATAACCGGAATAAGAACACATAATGCTTTCAAAACAAGATATCACGGTTAGTAGAGGCTGATCTTTGATCGGGCGAGAGGGGATGCTCATAGCTGACCTTCCCCAATCGTACCCAAGTTCCTGAGCCGAGGCAACTTTGGTGATGACGGACACGTGGCCTTTGGCACCGAGTCAGAGTTTCCTAAATATCCCAAAATAAAATATTTAGGTGGCGATTCTGTATCTGGCAAAGCAGTCCATGTTTGACACTTTTTTCTAAAAATATGTTTCTTTTCTCAAAACGATTTACCGGATTTGGACTCTTTGGTTCAGATTAAGAACCGTGACAATTTGAGTCCGAACTGTAGTGAGCCCAAAATGAACAAAACGGGACTCATCCTCCCGGGACGTTCGGGGACGTCTACTGTTTCTGGCGACTCTGCTGGGGAGAATTGGAGGACTTGACTCGAACTCATGATATCTTGTTTTGACTACACTTATGTGTTTCTTTGCATTGCATGTGCATTGGTGCGCCTAGGACACCGTGTTTGCCATCTGCCATTCCTGAACGGTTTGCCGAAGGCTTGTCTTGTCAAGACATGACCATAAGGCAGACCGGTTATGGGCTCTGACAGTATGGGAACACAAACCCCGATTTTACTGGGGCACCCTTTTTGACTATTCGACCTAGTGCACATTCGGAATCCATAGTGACCATTCCAAACTAGGACAGGTTGCTTACCCGATGTTAGGTTGTTTGAAACCGCTGCGTGCGTAGTGAAACCCTAGCTCCTGACAAAATAGGACAGGGAAACCCTACCCCAACATAGGGGTGTTTTGGCTCTTACTTGTCTGTTATGTGCTTTCGAGTGTGTCTCTACAGGAATGCGTGTATCAGTTTGCAAGTTTGGGCATCAGGCCTGCGGGCGCCAGTTCAGTGTTTGAGAATCAGTTATTTGCGGGTATCAGGTTCAGTTTTGGGAACAGTGATTCGGGGACAATAATCAGTATTGAGGAACAGTGTATTCAGCTTATCAACTCTGTGTTGTGATACCCGACTGTGTGTTGTGTGTATTTATTTTACGCTGCTATGCTGCCCGTTTGTTTGGTTATTTATTTCCTTATTGGTTTGTTTATCTTTTTGCTAGGTAGTTTAGCACGATTGCTTCCGACCCAGTAGATATTCCCCAAGCACTCTGGACTAGAGGTTGCCGGCCCAATCGATCTAAGGATCTGGTTGACGGACAACCAGTGTTTTATTCTCTACCCCCGGTTATCAGACGAAAGCAGAGAAGACGCAATGTGTCTGAGCAGAGATCGCCAGAGCAGTGGTCGACCCTACCAGTGGACAATCAGGCTGAGGTCTCAATTTTCACCACAGAGAGGGAATATATACCAGTAATTCAATCAAAACAAAGCAGTATGGCAAGCTTAGAGGAGATGGTGTGCCAGCTCCAGGAGAGCATGAAAGTTATGCAACAAGATGCTGTCCGACAGGCGGAGTTCGCCAAGCAACAGGCCACGATTATGACTGAACAAGCAGAGTTAATCATAAGGCTACAGCAGCAAGCTGGGGCATCTACTTCGCATCAAGTCCCTCCCCCACTAAGGGTTCCGACACCCGAGGAGACACCAAATGTTCAAAATGTCCAAGAGGATACAGACATTCCAACGGGGCCAGCTCTGCCCCCGGTTCTACTGCAACTATCCAAGGCGCCCACGCCTATCAATGTACCGGACTCTCCCTTCAAGTTTGAAATGGACCCCACAGCGCTGAAGCTGAGTAAGCTGGAAAAGATGTTTAAGAAATCCCAAGGAGTCAAGTCCATTCCCGACATTGAGAACGGATATACAGACGCAGCTGTGACGCTGCCAGATCGGTTCAAGATGCCACAAATTGACCGATTTGATGGGTCCGGGGACCCCATGGTGCACCTGAGGTTGTTTTCAGATATCTTAAGGCCGATGGGCCTCACCAGACTACAGAAGCTGTCTCTGTTTGGCCGGACCCTGTCGGGTGTGGCTGCCATCTGGTACGCAAAATTGGAGGATGATGTTAAGAGGAACTGGGATGAGATGGCTGAGGCCTTTGTTGTACAATACTCGTATAACATACAAATCGAGATTACGGCCCGTGATCTTGAGACGACGAGACAAGAGGCTAAGGAGAGCTTCTCAGAATTCGTGACCCGATGGAGGGCAAAGGCCTCAATGATGACCATTAGGCCAACAGATAAGGATCAAATACGGATGGTTATGTGCAACCTCTAGCCCAAGCTGATGCAAAAGATGATCGTGCTCCCCTTCCCTACCTTTTCAGATCTGCATGAGATGGGAGTACAGATTGAGGATGCCTTGAAGTAAGGATTGATCGATAATGACAGAGAGCAACCCAGAAGAACCTTTAATCGCAACACTAATGTGGGCCCGAGTGGCGCTACAACTACAAGAGCCTCCGAAGTAAGCATAGTCACCACTATTCCCCCTCCAAGAACCATGGCAGCTATGCCATTCTCCGGTGCGTTCGGAAGCAACACACAGACAACCAAATACCAACCCAAAAACCAAAGAACCTTCGCTCCACTATATATGCCCCTGTCCAAAGCTCTAGGGGTTTTAATCAGAAAAGGGCACTTGAAGCCCCTAGAGCTGAGGCCATTGCCGGAAAAACTTTCCCCTACCCACAACCCAACCAAATATTGCGCATTCCACCAACAGCACGGTCACGACACCGACCAATGCTACCGATTACGTTATGAGATCCAGGATCTCATTGATAATGGAGTGATTGTGCCTCCAGAAAAACCCAATGTCACGACAAACCCTCTTCCACTGCACCACCAAGCTCCACCTCCCAAAAGAATCAATTTCATCCAGACTTGGGTCGTGTCTTACGATCCTAGCATATATATCACTTCTTCCCACCTACCCAAGCCGGAGGTGCTCCTTCCTAACAGCACCGACTTGTGCATGATGGACATCTCTAGAACCCAACCCAAACCAATGGTGGTGACTGTCGAAGACAGAACTGGGGAGTTTGCCGGGGAGAATGAGATTGTTGGGACAGAATTTGAGGAGTCTGGGATTTTTGCCGGGAAAGTGTACAGTCCGAGCGACTACATTTGGTCAGCAGGCCAAGATAGATCGAGTGTGGAGTCGCCAGAAAGGGCGGAACTTTGTGTGATACAAGGAGACGGGTTGGATCAGAGATCAAAGGACTTAGTAGCCATGGAAGGAGACTTTGCAGACTTCCAATTTTTTAACGAACAAGGCCCAGAGGACGTGGCAGTCAATTGGTCAAATTTTGAGGAATCAGTGGAAGTTACCGGATGGCTTGATGACCTACCAGACGTTGTTGAAGAATTTCAATTGGGACAGGGCCCGGCAAGGGCAAGAATAACTGTTGTGGCTAGAAGGGTCGGAAATCAGGATACATCGCCGGAGAGCGCCGGTGTCAAGAATTTCGCTCAGGGTCTGAGCAGTTTGAATACAGGAATCGTTGAACAGACAGCTGTACTGACGCAGTTGGAACAGGAAAGGTTTGGGGATTTTGAGAGGATCGGGAAAGCTAAAACCCATGTGGGAACTGAAACTACTATGTGCACAGGAACAGAGAATGCTGCGAGCATGTGGATGGAGGGTACTGCGAGTACGAGAACGGTCATACCGGAGCCGGACAGGTGCCTGTCGGCTGCCGATAGAATGTGGTGGGAGGACGATGATTTATGTCTTGCCCACACGGACGAGGATTGAGGAAATAACCAACTAGATGATACCTGGTATATCGGCGAAGTTGATCACATGACTAGGAGTGGACGGTATTTCAAGCCTCCACACCTAGATCAGCCAGAGGCGTCTGGGAAAGATAGGGAGGCAGAGAAGCAGAAAGAAAAGCAACTTGAAGATGAGGCTGTGCTCAAACAATTGAAAAAGATACAAGCAGACATCTCCATCTGGGGACTGCTTATGGCATCGTGAGTGCATCGACAAGCTGTCTTATTGGCCATGGACAAGGCCAAGCTCTTAATAGACACCACGCCCGAGCAGCTGGTGGGCTTAGTTTTTTCGGGGAGGAGCTACCCCGATGTTAACTTTTGCCGACAAGGAATTGCCACCTGAGGGTGCGAATCACAACAAGCCACTCTACATCTCTGTGGAGTGTAGAAACAAATGGATACCTGTGGTACTTGTCGACACAGGATCCGCTATCAATGTGTGTCCGGCAAGAACTGCATATGCAATCGGTTTAAAGACTGCGGACTTTGTGCCGATAGCCCAGGTGATTCGGGCATATGACAACACAAGCAGAGAAGTAATGGGAACAGTGAAAATTTAGACCAAGGTTGGGCCGGGGCAGCATGAAATTGACTTTCACGTCCTAGAGGTCCCCCCCACTTTCAATCTACTCTTGGGGCGGCCGTGGCTACACCAAGTGAAGGCAGTTTCTTCTACCTTGCATCAGGTAGTGAAATACCCCCATGGAAAGGGAGTAGCCATTGTTTTTGGAAATTCGTCGATCCATCCACCGCCGGAAGTATCTACGCCAGTTTTGGAAATTGAGCACGGTATGGAGGATGTGTTCGTATCGGGTTTTACCTTGGCCGAGGCTCGGGTGCTTCAGAACATCATAGCTGTTAATGAGAGGGTGTATGTCAGTGCTCAATTAGTATACCTCATGAATAAGCTCCAACACATCCTCGGGATGGGATTGGGAAAGAGTGGCCGGAAGGGCGTCGCAGCATTGGCCGGAAGGGCGTCGCAGCATTGGCCGAAGTGCCACACAACCCACATACCTTTGGCTTAGGTTATTTGCCCACCATAGAGGATTGGATAAGGAAAGGCAAGGAGATGGCTGGGAGAGCCAGAGCAAAGCAGGCAGGGAAGCCTTTTGAATTAATACACTGGCCCATCCAGGGTACCCTGAACAGATGTTTCGTCTGGGAGGGGGAGGATTTTCCATTTTGTGGCTTCCTAGAGCCATGGATGAATGCGGAGAGGAAGCGCGTGCCAGGTTTTGAGATCTTCTTTGACCTGCAATTATCCAGGGATGATGTTGCCGAAAAGCAGACAGACCCAACAGTTGAGATTAAGCAGAGCAAGAAAGTGGAGTCTGAGGACGCCAAAAGTGAAATGGGGGTAGCGCTGGCTTGTCTACTTTCAGATCCTCCGATCGAACAGAACTGCTTGGGGGATAACTTCTCGATGTCCATGATCCGGAATGAAACAGCTGCGGGCCCACCGGCAAACATTTTGGATGCATCTATCGCACCCTCTCTCATTTGGCAGTATGAAGAGGGAATTTTGTCAAGCAGCACCGGGTCAGGTAGTGAGACGGAATCTAATTCCACCGAGTCTTGTGAGTTGGAATCAGGTTCCAGCTCGACTGAGTCTGAGTTTGGTATTCCTGAGGGTGATAACTCGAATGCCGCAGTCCTATCTAGGTCATCTTTTTCTTTCTCTTTCAAGTCTTTTGTAACAGAAGAATCGGATGGTTTGGAAGTGCTTAATGAGAATGATATGGATGTGGTTTCTGAGTACTTTTATGTACCTTTGATTTATTGCTTGAATCAAGACTTTCAAAATTTTGACAAAAACGACGAGGAAGAAATTCCTCTGGTTTTGCAACGATTAATTGATCAAGAGTAGGAAAGATTTGTTAAACCTTTAGTTGATGAAATCACAACAGTGAATATTGGTACTGAGAAGGACCTGCGGCTGGTCCAGATCGGGTCCACGTTGTCTTCGGAGGAACGCGAGCCCTTGGTCGCTTTATTAGAAGATTTCAAAGATGTTTTCGCGTGGTCCTACGAAGACATGCCTGGAATCGATCCTGAGATTGTACAGCACCGGATCCCTCTTGACCCCGAGGCCCGACCTATCAAGCAGAAACTCAGAAGGATCTGCCCCGACTGGGCCATCAAGATTAAGGAAGAGGTCACCAAGCAAATTGACGCAGGTTTCCTACTGGTATCCGAATATCCAACTTGGTTGGCCAATATTGTTCCAGTGCCGAAGAAGGATGGCAGGATCCAGGTATGCCTGGATTTTAGGGACTTGAACAGAGCCAGTCCGAAGGACGACTTTCCCTTGCCCCATATCGATGAGTTGGTGGACTTCACAGCGGGGCATGCTTTGCTTTCGTTCATTGATGGCTTCTCAGGCTACAATTAGATAGTGATGGCACCTGAAGATCGGGAGAAGACTGCTTTCACCACCCCATGGGGGACATACTGCTATAGAGTGATGCCGTTTGGGTTGAAGAATGCTGGAGCTACATATCAACGGGTTGCAACCACAATGTTACATGACATGATCCACAAAGAGGTTGAGGTGTACGTGGATGACATGATTGTCAAATCCAAAGAAAGAGAGGGCCACTACACTGCCTTGCAAAAGTTCTTTCGAAGGATCCGAGAATTTCGGTTGCGGCTGAATCCTCAGAAATGTACGTTTGGTGTTACAACGGGAAAAATGTTGGGGTTTCTGATTACACAGAGGGGCATCGAAGTCGACCCTTCCAAAATCAAGGCCATTTTAGAAATGCCACCACCAAGGACTGAAAAGGAGGTGCGAGGCTTTCTGGGTAAAGTGTAATTCATAGGACGGTTTATCTCAAAATTAACCTTGACTTGTGAACCACTTTTTGGTCTCCTGAAGAAAGGAATGAAGTACCAGTGGGACGGCCGATGCCAAGCTGCTTTTGACCAGATCAAAGAATACTTACAGAACCCACCCGTGTTATCACCGCCAAAGCCGGGGAGACTGTTGATATTGTACCTTTCAGTGACTGAGACTACAATGGGCTGCATGCTCGCGCAAGAATCAGAGGACAAGGTGGAGAGAGCCATCTATTACCTGAGCAAGAAGGTGCTAGAGTATGAGATCCGTTACACGCCGTTGGAAAAGGCTTGCTTAGCCTTGGTATGGGCTACCAGGAAGTTGCGGCACTACCTGTTGGCTCAATCCGTAATGTTGGTTTTACGACTGGATCCCATCAAATATCTTTTCGACAAACCAGCACTTATGAGTAGGCTGGCTCGTTGGCTATTGTTGCTTTCCGAATTTGATCTAAAATATATGACGCGCAAGTCAGTTAAAGGAAGAGCAATGGCAGAATTCTTAGCCGATCACCCGGTGGGAGGGGGTGAAGCAGTTGAGTACTTATTCCCATATGTGGCCATTTAGCATATCGACGATGAAACTTGGACGATGTACTTTGACGGAGCGTCAAACCAGCACGGGTATGGGATAGGGGTGTTCTTGATAGCACCCGACAATTCCCGTATCCCTCTAGCCTTCAAACTCCAATTCAAAGTCTCAAACAACGAAGTAGAATATGAGGCGTGCATTGCCAGTTTAGAAGCAGCCCTGGAACTAGGGGTAAAACGGTTGGACGTCATCGGGGACTCGAACCTTGTTGTGTCTCAAACGAAAGGAGATTAGAAAGTCAAAGAAGAAAAGATGATAATGTACCACCAGACCTTGGACTTGTTGATTCCTCGGTTTGAGAAGCTAAACTTTGCTCATCTAGTAAGAGAGAACAACAGGTTCGCATATTCACTAGCAACCCTATCTTCTATGATAGACATCCCGTTTGGAGTCCGGATGCGTCCAGTCATCATTGACCAGAAATTTGCGCCAGCCTACGAGTCAATTGCTGCTATAGATGAGGTTCAGGACGAGAACCCCTGGTATTATGACATTTCGAACTTCTTGGAAAAGGAGGCGTATCCACCAGGGGAAAATGCCAAAGATAAAAGGGCAATCAGATGAATGGCCGTTCAATTCATCATCTGTGGGGGTAAGCTGTATAAGAGAGGTCGTCTGGGAATGCATAAGCTGTGCGTTGAAGCTGAAGAATCAAAGCACCTGATGGGGGCCATCCATGGAGGGGAATGCGGTGCACATATGAATGGGGTAATGCTAGCCAGGAAGATCCTCAGACAGGGTTACTACTGGTCCACCATGGAGGAAGATTGTATCGGCTTTGTTCGGTGATGTCACAAATGTCAGATCCATGCAAACCGCATGAACATCCCGCCATCAAAACTGTACAACATGACTTCGCCATGGCCATTTTCAGTTTGGGGAATCGATGTGATTGGGGTTGTCACCCCGAAGGGGTTAAATGGGCATGAGTTCATCCTGATCGCAATAGATTATTTCACGAAATGGGTCGAGGCCTAATCCTATGCGGTGTTGAAGGCTTCACATGTTGCGAAGTTCATTAGAAACAACATCATCTGCTGCTATGGGGTCCCAAATGAGATTATTTCAGACAATGGTTCCCACTTCAAGAAGGAAGTGATTGATTTGTTGGAGAAGTACAATGTGGCTTTTCATAAGTCATCCACATATCGGTCGCAAACCAACGGAGTAGTTGAGGCCGCCAACAAGAATATCAAACACATACTACAGAAAATGGTGGAAACCTACCAGGACTGGCCAGATAAGTTGCCGTTTGCTCTGTAGGGCTACCGGACTTCAATTAGAACTTCTACTGGGGCGACTCCGTATTCATTGGTTTATGGGATGGAGGCCGTCCTACCTATTGAAATCGAGGTTCCGTCTTTGTGAGTATTGGCTGAGTGTCAGATAGCTGAAGTAGATTGGCAGCAGAGCAGATTGGCAGCGGAGCAGATTTGAGGAACTCATGCTCTTTGATGAAAGGAGACTGAAAGCACTGTACCATGTTCAAGGTTATCAACGTAGAATTGCCAGGGCTTTCAACAAGAAAGTTAAATCCAGGAATCTAAGAGAAGGAGATTTGGTGCTCAAGGATAACCGAGCTCCCATCCACGATCCTAGGGGCAAGTTCAGACCCAATTGGACTGGTCCCTACATCATCAAGTCCATCTGGTCGGGTAGAGCTGTGGTTCTGAGGGACCTAGATGGCCTAGAGTTCTCACAACCGATCAACATGGACTAGTTGAAGAAATATTACCCCTGAGAGGCTCGCTAGGCCGAAAACCCGAAAGGCCAACCTAGGCAAAAGTTAGAGCATAGAAAAATTTGAAATTATAAAAACTGAGCTCGCAAGGTTGAAAACCCGCAAAGGGCAGCCTTGGCAAAAGTTAGAGCACAACAGGAGAGTGAAAATACTCGAGTGAACCCGAGCCGAACTACGTAAGGATTGATTCCTATCTTTGGGATACGTAGGCAACTTCATCCTGAAGTCCAGCCATAAACTTTTTCCCCGATCAACTTTGTCCATTTGATCATCTTGGTCATCTTTGTCTATTCAGCATTCAAGAGCTTTGGTTGTAATCTCCGGTACAGTGCTACTCAAACTAGGGGCAACTTTCCAGTTGCTGGAATCCGATGTTGTGCATCTCAGTGACAGATTTCGAGCATGTCGAGTTCTGATCCATATTGAAAATGGTTTTGAAAAGTTTTAATAAAAGTTGACTTTGTTCAAATTAATCTTTTTACAACTAAGACCATTTTTGGACCAAAGCGGAAAATTTTCAGTACCCACAACCTTCAATTTCATTGATTTCAATACAGAGTTCTCCTGCTCTTGCATACAAATTGAAGTTGCTTTTTATTACATTCATAAGGAAAACTTCAAAGTACTAATAAAGCAATAAATCCGGGGCATAAATAAGTCAGGTGTCCCTGCGCCCCCTCCCAGAGCTGATCGAAGTCTCTGATGCCAAGCTGGGCCCAATCTGCGCCTCTTCATTGAGCCAATCTATGCACTCGTCAGACAAAGTGCAACTGAAAGTGGGAGCGGGGGCCAGGAGCTCTCTAGTTCTCCACGCTGTGGCCTGCCGAGCAAGCCGCGTACCTCGGGCTGGGAATGCAACTGGATACTCTATCCCCTCTGCCGGGCAAGTCTGATCATGGCCAAACTGGCGCTGAAACCGGAATGGGAAATAGAACACACAGTGAGTAAATCCAATCAACTGAATCCCAGTCTGCCGAGACATGCTGTAACTCATTGCCGGTAGATTGAGCTAGGGGCACCGCCAAGCAATACGGTCTGTGGACAAGCGGCACATCCAATCGAACCACCATCCCTCATCAAGGGCATTGACTAGGCGTTGCTGGAAGAAGTAACCGCGAGCTGAGTATGCTGAGCAAGAGTCCACGACCTGCAGCTTATCCATCAACCATACCTAGAAAAAGATGAAAAATGAGAGAATAAAGAATAGAGAGATGTATGATGAGAGAAAAGTGAGAAAAGGGTTTTGTGAGAAAAACCGAGCCTGTGGGCCGAGTGATGTGAGCAATACATATGTAAGATTGGGTGGGAAACATTACCTGCAGTAGTAGTGGACTCCCCGCAAATCTGGTCGTCTCTCGGCAATAAAAGGCGTCCAAGCCCATCAACGTCTTAGCCAGAGTCATGGTGATGCAGCCCTTGCCCTCCTTCAAGCCTTGGGCAACCTCAATCAACCGGACGTTAGATCCTCCAGAGCCCGAGGCAAATAAGAAATGAGATAGCATGCACAAACAAAGAGCATGTCGTCGGGAGCCTTGCCAAAGATGGTCGCCGCGGTCACCGGCATCAGAAAATCGATGAATCAAACTCGAAATATCCGGCATTCCATCACAAATCAGAGACCGAGCATCATACATAGTGAGTCCACACATTCGCCCTAAGGTTTGAGCATGGCCAAAGTCAAGCTGGGGTAAGATCTCCTCGTTGCGCTCGGATTCCATGAAAGCTTGGAAATCTTCGAAGGTAGGACATACCTCTTGCCCGCTAAAGCTAAAGACATGTGTCACCGGATTCCAAAACCTCGCCGCGGCGTGAAGAAACGGAAAGTGCAGCGGGGTGCGACTCAAAGTGAATAACGCATTTATGTCGAAGCCTCGGAAATTCAGCTTTTCCGAGTCGTCTAAGTGGGCAATCCAAGTTGTGAGATTTTGGGCAAGAAACTCTTTCATTTGGAGCAAATCAGTGTTGAATTGAGAAAAACTACGAAGCTGAGGCCTTTTGTAGAGGATAAGGTGTGAGTGGAGGACAGCTGTCAGCATTCTGGTGGTCCTTCCCATACATGGCCGGTCAGCCAAAGATAGTGCCGACCGACCACCATTTTTGGTTGATTGGTCAAGACTGTTGGCCGATGGCAATTTATCAAGGCCGGTGGCTTTCCCCTGTGGCCGGTGGTCTCCCTTCTTGTTCCCTGAGCTATTTATGTGTTGAACATGCTGAGAATTTGGGGACTAGCACCACTTCCAATGCCCTCCGATGATGATTTCTGCAGAGTCACGCCCATTTGCTTATCGAGTTGTTGTACATTTGCTTATCGAGTTGTATTTCACTCTCTTTAAGTCTTCGTTTCGCTTATCAAGTTGTACTCACACTCGGTTAACTTTTCGAGTTTCTTTGTTTTGCTTATCGAGTTGTAAGTCGGTTCACTACCTGATTATTACGATGCAAGTGCTTAATTTTCAAACAAATTTCAATTTCATTCACATTGTTATGTGATACCGCGCGATGCGATGCATAGAACAACAAATGTAACTCCTTTTTGAACAAAATAGCTGTTTCATTTCCATCATGCCTTTTGAAAAAGGTAAAACCTACCCGAGGCAGTGCAATGTGCTAAAAACTAACAGTAGAAAAGGAAAGTAAAGCAAAAGGAGAGCAGGGTAGCAGAGTATCGGGATTGATACCGATAACCTCCCCTTGCTGTCGATGCACCTCCTGCGCCCATATTCAGGTCAATTATTCGGTTTGGCACCTTCATTACTCGAGATAGTGCAAGAAAGTGCGCTTTGGAATGTTAACTGGTCTTCATGGTTGACCTTGAGCCATGTCTTCTATGTGCGATGTTCGGTGCATGCAAGGAGCATCCTTTTCCCACGCTCGTTACGCGTCTTGCTTTCAACAAATGCCTCGTCTTGATTTGGTTGCGTCTCAACAAATGCGAGTAGCATGCCTTCACTATACTTATGCTGAAAATGTGTTCATTCCTGCTATACACATTGCCTGCATTATTGCATGCTTTACTTACATGTGTATATGTATTCTCAGGTGGTTACACATTGTGCATGTTTCTGCGTGTACTTTACTTACATGTGTTCATACCTTGCTTTCTTTACACATTGCATGCGTTTCCACATATGCTTTACTTACATGTGTTTGTGCATCTCACAGGAGGTTACACATTGCTTGCGCTAACCCGCATGCTTTACTTACATGTGTTCATTCCTGCTATACACATTGCCTGCATTATTGCATGCTTTACTTACATGTGTATATGTATTCCCAGGTGGTTACACATTGTGCACGTTTCTGCGTGTACTTTACTTACATGTGTTCATACCTTGCTCGCTTTACACATTGCATGTGTTTCCACGTATGCTTTACTTACATGTGTTTGTGCATCTCACAGGAGGTTACACATTGCTTGCGCTAACCCGCATGCTTTACTTACATGTGTTCATTCCTGCTATACACATTGCCTGCATTATTGCATGCTTTACTTACATGTGTATACATATTCTCAGGTGGTTACACATTGCATGCGTTGTTGCGTTATGCTTTACTTACATATGTTCAAGTTTCTTTCTATACACATTGCATGCGTTGTCACGTTATGCTTTACTTACATGTGTTCAAGTTTCTTTCCATACACATTGCATACGTTGTCGCGTTATGCTTTACTTACATGTGTTCAAGTTTCTTTCTATACACATTGCATGCGTTGTTGCGTTATGCTTTACTCACATGTGTTCGAATTCCTTTTATACACATTGCATGCGTTGTCGCGTTATGCTTCACTTACATGTGTTCAAGTTCCTTTTATACACATTGTATGCGTTGTCGCGGTATGCTTTACTTACATGTGTTCAAGTTCCTTTTTATACACATTGCATGCGTTGTCACGTATTGCTTTACTCACATGTGTTCAAGTTCCCCATCACACACATTATACACATTGTCACGTGTTCTTTACTTACATGTGTTTGTGCCTTCATAGCATTGTTATGCTTGCCCCAAATTGCATTGTTATGCGTCCTACTCGACTTGCGTTGTCACGCACTTTCAATTGCATTGATTGCATACAGCTAACAATATTGTACTTGTTAAGTTTTCTTTCTCTTTCAGGCGTGATATTGTATATACGGTTCATTTGAAGCTGGTGCAACCAGACGAACCGCACAGCTATTGTATTCTCCACGTGAAACGTAGCGAGAATTACATGATTCTCTCACATCCTTTCTGCATTGTAATGTAGTTAGATTTGTGTTGATTGCTTAAAACTGTTGCATGTTATGCTTCGTTACAGCTTTCTTTGCATGATCATAAGTTATGTTCGGCTTCTTGCATTGTCAGTTGCATTTTGCCCCCGCCTTCGGGTGCATATCTTATCTGTAGCTTGTATGTTTGTCTAAATCTTCGGCCTTCTCAAAAATGGGTCGTTTCTGGGCTTTGACACTCACTCCCGTCATTGTTATGACTTTCGAGTTCTGTCAAAGAGGGGCAACTGTAGACACCCCATTTTTGACCGTTCTCAAGACTTGGACGTCACCGTTTGAACACTCGGTGATCATCCATGTTCGTGTTTGTTTTGAGTTCCCGGAGGTCTCGGCTACGCGCCTTGCCTTAGGATCTCTCAACTTACTTGTTCTGTGCTTGGTTTTGCACCAACGACTTGTGTGTTTTGTACCTGAGGGTAGAGAGTAGCTTGTTAGCTACCCCTGACCCCCACCGGCCTTGGATTGAGGCCATCGGCCGTGTATTCTTGCTACTGGCCATTGGTGAAATATTCCATTGGCCGGTCGGCACTTAGTGTGGTCAGCCGACCATCTGTTTGGCCGATGGCCTCCTTTTCTGGTCGGTGCCACTTTTTTGCCTTTTTCAGGCATGGTGCAAGCCAGCTATGCTAGTTAGAATGCACGGACCCTCCTCCCCATACACGAGTGTGGCAGTTTTGCCCCTTTTGCACCTTTTTGGTCTAGCTTCTTGAGAAAGCTTGGACCTTTGTCTTAGCTTCCTCAAGAAGCTTGGACACTTGTCCCAACTTCCTAAGGAAGCCTTGCACTCTTAGCTTAGCTTCCCTTAGAAGCCTTGACCCTTTTTGAATAGCTTCCCTTGGAAGCTTAGTCTTTGCATTGTCTATATAAGAGACCCCTCTTCTCCTTTGATGGGTTCAGCGAAAACCAGAGCAAAATACATATATATATCTGATATACATCTTCTCTCTCTATATCTCCCTCTCTCTCTTCATTTGTGTGTGTTTAAGGGCCTAAAAGGGTGATTTGTTCTTACTTTTGCACTAAAACACACACCATCACACCATACTTCGACATGGGAGGTCTTGAGGGTTTGTTCTTGAAGTTTTGAGGTGGTTTTGATCATAAGGAAGAGGCTGAGCTTTCTGTTCTTGAAGTGTTCTTCAAGGGTAACACTTTTGCTTTAGATTCTCCAATCTTGCACTAGTCTTTAACCTATCTTGCTTACTGATTTAGACTTTGTGTATAACTAAAAAAAGTCTTGTATTTGCATGCTTAAGATACTTCATTAAGATTGTTTTGGTGTTGGGGGTCGACCTCCCCCTCTAAGGCCTTGTTTGGCCCTTTTTGTGCTTCCATTGTTAAGCTTTGGTTACTTTGGTGTATTGGCCTTCTCACCACTGAAATCCAATGGACTTTCAGTGGTGAAGAAGGGGATTTGAAGTCTTGCATAGGGGAGGGACACCCCTCTCCCCTTTGTGTCTCATTTGTCCATGTTTTGGCCCATAAGGGTAGCATATGTGCTTGGTTGTTTTTGGCCCCATTTCAGAGGTTCTTGGATATTATTTGGTCATATGTTGCCTCTGTCTTTGGTCGGATTTATGGCCCCTTTACATGCATATTGTACTTGCCTTGCATTTCCTTATTTTGCCTAGAAATGTGCCTTGCATTTAAGCCATGATGCTTGCATGTTCTAGCTTAACTTCATGAAGGTTTTAGGATTATTTTGCCATGATCAAGGATTGTTGGGTGCTGATTTGACCATGTTTGCCATGTTTGGTATAGTTTCTATGTGTTTTGGCTTGCGAGCCTTGAGTGTGTAAGCCATAAGCATGCCTCATTTGGTCTATTTTCGGTGATTTGGAATCATTTACCATGCCATTTCAGTCCATGTTTGATGCTTGCATACCTGGGTTTGTTCTCCTTTCAATGCCTTAAAGAGGTGCAGTCTTATGCTCCATGTTTTGGCTTTGGTGTATGCCTCTTTTCTTGAGTCATTTGGGATGCCATTTATGTGGGTTTTGAGGCTTATTCTACCATTCCATATCTCTGATTTTGTAGGTCTTGATATCCATGCTTACCCTTTTTTGGGTGCTCTTGAAAATTGCCTTCCATGCCTTAGCTTTAGGCCCCTTTGGCTTGCATATTTGTTTTGCATGTAGGCACCTCCATTTTTGGGCATTTTTGGCCACTGTTTTGGGGTGGGCTGAGGCCTTCTCATTTCAGTATAAGTCCATCCTTGCATACTTTGCATGTTTGACATGGTGCATTGCATTGCTTGCATGCTTTTATTGCATCATGTTTGCATGTTACTTAGCTAAGTTGCATTATATAGTCTTGTTGTATGCTTGACATGTTCATATTGCATTAGTGTAGCCTTGCATGAGTTGTATCACTTTGCATTGTATATGGCATACATGTATTGCATCGCTCAGTTTGGGGTGTCAAACCAAGCATGAGGGGAGAGGTGTGTTCGTACCCGAAGTGACGAAACACGTCTCAACCCTCGGTCGCCAATACCCTTGATCTCAACATGATAGGGTGTTAGTACTCATTTGTTTGTTGCATGTATCTACATTAAGTTGCTAACTTGGCTTCTTAGACCATCATGCATCGAATTGCGTAGTTAATGGCCCGAGGGTCGAGGGCCATGCTCCCTTGAGTCCATTGCATGATAGGGAGTGTGGCCATGCTCACATTTGCTTGAAAATTCCATGCCATACACTGCTTTCCGTCTGCTGCTGTCAATTGCAGGATTCTGCAGGAAGCAATGGCCGGCCGGCCACCTACAGTGCCGACCGACCATCAGTGGCTGGCCGGTGGTACAACAGTTGGCCGATAAGCCCATTACCATAGCCGGTGAACTTTAATTCTGGCCGGTGACATCCCAGAGCACTTAGAAGATGATTCAAAAGGGGTCAGGAGACTTTCAGAATTTTCAGAGGAGCAAGGCAGTGAAAACAGAGACGACAGTGCTATGGTAGCGAGTTTTCGGGCGAGACAAGTCAAGCATGCATCATTGACATATTCCGAGGCAGGGCTGTGGCCACCTTCCTTCTGCATTTAATTTGTTAACTAGTTAGGAATTCTGTAATAATTAATTTAGCGGTATTCATTTGGTTGTGTAATATTTATTCAGATCCTCCGAGTGAGGGTAATTGTGTAATAAGTGTGCGTGAGTGTGTGTATGTCTCCCAACCCCACGTCTTTCTTCCCTTTTATTTACTAGCCTTCGATGGTTAGTCTAGGACATGTTTCTATTAGCATACAGTACGATAGCATGTTTGCATCCATTCATTCGTTTTGCATGCACCGAGCTCGGCGCATCATTCTAACTGCATTTGTATTTCAATTCCAAATTGAATACGTGTTAGTTGTAGCATTTCACATGTCATTATAGATTAGCCGAGCCTATCCTAGTTTCATTTTGCATATGTTGCATTAGCCATCTTAACATGAACTAGGATCATGCATATGATTACTAACTAGTTTCTGTTTTTGGTCGGAGTACTCAGTAAGTTCTTATGCTTTAGCATCCTTGCATGAGTGTGAGTGTTGCCATGACAGCATGCTTAGCATGAGGCTATTTTCTTATGTGATATAGCTACTTGAATGCCAGTGGATGGAGGTTGAATTACCTAAATTGGAATAATGCATTAAAACTGTGTGTTTTAAGCCCACTAAATAGTGGCAAAACCATCTTTTCTAAAGCCCACTTGAGGGTGGCAAAACCAGCATTTTAGCCCACTTGCGATTAGCAAACCATTTTCAAAACAAACATGCAATGTTTTGTTCCAATTTAGGCGATTTGGTCTATACTTGTTTGCTGTGCGCATAACATAGTAATTCTAGGCTAATAACCGGAATAAGAACACATAATGCTTTCAAAACAAGATATCACGGTTAGTAGAGGCCGATCTTTGATCGGGCGAGAGGGGTGCTCATAGCTGACCTTCCCCAATCGTATCCAAGTTCCCGAGCCGAGGCAACTTTGGTGATGACGGACACGTAGCCTTTGGCACCGAGTCAGGGTTTCCTAAATTTCCCAAAATAAAATATTTAGGTGGCGACTCTGTATCTGGAAAAGCAGTCCATGTTTGGCACTTCTTTTCTAAAAATATGTTTCTTTTCTCAAAACGATTTGCCGGATTTGGACTCTTTGGTTCAGATTAAGAACCGTGACAATTTGAGTCCGAACTGTAGTGAGCCCAAAATGAATAGAATGGGACTCATCCTCCCGGGACGTTCGGGGACGTCTACATCTTGTCCTTGCAACACGTCTGTCTGTCGTGTCTTTTGTTTTGTTTACCTCAACTCTTGTTTTGAGTCGTTCCGAGCGTGTCTCATCGTGTTTAGGTAGTTTACCTTTTTTTTTTTCCGTTATTGTGTCGTTTTCGCTATGTTCAGTCGTAGGCTCAACACCCGGTTGAAACCCCTCTTTTGAAATCGTTTTGTGCTCAGAGTGTTGTGCCATTCTCCACATTTGTGCAAAACAAATTTGTTTCTTTTGTAAAAACTATAGGGGTTCGACCCCCCCGGTCACTTGAAAACAGTGAACTTCCCATCTCTTCAAGAGTCAATTGTTTGTTTAGAATGGACCATGTGCAAATAAATAGAATACTATGTTATAGGCTGTGAGTTCAGAATGAGCAGTTTTCAGAACAAGCAGTGTGTTGTATGAACTATGTGTATAGGCTGTGTGCCGAGTAAACCGAGTACTGTGTTATGTGCCGAGTGTTCAGAATGAACAGTTTTGTTGTATGAGTCGTTTTGCCGTTGGCTGGTTCCTCGTTTGATTTTTACGATGCAAGTGTTTGATTTTCAGACAGGAGATCAATCTTATTTACATTGAGGTGTAATATGATGCAATGCAATGCGAAGTATGAAATTTACAAATGTAACACTTTTTTTTTTCAGACAAAAAGTTTGTTTCATTTCATCATTTTTCAAGTACATAGCTTTGGAGAAAATAAAAACCTGCCTGCGACAGTACAAGGTACTCAATCTACCAACAAAAGTAAAGCAAAACAAAAGAAGAAAAGCAGTAAAAATCTGGAGCAGCATCAGTGGTCTCAGGCCTGAGGATCTGTCCTCCTCCTCTTCCTGGACTAGGGTCCAGGAGCATCGTCATCAGCACCACCATCTGAGCCCGAGCCCGAGTCCGAGCCATCGCCAGTCTCCTCCTCGGACGACTCTACCTCCGCCTTCTCCTTGGACTCATCATTATCGTTAGGGATCGGTGCCCGAGAGCTGCTCCCAACATGAGTGCGCCCCGCTTTGGTGCGGGGATATACTGTGGCACCTGGACCTCCCCCTATGGCTGGTGAACCTCCTACACCTTTGTTTGGGTCTTTGAGGTGGTTTGGGGCCTCCATTGCTCAACACAGTGCAAGAGAGTGCATTTTTGAAGCTCAACCGGACTCTGTTTTGACCTCAGACCGTGTTTTCTATGCGTAACACTCGAATGCGTGTAAGGGTGTATCCTTTTCGTATCCTTTTGGTATCTTGCAAACATTCAGAAACTACTTCAAATGCATTGTATCATTATGCATGCATATACGCATTGTCATGCACACACCGACCTGCATTGTTATGCACCTCCACACGGTCTGGCGAGACCTTAAATACGCTCGGTCTAGGAGACCTTAAATCCTTTGAAGGTGCAAGACCTTTGGTGTTTGTCGTGTCCGAACGACTTTTGGCGAGTTTTACCCTAGGTTGCATTGTCATGCATCCCTCGCTCGCATTGTTATGCACCGCTCATATGCATTGTCATGCATTTCAAAAGACATGCGTTGTCGCGCATTCAATTTCATGCATTATCATGCACATTTTATTTGCATTTCAAAAAAAAAAAAAAAACAACAACAACAAACAAAAACAAAAAACAAACATGCATCCCTCGCTCGCATTGTTATGCGCCGGTCATATGCATTGTCATGCATTTCAAAAGACATGCGTTGTTGTGCGTTCAATTTCATGCATTATCATGCACATTTCATTTGCATTTCAAAAAAAAAAAAAAAACAAAAAAAAAAAAACATGCATTGTCATGCATTCACTGTAAATAGTGCATATGTCATGCATCACTGTAAATATTGCATTTACATATATTCCATTGCATATCGTATATATTGCATTGTAGCTTGCATGCATTCACTGCATCACCTCCATTTACGGCTTGCGCCTTTCCATGTTGAGCTTGGTCTGGTATGTGCCCGTACTTTTCACGTCGAAGCACGGTTATGAGATTTAGTGTTCGCACCTAGTGTTGTGGGTGACGGCACCATTTCCGTGTTAAACGTGGTCTGTATGTGTCCATGCCTTTCCTAGGCAAGATACGGTTTGGCCGCAGGCCTTATCCACTGCATCCATTGCATTTTAGCTAGTAAATATTGCATTGTACATAGCTTGCATTGTCATGCATCTTTCCTTACATGCATTGTAGTGCATTCTTCCTTACTTTGCATTGTCATGCATCTCATTGTAAATATTACATTCCATTGCATATTGTATATATTGCATTGTAGCTTGCATGCATTCATTGCATCACCTCCATCTATGGCTTGCGCCTTCCCATGTTGAGCTTGGTCTGGTATGTGCCCATACTTTTCACGTCGAATCACAGTTATGATATTATGTGTACGCACCTAGTGTTGTGGGTGACGGCACTGTTTCTGTGTTAAACGTGGTTTGTTTGTGTCCATGCCTTTCCTAGGCAAGATATGTTTTGGTCGCGCGCCATATCCATTTCATTCATTGCATTGTAGTGTAGTGTTTTGCATCTAGCATTTAGGATCACGATCTCTCCTGAGCAGAGCATGCCCCACTTATATCATCCCACCCAATTACTTGTATCTTGTGTTCCATCTACACACTCATAGTTCTGCATGTGTACGCACCTATTCCACTGCTGGTATTGTGGTTTAAGGGTGTCGGCACCTTTTCTATGGTAGACGGACTTTACATCTCCATCATCTTTACGATATTTGTGTGGTTTTGAACTGCTTATGGTTTGATCATGTTTCACTTGCATTGCATATCATTTGCATTGCTTATACACAGTTTTGTATATATTGCATTATCATTTTGCATCCATTCCGCATTGTTATGCGTTGTCACACATAGGTTGCATTGTCATGCACTCTTCACTTGCGTTGTTACGCAGCTTAGATTGCATTGTTATGCATGTTGCTAACGATATCGTACCTGTTAAGTTTTCTTTCTCTTTCAGGCGTGATATTGTATGTACGGTTCATTTGAAGCTGGTGCAACCAGACGAGCCACACATGTATTGTATTCTCCATGTGAGACGTATCAAGAATTGAATAACTCTCTTACATCCTTTCTGCATTGTAATGTAGCTGGGTTCTTGCTTAAAACTGTTGCATGTTATGCTTCGTTACAGCTTTCTTTGCATGATCATGAGTTATGTTCGGCTTCTTGCATTGTCAGTTACATTTTGCCCCTGCCTTCGGGGGCATATCTTTATTGTCTTGCATGTTTGTCTAAGTCTTCGGCCTTGTCAAAAATGGATCGTCCCTGGGCTTTGACATTCACTCCCGTCATTGTTATGACTTTCGAGTTCTGTCAAAGAGGGGCAACTGTAGACACCCCATTTTTGACCGTCCTCAAGACTTGGACGTCACCATTTGAACACTTGGTGATCATCCATGTTCGTGCTCGTCTTGAGTTCTCGGAGGTCTCGGCCACACGCTTTGCCTCAAGACCTCTCAACTTGCTTGTTTTATGTTTGGTTTTGCACCAAACACTTGTGTTTTGCTTTTGAGGAGCAGGGAATGGCTTGTTGGCCATCCCCACATCTCACCAGCCATGGCTTGAGGCCACCGGCCATTGTTTTGTTGCCATCGGACAAATGTTTGGTCAGTCGGCACTCTGATTGGTCAGTCGGCCATTTATTTGATCAATTTGGCATTCTTGGTTGGCCGACCACTGTACATTTGCTTTTGGCAGATATTTTGTGCCAGCTGTGCTAGCTGGCACCCACTTTACAGCCCCTCCATATATGGAGGGATTTCACTCTTGCTTAGCTTGTTTTGTAAGCTTTGCAAGAGTGATCCTCTATAAAGGGAGACCTTCTCTTCCCTCCTCAAGGGTTCCAGAAGTTCAAGAGAGAGCTCTGAGATTAGGGTTTGCTTAGTGTATCTATCTATCTCTATATCTCCCTCTCCTTTTGCCTTTGTGTGTGTTTGTTCTTATTTTTTTGCACAAACACCTAGTTCTACACCTTACCTTGGTTGCTGAGGAGCCAATAGGTTGTTCTTGAACTTTTGGAGCTGGTTTGGACCTAAGGAAGCAGCTGGAGTACTCTTCTTGAAGAAAGTCTTCAAGGGTAAGAACTTTACCTTTAAATACCCCATTTTTGCATAGTCTTTTTGCCTATGTTACATTTATTTTTGAGCTTAGTGTATAACATATAAAAGTCTTTTTTTTGAGTGCTCTAAATAGTTGTTTAAGGTCACTTTGTTGTTTGGGGTTGTTTGATCCCTCTTTGGCCTTGTTTGGTCCCCATTTTGTGCATTTTTGGTGAGCTCCGAGACCACCTTGTTTAGTGGGGATGGTGCTTTAAGGTCCTAAGAAGGAGAGGGCCATCCCCTCACCTTGTTGCCTTAAATATTAGCCATTTTAGCCTCATGTGTGAGCATCTTGTTAAGACCATGTTGGCCATGTCTTAGTAGGTATTTGGTAGTATTTTGCCATGTTTTACCTCTGTTCTAAGTTGGTTTGGACACACCATGCTTGCTTTGCATACTTGTCTGGTAATGCCATGAAATTGCCTTAACATGTGCCTAGCATTTAGACCACTATGCTTACTTGTTTTAGCTTAGCTTTATGAAGCTTTTGTGCATGTTTTAGTATGCCTAAGGTTTGTTTATGGTTGTTTTGGCCATCCATGACATGCCTTGTATAGCCACCTCGCATTTTGGCTTGCTAGCCTTGGGTGTGTGAGTGTTGAGAGTGTTGAGCATGCATTGCTTGCATCATTTCAGTGGTTTGGAACCACTTAACAAGTCATTTCAGTCCCCATGGGATGCTCGTATGCTTGCATTTGATGTTCCTTTAAGGCCTTAGAGGGTTTGTGTTTCATGCTCCATGAATGTGCCATTGCGTATGCCATCATGTTTAGGCCTCTAGGATGCCATGTCAATGTTTTTTTTTTTTTTGGCTTTGTTTTAACATGCTAAAACTCTGATTTTGGTTGTTCAAATCATGTCATATTTGGTTTTGCTAAGTGTAGTTCAATACCCCTTTGGTGAGCCTTAGGCCTTGGACCATAGTTGCATGCTTGGCTTGTCTTGTTTACTTGGTTTGGCACCTTTTATAACATTATTTCAGAGCTTAGTATGCTTGCCATATGTCCATGTTTATCCCCTTTTAAGTATGTTTAAAAGTTGCTTCTATGTGCCTAAGTGTTGGACCATGTTTGCATGCATGATTGTATGTGCTTTGGCCCTCGTTTCCTTGGCATTTGGCCACTGTTTTAGACCTAGTAGAGAGTTGTCCATCTTGGTGTAAGTCCCTCCCTTGCATGTGGTCGCATGTTGTTGCATATTTGGCCTATCGCATGTTATGGCATGCTTGAAACACTTTGCATTTTGGCATGCATTTCTTTGGTCAAGTTGCTTAACATGTTATACGTCTTGCATACTTGCATGTTTTAATTGCATCTTGTATGCTTGTCATTAGCATAGTTGTTCCATGCCTTGTATGCTTGTTTGCTTAGGTTGAGTGCCTAATACACATTGCTTGCTTGCATGCTCATGTTGCATACTTAGCTAACATGCTTAGGTTGCATTTGGCATGCATGCCTTGCCTCTTGATCAAGTGATAGAGGTTGGGCATTATGTGTTTATTTGGTTTGTATTTCATTTGAAATCAAAATGCACAACTTGGTATCTTGGGCCATCACGCATTGAAATGCGTGATTGGTGGTCCGAGGGCCGAAGACCATCCTCCTTCGAGTCATGAACATGATAAGGAGGGTGTTGGTGCATACATTTGCTTGAAATGCATTGCCATGCCATGTTTTGCCCTCTGCTGTTGTCAAAATAGGTTTCTGCAGACAAATTTGGCCGGTCGACTGAATATAGTGCCGATCGACCAATTATGGATGGTCGAGAGCTCAATACATGGTCGATGACCATTACCTTATGGCCGGTGGTATTCCTCCTTGGCCGGTGACCCTCCACAGTGTTCAGAGAGTGTTCCTTGGGAATTGTGCAATTTTCAAAGGAGTAGAGCAGGGTAAACAGAGGCTGCTTGTGCATGGCATTAGATTTCCGAGCGAAGCCAATCCGAGCATGCGTGCATCCCTCTTCCCGAGGCCCTTTACTGCTTTCAATAGCTTAATTGATTCGTTAATTAGTTAAGTGTTGTAGAATTTAATTAATTAGCTTGTAGGTTAATTAATTTGTATATTCTTTTGGTCCCTTCGAGCGAGGGCGAATGTGTAATAAGTGTGGGTACGTGTGTGCATGTCTTCCAACCCCCACTTCTTTCTCCCTTTTACTTACCTGCTTTTGATGGTTAGTATTAGGTCATATTTAATTTAGCACACCTTATACTATGCATGCGTGCATCCATTCATTTGTCTTGCATGTACCGGGCTCGGCGCATCATGCTAACTGCATAGTATTTCAAATCTAACTTGAATACATGTTACTTGTGGAATTCCATACGCCATTCTAGGATTGGCCGAGCTTGTTCTAGATTGCATTTTGTATGCGATGCATTAGCCACTTAACATGGACTTGGATCATACATTCGATTGCTAACAAGTTTCTTGTTTTGGCTCGGAGTTGTAGACACCCCATTTTTGACCGTCCTCAAGACTTGGACGTCACCATTTGAACACTCGGTGATCATGCATGTTTGTGTCCGCCTTGAGTTCCCGGAGGTCTCGGCTACGCGCCTTGCCTCAGGATCTTTCGACTCGACTGTTTTGTGTTTGGTTTTGCACCAAACACTTGTGTTTTTGCTTTGAAGGGGAGGGAATGGCTTGTTGGCCATCCTTACACTGCACCGGCCATGGCTTGAGGCCACCGGCTGTGTTTTGTTGCCATCGGCCAAATGTTTGGCCGACCGGAACTCTAGATGGTCGACCAGCCATCTATTTTGGTCAAATTGCATTTTTGTCCGGCCGACCACTGTTCATCTGTTTTTGCATATATTTTTATGCCAGCTGTGCTAGCTGGTATACACTTTGTTCCCCTCCATACACGTGTATGGAGGGATCTCCCTCTTGACTAGCTTAGTTGAGAAGCTTTGCAAGAGGAAAGCTCTATAAGAGGAGGCCTCTTCTCCCTCCATTAGGGTTACAAAAAAAAAGCCAGAGGAGTTCTGATATTAGGGTTAGGTCATAGTGTCTCTATCCTATCTCTATATTTCTCTCTCTCTTTTGCCTTGTGTGTGTTTTTGTCTTACTTTTGTGCACAAGCACCTAGTTCTAGTCCTTCTCTTGGTTGCTGAGGGGCCAGAGGGTTGTTCTTGGTGTTCTTGACTGGTTTTGAGCTTTGAGGACCAGCTGGAGCATCATTCATGAAGGAGGTCAACAAGGGTAAGAACTTACCCCTTTTTACCCCATATTTGCATAGTGTTTTGCCTATCTTGCGACTGTTTTTAGACTTTGTGTATAACATATAAAAGCCTTGTTTTTGTCGGCTCTAAATAGTTGTTTAAGGGTGTTTTAAGCTTTAGGGTTGTTTGACCCCTCTTAAGCCTTGTTAGGCTTTATTTTTGTGCCATTTTGGTGAGCTCTGGGACCACCTTGTTTGGCCTTTCTCACCACTGAAATCTTGAGGGATTTCAGTGGTGAGGATGGTGGTTTAGGGTCCTAAGAAGGAGAGGGTCACCCCCTCTCCTTGTTGTCCTTAAAAAGGGCCATTTTTGCCTCATGTGTGAGCACCTAGTTTAGGTCCATGTTGGCCATGCCTTAACTATTACTTGGTAATATTTTGCCATATATTACCTCTGTTTCATGTTGGTTTAAACACACCTCGCATGCTTAGCATACTTGTCTTGCAATGCTATAAATTTGCCTTAACATGCTTTAGGCTTTGACCCTTGTTCTAGCATGATTTTGGCCAAGCTTTGTGAAGCTTTTGTGAATGTTTTAATGTGCTTTAGCTCTGTTTTGAGTTGCTTTGGTCATGCTCAACATGCTTTGTATAGTCCCTTCGCATTCTAGCTTGTAGGCTTTGAATGTGTGATGTCATGAGCATACTTTGCTTGCTTTAATTAGTTGGTTTGGCACCGCTATTTTATGCAATTTCAGAGTTTGGTATGCTTGCCATATGTCCATGATCATCTCTTTTAAGTGTGTTTAAAACTTGCCTTTTGATGCCTAAGTGATGGACCATGTTTGCATTCATGCTAGTATGTGCATTTGGCCCCCATTTCCTTAGCATTGGCCACTGTTTTGGGCCTAGTTGGAGGCTGCCCAAATTGGTATAAATCCATTTTTTGCATGTTGTGGCATGCTTGCCTTGTATGTTGTCACACACTTGGCCTATCGCATGTGTTGCATGCTTGAATCATACTGCATTCGGCATGCATTCTCATCTTTGTTTTGCATGTCTACATGTTGGCATTGCATCTTGCATGCTCAATTAGCTTGCATACTTGTTATATGCTTCGCATGCTTGCCACATGTTCATGTTGCATACTTAGCCTCCATGCTTAGGTTGTATTGCATTTGACATGCATGCCTTGCCTCTTGAAATCAAGTGATAGTGGTTGGGCCTTTATATGCTTATTTGGTTTGCATTTCATTTGACATGAAAATGCACAACTTGGTCCCTTGGGCCATCACGCATTGATATGCACGATTGGTGGTCCGAGAACCAAAAACCATGTCCCTTTAAGTCATAAACATGATAGGGGATGTGTTGGTGCGCATATTTGCTTGAAATGCATTGCCATGCCCTGTTTTGTCCTCTGTTGCTGTCGAAACAAGATTCTGCAGGAAGCTTTGGCCGGCCGGCCATCTATACTGTCGACCAACCAAATATGGATGGCCGATAGCCCAACAAATGGTCGATGGCCATCTTGCTATGGCCAGTGATGATTTATCTTGGCCGGTGGTGTTCCCCAATGCCCAGAGAGTGTTCCTTGGCAAATGTGACATTCTCAGAGGAGCAGAGCAGGGAAAATAGAGGCAACATGTGTCATGGCAATGCATTTCCGAGCAAAGCCAATCTGAGCATGCATTCGTCCCTCTTCCCGAGGCTGCTTTACTACTTTAGTAGCTTAGTTAATTTGTTTAATTAATTAAGGGTTTGTAATATTTAATTAGCTAGAGTAGTTAATTACTTATTCGGTTTGTATTATTCTTTTGGTCCCTCCGAGAGAGGGTGAATTTCTAATAAGTGTGGGTGCGTGCGTGCATGTCTTTCAACCCCCACTTCTTTCTCCCTTTTACTTACCTGCTTTTGATGGTTAGTATTAGGTCATATTTAAATTAGCATACCTTATGCTATGCATGCGTGCATCCATACATTTGTCTTGCATGCACCGGGCTCGGCACATCATACTAACTGCAGTGTATTTCAATTCCAAGTTGAATATGTGTTAGTTGTAGCATCATCATATGTCATCTTAAAATAGCCGAGCCTATTGCAGTTGCATTTTGCATGTGTCGCATTAGGCACTTAACATGAACTAGGATCATGTATATGATTACTAACTAGTTCATTGTTTTGGTACGGAGTACTAGGTGAGCATTTATGCTTTAGCATCTCGCATGAGTGTGAATGTTAGCATGACAGCATGCTTACCATGAGGCTATTTGCTTATGTGATATAACTGCTTGAATGCCTGTGAATGGAGGTTGAATTACCTAAATTGGAATAATGCATTAAAACTGTGAGTTTTAAGCCCACTAGATAGTGGCAAAACCATCTTTTCTAAAGCCCACATGAGGGTGGCAAAACCTGCATTTTAGCCTACTTGCGAGTAGCAAACCATTTTCAAAACAAACATGTAATGTTTGGTTCCAATTTAGGCGATTTGGTCTATACTTGTTTGCTGTGTGCATAACATAGTAATTCTAGGCTAATAATCGAAATAAGAACACATAATGCTTTCAAAACAAGATATCATGGTTAGTAGAGGCCGATCTTTGATCGGGCGAGAGGGGGTGCTCATAGCTGACCTTCCCCAATCGTACCCAAGTTCCCGAGCCGAGACAACTTTGGTGATAACGGACACCTGGCCTTTGGCAACGAGTTAGGGTTTCCTAAATTTCCCCGAAAATAAAATATTTAGGTGGCGACTCTGTATCTGGCAAAGCAGTCCATGTTTGGCACTTCTTTTCTAAAAAAATCTGTTTTTCTCAAAACGATTTACCGGATTTGGACTTTTTGGTTCAGATTAAGAACCGTGACAATTTGAGAGTCCTGAACTATAGTGAACCCAATATGAACAGAACGGGACTCATCCTCCCGGGGCGTTCGGGGACGTCTACAGTTTCTGGCAACTCTGCTGGGGAGTTTAGAGAATTTGACTCGAACTCATGATATCTTGTTTTGACTACACTATGTATTTTTTTGCATTGCATGTGCATTGGTGCGCCTAGGACACCGTGTTTGCCATCTGCTATTCCTGAACGGTTTGCCGGAAGCTTGCTTTGTCAAAGCATGCCATAAGGCTGACCGGTTGTGGGCTTTGCCAGTATGGGAACACAAACCCCGATTTTACTGGGGCACCGTTTTTGACCATTTGACCTAGTGTATATTTGGAATTCATAGTGACCATTCCAAACTAGGACATGTTGCTTACCCGATGATAGGTTGTTTTAAGCCGCTGCGTGCGTAGTGAAACCCTAGCTCCTGACAAAATAGGACAGGGAAACCCTACCCCAACATAGGGGTGTTTTGGCTCTCACCTATCAGTTATGTGCTTTTAGAGTGTATCTCTACAGGAACGTACATATCAGTCTATGAGTTTGAGCATCAGGCCTGCGGGCATCAGTATCAGTGTCTTTGAGAATCAGTTATATCTGCGGGTATCAGATTCAGTGTTTTGGGGCAGTGATTTTGGGGAATAGTGATCAGTATTAGAGTACAGCTGTTCAGCTATGCCTGTGTTTGTTTTGTTTGGGCTGAAATGCTGCATGTTTTCTCTTTAGGGGGTTCAGAGATTCGAGTACAGAATAGCCAGTGTTCTCCCTCGCTGAGGCAAGGCAGATATCTGATCCGTCAGTCACCGTTCAAGATCAGCGGACTTATGACGACCCAAAGCTCAGAGGAAATTGTGGTTATGGCAGCCGCGTTTGACCAAGGGATTATCTTGCAGGATGAGACCAATGTTGATGTACCGCATCTGCCCAGGTCGCCTGCTGCACACCCGATCTGGACTATCCAGTTGTATCAGGCTCGTGAGCCCACCCCGTTTGAATTAATGGAAATGATCGGCGACCTCCAAAGATCCGTGGCCGATCTAGCCTATGGAATGTCGGCTTCGCCACCAGCTGCACCATATACCGAGAATTTCATACCACAAGAGCCCCCGCTACTGGGACGAATTGTGATCGAGCTCAACCAGCCTTAGGCTGTCCCAAGCTATGGCAATGACATGTCAACAACAACCGGGCTTCGCTCTGATATAGCAACCCAAACCCTCGATCAAGCTGAGGCTAGAGGTAAGAACAAAGTGGGAACAGATGCTGATCCCGTTGAACAACTGTTGTGGGTAGTCGAGGCTTTGAAAGCTAGGGGGATGAATAAGCAGCAAGTACTCGCAGTCGTGGCTAAGGCTGTGGATGATGCTTTCCCCAGTCCAGCCGAGGGCAGTTTAAGCCAGGCGGAAAATCGGGATAGGCCCCGTCATGCCAGAGCAGTTCCTTCTGCTCCCAACCCTGCACTAAGAAAAGATCAGAAAGCCAAGGTAGTGCCTGCTGACCCTTTCGCTAGTGCGTCTAGCAAGAACCCTCAAACTTCGAAGTATTTGCCTCGAGGGCGCAGAGTCTTTCATGCCCTTTACATGCCTTTGTCTAGGGCATTTTAAATGTTGGCTAAAAAGGGGCATCTTGAACCTCTCGAGCCTCAACCTCTCCCGAAGAATCTCCCTCTCTCACATGATGCTACCTTGTACTGCGCGTACCACCAACAGTCCGGTCACAGCACCGATGGTTGTTTTCGCCTTTATCATGAAGTGCAAGATTTGATCGACAATGAGGTCATCCTCCTCCCTACCTCAGCAAAGTCTATTACCACTGAGCTGCTGGACTTCGAGGATACTGCGAGTTTGTGATCAGGGGTTGGACCACCCGTGGGCGGCGCTCGGTGCATTTTGGATGTGGCGTCTGGCACGCACATTTGAGCATCTGCGAATGCCAATTTTTGTGGTTTCTGACTTAGGTGTTGAGTCTGTTCGATGGTCTTGTTTTGAGTCTGTCTCTTTGTTTTGAGTCAGTCTTTTTGATTAAGGGTCTGTCTTGTCGCGTCAAGTTAGTCCCATTGTATAGAATGTCAGGTGATCCCGGAGTTGTTGTCTTGAACACCCTTTTGTTTTGTAATTACCCTTTTGTTTTCTTTTGAGTCTGTCTCTGCCGTGGAGCCAGTTGCAACTAAAGAATCTGAATGAAACAGTTGTGGCTATCATGTTTCCGTGCTTACTATTATTTTGAGCTAGTTGTGCCAGAGGATTTGAATGGAACAGCAGTACATTCCACCTGCTCTCTTGTGCCCTGAAAATCATTGCATTGACTTAAGTTTTTCAAAACCTTTTTGAACACTGCAGTGAAAATGAAGGGGAAGGAATTCCCCAGGATTTGCAAAACTTTGATCAAATTAAGAGAAAGAGAGGCATGCTAAGCCCTTAATGATTGAAATCATGCTTGTCAGCGTGAGTACTGAGAAGGATCCTGCCTTGATCCAGATTGGTTCCACACTATCTTCAGTGCGAGCGATTTGTCTCTTTCTTAAAAACTTTCAAAAACAAAATATTTTGCGCAGTCCTGCGAAGATCTATGTGGAATCGCTCTTGAGATTGTGCAGCTTAGGATCGCTCTCAGCCTCGAGACTTGAGACCTTGCTTTCAAACCTTGGACCTTGGGTTCAGACTGTTCAATGAACCGCGATGTAAGGCCCGTGTGGCCAGATTTGAAGCAGCCCTCGAACAATAGGCCCCAAAGTTAGATCAAGAAGATCAGACCTCACCAGAAGAAGCTCGCGGAGCTGAATCAGAAGCGCCCCTCGAACTAGGGGCAAAAATGTCCGTTGTACTCGAAGAGCCGAAGATGGGTCCTTCAGCAAATCAATACAACAGCCACTCTCCTGGATACGGATGGCTTCAAAACCCTAAAACCGTTTGGCATGGACTTGTTACACTTTTACCCTTTGAGAGGCTCACTGGGCCGAAAACCCGGAAGGGCGAACCAGGCAAAAGTTAGAGCAAGAGAAAAATACAAAAAAAGAAAAAAAAAAGAAAAAAAAGAGAAAAATACAAAAAATGCAAAAGAAAAGAAAAGGAATGAAATGATACAAAAAAAAAAAAGAATTGAAAAGAAAAGAAGAAAAACATAGCTCGCAAGGTCGAAAACTCGCAACGGGTGTCCTTGGCAAAAGTTAGAGCGTAAAAGGAGAGGTTAAATACCCGAGTGTACCTTAACCCGGAACTACGTAAGGCTTGACTCCCATGTTTGGGATACGTAGGCAACTTCATCCTGAAGTCCAGCCACCAACACTTTCAAAGTGACTGTGTCCATATATTGGTTTTGACCATCCTCGTCTTCTCTGTATCCGAGAGTTCAGTTGCGATCATCACTAATGAGAATTGACTGCAGTATGCTGCGGCGTTATCCAGACAAGGGGAAACTTTCCGTTGCCATGAGTCGCTGTTCAAACCAGGGGCAACTTTCCGTTGCTGTGCAGCTCTTTTCAAGCAAGGGGCAATTTTCCATTGCCTCCGATCCGAGGTTGCGTATCTCGAGAGCAAGTTCTGTGCTCGCTGAGCATTGACCATTTTCAAAAATAGTTTTTGAAAATTTTTACTAAGGTTGACTATTTTCTCGAAAACTATTTCATTTTCCAAAACTGGACCATTTTTCTTGGACCCAAAAAAGGAAAATTTTCAGTGCTCATAGCCTGACTTGCATGATTTTCAAATAAAAAATCGAACAAGTATGTTAATTTAACTCTCATCTTGGTCAAGACTGTTTTAGTAGAAAACCAAAACAAAAAATGGTCAAAATGATGAACTAGGGGCACAGTTGAGTCAATGCTTCCTGTCTTTCCCCCATCGCCAGCATACTTGCCAAGAAGGCACAACTGAAGCTGTCAGTAAAAGGGCTCAAAGCCCTCAACCTCCTCCAAGCAACGAGGTATCAAACCAAGTGTGAAGCACGAATTAGAATGGGTCAAGATACTCCTTTCCCTTGTCTGGGGCATCGACCAAACGCCACCAGAAGAAATAGCCGCGAGCTAACCATATCGGGTGTGAACCCACAATTTCTCATTCATCCATCGAACACCCCGGGGAGGGATAAAAAATGAGAGAAAAAAAGAATAGAGAGGTGAAAGTTGAGAGAAAAAGTGAGCCAAAGAGTTTTGAGAGAAATCGAGCCTGAGAGCCGAGTGATGTGAGAATCACACAAATGAGGAAGGGTGGGAAACAATACCCAGAGAAACTGGCTCCTCGTGATCTGAGGTCCCTCGTCTTCGTTAACACGTCTGTATGTCATGTCTTTTGTTTTGTTTACCTCAACCTTTGTTTTGAGTCTTTTCCGAGTGTGTATCGTTGTGTTTAGGTTGTTTACCTTTTTTGTTTCCTCTGTCGCGTCTTTTTCACTGAGTTCCGTTGTAGGCTCAATACCCTGGTTTGAAAAACCCTTTTTCAATCTCAAAAATTTTAATCATACTGTGCTCAGAGTGCTGTGCCATTCTCCATATTTATGCAAAGCAAAAAGGAAAGGGAAAATTTGGGGCATCTGAGTGTGCTTCAACTTCAGCCGATTCTACCTTTGTATTCCGTCTTGTCAGATTGGACTATTTGTTTAGGGTTTGCCGTGTGCAGAATAAACAAAATGGCCTGTATGCAGATTAATCCCCAACAGAGTATGAGCCGAGTATTCGGGCTGAGCAGTGGGTCGTTTAAGTTGTTTTGCTATTAGCTGGTTCATTACCGGGTTATTACAATACAAATGTTTGATTTTCAGACAGGAGATCAATCTCATTTACATCGAGGTGTAACATGATGCAATGAAATATATAAAGTGTACAAATGTAACAATTTTTTTTTTTTAGACAAAAAGCTTTGTTTCATTTCATCATCTTTTTCGAGTACAAAGTTTCGAAAAACAACAAAACCTGTCTGCGGCAGTACAAGGTACTCTAGCTACCAGCAAAAGTAAAGAAAAAAAAAGAAAAGCAACAAAATCTGGGTCAAATGTCTCAGGCCTAAGGGTCTATCCTCGTCCTCTTCCTGGATGAAGGTCCAGGAGCATCATCAGCAGCGCCGTCATCTGAGCTTGAGTCAGTGCCATCTCCAGTCTCCTCCTCAGATGCCTCCGCCTCCGCCTCCATCTCCGCCTCGGACTCATCGTCATCGGAGACTGGTGCCCGTGAGCTACTCCCAACATGAGTGCGTCCCACCTTGGTGCAGGGGTATACTCTGCCCTCTCCATCTCCCCCTCAAACAGGAATGGATGGTCCAGCTGGAGCACCTCCTACAATAGGAATCTGGGAAGGATGCTGAAAAGTACAAATGGCAAACGCATCAGTATGCCACAGAATGCAGTGTATGAATACAGTGTGTGAATACTGTGAGCAGTGTATCAGTGCCGAATGTAGTGTATGAATACAGTGTGTGAATACTGTGAGCAGTGTATCAGTGTATGAGTACAATATATGAATGTCGCGGGTAGTGCTGTGAACAGTTTATGGGCTACAGTATGTCAGATGCCGTGAGGGTAGTGTATCCAGTGTTGTGTTATGCATCAGATTGTGTGAAACAGTTTATGTATGATTTGAGATCGCGGTCAGAGAAACATACCGGAATGCTGTAAATTGCCAGAAGGTCGAGGCTCTGCTGGAGCATCCCCATCACCGAAGCAGTCAGCTCCAGGGACTGGCGAGTGTACTCAGAAGAGGCCTGCAAAAGTGTTAGAAGCATCAGTATTCTGCGGAATATCAAACGAAATAAAATGAAATGACTGTGCAAGATGCAAAATGCAGTAGTACATACCGGAGGCAAGCCATAAAACCAGACTAGCTCGTGGTCCACCGGAGGGGGAGCAATGGGAATCTGGTAAGTCGCCCCACCCCATCCTCGGCATGTCATCGTCACGGGCAGTGCTGGCCATCCTCGATGTCCCTGCCCCTGCTCTAGCTACCGGCGCCGTAGGTCCCCCCTTCTCAGCTCGGCGGCCACCACTCAAAGGCCGCATGATATCCGTCCTGACGTACTCTGAGTAGTCACCTATGCCTCTAAAGCGTGTCGCGTCCCAGCCGATCGTATAGTCGGCCATCTGCTCAGGAGTGAACCTCTCCGTGTCCCTCATATGCTCAAGAGGGTGAACCAGGACTATCTACTCTGACAAACCCAGGGTCTGGCGCAAGAAGCGCTCACCCAGGTACCAGGCCCGATAGACCGGGCCCTCCAGCAGAAGCCTGAAGCGGGCAGTCTCCTCCGCACCGGCAAATCGATCCTGAATCTCAGCTGGCAATAGAGCCCAAGGCTGCCAGGTGATCTGTTAACGAAATACAGTTTGTTATTTGCTGTTATGGAAAATACAGTGCAAAGTGAGGCTTAAATGAACTGCAAGTTCTAAACATACCTCTGCGAGGGTGATGGTAAGTAACGGCAGAAGAATATGAACGTCTCTCGGGGTCTCCGCACACACCTCACATCGAAACGGCGGGAGAATGGAACGCCGAGAGGGGTCTCCACATCAGGCACTGGGGCAAGTCTCGGAAAGTAGGCGTAGACCCACAACTACAGAGCAAATACCAGTATGCTTATCAAATAAAGAAGAATGCAGAATAAAAGCAGAAATAGCAGGGCAGTGTATGGTACAGTGTATTGTGGCAGAGTGTACAGTGTGTGCAGTGTACAGTTAGTGTAAAGCAGAGTATATGTGTGCTGTGTGTGCAGTATACAGTCAGCGTGAAGCAAACCACAGTGTGTGCAGTGTACAGAGTATAGGAAATGTAAAGGCAAAAATGTAAAACAAAGAAAGAGATGTACCTCCCAAGCTCGCCAGTAACCTCCGAGCAACTGCCCACTGCAACGGGAGGCTGAGCTCATGTACCCGTAGAGTGTGGCCAAGGCTGCTCCACCCCAGTCATAGCATGGGATCCTGGTCACGTCCACCAGAGCGCTCAGCAAGCAGAGGGGCACGGTGTTCGCCCGATCGGCTAAAATGGTCGTCCCCAGCAGAAACATGAGGAAGTCGCGTGCGTACTGCTCCTCCCCTGCCCGAGTGGTCGGCGTCTGATATCGGAATTGGCTCTCAAACCACGAATATTGCACATATCCTGCCCGAGCGAGTGGCGGCTGAGTGCCAAGCAAGTGTATCTGGGCAGCGTACCACTCATCCATCTCTATGTCGAAGGGGATCGGATCACCCCCTACCTCGATGCCGGTGAGCATCAAGAAGTCATAGGGAGTCATCGTCATGTCTCCCGCGACAGAGAGGTGGAATGAATCAGTGGTGTCCCACCACCTCTCCGCTAGAGCAGCAAGGAGAGGTCTGCTCGCAGTAAGCCGAGAAAGTCCTCTGCAGAAGGCGCCGAAACCCGCCTGATCGACAATGTGACGGACTGCGTCTGGTAACTCTATGTACCAATCCCTGGAGGCAACATTCCCATACCCGTGGATAGTATGGGAATCTCCCTGTTCAAAAGCAAATAGTTGCGAAGCAATATAAACTGTACAGTTTTGAAGAGCATTCAGAATTGGTGGCAATATAGTGTGCGTACACGTTTTCAAGCTCAAACAAACATCGGGTGCCAGTGTGCTAGCAGGGAACTACAGCATATGATGTGTCAGTGCGTTTGAGTGGTTCAGTACAGATATAGCATGTGTGCACGTGTTCAGATTCAAATAGGTACCGAGTGCCGGTGTGCTTGCAGTGAACTACAACATGTGATGTGCCAGTGTGTTTGAGTGGTTCAGGGCAAATGCAGTGTGTGTGCACGTGTCCAGATTTAAATAGATATCGAGTGCAAGTGTATTCACAGTCAACTACAACATATAATGTATCAGTTTATCCGAGCTAAGCAGTTAAAGAGCAGGATCAACTATGGCAGTTAAGTGTTCTACATTGCGGAAAATAAAATGGGGGAGAGTATACCTCGGAAGCGCCATGTGATAAATGTGACTCCAGCTCGCGCAGGAGAAGCTCTGGAGGCACCGTCCTATCAAAACTCCGGAACTGGCAAAGTTCGTCCGGAGGAAGTATGTGAATCATCGGCCGGTAGGTCGCCAGGTCGAACGGGCGAATGCTCAAGGGCAGGAGCTCGGCCTCGGGATCTATCTCATGATCTGGGGGAGTCCCGCCCCATGGAATATTGTCAGCCATCGCAAAGAAAGTGTGAAAATGGCTGGGAGAGGGAAAACTGGGCGAGAATGTGAAAAGTCAACGGAAAGTCAACCCCGAGAGGGTGGGAAATGGCTGGAAAAGCCAAAGTGTGGAAAAAGACACAGAAATCAAGAAAAACTCAAGGGAAACAAGCCCCGAGTGGTGGAAATCGCAAAAGCGACACCGAAACGAAGTTCCAATCGGTTCAAAATGTTCGAAACGCGAAGGCATACGCGAATCGAACAACGAAACGGGGCCGAAAACACAAGAAAACAGGAGAACGAAGGAAGAAAAATATTGTAGAGAGAGAGAGGAAGAAATTTCGACCAAGGAAAAGTGCGAAATATAGGGCTAGAGGCCTTATATTTAAAGACCTGAGGCCAAAAGACCAAACTGTCCCGATTCAGGCATGTTTGGCCGGTCGGCCAAATATTTGGCCGGTAGATTTTTCTGATGGCCGGTAGACAGCCGGTGACCTCCCATGATGGCCGGTGAGCCTCCTACAACCTTTTTGGATCATAAGTGTAGTTTTGGGGCCTTCAATTGCTCAAGACAGTGCAAGAAAGTGCATTTCCGAAGCTTAGCCGATCTCTGTTTCGTCCTCAGACCATGTCTTCTGTGCTTGGCACCTGAATACGGATGCGGTGTATTCTTTTTGTATCCTTTTGTCTCTTTCAAGATTCGAAAGTTGCCCCCACATGCATTGTCTTGCATTTGCATACCTTACTTGCATTGTTTTGCACCTTAAATACGCCAGGTCTGGTGAGACCTTAAACACACTCAGTCTAGGAGATCCTAAATCCTCGAAAGGTGCAAGACCTTTGGTTTTTGCATGCATACACACGTCATAACAAGCACAGCTTACATTGATGTGCACTGCTCACATGCGTTTTCATGCATCTCAAGCAACACATGTTGTCGCGCATTCGGGTCCACACGCATTACCATGCATTTCAAGCGACGCGCGTCGTCGCATATTCGAGTTCACATGCATTTCAAAAGCCGCGCATTGTCGCGTATTCCAAGATCATTTGCATTTTCATGCATCTCAAAAGCCGCGCGTTGTCATGCGTTTCAAAAACAACATGCATCATTTGCATTTCAAAAAAAAAGAGAGAAAACAGCAAAAACAACATGCATCATTTGCATTCCAAAAAAAAAAAACAAAAAAAATGAACATGCATCATTTGCTAAACACGAAAACAACAAAAATATGCATCACTTGCATTTCAAAAAGTGCATTATCATGCATTTTCCCTTCATCATGCATTGTCATGCATTCAAAAAAATAACAAATAGTGCATATGTCATGCATTGCATCGTAAGTAGTGCATATGTCATGCATTCATTATAGATAGTGCATATGTCATGCATCCCTTGTATACATGGCATATGTCATGCATTTCATTACAAATAGTGCATATGTCATGCATCGCTATAAATATCGCATTTACATCCATCCATTGCATAATTGTATATATTGCATTGTAGCTTGCATGCATTCATTGCATCACATTCATCTACGGCTTGCGCCTTTCCATGTTAAGATTGGTCTGGTATGTGCCCATACTTTTCACGTTAAAGCACAGTTCTGCATGTGTACGCGCATATTCCACTGCTGATATTGTGGTTTGAGGGTTGCGGCACCTTTTCTATGTTAGACGCGGTTTGTTTGTGTACATGCCTTTCCTAGGCAAGATCTGGTTTGGCCCGCGTGCCTTATTCGCCTTATCCATTGTATCCTACCTATCCATTGCATATTGTATATATTGCATTGTAGCTTGCATGCATCCACTACATCATATTCATCTACGGCTTACGGCTTTCCATGTTGAGCTTGGTCTGGTATGTGCCCATACTTTTCGCGTTAAAGCACAGTTCTGCATGTGTACGCGCCTATTCCATTGCTGATATTGTGGTTTGAGGGTTGCGGCACCGTTTCTGTGTTAGATGCGGTTTGTTTGTGTACATGTCTTTCCTAGGCAAGATTTGGTTTGGCCCGCGCGCCATATCCATTGTGTATATTACATTGTAGTGTAATTTGTTGCGTCCAGCATTTAGGATCATTGTTCTTTCATTAGCGGGTCATTCCCCACTTATGTCATTCCACCCAATTACTTGTTCTTGTGTCCGTCTACATCACTCATAGTTCTACATGTGTACGCGCCCATTCCACGCTGGTATGCTGGTTTGAGGGTCGCGACACCTTTTCTATGGTAGACGGACTTTGCATATCCATCAATCTATTTGACATTTGTGTGGTTTTGAACCGCTCATGATTAGGTCATGATTCAATTGCATTGCATATCGTTTGCATTGTTTATACATAGTTTTATATGTTTTGCATATTATTTGCATTGTTTTTACATTTGTTTTGTAATTTTGCATATCATTTGCATTACATTAGATTCAATCGCATATCATCGCACTGTTTGTGTACCCCTTGGTCTAAGGAGACCTTAAATCCTACATTCGCGTTGTCGCGCAGCTTTCGATTGCATTATTATGCATGTTGTTAACGATATTGTACCTGGTGAGTTTTCTTTCTCTTTTAGGCACGATATTGTATGTACGGTTCATTTGAAGCTGGTGCAACCAGACGAGCTACACAGGTATTGTATTCTCCGCGTGAAACGTAGCGAGAAGTACATAATTCTCTCGCACCCTCTTTGCATTATAATGTAGTTTGGTTGTGCTAGCTTAAAAACTGTTGCATTGTATGCGCTTCATTACAGCTTTTTTTTGCATGATCATAAGTTATGCTCGGCTTCTTGCATTGTGAGTTGCATTTTGCCCCTGCCTTTGGGCGCATATCTTTGCTTGTCTTGCATGTTTGTCTAAGTCTTCGGCCTTGTCAAAAATGGGTCGTCTCTGGGATTTGACACTCACTCTCGTCATTCTTATGACTTTCGAGTTCTGTCAAAGAGGGGCAACTGTAGACACTCCATTTTTGACCGTCCTCAAGACTTGGACGTCACTGTTTGAACACTCGGTGATCATCCATGTTTGTGTCCGCCTTGAGTTCCCGGAGGCCTCGGCTACATGCCTTGCCTCAGGATCTCTCGACTTGACTGTTTTGTGTTTGGTTTTGCACCAAACACTTGTGTTTTTGCTTTGAAGGGGAGGGAATGGCTTGTTGGCCATCCCCACACTCCACTGGTCATGGCTTGAGGCCACCGGCTGTGTTTTGTTGCCATCGGCCAAATGTTTGGCCGACCGGAACTCTAGATGGTCGACTGGCCTTCTATTTTGGTCAAATTGCATTTTTGACTGGCCGACCACTGTTCATCTGCTTTTGCATATATTTGTATGCCAGCTGTGCTAGCTGGCATACACTTTGTTCCCCTCCATACACGTGTATGGAGGGATCTCCCTCTTGACTAGCTTACTTGAGAAGCTTTGCAAAAGGGAAGCTCTCTAAGAGGAGGCCTCTTCTCCCTCCATTAGGGTTACAAAAAAAAGCCAGAGGAGTTCTGATATTAGGGTTAGGTCATAGTGTCTCTATCCTATCTTTATATTTCTCTCTTTTTTGCCTTGTGTGTGTTTTTGTCTTACTTTTGTGCACAAACACCTAGTTCTACACCTTCTCTTGGTTGCTGAGGGGCCAGAGGGCTATTCTTAGTGTTCTTGACTGGTTTTGAGCTTTGAGGACCAGCTGGAGCATCATTCTTGAAGAAGGTCAACAAGGGTAAGAACTTACCCCTTTTTACCCCATATTTGCATAGTCTTTTTGCCTATCTTGCGACTATTTTTAGACTTTGTGTATAACATATAAAAGCCTTATTTTTTCCTGCTCTAAATAGTTGTTTAAGGGTGTTTTAAGCTTTGGGGTTGTTTGACCCCTCTTAGGCCTTGTTAGGCTTTATTTTTGTGCCATTTTGGTGAGCTCCGGGACCACCTTGTTTCGCCCTTCTCACCACTGAAATCTTGAGGGATTTTAGTGGTGAGGATGGTGGTTTAAGGTCCTAAGAAGGAGAGGGTCACCCCCTCTCCTTGTTGTCCTTAAAAAGGGCCATTTTTGCCTCATGTGTAAGCACCTAGTTTAGGTCCATGTTGGCCATGCCTTAACTGTTATTTGGTAATATTTTTCCATATATTACCTCTGTTTCATGTTGGTTTAAACACACCTCGCATGCTTAGCATACTTGTCTTGCAATGCCATAAATTTGCCTTAAGATGCTTTAGGCTTTGACCCTTGTTCTAGCATAATTTTGGCCAAGCTTTGTGAAGCTTTTGTGTATGTTTTAATGTGCTTTATATCTGTTTTCAGTTGCTTTGGTCATGCTCAACATGCTTTGTATAGTCCCTTTGCATTCTAGCTTGTAGGCCTTGAATGTGTGATGTCATGAGCATACTTTGCTTGCTTTAATTAGTTGGTTTGGCACCTCTATTTTATGCAATTTCAGAGTTTGGTATGCTTGCCATATGTCCCTGATCATCTCTTTTAAGTGTGTTTAAAACTTGCCTTTTGATGCCTAAGTGATGGACCATGTTTGCATGCATGCTTGTATGTGCATTTGGCCCCCATTTCCTTAGCATTGGCCACTGTTTTGGGCCTAGTTGGAGGCTGTCCAAATTGGTATAAATCCATTGTTTGCATGTTGTGGCATGCTTGCCTTGTATGTTGTCACACACTTGGCCTATTGCCTGTGTTGCATGCTTGAATCATAGTGCATTTGGCATGCATTCTCATCTTTGTTTTGCATGTCTGCATGTTGGCATTGCATCTTGCATGCTCAATTAGCTTGCATACTTGTTATATGCTTCGCATGCTTGCCACATGTTCATGTTGCATACTTAGCCTCCATGCCTAGGTTGCATTGCATTGGACATGCATGCCTTGCCTCTTGAAATCAAGTGATAGAGGTTGGGCCTTTATGTGCTTATTTGATTTGCATTTCATTTGACATGAAAATGCACAACTTGGTCCCTTGTGCCATCACGTATTGAAATGCACGATTGGTGGTCTGAGAACCAAGAACCATGTCCCTTTGAGTCATAAACATGATAGGGGATGTGTTGGTGCGCACATTTGCTTGAAATGCATTGCCATGCCCTGTTTTGTCCACTGCTGCTGTCGAAACAGGATTCTGCAAGAAGCTTTGGCCGGCCGGCCATCTATACTGCCGACCGACCAAATATGGATGGCCAATAGCCCAACAAATGGTCGATGGCCATCTTGCTATGGCCGGTGATGATTTATCTTGGCCAGTGGTGTTCCCCAATGCCCAGAGAGTGTTCCTTGGGGATTGTGACATTCTTAGAGGAGCAGAGCAGGGGAAACAGAGGCAACATGTGTCATGGCAATGGATTTCCGAGCAAAGCGAATCCGAGCATGCATTCATCCCTCTTCCCGAGGCTGTTTTACTACTTTAGTAGCTTAGTTAATTTGTTTAATTAATTAAGGGTTTGTAATATTTAATTAGCTAGAGTAATTAATTACTTATTCGGTTTGTATTTATTCTTTTGGTCCCTCCGAGCGAGGGCGAATTTGTAATAAGTGTGGGTGCTTGTGTGCATGTCTTCCAACCCCCACTTCTTTCTCCCTTTTACTTACCTGCTTTTGATGGTTAGCATTAGGTCATATTTAAATTAGCATACCTTATGCTATGCATGCGTGCATCCATACATTTGTCTTGTATACACCGGGCTCGGCGCATCATACTAACTGCAGTGTATTTCAATTCCAAGTTGAATACGTGTTAGTTGTAGCATCATCATATGTCATCTTAGAATAGTCGAGCCTATTGTAGTTGCATTTTGCATGTGTCGCATTAGGCACTTAACATGAACTAGGATCATGCATATGATTACTAACTAGTTCATTGTTTTGGCACGGAGTACTAGGTGAGCATTTATGCTTTAGCATCTCGCATGAGTGTGAATATTAACATGACAGCATGCTTACCATGAGGCTATTTGCTTATGTGATATAACTGCTTGAATGCCTGTGAATGGAGGTTGAATTACCTAAATTGGAATAATGCATTAAAACTGTGAGTTTTAAGCCCACTAGATAGTGGCAAAACCATCTTTTCTAAAGCCCACTTGAGGGTGGCAAAACCTGCATTTTAGCCTACTTGCGAGTAGCAAACCATTTTCAAAACAAACATGTAATGTTTGGTTCCAATTTAGGCAATTTGGTCTATACTTGTTTGTTGTACGCATAACATAGTAATTCTAGGCTAACAACCGGAATAAGAACACATAATGCTTTCAAAACAAGATATCACGGTTAGTAGAGGCCGATCTTTGATCGGGTGAGAGGGGGTGCTCATAGCTGACCTTCCCCAATCATATCCAAGTTCCCGAGCCGAGGCAACTTTGGTGATTACAGACACGTGGCCTTTGGCAACGAGTCAGGGTTTCCTAAATTTCCCCAAAAATAAAATATTTAGGTGGCGACTCTGTATCTGGCAAAGCAGTCCATGTTTGGCACTTCTTTTCTAAAAAAATCTGTTTTTCTCAAAACGATTTGCCGAATTTGGACTCTTTGGTTCAGATTAAGAACCGTGACAATTTGAGAGTCCTGAACTGTGGTGAACCCAATATGAACAAAACGGGACTCATCCTTCCGGGGCGTTCGGGGACGTCTACAGGAGTACGCTGTAAGTATTTATGCTTTAGCATCTCGCATGAGTGTGAATGTTAACATGACAGCATACTTACCATATGGCAATGTGCTTATGTGATATATCTGCCTGAATGGCTATGGGTGAAGGTTGGATTGTTTGAGTTGGAATAGCTCATTGTAAATCCGTGTTTTAGCCTACTCGTGAGTAGCAAATTTCAAACCATTTTCCAAACAAACGGATATGCGATACTTTGTTCCAAATTAGGCGATCTAGTCTATACTTTTGTGTTGTGCGCACCACATCGTAAGATTAGCTAATTAATCGGAATAAGAACACATAACGTTTTCAAAACAAGATATCATGGTTAGTAGGGGCCGATCTTCGGATCGGGCAAGCGGGGGTGCTCATAGCTAACCTTCCCCAATCGTACCCAAGTTCCCGAGCCGAGGCAACTTTGGTGATGACGGACACGTGGCCTTAGGCAAACGAGTCAGGGTTTCCTAAATTCCCCCATAAAAAAAATATTTAGGTGGCGACTCTGTATCTGGCAAAGCAGTCCATGTTTGGCACTTCTTTCAAAAAAATCTGTTTTCAAAAACGATTTGCCGGATTTGGACTCTTTGGTTCAGATTAAGAACCGTGACAATTTGAGTCTGAACTGTAGTGAGCCCAAATAAACAAAACAGGATTCCCTCCCGGGACGTTCGGGGGACGGCTACAAGGAGAAGCTTCAGTACAACAACCTATCCACATCAGTGCTTGGTGGAGCATAGACTTCCAATCAAATATCATTCCTGTGATCAAGAAAAATGGCAAATTGAGGGTATACATTGATTTCAGATATTTGAATTGGGCAACTCCAAAAGATGAGTACCCCATGCCTGTAGTAGATCTGTTGGTGGATAGCTCAGTAGATGGATGGACACTCTGGCTATAACCAGATATGCATAGTAGAGAAGGATGTTTACAAGATAGCTTTCAGGTGTCCTGGGAATATTAGGACCTTTGAATGGGTTAAGATGCCATTTGGGTTGAAGAATGCTGGGCAACATATCAGAGGGAAATGAATACCATCTTCCATGATCTCATCAAAGGGTGCTTGGAGTGTTACACTAATGATATTATGGTAAAATCTCAATCCATGGAAGAGCATCTGGTCTATGTAACAGCAGCCTTCGAAAGAATTTGAAAATTGAAGTTAAAGCTGAATCCACTCAAATGTGCTTTCGGTGTATCAGTTGGAAATTTCTTGGGGTATATAGTACACAAGAAGGGAATACAGATTGATCAGAACAAAGCCAAAACCATCATTAAGGCCAAACCTCCATCAAGTAAGAAAGACTTACAAAAATACCTTGGTCGAGTTAGTTTTCTTCGAAGAATTATTTCTAACATTGGTGGGAAAACTAAATTTTTTTTTCTTCTCTGTTAAAGTCAAAAAATGAAGAAGAATTTATGTGCGCAACAGAGCATCAAGTTACTTTCGAAGGAATAAAAGCCTATTTGGCTAAGCCTCCAGTGTTAATGCCACCAAGAAAAGACAGACCTTTGAAATTATACATTATTGCAGCTGAAGTCATTAGGAGATTTTCTGGCTCAGGATAATGAAGAGGGCAAGGTGCAAGTAGTCTATTACCTTAGTAGGTTTTTAAACTTTCGTGAATATAAATACTCAACTGTTGAAAAGTTGTGTTTAGCCTTGTACTTTGCAGCAATAAAATTAAGATATTATCTTTTACCTACTGTTGTCTTGGTAATTGCAACCACAGATTTGGTTAAGTATATGTTATATAGACCTATATTAAGAGGAAGAATGGACAAATGGGTTTCGCTTTGTCAGAATTTCATTTGGAGTATGTCCCTCAAAAGGCAGTAAAAGGTTAGGTATTGGCCAACTTCTTAGCTAATAATCCATGTCAAACAGAAAATCAGGAAATAATAGAACTTGACACAGTGGATTTGGAGCCATGGCAGATGTGGTTTGATGGATCAAAGGCTAATGGTCTAGTGGGAATTGGTGTTGTGATTAAATCACCACAAGGGGCAGAAACCACACATGATTTCATAATTGATGAGATTACCTATTCTAATAATCAAGCTAAGTATGAGGCCTTGGTTATGGGACTTGAGATACTTATTAGTTTACAAGCTCATGTAGTTGACATATTTGGAGATTTCCAATTGGTAATTAATCAAGTAAAAGGGATCTTTAAATGTCAAAGTGCAAGCATGTTGCCATACTATGTTGATGTTGTACATTTTCTTTCCCATTTCCAAGTGGCAAATGTAACTTACATCCCAAGATTCATGAATCACAAGGCTAATGATGTGGCCTAGAAAGCTTCGAATTTTAGAAGGACGGATAATGCTCAAATAGACATGAGCCAAGCAAAATACCAAAAGCTGATACCACCTTTAGCAAAACGAGGTATATTGGTAGAAGCCAATTAAAATGACTTGGAAGAGCAGGATTGGAGACATCCAATCATTTAGTATTTGACTAGCCCTTCTTCGAAGGCCAGTAGAAAGCTTAAACTACAGCCAATGCAGTTCATAGTGTATGGGGATGCTTGTTATAAAAAAGGGGCAGATGGTCTTCTATTAGAGTGCTTGGGACCAAAAGAAGCATTGACTAACATGGCCGAGATATATGAAGGCATTTGTGGTGCTCACTAGCCTGGTGTTAAGATGAGATGGTTTTCTTTTAAAGGAATTCTTATTACTGGCCAACCATCTTTAAGGATTGCATAGAGTATGCAAAAGGTTGCGAAACATGCCAGAAGCACGGTATGATAAGAAGGTAGATCAGTTAGAGGTGATTGACTTCGTCAAGGAATTAATTCACAGGTTTGGTATTCTATAGACCAGGGGTACTCTCAGAAGGTAAAGGGGTGACTAGGACTCTTAGGGTTGTGAAAGTAGGCAGAGGTGAGGTGGTGGTCACCAGGGACCAGTTTAGGAACTCAATAGGATTAGGAGAGGAGGAGGAGAGGATGATTGACAGATCAAGCCTCAAAGGAATTAAGGAAGAGGCCATAGAGAGTATAGAGGCAGGGGTTTGAAATATCATTTGCAGAGACTCTACACTCATTGGAAAATTGATGTCCACTTTTCCTTTTCCTTTCAGGGCCTCTTTTAAATTTGTAGGGCTCATGAATGATCTTTCAGTTCTCTGTGGAAAGAAAGGAGAAGGCAATGAAGAAGGTATATGCAGGCTAGTTGTTGCTGCATATCGACAGAAAAGAGGTGTAAAGGCAGTGCTAAAGGAATATACCAAAACAAGAGGTATTGTAAAGGGACAAAGAAAATTACCAATAGCTGCAGTAGTAGTAGCTGTAAACTGCGAATGGTGTAATGTTCAACAACTTTACTTTTCCTTGCAGCATCCTTCTGTGCTACCTCAACAGCAGTAACCTCTTCCCTTGAAATCTTTTACTGCCTCTTCTTCTCAGATCTCTGAAATACAATGACCTCATTAGCCTGTTCTTTCTCTACTGCCTTGGTAGCGGCTTTGTGAGCAAAGTCCATAATAAGCTAGGAAGTGGGAGAAGCTGGCTTCTTTCTCCTTTTCAAGGGAGCCTTTTTTTTTTTCTCTTCTTCCTCTTCCTCTGAGGGGACCTTAGGTGCCTTTTCCAGAAGCTCAAGCTTGAGTTAGGTCATTCTTTTCTACTATTTGCCCTTTAGTGTTTCCAAGGCTTGTGCTCTCTCAAGTGAGGCTTCCTGCGAAGCTTCTATACTAGTAAAAGAAACACTGAGTAGAAGAACAGTATAAAGGAAGGGAAAAGAAAGTCAAAAGAAGAGGTAAAGCTTGTACCCTTTTTAAGAGAGGCCCTGGTGATTCTAAGTACAGGAGCAAGAGCAGCAGGGCCAGAAGCAATGGTGATACTGGTCTATGTAGTTATGGCTTTCCTACCTTGGCATGGCATGTTCAATTCTTTCAAGAGCTCTAACGTGGGAGTGGCAAGCGGCACCTCCATGTTGGCTAACCACCAGTCTTGAAACCTCTTCATGGCCCCACTATGGCCTGTGAATGAAACAAATTCGAAGCTAGAAAAGTCTTTTGTAAACTTGGCTACTGCTTCATCCAAGTTGGATTTTGGCACTTCCAAGTTCCTGGTTTCGAGATCAAAATTGGGGAGGCTGCAGAGAGGGACAGGGATCCCCTGAGTAAGCCCAAACTGCCTTGCAAATTTGGAGGGGTAGTACACCTCAAAAATGCACTTGTAAGCCTTGGGATTCAGGGTGCCAATGAAGAGCTCCCTCAAAATCAAAATAGAGGCCCACATTTCCTGGTGAACAGACCTAGAACAAGTAGAATCAACTAAGAAGGCCTTCAACCATGCTAGCCCCACTATAGCATCAAAGGTGCAGAAAAAGGATGGGCGAATGGAGGTTGGTAGGTAATGGAAATAAGAAAAATAATGAGTGAAAATGGAGGGATATAGGGAAACTCTAGCATACTTCTCTCCGTAGGTGGTATGCTTTTGCACCAAAAATCTTAAGCTATGGGACTGAAAGTCAGTGAAATAGGCAAAAAGCCAGAGTTGGAGGACCCAAATGAGGCTCCTTTGATTAGGCTTTAGAGGCCTCTCACAAAATTGAGAACAAACCTTATATACATGGCCAAAAACGTAAAGGGCTGGGGCTATCATCCTCTTTAAAGCCAGAGCCTTGGCAATGGGGACAAATTTGGGCATTATCTTTTGAGAGGAAGTACAAAAAAGGAATTTACAAAGCCAATAGAGGATAAAAGAAAAGAGCTCACGGTCGATCACAGGACCTTCCCTTTTATTCTCAGATGATACAAAGTCACCATAAGAAGAATTCGAAGAAGGAACAAAAAAAGGAGACCTTAAGGTCTTGGTAGTCAAGACTGAAGAGATCACTAATGGATGAGAGCTCTAAAAGATGGCACATGTCAAGAATAGTGGGAGCCATCATACCACACCGAAATTGGAAAAAGTTAAAGGCAGGATTCCAAAAACAAAGACCAGTTGGGATAAGAAAAGGGCCTTCAGGAATTATGAACCTAAAGAGTCGGCCGACATCAAGAATACATAGGTCCTCTAAGTCTCGCTCTCGAGCTCCAACCACTCTGTCTTACAATTCTTTCCACTCAGTCTTTAACGTGGGCCAGTGACGATGAGGTCAATTAGCCCTCCAACCTCCCAGTTGAAACTCCTTTCATAGAGAAGGTAGTGGTCCTCCAAGCGTGGGTACCGGGGAGTGCAGCAAGAGCTTCCTTAAAAATGGGACCAAGAACATATTTCCCTTGCACATGGTGGCGAGGGATGAAGATCCTTCCATCAATCGCAGTTTCACCTTCTGGTGCTTTGTACTTGGCTATCTCATTATTGATACATCTCCTCAAAGCCATTGAAGGGGGTAAACGTTCAACGACTGGCATTTTTTAGGAAGAAAAAATAGCCATTGCTGAGGGATTGAAAGAAGAGTGAGAAAAATAAGAAGAGAAGAGTGAGAACTGAAGTGAGCAACAATGGGAGTAAGAGTAAAGAATGGACAAGCGAATAGGTAAGAGTGCGAGAAATTGTTACTTTATACCTTCTTGTCTAAGTTGCCCATTTAACCTAACAGGTCAAATTGGCCCAAGTTATTTGAGTTTTCCATTTGACCCACATGGGGTTAAGGTCTTTATTTTAAAAATCCTGAAAATAAATTTTGGACCTCCTATCAAGAAAATTTCCTTTAAAGCAACATCTTGTTACCTTCTAAGGAATGAAAATATGCTTTGAAATGCTGGACTGAACTTCAAAATGAATGGTTGGCTTCGATGCCAATATTTGCTAGAATGTTGAAACTTATACTTTAACTCGTATTGAGTTAGGATCTATTTTACAATTCGAAGGTCTTGGAGGTACATTCTTGGGCTTTCTACCAAGAAGATTTCCTTCGAGGGGGTCTTTTATTACCTTTTAGGGAAAGAAGGTGAGCTTTGAAGTGCTTGGCTTGGTTTTGAAATGAGTGGGTTACTTGGCCAATATTTGTTGATTTGTTAATAAGTTATAAGATTGAAAGACTTGCATATTAGCAAATACAAACCATGAAAGTGGCAGAAGAGAAACCTATGTTTTAACTTCAAAGGTGTGAAAGCACATTCTTGGACTTTCTACCAACAAGATTTCCTTCAAATAAGTACTTTATTACCTTTTGAGGAAAGAAAGTGTGCTTTGAAGTGCATGGCTTGGCATCGAAAGGAATGGATTACTTTGAATCTAGTATTTGCTGATTTGGTAATAAGTTTTAAGATTAATTGGCAAATGAAAACCATGAAAACAGCATAAGAGAAACTCATGTTTTTAATTTCAAAAGTGTGAAAGCACATTCTTGGACTTTCTACCAAATAGAGCCCTTCTCATTTTTTGAGGAGGAAAATTATGCTTCATAGCACTTGACCAGGCTTCAAAATAGATGGGTTACTTTGAAACTGATATTTGCTAAGTATGTGAACAAGTTTGAGGACAAAGACATGCATATTGACAAATACGAACCATGCAATTGGAACAAAGAAACCCAATTTTATTAACATGAACATTTACAATGAGAAGGCCTATTTGGCTACATTCTCAATCTCGTAAAAGTAAGGAATTGGCAAGGTTACAAGGTCATGCAATTTAGTCCAGCAAAATTCAATATAAACATGTTCTTTTTCCAACCTTTCCTTTATCCTATCTAAATAGGGCTTGTCTATGACGCCCCAATTTCTACTCTAAGGGTTAGGGTAACGTCACTAAAGACTCCTTTGGTCAATAGCCAGGTAAGATCCCAGGAAAATCGGAGGAGTCAATATAGCCTCCCTTCTAAGTCCAACCACCTTAGATAGCAAGCTAGCTTTTCGACAGATCTTAAGAGGTATTAACACAAGGTCTCATAAGTAACATGGAGATAGTCATAGGATTACAAAGATATATAAGCAAATAATAATTACAGTGTTTCAAAACTTAAATTTCAAAACGAGTTCCATTACTATTACATTCCAAAAAAAGCACGAACAGACTCATAAGCAAAATGGCTTCTAATTTCCTCTAAGGGAAACATAAGTCTTCAAATGTCTTTGGCTCTTCATCGGCCTCGTATGTTTCTTCCATAACTGGCATGAAATGCCATGAGCTTTGAATGCCCAATAATGCACACACTCCCCGTCCCTTTTTTTTCCCAATTCAATACACAATGGCAATTACAACAATGGAGAAAGAAACATGATATTCAAGAAAATAACAAAGGTTACAAGGTTAGTTGTTAGTAAACTAGAAATCACCCAAATAGACTTCGTCCTCCCAACCACAGGAATCGGACGTGGATTATTCGGTATGCCCCCTCTTTTGCTGCTTTGTTGCAGAACTTACCTCGGATGTTGTAGACGTCCCCGAACGTCCCGGGAAAATCCTGTTTTGTTCATTGGGCTCACTACAGTTCGGACTCAATGTCACGGTTCTTAATCTGATCTCGCAAAGTGAAATACGAGATTAATAAATCACCAAAGAGTCCAAATCCAGCAAATCGTTTTGAAAATTGATTTTTAGAAAGAAGTGCCAAACATGGACTGCTTTGCTAGATACAGAGTCGCCACCTAAATATTTTATTTTGGGGGAATTTAGGAAACCTTGACTCGTGCCTAAGGTAACGTGTCCGTCATCACCAAAGTTGCCTCAACTCGGGAACTTGGGTACGATTGGGGAAGGTCATGCAATGAGCACCCCCGCTCGCCCGATCAAAGATCGGCCACTACTAAACGTGATATCTTGTTTTTGAAAACATATGTGCTCTTATTCCAGTTTATTAGCCTAGAATTGCTACGTGATGCGCACAACATACAAGTATAGACTGGATTGTCTAAGTTGGAACAAAACATCTCATGTTTGTTTTTGAAAGCGGTTTGCTACTCGCAAGTAGGCTAAAATGCGAATTTTGCAACCCTCAAGTAGGCTTAGAAAACATGGTGATTTGCCACTCTTAAGCGGGCTTAAAACTCGTAATCAACGAATTGTTCCAATTCAAGTAATCCAACCTTCACCCACAGGCATTCAGGCAGTTATATTACATAACCAATTAGCCTCATGCCAAGCATGCTATCATGGTAGTCACTCACACACATGCAAGGATGCTAAAGCATAAACACTCACCGAGTACTTCAAGCCAAAACAGAAACTAGTTAGTAATCAATACATGATCCTAGTTCATGTTAAGATGGCTAATGCAACACATGCAACTAAGATAGGCTCGACTATTCTAAGATGGCATATGAGATGCTACAGATAACATGTATTCAACTCGGAATGGAAATACAATGCAGTTAGTATGATGTGCCGAGCCTGGTGCATGCAAGACAGATGAATGGATGCAAACATGCGAGCATAAGGATGCTAATTGAAACGTGCCCTAAAACTAACCATCGTAAGCTGGTAAATAAAAGGGAGAACGAAACGGGGGTTAGAAGACATGCATCACACACACGCACACTCATTACAAAATTTGCCCTCTCGACGGAGGGTCTGAATAAATAATACAAAACCAACAAGCTAACCTAAGCCAATCTAATTAAACTAGTTATTACACAACGAAATGAATAATAAGCTACAGCTAATTTTTACAAAACATCAACTAAGTAATGAGCATACAAACTAAATGAATGTGTGCTGCCTTAGCTCTTCTTTGAATGACAAAGGACACATGCATGTTTGAATTGCCTTGTTCGGAAATCCCTTGCGACGCCCCAACTCGCCTTTGTTTGCAATTGATCTCAGAAAATTGTACAAAGCTCCAGAGAGATGAAACTCCACCCTAGGAATCTGTGGGAAGGCGGCCGACCAGCTTATAGGCATGGGAGACCAACGGCCGACCACCTTTTGTGGTGGAAACCAAAAAAAGTGGTCGGCCTGCCAGTAAATCTGGTCGGCCGACCAGTTTCCTCTCCTGGTTTCTGGTTTTCTGCAACAAAGGGAAAGAGAGATGCACGACAAAGTATTTGCAACACATGTGTGCACAACCACTCTCCCCATCATTGCATAAGCTCAAGGGAGTGTAGTCATTGACCCTCGGGCCACCAATCATGCATCTCGATGCATGATGGCCGAGGAGTCGAATTACACGACTCAATGTGAAATGAATGCACACACAAGCACCTAAAGCCAACAACTCCGTCATGGGTAGTCAAAAGTGTCAGCGATCGGGAATTGCGGCACGTTTCATCACTTCAAGTATGAAATGTCCCTCTTTTCCCGTGTTTGAACTAACACCTATTCCAAACACAAATGCAAAGCAAGCATGGCATACACAATGCGACTCAAGTATGCAACTCAATGCAATATGACTTAGACATGCAAACATGCAAGGGATAAATATATAAGCATGCAATTAACATACTAGCATACACAATGCTATGAATTACATGGCATACACAATGCTCATGACAACTAGCATACACAATGCTATGAACTACATGGCATACACAATGCACAATGGACTTAAACCAAAATGGATAGGCCCCAGCCATGTCCAAATCAGTGGCCATAACACCAAGATAAAAACACCGAAATGTAAAGCATGCATTCACAGTGCATTAGCCAATCAAGTAGGCCAAAGAACATAACTCTCAAGAGTGCTCATGGAGTGATAAAAGTGGGAGTGTAACAACGCTAAGTGCACTGAAATGAAGTAAGAAATGATGTGTGGACGTCCCCCGAACGCCCCGGGAGGATGAGTCCCGTTCTGTTCATTTGGGGTTACCACAGTTCGGACTCGACTTGTGTCACGGTTCTTAATCTGAACCAAAGAGTCCAAATCTGGCAAATCATTTTGAGAAACAGATTTTTGAAAAAGTAGTGCCAAACATGGACTGCTTTGCCAGATACAGAGTCGCCACCTAAATATTTTAAAATGGGAGAATTTAGGAAACCCTGACTCGGTGCCGAAGGCCACATGTCCGTCATCACCGGAGTTGTCTCGGCTCGGGAGCTTGGGTACGATCGGGGAAGGTCAGCTATGAGCACCCCCTTTCGCCCGGTCCGAAGACCGGCCTCTACTAACCGTGATATCCGTTTTTGAAAACTTTATGTGTTCTTAAACCAATTGTTAGCCTAGAATTACTATGTCATGCGCGCAGCAAACAAGTATAGACCAAATCGCTCAAATTGGAATAAAAAAGCATTTCATGTTTGTTTTGAAAATGGTTTGCTACTCGCAAGTAGGCTAAAATGCAGATTTTGCCACCGTCAAGTGGGCTTTTGGAGAAGACGGTTTTGCCACTATCCAGTGGGCTTAAAACAAATATAGCTTTAACGCACTATCCCAATTTAAGCAATTTGACCTCCACCCACAAGCATTCAAGCAATTTATCTCATGTAAACACTTAGCCGCATGGCAAGCATACTATTATGGCAACATTCACACGCATGTTGGATGCTAAAGCATAACCACTTACATTGTACTCCGTGCCAAAACAATAAACTAGTTAGCAAATGTGCGTGTCCTAGTTCATGTTATTTTGCCTAATGCAACACATACAAGATGCAATTTTAGTTAGGCTCGGTTAACCTAAATATGGCATACGATATGCAACCAACTGATTCATGTATTCAATTTTGGAATTTGAAAATACGAATGCGGTTAGTATGATGTACCGAGCCCGGTGCATGTCAACAGATGCATGAATGCACGCATGCATATCATAAGGTATGCTAATTTCAAAAATGCCCTAATCTACCATCATAAGCAGGTAAATAAAAGGGAAGAAAGAAATGGGGATTGGAAGACATACACACACTCACCCACACTTATTACATGTTTACCCTCACTCAGAGGGTCCGAATTAATATTACAGTCCCAAATAATAAACAAATAAAATTATTACAAAACAAAAAAAAATATTCTAATTTAATTTAAAGGAAAGGTGGCGAAGGAAGGAAAAGGGTAGCCGCAGCCTCTGCCTCGGGATGCGCGAGTGATGCATGCTCGAATCCGCCTCGTCCGGAAAACCCGTACTGTACTCATGTCGCCTCTGTTTGTACTGCCTTGTCTTTCTGAAAATTGCCAAAGTACTGGAGCAAGTTCCTTGCGTCCTGCAGAGCACCACCGGCCGGACAGAATTACCACCGGCACTTCACAGTTCCCATCGGCACTTTATTGGATTCATCGGCACTCCAGATAGTGCCGGTCGGCACTAAATTCTGCCGGTCGGCAGAAACTTCCTGCAGAAGACAATTTGACAGCAAACAGAGAACAGACAGTGCATGATATGGAGTTCTTGGACACATGTAAGCATGGTCCTACTTCTTATCATATTTTGAACTCAAAGAAGCATGACCTTCAACCTTTGAGCCATCAATGGTGCATGATGACTCGAGGGATCAAATTTGCCACTTAATGTAAGGATGTATGCAACAAACAACATGAAAACCGAGGCCTTATCAAGTTGGAGTCAAAGGTCCCGATGACCGGGAATCGAGGCACATTGCATCACTTGAAGTATGAATGGTCCTTGATTCCCACACTTAGTTTGACACCCCAAACCAAGTAAATGCAATGCATGTAATGCTCAACAAGGCTCAAATGTATCATGCCACCAAGATGTAAAGCACAACAAGCATTATGCAACCAACATGACAAATGTATAATACCAAGCATACAAGATACAAACATGATGCAAACATGGACCAAATTGACCATGGGATTGATGTGCTACAAGGCTTAATGGAGCAACCATGCAACAAACATGGAGCAAACATGCAAGAGGGCTTAAAATGGCAAAGGGGCAGGCCCTCACCCTTCTCAAAACAGTGGCCAAAAGTGCTCAAAATGATGGACAATCAACTCATGTTAACAAGCAAACTTATGGTCCCAAAGTTAAGGCGCAAAAAGGAAACATTTCACCCTCATTAACATGACCACTCATGGCATGATTAAAGCAAAGCAAAAACAGAATTTGTGCATGCAAAATAGGACCCCAAAAACTCCTAATATGGCAGCTAAAATATCTCCCATGAAGGATATGCACTAAGGCTCATTCTTAGGCATAAGAGGACACACCCTCAAGGCATTAAAGAGGCCATGCATGCACACATACAAGCATGATTCTTGGACTAAAATGTGGTCCTTAGATGATGTTGAATCATGAGGGTAATCGCAAACGTACATGCTAGAGGTCAACATGCTCAAAGCTTTTAAGCCAAAATACAAAGCAACCTTAACACACATGTCAAGTATGACTAAATGGATAACCAATAAACCTTAAGCATGGAAAAACATCACTAAGAACTTCATGGAACTAAACCAACTCTCACAAGAATCATGGCCTAATCATGAGATGGACTCCTAAGCAAAATAGAGTAATACAAAGCAAGTATTACAAGCATACAAGGAGACACAAGTTTGATCAAAAACAGGGGTTACATATGATGTAAAATGCCTAAAGAAATTCTGAAATGAGGCCAAGAAACAACAAGCACATATGCTAACCTTTTGAGCCTAAAAAGCAAGGAAACAAAACCATAAAGGGAGAGGGGTGTCCCTCCCCTATGCAAGACTTCAAACCAACTTTTTAAACACCAAAAATGAACTGGTTTTTAGTGATGAAAAGATCAAAATGCTGAAGTGAACAAAACCTTATCAAAGAGGCACCAAAATAGACCAAACAAGGCCTATGAGGGTGAGTTTGCACTCAAACCACAAAATGACCTTAATGAAAGTGCTAGAGCAGGAAAATTTAAGCCTTTTTCATGTTATACACAAGAGCTAAAACAGTAAACAAAATAGGTAGAAAACCAATGCAAGTTTGGGGAATAAAATGGAAGATGCTCACCCTTGAAGAACCCTTGAAGAACAAATGGTCTAGCCTCCTTCTTTGGATCAAAACCAGTCCAAAACTCAAGAAACAACTCCTCCAAGTCCCTCAATCTCGGAGTAAGGTGTAATGGTGTGTGTAATGGTGCAAAAGTAAGGTAAAACACACCTTTTGAGCTAAAAAACACACACAAAGGAGGAGAGAGGGGGAGGTATAGTATAATAATATGTATCTATATTGCTAAGGGCTGGTTTTTGCTTCTGACTTTTTAACCTAGAACCAAGAGGAAAGCCCCTCTCTTATAGGACTCCCTCTTGCAAAGCTTATACAACAAGCTTGGCTAAAGGGAAATCCCTCCATACACGTGTATGGAGGGGAGAAGAGTTGGTGCCAGCTATCACAGTTGGCACAAAATATCTCCATAAAGTGGATGAACAGTGGTCGGCTGCCCAAAAATGCTATCTTGGCCAAAAAGAGTGCCGGTCGGCAACAAATAATGCTGACCAGCAACAAATAGTGCCGGCCGGCAAACTATATTGCCGGTGGCAGCAAAAACCAGCCGGTGGCATCTAGCCACTGCCGGTGGTGGGTGGGGATGGTCTACAAACCCCACCTTGCCTCTCAAAGGCAAGATGCAAGTGTTTGGTGCAAAACCAGACACTAAACGGTTGAGTTCGGGGATCTTGAGGCAAGGCGCGCGAGCCGAGACCTCCGGAAACTCCAAACGAACAAAAACATGGATAATCACCGAGTGTTCAAACGGTGACGTCCAAGTCTTGAGGACGGTCAAAAATGGGGTGTCTACATGATGCTAAATCATTCAAACAACACAAGTATGACATGCTAGGACCCTAAGGCATGGAAGCTAGCAAAAAGGACTGCAAAGGAGGGATGCAATGCATGGCACAAATGCATGAACTAAGCATGGATAGAGCTCAAGTAGGTAAAAATAAGGACCCAAACATGCTGAGATGATGGCTCAAATATCTAGGCATGCAAGCATACAAGCCAAGCCATAAACTAGGCAATAATGCACAACACTTAAAGGCATTCAAAGCATGAATGAAGTGAGGACATGGCAAGTCTATATGCTTTGAAATCAAGTATTAAATGATGCCAAATCATCCAAAAAGCTCAAAGATAGCATGCGTGAAGCATCGAAACACAAAACTAGCAAGGCCAATTGCACTATAGCTATACAAAGCATGAGGCATATGACAAAGGCAACCCAAAACAGTCCTAGAACATGTTAAAATGAGTCTAAAACATGTATGGATGGAAGCCAAAATGTGCTAGCATGAAGGGCATTAGGCATGGTGTATGTAAGGCAAATAGGGTGAATTACACTACACCTATTAGGACCAAACATGATATGACTTAAGCACTAAAAATCAGAGTTATACTATGGCAAAATAACCCCAAATAATCATTGAAATGATGGCTCGCAAGCTATGGCATGAACGCATACACAATGGCTCACGTTAAGGCATCAAGGACCAACCCTCCAACGCATTGATTGAGTGACAAATGTGAATGTATGGCCATGAAAAAATGGACTGAAATCACATTATGAATGATGCCAAATCATTGAAATAAGCCAAGTAGAGCATGCTAGATGACTCAATACACAAAGCTTACAAGCAAGATTGAATCAAAGCTATGCAAAACAAGTCATGGATGACCAAGACAACTAGAATCAGACCTCAAGCATACCAAAACATGGATAAAAGCTTCTTGAAGTCAAGCCAAAAGCATGCTAAAAAGACATGTCACAACATGACGCATGTTAGGCTATTTCATAGGATTGCATGGCAAGTGTCTGGAGCATGCAAAGGCTAACCAAACCAAACCTAAACAGAGGTATGACATGATAAACTAAGCCCAAGAACATGCTGAAATGGACATAACATAGGCTAAAATGACAGGCCACTTCAAGGAGCATACAAGGCTAGTGTGCGTGATTTACACTACAAGTGTATAAGGCATGCAAGAGCCAAACAAACCAAGAAAAAATAGATCTAAGGCATGTTAAAACTACACCAAAAATCTACTAAGATGGCCCAAAAACAAGCTAGAAATACATGCTCAAGCATGAGGCATACAAGACTAGATTGTATGATTTACACTACAAGTGTATTAACCATGCAAGGGGTGACCAAACTAAGCAAAAACAGTGGCATGCCTTAGCAAAATAACCACAAATACAACACACTTACTAAAGGTGCTTAAACATGAGGCAAATAAAGCATGTATTGAAGACACAAAGGAGAGGGGATTCTTAGGACCTTAAAACACTATCCCCACCACTGAAATCCCTCTGGATTTCAGTGGTGAGAAGGCCAATACAAGGTGGTCCCGAAGCTCACAAAAGAAGCACAAAAACAAGGCCAAACAAGGCCTAAAAGGGGGTAAACAACCGCAAACAAAAAAGTGGCCTTAAACAAACTTTTTAAGCATGCAAAAATAGAACTTTTTCCAGTTAAGACCTAAGCTTAAAACAGTATGCAAATAAGGCTAAAATCTTAAGCAAAAACAGGGATTTAAGGGTTGAAAACTCACCCTTGATGACCCTCTTCAAAGCTGCAACTCCAGCAACCTCTTTGAACCCAAACCAGTCCAAAAACTCCAAAAACAACTCCTAGGTGCCTCAGCAACAAAAGAATGATGTTTGGATAGGAGGTTGTGTGCACAAAAGTGTGAAGAATGGTCACTTTAAGGTACAAAATAAGAGGAAAATGGAGGATTATAGATATAGATGATATGTATAGCTCAAGCCCAAAAATCTGAACCCTAAGAAGGGAGAGATGCCTCCCCTCTTGTAAAGAAACAACTCTCAAGCTTCTTGGACAAGCTAAGAGCTGGTTTAAATCCCTCCATACACGTGTATGGAGGATACAGTTTGTGCCCTCCAGCTGGCACAACTGGCATGCACAGACTTTGCAAAATCTACAAGAAGGCCACCGACCAAAAAAAGTGGTCGGTTTGCTTGCTGGTCAGCCAACCACTTTTTCTGATTTTCCAAAAAAAAAGTGGTCGGCCAGGGTAATTGGTGGTCTTCACACTGAAAGAAAGCCAGTGGTGTGGTGAGAAACCAGTAAATGTGGCCCAAAAACCAAGAAAACCAGTTTTTCGACCAGAAAATCGACTGGCGGGGAGAGAAGTGGTCCCCAAGGATAAAAGCTAGTTTGCAGGGGGAATTGGTGGTCTCCACACTAAAAGAAAGCCAATGGTGTGGTGAGAAACCAGTAAATGTGGCCCAAAAACCAAGAAAACCAGTTTTTCGACCAGAAAATCGACTGGCGGGGAGAGAAGTGGTCCCCAAGGATAAAAGCTAGTTTGCAGGGGGAATTGGTGGTCTCCACACTGAAAGAAAGCCAATGGTGTGGTGGGAAACCAGCAAATGTGGCCAAAAGTCCAAAAAAACCAATTTCCCGACCAGAAAACTGGCTGGCGGGGAGAGAAGTGGTCCCCAAGGATAAAAGCTGGTTTGCAGGGGGAATTGGTGGTCTCCACACTGAAAAAAAACCAGTGGTGTGGTGGGAAACCAGCAAATGTGGCCCACAGACCAAGAAAACCAGTTTCCCGACCAGAAAATCGGCTGGCGGGGAGAAAAATGGTTTCCAAGGATAAAAGCTGGTTTCCCACCCTTGTACCACCTTCCAAACAAGGAAAACAAGGTTCGTGCCAAGAACGAACCAACACAGACGCAAAACGAGAATTTGGGAGGCAAAGCGCACAGTCGGGTGCCTCGAAAACTGGCTATTGAGCACAAAAAGTGGCGTATGACCACAAAAGTGGTCTCCCGGACCACAGTGCCCCTCTAGACAGAGGAAACAAGGTGTGTTCCAAAAACCGTGCCAAGCGGAGAATGTTAAGCGGTCCCGAGCCGAGGCGCACGGCTGACGGCTCCGAAAATCGGAAACTAGTCTCCAAACGGGAACAGTGGCCTACGACCACGAAAAGTAGTCTACGACCACTGAGAGATGGTCTACAAGACCTCTCCCTCCCTCCGAGAAGAGAAACAGAGTTCGGTCCTCAGACCGAGCTGAAGCATAAAAGAGTTCAGAGGCCCAGAGGCAAGGCTCTCAGCCAAAACTCCGAAACCTCTAAACGAGCACAACATGCACCATCACCGAGCGCTCAATCGATGACGTTTGAGTCTTAAGGTTGGTCAAAAATGGGGTGTCTACAGATGCCTACCAACAGTTATCTACCGCGTAGCACCAACTGTAGGGCCTCAAAAGAGACTATAATAATAGGCCTTGCCCAAATCCTTCCTTACACCAAATACCTAGGGTCTGAATACAACCGCTCTGTTCAAGGGTTCTGAAACAACCGCTTGCGCAAGACTTTAACTTTCAAAAGGTGCGCAAGACAGCACGACTGATGCAATGCACTAACAAGTGCAGATAAGGTGCGCAAGATAGCGCGATAAAATACATGCACAATATGACAAAACAGTGTAAATGATTACAATGTAACGAAACAATGCAAATGATATGCAATGTATTTGAGATGATCAAACCACAAGCAGTACAAAACCACACAAATATCATAAAGGGGTAGAAATGCAACATCAGACTACTTTTAGCACAGAAAAGGCAGTGGGCACGAGCCGAACAACGCCTAACATAGGCTAAGTGCCTGCATCTTCAGTGCTGGCCTTAGCCCAGCATGGATGCTTACACATAACAGAACCGTGTTTCAACATGAAAGGGGTGCGAGCACATGCAAAACTATGTGTTTCACAGAGAGACCACAAAGTACAAGTAATTGGGTGGTATGATACAAGTGAGGAATGATCTGTTGAGAAAAGATCGTGATCCTACATGCTGAATGCGACATACTAAAATATGATGCAATGGATGCAATGGATGAAGTGAATAAGGCGCGCGGCCAAACCACATTTTGCCTAGAAAAGGCATAGACACAAAACAGACCACGTCTAACACAGGAAAGGTGTCGACACCCTCAAACCACAATTCTCTTAGTGGAATAGGCGCGTACACATAATCACAGAACCATGCTTTAACGCGAAAAGTATGGGCACATGCCAGACTATGTTTAACATGGAAAGGATACAGGCGATACAATGGATATGCAGTACAGACATGCAACATATTCTATATGCAATGCAATAGACATACTAGATGATGTAGTAGTGAGGAAGCGAAGGTACCTTACAGGGGCAATTGGCAATGACCTACCTCATGCTGCTGGGGACCTTCCCCTTCTTTTCGGTTGAGCCGCAGGTACTACTTTTCTCCCTGACTATGGTCGCAGCTTTCCCCATTCTCCAACAGGGTGACAGACTAGGTTGGTTCAGTATCCAAAATTGAGGCGCATACACATGCTATCTCAATCTATGGGGCTGCCATACAGATTTCAAGCCGAGGATATACCCCTAGGTATTTAAACCAGACTTTAGTCTCGGAAATCCCGAACCTTTACGTTCTAGGCATGAGCCATTCGAACTCTAGTTTCCACCATCTCAGTTGGTCTCCTAGGAACTCATCGCAAACACGGGCATGTGGCTATACCAGACCGCTGGAAGTCGTTCGGGCACGACAAACACCAAAGGAATTGCACCTTTAGAGGATTTAAGGTCTCCTAGACCGGAGAGTGCACAAGACAGTGCGATGCAGAGGGAATGCACAAAATAGTACTATACAGGTGCACAAGACAGTGCGAGTGAAATGCATACACAATACAGGTAAGGTGCACAAAATAGTGCGATGTGCAAAATAACGCGATAAAATGCATTTTCTATGCAAGTAAAGGTGCACAAAATAGTGTGATGCGCAAAATAGCACGATAAAATTCATCTTCTATGCAAGACTTGGCACACAGCTTACGATATAGCATTCCATTCATTTGGCACACAGCTCGCAGCACAACACTTTGTTTGTTTGGCATGCGACATACAACACAATATTATGTTCATTTGGCATGCAGCTCGAAACACAGCACTCTATTTATCTGGGCACAAAGCTCATTCGGGCACACAGCTCATTTTCATTTCGGGCACATAGCACATTTCGGGGCACACAACACATTTCGGGCACACAGCAGATCTCAGGCACACAGCTCATCTTGGGGGCACACAGCTCATTTTTCGCGCACATGGCTCATTTCGGGCATACGGCTCATTTCGGGCACACGGCTCATTTTGGGCACACGGCTCGTTTGGGGCACACGGCTTATTCTGAACACACAGTTCATTTCGGGCACACAGTACATTTTGGGGCACACAGCACATCTTGGGGGCACACAGCTCATTTTTTGGGCACACGACTCATTTTGGGCACACGGCTCATTTTTCGAGCACACAGCTCATTTCGGGCACACGGCTCGTTTGGGGCACACGACTTATTCTGAACACACAGTTCATTTCTGGCATACAGTACATTTTGGGGCACATAGCACATTTCGGGCACACAGCAGATCTCGGGCACACAGCTCATTCTCGGGCACACAGCTCATTTTTCGGGCACACGGCACATTTCGGCACACAGCTCCTTTTTCGAGAACACAACTCATTTTGGGCACACACCTCGTTTGGGGCACATGGCTTATTCTGAACACACAGTTCATTTCGGGCACACAACACATTTTTTGGGCACAGGACTCATTTCGGGCACACAGCTCATTTCGGGCACACGGCTCATTCTTCGAGTACACATCTCATTTCGGGCACACAACTCATTTTCGAGCACACGACTCATTCTTCAGGCACACGGCTCATTTTCGGGCACGCAGCTCATTCTTCAGGCACACAGCTCATTTTCGGGCACGCAGCTCATTCTTCGGGCACACGGCTCATTTTTCAATTTTGAACACCCAGCTCAGTGTTTTTTCATTCTGAACACACAGCTCATTCACTTCACTTTGAACACGCAGCTCACACATTTCAATTCTGAACATGCAGCTCATACATTTTCGTTTGCACGCAGCTCATTCTTAATTCTGAACACGCAGCTCATAAATTTTCATTTCTGAACACACAACTCATTCACTTCATTTTGAACACGCAGCTCACACATTTCAATTCTGAACACGCAGCTCATACATTTTCATTTGCACGCAGCTCATTCTTTATTCTGAACACGCAACTCATAAATTTTCATTTCTGAACACACAGCTCATTCACTTCATTTTGAACACGCAGCTCACACATTTCAATTCTGAACACGCAGCTTACACATTTCAATTTTGAACACGCAGCTCATAACACAACACTGCTTGATCTGAACACATGGTTCATAACACAGTATTCTTTTAATTTTGAACACACTGCTCATTCTGAACATACAGGATACGATGACGGAACTTGCAAAAGTTGAAACAAACTCAGATGCCCGACATTTTTCCTTTTTTCTTTTGCTTCAAAGCCTGGAACCTATATAGCTTCAGATAGGTCCTGGTTTTACTGTTCCCACCAAACCCGGGTTGAACCCTGTGGTTTTTGAAAGAACAAAATTTTATTTCGCACAAATGTGGAGAATAGCACGGCACTCTGAGCACAAAACGATTTTTTTTTTTTTAAATTGTAATGAGAAAAGGGTTCTCAACTAAGTATTGAGCCAACGACTGAACACAGTGCACCATGACTCAATAAAGGAAAAGAAGAAGGCAAACAACCTAAACACGTCGAGACACACTCGAAACGACTCAAAAACGAGAATTGAGATAAACAAAACAAAAGACACAACACTCAGACGTGTTACAAAGGCGAGAGACCTCTAAGTTCGCGACGAGCCAGTTTCTTAGGGTGTTATTCCTCATCCTTTCTTATTTGTGATTCTCACATCACTCGGCCCTCAAGCTCGGTTTTTCTCTCAAAACCCTTTTCTCGTTTTTCCTCTTAGCGCACATCTCTCTATTCTTTAACCTCTCATTTTTCATCCCTCTCCAGGGTGGTTGATGGATAAACAGGAAGTTGCGGGCTCTTGCCCCTAGCACTCTGCTAGATTCTCTTCTTCTGCTCACAACAGTGAACTTTCCCACAGAGGGGTTACGCTACAACTGGGTGTGTAGCAAATCTGCAGCTGACATCAGTTGACGATGTTCTTCTGGGAAGTTTGGACATGATCAAATGTGTCCAGACGAGAGAGTGGAATATCTTGATCCATTCCAGTTCATGCTTTGCACTTGGCTTGATACCTTGTTGCTTGGAGGATGTTGAGAGCTTTTAGCCCTTTGTTGTTAGCTTCAGTTATGTCCTTTTCTGGCAGGTATAGTGCCCTTTCTGGCAAGTAGAGTGCCCTTTTTTGGCAAGTATGTTGACAACGGGGAAAAGACAGGACACCTGACTCAACTGTGCCCCTAGTTCATTATTTTGACCATTTTCTGTTTTGGTTTTCTACTAAAACAATTTTGACCGACATGAGAGTTAGATTAACATGCTTATTCGATTTTCTGATTTAAAATCATGCAAGTTAGGTTATGAGAACTGAAAATTTTCTTTTTTGGGTCAAAGAAATGGTCTAGTTTTGGAAAAATAGAATAATTTTCGAGAAAATTAGTCAACCTCAATAAAAATTCTCAAAAACTGTTTTTTTTTTTTTTTTGCAAATGGCCACTGCTCGACCAACACGGAACTTACTCTTGAGATGCACAACCTCAGATTCGAAGGAAAATTGCCCCTTGTTTGAACGGCACTGTATGACAATAGAAAGTTACCCCTTGTTTGAATAGCACCGCAGCGCACTGAACGGCAACGGAAAGTTGCCCCTTGTTTGAATAGTACCGCAGCACACTGTAACCAGTTCTCATAATGAAGGTCACAACTGAACTCTTGGATACAGAAATGACAAAGATGATCAGAACCATTACATGGACATGATGGATTTTAAAGGGTTTTACGATTGGACTTCAGAATGAAGTTGCCTACGTATCCCAAACATGCGAATCAAGCCTTACGTAGTTCGGGGATAAGGTACACTCGGGTATTAACCTCTCCTTTTGCGCTCTAACTTTTGCCAAGGCCGCCCTTCCGGGTTTTCAACCTTGCGAGCTTTGTTTTTATTTTCTTTCCATTTCTTTTCTTCATTTTTCATCTTTCATTTTTTTCATTTTCTTTTCATCTTTTCTTCATTCTCTTCTTCTTCTTCTTCTTTTTTTCTTTTTTTCTTCTTTTTTCTTTTTCTTGCCCTAACTTTTGCCTGGGTCGCCCTTTCGGGTTTTCGGCCCAGCGAGCCTCTCAAGGGTAAAAAGTGTAGCTTTGTCCATGTCAAATGGTTTTGAGATCTCGAAGCCATCTGAATCCAGGGGAGTGGCTATTGTCCGCTGATGATGTAGAAATCTATCCGAATTTGCCCCTAGTGTTGTGGATAGGGACTCAGTTGTCCTTCAGCAATACTTTCTTCTTTCCTCCCTTCTGGGATTTGGCATTCTTGCCGATCTTCATTAGCTTGAGCAATGTCCCAATTTTTGACTCTTTGAGCACATCTGACATTCTTTGCCCTTAGTTCGAGGGGTGCTTCTGATCTAGCTTTGCAAGCTTCTTTTGACAACGTCTGACCTTCTTGATCTGACTTTCTTGCCCCTAGTTCGTGGGCGGCTTCAAATCTGGCCACCTAGGCCTCTCATCATGATTGACCGTTGAACATTCTGAATCCAAGTTCAAGGTTTGAAAGTAAAGGGGTCGAGTCTCGAGGCTGAGAGCGATCCTAGGCTGCACAACCTCAGGAGCGATTCCACACAGGTCTTCGCAGGACCACGGAAAACATTTTTTTGAAATCATTTAAGAAAGCGACAAATCGCTCGCGCTGAAGACAACGTAGAACCAATCTAGATCAAGCCAGGATCCTTCTCAGTACTCACACTAACAAGCGTGATTTCATTCATTAAGGGCTTAGCATGCCTCTCTTTCTCTCAATTGATCAAATTTTGCAAAACCTGAGGAATGCCACCCTTTTTGTTTTCACCACAGTGTTTGAAAAAAGTTTTAAAAAAAACTTAGGTCAATGCAATGATTTTAAGGCACAGAAGAGCAGGTGAAATGGACTGCCATTTCATTCAAGACTTCTGGCACAACTGGCGCAAGGCAAAAGCAAACACAAGAGTGTGAAAATCACTGATGTTTCATTTAGATCTTCTAGTGTAATTGGCTCCAAGGCAGAAACAGACTCAAAAAAGTGTAAAAGACAAACACAAAACAAGAGAGTGATGTCCGTGGTAACACCCCCGAAATCACCCGACTTCTGTGCAACAGGACTGACTCGATACAACAAGACAGACCCGACTGGCATAGTACAAAAAGACTGACTATATAGAAGACAACAAAACTAACTGAATACCCAAGTCAGAAAGTATAAAAACTAGCATTCGCAAATGCTCAAAATAGTGCGTGCCATACGCCACTTCTAAAGTAAACTGAATGCCACCCGCAGGTGGTTCATCCCTGATCACATCAAATTATCCTCCAGATTCACTGATCCAGTGACGATAGACTTTGCTGAGGTAGGTAGGAGGACGACCCCGTTGTCAAACAAATCCTGTACTTCATGGCGAAGACGGAAGCAGTTGTCAGTGGTGTGACCGGTCTGTTGATGGTACACACAGTACTGGGTAGCGTCATGACTAGTTGAAAGACGACTAGGGAGAGGCCGAGGCTCAAGGGGTTTGAGATGTCCCTTTTCAGCAAGGATTTGAAGAGCCTTGGACAAAGGCATGTAGAGGGCACGGAAGACCCTGCAACCTCGAGGTAGATACTTCGAGTTTTGTGCATTTTTACTGGATGCACTAGCAAAAGGATCGGCTGGTGCAGGTTTGTCTTGCTGATCTTTCCCGGGTGCAGAATTAGGGTTAAAAGGAGCGGTTCTGGTACGACAGTACTTCTCCCGATTTTTTCCTTGGCTCGAACTGCCCTTGTTCTGAGTGGGGAAAGTATCATCCACAATCTTTGCGACGACTGCGAGCACTTGCTGTCTGTTCAATCCTCCGACTTTCAGAGTCTCAACAGCCTACAGAAGTTGTTCATAGGGATCAGTGTCTGCCTCCACCTTGTTCTTACCACTAGCCTCAGCTTGGTTGAAGGTTTGGGTTGCTACATCAGAGCGGAGCCTGGTTGTTGTTGACCTGTCATTGCCAAAACTTGGGATGGCTTCAGCTTTGGCTGAGTTCAATTACAATTCGCCCCAATAGCGGGGGCTCTTCTGGCATGAAGTTCCCAGCATACGATGTGGTCGGCGGCGGGACCGACATTCCGTAGGCTAGGTCAGCCACAGATCTCTGAAGATCGACGATCATTCCCATCAGCTCAAAAGTGGTGGGCTCACGGGTTTAAAATAATTGAGGTTCCCAGGTTGGATGTGCAGCAGGTGACCTAGGCGGGTGTGGCATGTCATCATCGGTCTCACCCTATATGGTGAATCCCTGGTTTAGTGTCGTTGCCATGACCACAATTTCTTCTGAATTTTGTGTCATCACGGTTTGCTGATTTTGAACAAAGGTGATGTGACTGGTGACTATCGGATCAGATGAACCAATGAGCCTTGACTGGCCTTTCTCTGCCTTGCCTCAGTGAAGGAAAATACTAGCTGTTTTGAATTGAATCTCCCTGAACCCCCCTTGAAGAGAAAACAGGCAGCGTCTCAGCCCAATTTCACCAGAACAGATATAAGTATAACTGAATAACTGTATTCGATCACTGATCACTGTTCTCCAAATTATTACCCCAAAACTGAATCTGATACCCGTAGATATAACTAATTCTCAAATACCGATGTCCGCAGGCCTGATACCCAGACTTCCAAATTGATATATGCATTCCTGTAGAGGCACACTCTAAAAGCACATAGCAAGTAAATGAGAACCAAAAACACCCCTATGGAGGGGGAGGGTTTCCCTGTCCTATTTTGTCAGGAGCTAGGGTTTCATTATGCACACAGCGGTTTCAAACAACCTATAATCGGGTAAGCAACCTGTCCTAGTTTGGGATGGTCACTATGGATCCCGAATATGCATTAGGTCGAATGGTCAAAAAGGGTGCCCCGGTAAAAACTGGAGTTTGTATTCCCATCGTGGTAGAGCCCGTAACCGGTCAGCCTTATGGCATGCTTCTCAAAACGAGCCTCCAGCAGACCGTTCAGGAATAGCAGATGGCAAACACGGTGTTCTAGGCGCACCAATGCACATGCAATGCAAAGAAACACATAAGTGTACTCAAAACAAGATATCATGAGTTCGAGTCAAGTTCTCTAAATCCCCAACAGAGTCGCCAGAAACTGTAGACGTCCTCGAACGTCCCGGGAAAATCCTATTTTGTTCATTGGGCTCACTACAGTTCGGACTCAATGTCACGGTTCTTAATCTGATCTCACAAAGTGCAATACGAGATTGATAAATCACCAAAGAGTCCAAATCTGGCAAATCGTTTTGAAAAACTGATTTTTAGAAAGAAGTGCCAAACCTGGACTGTTTTACCAGATACAGAGTCACCACCTAAATATTTTATTTTGAGAGAATTTAGGAAACCCTGACTCATGCCTAAAGCCACGTGTCCGTCATCACCAAAGTTACCTCGGCTCGGGAACTTGGGTACGATTGGGGAAGGTCATGCAATGAGCACCCCTGCTCGCCCGATCAAAAATCGGTCACTACTAAACATGATATCTTGTTTTTGAAAACATATGTGCTCTTATTCCAGTTTATTAGCCTAGAATTGCTACGTGATGCGCACAACATACAAGTATAGACTGGATCGTCTAAGTTGGAACAAAACATCTCATGTTTGTTTTTTAAAGCGGTTTGCTACTCGCAAGTAGGCTAAAATGCGAATTTTGCCACCCTCAAGTGGGCTTAGAAAACATGGTGATTTGCCACTCTCAAGCGGGCTTAAAACTCGCAATCAATGAATTGTTCCAATTCAAGTAATCCAACCTTCACCCACAGGCATTCGGGCAGTTATATTACATACGCAGTTAGCCTCATGGCAAGCATGCTATCATGGCAGTCACTCACACACGTGCAAGGATGCTAAAGCATAAACACTCATCGAGTACTCCAAGCCAAAACAGAAACTAGTTAGTAATCAATGCATGATCCTAGTTCATGTTGAGATGGCTAATGTAACACATGTGAAATGCAACTAAGATAGGCTCGGCTATTCTAAGATGGCATATGAGATGCTACAGATAACATGTATTCAACTTGGAATTGAAATACAATGCAGTTAGTATGATGCGCCGAGCCCGGTGCATGCAAGACAGATGAATGGATGCAAACATGCGAGCATAAGGATGCTAATTGAAACATGCCCTAAAACTAACCATCGTAAGCTGGTAAATAAAAGGGAGAAAGAAATGGGGGTTGGAAGACATGCATCACACACACGCACACTCATTACAAAATTTGCCCTCTCGACGGAGGGTCCGAATAAATAATACAAAACCAACTAGCTAACCTAAGCTAATCAAATTAAACTAGTTATTACACAACGAAATGAATAATAAGCTACAACCAATTATTACACAACATCAACTAAGTAATGAGCATACAAACTAACTGAATATGGGCTGCCTTAGCTCTACTTTGAATGACAAAGGACGCATGCATGTTTGAATTGCCTTGTTCGGAAATCCCTTGCGACGCCCCAACTCGCCTTTGTTTGCAATTGATCTCAGAAAATTGTACAAAGCTCCAGAGAGATGAAACTCCACCCTAGGAATTTGTGGGAAGGCGGCCGACCAGCTTATATGCATGGGAGACCAACGGCCGACCACCTTTTGTGGTGGAAACCAAAAAAAGTGGTCGGCCTGCCAGTAAATCTAGTCGGCCGACCAGTTTCCTCTCCTGGTTTCTAGTTTTCTGCAACAAAGGGAAAGAGAGATGCACGACAAAGTATTTGTAACACATGTGTGCACGACCACTCTCCCCATCATTACATAAGCTCAAGGGAGTGTAGTCCTTGACCCTCGGGCCACCAATCACGCATCTTGATGCATGATGGCCGAGGAGTCGAATTGCACGACTCAATGTGAAATGAATGCACACACAAGCACCTAAAGCCAACAACTCCATCATGGGTAGTCAAGAGTGTCAGCGATCGGGAATTGAGGCATGTTTCATCATTTCAAGTATGAAACGTCCCTCTTTTTCTATGTTTGGACTAACACCTATTCCAAACACAAATGCAAAGCAAGCATGGCATACACAATGCGACTCAAGTATGCAACTCAATGCAATATAACTTAGACATGCAAACATGCAAGGGATAAGCATACAAACATGCAATTAATATACTAGCATACACAATGCTATGAATTACATGGCATACACAATGCTCATGACAACTAGCATACACAATGCTATGAACTACATGGCATACACAATGCACAATGGACTTAAACCAAAATGGATAGGCCCCAGCCATGTCCAAATCAGTGGCCATAACACCAAGATAAAAACACCGAAATGCAAAGCATGCATTCACAGTGCATTAGCCAATCAAGTAGGCTAAAGAGCATAACTCTCAAGAGTGCTCATGGAGTGATAAAAGTGGGAGTGTAACAACGCTAAGTGCACTGAAATGAAGTAAGAAATGATGCTAAATCATTCAAACAACACAAGTATGACATGCTAGGACCCTAAGGCATGGAAGCTAGCAAAGAGGACTGCAAAGAAGGGATGCAATGCATGGCACAAATGCATGAACTAAGCATGGACAGAGCTCAAGTAGGTAAAAATAAGGACCCAAACATGCTGAGATGATGGCCCAAATATCTAGGCATGCAAGCATACAAGCTAAGCCATAAACTAGGCAATAATGCACAACACTTAAAGGCATTCAAAGCATGAATGAAGTGAGGACATGGCAAGTCTATATGCTCTGAAATCAAGTATTAAATGATGCCAAATCATCCAAAAAGCTCAAAGATAGCATGCGTGAAGCATCGAAACACAAAGCTAGCAAGGCCAATTGCACTATAGCTATACAAAGCATGAGGCATATGACAAAGGCAACCCAAAACAGTCCTAGAACATGTTAAAATGAGTCTAAAACATGTATGGATGGAAGCCAAAATGTGCAAGCATGAAGGGCATCAGGCATGGTGTATGTAAGGCAAATAGGGTGAATTACACTACACCTATTAGGACCAAACATGATATGACTTAAGCACCAAAAATCAGAGTTATATTATGGCAAAATAACCCCAAATAATCACTGAAATGATGGCTCGCAAGCTATGGAATGAATGCATACACAATGGCTCACCTTAAGGCATAAAGGACCAACCCTCCAACGCATTGATTGAGTGACAAATGTGAATTTATGGCCACGAAAAAATGGACTGAAATCACATTATGAATGATGCCAAATCATTGAAATAAGCCAAGTAGAGCATGCTAGATGACTCAATACACAAAGCTTACAAGCAAGATTGAACCAAAGCTATGCAAAACAAGTCATGGATGACCAAGAAAACTAGAATCAGACCTCAAGCATACCAAAACATGGATAAAAGCTTCTTGAAGTCAAGCCAAAAGCATGCTAAAAAGACATGTCACAACATGACGCATGTTAGGCTATTTCATAGGATTGCATGGCAAGTGTCTGGAGCATGCAAAGGCTAACCAAACCAAACCTAAACAGAGGTATGACATGATAAACTAAGCCCAAGAACATGCTGAAATGGACATAACATAGGCTAAAATGACATGCCACTTCAAGGAGCATACAAGGCTAGTGTGCGTGATTTACACTACAAGTGTATAAGGCATGCAAGAGCCAAACAAACCAAGAAAAAATAGATCTAAGGCATGTTAAAACTACACCAAAAATCTACTAAAATGGCCCAAAAACAAGCTAGAAACACATGCTCAAACATGAGGCATACAAGACTAGATTGTGTGATTTACACTACAAGTGTATTAACCATGCAAGGGGTGACCAAACTAATCAAAAATAGGGGCATGCCTCAGAAAATTAACCACAAATACAAGCTAAGGCATGGCTAACACACACTTACTAAAGGTGCTCAAACATGAGGCAAATAAAGCATGTATTGGAGACACAAAGGAGAGGGAATGGCCCTCTCCTTCTTAGGACCTTAAAACACCATCCACACCACTGAAATCCCTCTGGATTTCAGTGTTGAGAAGGCCAATACAAGGTGGTCCCGAAGCTCACAAAAGAGGCCCAAAAACAAGGCCAAACAAGGCCTAAAAGGGGGTAAACAACCCCAAACAAAAAAGTGACCTTAAACAAACTTTTTAAGCATACAAAAATAGAACTTTTTCCAGTTAAGAGCTAAGCTTAAAATAGTATGCAAATAAGGATAAAAGCTCAAGAAAAAATGGGGATTTAAGGGTTGAAAACTCACCCTTGATGACCCTCTTCAAAGCTGCAACTCCAGCAACCTCTTTGAACCCAAACCAGTCTAAAAACTCCAAAAAAAACTTCTAGGTGCCTCAGCAACAAAAGGATGATGTTTGGATAGGAGGTTGTGTGCACAAAAGTGTGAAGAATTGTCACTTTAAGGTACAAAACAAGAGGGAAATGGAGGATTATAGATATAGATGATACGTATAGCTCAAGCCCAAAAATCTGTACCCTAAGAAGGGAGAGAGGCCTTCTCTCTTGTAGAGAAACAACTCTCAAGCTTCTTGGACAAGCTAAGAGCTTGTTTAAATCCCTCCATACACGTGTATGGAGGATACAGTCGGTGCCCTCCAGCTGGTACAACTAGTATGTGCAAACTTTGGAAAATCTGCAGGAAGGCCACCGACCAAAAAAAGTGGTCGGCCTGCTACTTTTTCTGGTCCGCCGATCACTTTTTCTAGTTTTCAAAAAAAAAAAAAGTGGTCGGCCAGGGTAATTGGTGGTCTCCACACTGAAAGAAAGCCAGTGATGTGGTGAGAAACCAGCAAATGCGGCCCAAAGACCAAGAAAACTAGTTTCCCAATAGAAAACCAACTGGCAGGGAGAGAAGTGGTACCCAAGGATAAAAGTTGGTTTGCATGGGGAATTGGTGGTCTCCACACTGAAAGAAAGCCAGCGGTGTGGTAGAAAACCAGCAAATGTGGCCCAAAGACCAACAAAACCAGTTTCCTGACCAGAAAACTGGTTTGCGGGGAGAGAAGTGGTCCCCAAGGATAAAAACTGGTTTGTAGGGGGAATTGGTGGTCTTCACACTAAAAGAAAGCCAATGGTGTGGTGGGAAACCAACAAATGTGGCCCACAGACCAAGAAAATCGGCTGGCGGGGAGAAAAGTGGTTTCCAAGGATAAAAGCTAATTTCCCACCCTTGTACCACCTTCCAAACAAGGAAAACAAGGTTCGTGCCAAGAACGAACCAACACGGACGCAAAACGAGAATTCGGGTGGCAAAGCGCACGGCCGGGTGCCTCGAAAACTGGCAGTTGAGCACAAAAAGTGGTGTATGACCACAAAAGTGGTCTCTCGAACCACAGTGCCCCTCTAGATAGAGGAAACAAGGTGTGTTCCAAAAACCATGCCAAACGGAGATTGTTAAGCGGTCCCGAGCTGAGGCGCACGGCCGACGGCTCTAAAAATCGGAAACTAGTCTTCAAACGGGAACAGTGGCCTACGACCATGAAAAGTAGTCTACGACCACTGAGAGATGGTCTACAAGACCTCTCCCTCCCTCTAGGAAGAGAAACAGAGTTCGGTCCTCAGACCGAGCTGAAGCACAAAAGAGTTCAGAGGCCCGGAGGCAAGGCTCTCAGCCAAAACTCCGAAACCTCTAAACGAGCACAACATACACCATCACCGAGCGCTCAACCGATGATGTCTGAGTCTTAAGGTCGGTCAAAAATGGGGTGTCTACAGATGCCTACCAACAGTTATCTACCGCGTAGCACCAACTGCTGGGCCTCAAAAGAGACTATAATAATAGGCCTTGCCCAAATCCTTCCTTACACCAAATACCTAGGGTCTGAATACAACCGCTCCGTTCAAGGGTTCTGAAACAACCGCTTGCGCAAGACTTTAACTTTCAAAAGGGAACATGTCCCGCTAACCAAATCAATTTGAACACAACTTTATCTCATAATAATACTCATATGATCGAAACCCCATTAGCCAACCCATTAAGTTTTCCATTTAGATTAACGTTTTAAGTTAGTTAGTACAAGCAAGTAACAAAAGAACAAATTTGCATAAATGTGAGCATCATCGAAGGACTGAAATAAAAGGTATACAACCATGACATATGTAATATCATACCAAGACATGATCATGCGTTAATAAGTATGTTCATCAACACGAGCATAAAATACCTATGCTAAACAAAATTTCCAGATTCAATACCACTTAAAGATTAGAATCAAAATAGCTATTTTAGATTTTTCCCGAACTCAGCCTTCCTACGGTTCGTAAAGAAATTTAACATAGTTTTCAGAACATGTTTCAGAAATTTGATAGTTTTTCTAGATTTTTAGTTATTTAAGAAATACTCCAGCATTGTCTAAATTCGTCGACTGTTACGAAAATTGGATTTTCTAATAGACCACTTGCTCTTTTTCAATGAAACTAAAGTCCAGGAGATTTTTGTACATTTTTCTAAAAGTTTTGAAGGTTGGCTATAAAACAGATTTTTCATGCATAATACTCAAAATAAGATTGGGGAGAAAAGAAGCCAACTGAGGGAAAATTTTCACTTCTTTTGTGAAGAAAACATAATAAATAAGGTATCAATAACTTAGATTTTTAGAGTGATGGTATGCATTTGGAAATAATGTGAGATATGTGAAGAAAAATATAGTTTTGCATCTATCAAGAGAAAATACGAATAGAATAAGGGTTAAAGCCCAATTCATCAACTTTGAATACATGAATACCATTACAACACATCTGAAAATATTATTTAAGACTCTAATAACATGTCTTTGAAAAAGGAAAATTAAAGGGAGAGTTGTGTTGTGGCTTACTCAATTACTAGCTTTGCTAAAATGGACAAGTTTTGCCTTTCCTTTCCTCCTCTTCTACCAAGGTTCTCTTCCTTTCCTCTCTCTCTCTCTCTCTCTCTAGATGAAATATGTATGTGTGTGTGGGTGTGTTTGATGTGCAAAAATTCTTGGGGAGAGGCCATATTTATATAAAAAAAATTATGGTGGAAAGTCTAAAAAGCCCTTGGTTGGAATTGGACGGAAGAATTTGTAATTGGTTGGAATGGAATGAAATGGAGGTTGATTATGAAGATTAGTTATAACTTGGAACACGATTTAGTCCCAATTTTGTCAAGATAGAACTAGGTTGAAAGTTAGTACAAACATATCTCCATCATTTAGGGGATTTAGTCAAAATTCTTCATGAAATCAAACACTTTTATTCCAAAAAGTACACAACAAAGGGTTCCTCTAGGGTGGCCGGCCACATGATGATGATTTGAGGGAATTAATTTTTTTTTTCTTGTGTAAGAATATTAGAAATTGCAAAATATGGCGTGTGAAATAAGTTTTAAGGTACAAATGTGTTGTAGACACCCCATTTTTGACCGACCTTAAGACTCAGACGTCACCAGTTGAGCACTCGGTGATATTGCATATTGTGCTCGTTCAGAAGTTTTAGAGTCTCGGCTGCGAGCCTTGCCTCCAGACTTCCGGACACTTTTGTGCTTTGCCTCGGATTGCGAACCAGGCTCTGTTTTCTCTGTTTTCTCTTCCCAAAGGGAGGGAGAGGTCTCATAGATCATCTCTCAGTGGCCGTAGGCTACGTTTCGTGGTCGTAGGCCGTTTTGCCCGTTTGGAGTCCGGTTTCCGATTTTTCGGAGCCGTTGGCCGTGTGCCTCGGTTCGGGATCGCTTAACCACCTCCGTTTGCTCCAGTTTTTGGCATGCATCTTATTTACTCCCTTTTAAGGGACACTGTGGTCCGAGAGACCAACTTCGTGGTCAGACACCACTTCCGGTGCCTAACAGCCCACTTTCGGGCCCCGAACTGCGTGTTTTGGCTCCCGAACCTTCATTCTGCATTTTTGGGCTCCAAACCGAACTTGAGATAGTCATATTTTGAGGTCTTTTTTATGTTTGATTAAGGACCTTTTGCTATTTGAGATCTCCTACTGCCACTTGCTTCTTTACCCCTCTTTTAGGCCTTTTTTTTTGCACGGTATTTTTGGCTTACTTGTGAGCTGTTTCGGACTTGGTCATAAACTACAAAGTGTCTTGTTTTGAGCCCCTCTTCAACTTTGTTGAAGGGCTCTCAGCCATTTGGATCCAGCAGCTACCACTTGCCTTTATATCCCACTTTTTGGCCTTTTTGGGGGGAAATTTGAATTTCAATTTCCCCCCCATTTTTCCCCCCTCTTTTCCACGTCTTTTGCTTATAAAACCAGTAGCTCCCAGCTATGTTTTGGGGTGATAGATTTTTGTATAAGCCTCTCACATTAAATTTCTCTCTCTCTCTACTCTAAACCTCAAAACCCCTTAAGTTCTTAACCATTTTTACACACCATCACCTAGCACCACACCACCACTTCCATTTCCAGCAGCTTGGAGGTCTTCTCAGAGGCTAGGAGGCAGCAAATTTGGTCCAAGAAGTTGCTAAAGATTGGTCTACAAGGGTGAGTTACCATTTCCCTCTTTCTAGCTCATTTTTTGCAACATTTCTTAGCCTCTCTTTCTTGTATATCTGAGCTCCGGCCATAACTGAAAGTAGTGTTTTTTTGAGCTCTATTTCATGTTTCATTAAGGGACTTTTGTCATTTGAGGTCCCCATCTTGCACTTGCTTCATTATCCCTCTTGTATGCCATTATCTTGTGTAGTATTTTTGGCTTATGTATAATCTGTTTTGAGGCATGTCATAAACTAAAGAGTTGCTTATTTTGAGCCCTTCTTGAACATTGTTGAAGGGCTCATTGCTGTTTGTGGCCTCCATTTACTACTTGCCATTATATCTCTCTTTTGGCCATATTTTTGCATGATTTGTTAGCCTCGGATGATTCTGTTTTTGGGCTCCTTTTAGAACTAAAAACAGTCTTATTTTGACCCCATATTCATGTTTCATTAAGGGTCTTTCATGATTTGAGGCATCCTTTGTATACTTTGTGTTATATCTCTCTTTTGGGCCTCATATTGCATAGCATTTTGAACATATTTGCATACTGTTTTGGGTCCGGCCATCAACTATAAAATGCATTATTTTTTGCCCCTATTCAACATTGTTGAAGGGCCCCTTTGTGTTTAAGGCCAGCAACCACTACTTGCTTCTTTGTCCATCTTTTGGCCCTTTTCTTGCATGTGATCTTAGCCATACCTGTGCTGGTTTTTGGGGTTTTTTGTAAACTGCAAAACATCATATTTTGGGCCCCTCTTCAACATTGTTGAAGGGCTCTAATCTGTTTGGGGTCAGCAGCTGTGAGTTGCTTCTTTATTTCACATTTAGGGCCATTTTTGCATGCTAGTTTTGCTCTATTTGCGTTTGCTGTTTAGCCTTGCTTAAAACTGTAAACATGCTTGTTTTGGGGCTGCCTTGAATCTCTCTTTACATGTCATGATCAAATAATGCATGCTTAATGTAGCTACAAGTCATTTCATGTGCTTAATCTTGCATTTCGGGACCATTTTCATGCATCGGGTGCCATATTCCTATGATTCGGGGCTGTTTTGGGTCATGTTTTGCTGCTGAAATTTGCATGTTTGCATATCACATTTCATGCCCTGCCATGCCTCGTTAGAGTGGCATTTTGTGCCTTAGGATCGGTCCTCGTTTTGCGTGCATGTGTGCGCGCATTCCGAGTTGTTTCATTTCCATCTTATGGCCTCTTATGTGAGTGTGGCTGAGGTCCATTCATGTTGGTGTAAGTCCATTTGTGCATTGTGTATGCCATTTCATCCATAGCATTGTGCATGCTCGGTTGTATATTACCTCGTGCAGCGTGTATGCCATTCCATAACATGGTGTATGTTAGGATTGTATCTTAGTTGCATTTCATGCATGTCATGCACATTGCATCGTGTTCGGGATAGGAGTTAGCCCGGGCACGAGAAACGAAGTGCATTTCGTACTCCGAGTGACGGAACGTGTCTCAATTCCCCAGTCACCGACACTCCAGATTATCCATGATGGAGTTAGGTTTTAGTTGTGTTTTCATGTGCATTCATCCTATATTGAATTGTGCAATTCGACTCCTCGGCCATCATGCATCGATATGCGTGATTTGTGGCACGAGGATTGAGGCATGCATACATTTGTGAAAATACATCGCCATGCCCCTTTCCTGCTCTCTGTTGCAGCAAAATCAAGAATCAGCAGTCTTCCGAGGCTTGGCGCGCTTTCCAAAAAACCATTGCGAAACAGAGGCTAATTGGGGCATCGCAGTGGATTTTCGCGCGAAGGCAACCCGGACATGCATCATTCATCATCCGGAGCGGAATCAAGGCAGTCCCTGGCTTGCATGCCAGTTTATTATTTTTTCTTAGTTAATTTGTAAATTAATTAGGAATTTGTACATTATTTGGACTGTAATATTTGGACTATACTATTCTTTTATTTGGACAGTACTATTTATTCGGACCCTCTGTGCGAGGGCATAACTGCAGTAAGTGTGCGTGCGTGTGTTGTATGTCTTCCAACCCCACGTCTTTCTCCCTTTTATTTATCCGCTTATGATGGTTAGATTAGGGCATATTTCAATTAGCATACAGTATGATAGCATGTTTGCATTCATTCATCTGTTTTGCATGCACCGGGCTCGGCGCATCATACTAACTGTATTTGTATTTCAATTCCAAGTTGAATACATGTTAGCTGTAGCATTCCATATGCCATGTTTAGAATAGCCGAGCCTGCTATAGTTTGCATTTTTGCATGTGTTGCATTAGGCATTTCTGTATACTTAGGATCATGCATGATTTCTAATGTAGTTTCTGTTTTGGCTTGGAGTACTCGGTGAGTTTTTATGCTTTAGCATCCTTGCATGCGTGTGAGTGACTACCATGAATAGCATGCTTACCATGAGGCTATATGCTTATGTGATATAACTGCCTGAATGCCTGTGGGTGAAAGTTGGGTTATTTGGATTGGAACAAATCATCAATTGTGAGTTTTAAGCCCACTAGATAGTGGCAAAATCATGCTTTCTAAGCCCACCCGAGGGTGGCAAATCCACGTCTTAGCCTACTTGCGAGTAGCACCATCAAACCATCTTTCAAAAACAAACATGAAATGTTTTGTTCCAATTCAGGCGATCCAGTCTATACTTGTATGCTGTGCACGTCACATAGTAAATCTAGGCTAACAACCGGAATAAGAACACACAGTGTTTTTCAAAAATAGATATCATGGTTAGTAGAGACCGATCTTTGATCGGGCGAGCGGGGGTGCTTACGAAGTGACCTTCCCCAATCGTACCCAAGTTCCCGAGCCGAGGCAACTTTGGTGATGACGGACACGTGGCCTTAGGCAACGAGTCAGGGTTTCCTAAATTTCTCAAAATAAAATATTTAGGTGGCGACTCTGTATCTGGCAAAGCAGTCCATGTTTGGCACTTCTTTTCTAAAAATCTGTTTTCTCAAAACGATTTGCCAGATTTGGACTCTTTGGTTCAGATTAAGAACCGTGACATTTGAGTCCTGAACTGTAGCGAACCCCAAATGAACGGAACGGGAGCTCGTTCCTCCCGGGGCGTTCGGGGACGTCTACAGTTTCTGGCGACTCTGCTGGGGATTTAGAGAACTTGACTCGAACTCATGATATCTGTTTTTGACTACACTTATGTGTTTCTTTGCATTGCATGTGCATTGGTGCGCCTAGGACACCGTGTTTGCCATCTGCTATTCCTGAACGGTTTGCCGGAGGCTTGTCTTGTCAAGGCATGACCATAAGGCTGACCGATTGTGGGCTCTGCCAGTATGGGAACACAAACCCCGATTTTACCGGGGGACCCTTTTCGACCATTCGACCTAGTGCATATTCGGATCCATAGTGACCATTCCGAACTATGACAGGTTGTTTACCCATTTATAGGTTGTTTGAAACCGCTGCGTGCGTAGTTGAACCCTAGCTCCTGGCAAAATAGGACAGGGAAAACCCTACCCCAACATAGGGGTGTTTTGGCTCTCACTTGTCTGCTATGTGCTTTTAGAGTGCGTCTCTATAGGAATGCATGTATCAGTCTACAAGTTTGGGCATCGGGCCTGCGGGCACCAGTTTGCGAGTTTGGGCATCAGGCCTGCGGGCACCAGTTTAGTATTCTGGGATTCAGTTTACCTAAGGGTATCAGATTTGAGGCTGAATTTTGGGGGCAGAATTCAGTAGAGAGCACACTCATTCAACTAAGGCTCATATCTGTTCAGGTGAAATCGGGTTGAGATGCTGTCTGTTTTCCCTTTTGCTAAGTAGTCTTGGAACCATAGCATCAGAAGGGTCTAATATCCCCCGGGTACTCTGGACCTGTGTTGTTATGTGATCGGGGGACGAACCACCTGCGGGTGGCGTTCAGTTTATTTCAGATATGGTGTATGGCACGCACTGTTTTGAGCATTTGTGAATGTTAGTTTTTGTACATTCTGACTTAGGTATTGGGTCAGTCTTGTTGTTTTTCAGTCTGTCATTTTGTTTTGAGTCAGTCTCTTTTATTTTGGGTCTGTCTTGTTGTATCGAGTCAGTCCTGTTGTATAGAAGTCAGGTGATTCCGGGGGTGTTACCTCGGGCATCACTATTTTGTTTTGTGTTTGTCTTTTTTTTTGCTTTCTTTTGAGTTTGTTTCTGTCAGGGAGCCAGTTGTGCCAATAGATTTTGAATGAAACAGCAGTAATTTTCACGCTCTCGTATTTGCTTCTGCCTTGTGCTAATTGTACCAGAAAATCCAAATGAGATGGCAGTATCTGACTAGAAGCTGTGTCTTTTCTGTGCCTTGAATTCATTGCATCGACCTAAGTTTTTCAAAACTTTTTGAACACTGCGGTAAAAACGAAGAGGAAGGAATTCCTCGGGATTTGCAAAAAATTGATCAAATTGAGAGAAAGAGAGGCGGGCTAAGCCCTTAATGAATGAAATCATGCTTGTTAGCGTGAGTACTGAGAAGGACTCTAGCTTGATCCAGATTGGTTTCACACTATCTTCAGCGCGAGTGATTTGTCGCTTTCTTAAAAATTTTCAAAAACAAAATATTTTGCGCGGTCCTGCGAAGACCTGTGTGGAATCGCTCTTGAGATTGTGCAGCCTAGGATCGTTCTCAGCCTCGAGACTCAACCCTTTTGCTTCCAAACCTTGAACTTGAATTCAGAAGGTTCAACGGCCAACTACGACGTGAGGCCTGTGTGGCCAGATTTGAAGCAGCCCTCGAACAAGGGGCAAGAAAGTCAGATCAAGAAGAACAAATCTCATCAGAAGAAGCTTGTAAAGCTAGAACAGAAGCATTCCTCTAACTAGGGGCAAGAATGTCTGATGTGCTCGAAGAACCGAAGATGGGTTCTTCAGCGAATCCATACAGCAGCCGTTCTCTTGGATTCAGACGACTTCAGGATCTCAAAACCATGGGACATGGACAAAGCTACACTTTTACCCTTGAGAGGTTCGCTGGGCCGAAAACCCGGAAGGGCGACCCAGGCAAAAGTTAGAGCAAGAAAAGAAGAAAAAGAACAAAAAAGAGAAAAGAACAAAAGAACAAAAAAGAAAGATGCAAAGAAAAGAACAAAAAAAAAAGAAAATCGAAAAAGAATGAAAAAGAATGAAAAGATACAAAAATTGAAACAAAAAAAGAAGAACAAAGCTCGCAAGGTCGAAAACCCGCAACGGGCGCCTTGGCAAAAGTTAGAGCCTAAAAAAGAGAGGTTAATACCCGAGTGTACCTTAACCCCGAACTACGTAAGGCTTGATTCCCATGTTTGGGATACGTAGGCTACTTCATTCTGAAGTCCAACCATAAACACTTCCAACTCAACTATGTCCATGTAATGGTTTTGATCATCTTCGCTTTCTCTGTATCTGAGAATTTGGTTGTGTTCGTCGCTCTGAGGACTGACTGCAATGCACTGCGGTGCTATCCAAACAAGGGGCAACTTTCCGTTGCCATGCAGTGTCCTTCAGACAAGGGGCAATTTTCCATTGCTATGGATCCGAGGTTGTGCATCTCAAGAGTAGGTTCCGTGCTCGTTGAGCAGTGGTCGTTTGCAAAAATAGTTTTTGAGAATTTTTACTGAGGTTGACTAATCTTCTCGAAAAGTACTCCATTTTTCAAAACTGGACCATTTATTGGACCCAAAAAGGAAAACTCTCAGTGCTCATAGCCTAACTTGCATGATTTCAAATCAGAAAATCGAACAAGCATGTTAATCTAACTCTCATATCGGTCAAAATTGTTTTAGTCGAAAACCAAAACAAAAAAATTGGTCAAAATGATGAACTAGGGGCACAGTTGAGTCAGGTGTTCTGTCTTTTCCCCTTTGTCAAAATACTTGCCAAGAAGGGCACTCTACTTGTCGGAAAGGGCACTGTATTCGCCAGAAAAGGGCACAACAAAGGGCAAAAAGCTCTCACATCCTCCAAGCAACAAGGTATCAAGCAAAGTGCGAAGCACGAACTAGAATGGGGCAAGATATTCCACTCCATCATCTAGACAGATCTTATCACGTCCAAACTCTCCAGCAAAGCATCATCAACTGATGTTAGCTGCAGATTTGCTACACACCCAGTTGTAGCGCAACCTTTCCGTGGGAGGAATTCACTAACTGTGAGTGGAAGAAAGAGAATCTAGCAGAATGCTAGAGGCACGAGCCCACAATTTGCTGTTTATCCATCAACCACCCAGGGGAGGGATGAAAAATGAGAGATTGAAGAATAGAGAGATGTGCGATGAGAGAAAAAGTGAGAAAATGGCTTTTTTAGAAAAATAGAGCTTGAGGGCCGAGTGATGTGAGGATCACAAATGAGAGAGGGTGGGGAACAATACCCGGTGAAACAGGCTCCCTGTTCACGTCTGTGTGTCATGTCTTTTGTTTTGTTTGCCTCGATTCTTGCTTTGAGTCGTTCCGAGCGTGTCTCGATGTGTTTAGATTGTTTTATTTTGTTTTTCCTTTGTTGAGTGGCGTTTAGGTTGCATGCCTTTTATTTCTGTGTTGAGTTATCTTGCTGTGTTCAGTCGTAGGCCCGATACCCGGTCAAAAGCTCATTTATCAATTCAAAAATAAAATCGTTTTGTGCTCCGAGTGCCGTGCCGTTCTCCACATTTGTACAAAACAGAATTTGTTCTTTCATAAAATCGCAGGATTCAACCCAGGTCACGTCAGAACAGTAAAATCAGGACCTATCTAAAGCTATATGAGTTCCAGACTGCAAAGCAAAAGCAAAAGAGGAAAATGTCGGGTATCTGAGTTTGTTTCGACTTCAATAAAGTTCCAGGACTACATTCCGTGTGTACCTCTTCAGGTCTTGCCAATGCACCGAAGTATGAGTGTGCCTCTACCTCAAGCTCAAGATCAAGTCTGCTTCAAGCCAAGATGGCAATCAGAAGTGCTCTCCTTGAGGACCGTTTCATGCCAGGGACATCTTGGCCGTGTTTGCAATGAGTTCCTACAAGACCAGCTGCGACGGTGGAAACTAGAGTTCGAATGGCTGATGCCTAGAACACAAAGGTTCGGGATTTCCGAGACTAAAGTCTGGTTTAAATACCCAGAGGCGTGTCCTCGGCTTGAAATCTGTATGGAAGCCCCATAGGTTAAGATAGCGTGTATGCACCTCAATTCTGGATACCGAACCAACCTAGTCTGTCACCCCGTTGGAGAATAGGGAAAGTTGTGAATATGATTAGGAAGAAAGGCAACGTCCAAAGTGTTCTACATGAAGAACCCTTGTCAGTATTTCAGAGCCTTTGTACTATAAGTTGAAGGTAAGTGTTCAAACAGCACAGGGGAAGATCCCCATCGGAGCAGAGCGGTTCACCGCCATTCACCTCATGAGGTGCTTTCTAAAGCGCCGCTACGCTTGTTTATTGCTTTCCTTAAGCATCATGCATTGTATTGCATTTTACCTATCAAGTTTCTTTCTCATTCACGCACGATATTGTATGTACGGTTCATTCAAAGAAGTTCTGTTTAAAGATCATTTATTTAGCGTATCAATCACACTTCATTCATCTAGTGTATCAACCACACTCTGTTCACATTGTGCATCTATCACACTTTGTGTTCATTTTCAGTATATCAATCATACTCTGCTCACATTGTGCATCTATCACACTTTGTGTTCATTTTCAGTATATCAATCATACTCTGTTCACATAGTGCATCTATCACACTTTGTGTTCACATTTAGTATATCAATCATACTCTGCTCACATTGTGCATCTATCACACTTTGTGTTCATTTTCAGTATATCAATCATACTCTGCTCACATTGTGCATCTACCACACTTTGTGTTCATTTTCAGTGTATCTATCACACTCGTTCACTAAGTGCATCTATCACACTTCGTGTTCACATTTAGTATATCAATCATACTCTGTTCACACAGTGCATCTATCACACTTTGTGTTCATCTTCAGAATATCAATCATACTCCGTTCACTAAGTGCATCTATCACATTTCGTGTTCACATTTAGTATATCAATCATACTCTGCTCACATAGTGCATCTATCACACTTTGTGTTCATTTTCAGTGTATCTATCATACTCTGTTCACTAAGTGCATCTATCACACTTCGTGTTCACATTTAGTATATCAATCATACTCTGTTCATTAAGTGCATCTATCACACTTTGTGTTCATCTTCAGTATATCAATCATACTCCGTTCACTAAGTGCATCTATCACACTTCGTGTTCACATTTAGTATATCAATCATACTCTGCTCACATTGTGCATCTATCACACTTTGTGTTCATTTTCAGTATATCTATCATACTCTGTTCACTAAGTGCATCTATCACACTTTGTGTTCATTTTCAGTATATCTATCATACTCTGTTCACTAAGTGCATCTATCACACTTCGTGTTTACATTTAGTATATCAATCATACTCTGTTCACACAGTACATCTATCACACTTTGTGTTCATTTTCAGTATATCAATCATACTCCGTTCACTAAGTGCATCTATCACACTTCGTGTTCACATTTAGTATATCAATCATACTCTGCTCACATTGTGCATCTATCACACTTTGTGTTCATTTTCAGTATATCTATCGTACGCTGTTCACTTAGTGCATCTATCACACTTTGTGTTCATCCTTTAGTATATCAATCACACACTCCCGCTTTAGTGTATCTATCACACTTGTTCACTCAGTGCATCTATCACACTTTGTGTATCAATCACACACGCTCACACTATGCCTACTTTGTGTATCAATCACACGCGTTCGCACTGTGTATCAATCACACACTCTCGCTTTGTGTATCTATCATACTTGTTCACTTAGTGCATCTATCACACTTTGTGCTCACCTTTTTGTGTATCAATCACATGTTCGCTCTGTGTATCTATCACACATGCACACTGTATTCGCAGTGAGAATTCCACAATTTTCTTACATCCTTTTTGCACGAGATGTAGTTTGGCTCGAGTTTACTTGCTTGCCTAGCATTCGCTTAAAATGTTGCATTTATTTCGCAAAATTGCTTCATTACAGCTCTCTTTGCATGATCATGAGTGATGTCCGGCTTCGCGTAGCGTATAAGTCCAATTATCAAACCGGCTTCGCGTAGCGTGTAAGTCCAATTTTCAAACCGGCTTCGCGTAGCGTATAAGTCCAACTATCAAACCGGCTTCGCGTAGCGTGTAAGTCCAATTTTCAAACCGGCTTCGCGTAGCGTATAAGTCCAATTATCAAACCGGCTTCGCATAGCGTGTAAGTCCAATTATCAAACCGGCTTCGTGTAGCGTGTAAGTCCAATTTTCAAATCGGCTTCGCGTAGCGTGTAAGTCCAATCTTCAAACCGGCTTCGCGTAGCGTATAAGTCCAATTATCAAACCGGCTTCGCGTAGCGTATAAATCCAATCTTCAAACCGGCTTCGCGTAGCGTATAAGTCCATTCAAACCGGCTTCGCGTAGCGTATAAGTCCAATTATTAAAATCTTCCTGCATATCATTTTGCATCTTGCCCCCTACCTGCGAGCATGCCTGCGGGCACATCTTTGTTATCTTGCCTGTTTGTCTAAGTCTTCGGCCTTGTTAAAAATGGGTCGTCTCTGGGCTTTGACATTTACTCCCGTCACGTGTGACTTTCGAGTTCTGTCAAAGAGGGGCAACTATAGACACCCCATTTTTGACTGACCTTAAGACCCAGACGTCACTAGTTGAGCGCTCAGTGATATTGCATATTGTGCTCGTTCAGAAGTTTTAGAGTCTCGGCTGCGAGCCTTGCCTCCAGACTTCCGGACTCTTTTGTGCTTTGCCTCGGTTTGCGAACCAGGCTCCGTTTTCTCTATTTTCTCTTCCCAAAGGGAGGGAGACGTCTCATAGATCATCTCTCAGTGGCCGTAGACTACGTTTCGTGGTCGTAGGCCGTTTTGCCCGTTTGGAGTCCGGTTTCCGATTTTTCAGAGCCGTTGGCCGTGTGCCTCGGTTCGGGACGGCTTAACCACCTCCGTTTGCTCCATTTTTTGGCATGCATCTTATTTACTCCCTTTTGAGGGACACTGTGATCCGAGAGACCAACTTCGTGGTCAGACACCACTTCCGGTGCCTAACAGCCCACTTTCGGGCCCCGAACTGCGTGTTTTGGCTCCCGAACCTTCATTCTGCATTTTTGGGCTCCGAACCGAACTTGAGATAGTCATATTTTGAGGTCTTTTTCATGTTTGATTAAGGACCTTTTGCTATTTTAGATCTCCTACTGCCACTTGCTTCTTTACCCCTCTTTTAGGCCTTTTTTTTTGCACGGTATTTTAGGCTTACTTGTGAGATGTTTCGGACTTGGTCATAAACTACAAAATGTCTTGTTTTGAGCCCCTCTTCAACTTTGTTGAAGGGCTCTTGGCCATTTGGGTTCAGAAGCTACCACTTGCCTTTATATCCCACTTTTTGGCCTTTTTGGGGGGAAATTTGAATTTCAATTTCCCCCCCCCCCCATTTTTCCCCCCTCTTTTCCACCTCTTTTGCTTATAAAACTAGCAGCTCCCAGCTGTGTTTTGGGGTGATAGATTTTTGTATAAGCCTCTCACATTAAATTTCTCTCTCTCTCTACTCTAAACCTCAAAACCCCTTAAGTTCTTAACCATTTTTACACACCATCACCTAGCACCACACCACCACTTCCATTTCCAGCAGCTTGGAGGTCTTCTCAGAGGCTAGGAGGCAGCAAATTTGGTCCAAGAAGTTGCTAAAGATTGGTCTACAAGGGTGAGTTACCATTTCCCTCTTTCTAGCTCATTTTTTGCAACATTTCTTAGCCTCTCTTTCTTGTATATCTGAGCTCTGGACATAACTTAAAGTAGTGTTTTTTTGAGCTCTATTTCATGTTTCATTAAGGGACTTTTGTCATTTGAGGTCCCCATCTTGCACTTGCTTCATTATCCCTCTTGTATGCCATTATCTTGTGTAGTATTTTTGGCTTATGTATAGTCTATTTTGAGGCATGTCATAAACTGAAGAGTTGCTTATTTTGAGCCCTTCTTCAACATTGTTGAAGGGCTCATTGCCGTTTGTGGCCTCCATTTACTACTTGCCATTATATCTCTCTTTTGGCCATATTTTTGCATGATTTGTTAGCCTCGGATGCTTCTGTTTTTGGGCTCTTTTCAGAACTGAAAACAGTCTTATTTTGACCCCATATTCATGCTTCATTAAGGGTCTTTCATGATTTGAGGCATCCTTTGTATACTTTGTGTTATATCTCTCTTTTGGGCCTCATTTTGCATAGCATTTTGAACATATTTTCATACTGTTTTGGGTCCGGCCATCAACTGTAAAATGCATTATTTTTGGCCCCTCTTCAACATTGTTGAAGGGCCCCTTCATGTTTAAGGCCAGCAACCACTACTTGCTTCTTTGTCCATCTTTTGGCCCTTTTCTTGCATGTGATCTTATCCATACCTGTGCTGGTTTTTGAGGTTTGTTGTAAACTGTAAAACATCATATTTTGGGGCCCTCTTCAACATTGTTGAAGGGCCCTAATCTGTTTGGGGTCAGAATATGTGGGTTTCTTCTTTATTTCACATTTAGGGCCATTTTTGCATGCTAGTTTTGCCCTATTTGCGTTTGCTGTTTAGCCTTGCTTAAAACTGTAAACATGCTTGTTTTGGGGCTGCCTTGAATCTCTCTTTACATGTCATGATCAAATAATGCATGCTTAATGTAGCTACAAGTCATTTCATGTGCTTAATCTTGCATTTCGGGACCATTTTCATGCATCGGGTGCCATATTCCTATGATTCGGGGCTGTTTTGGGTCATGTTTTGCTGCTGAAATTTGCATGTTTGCATATCACATTTCATGCCCTGCCATGCCTCGTTAGAGTGGCATTTTGTGCGTTAGGATCGGTCCTCGGTTTACCTGCATGTGTGCGCGCATTCCGAGTTGTTTCATTTCTATCTTATGGCCTCTTATGTGAGTGTGGCTGAGGTCCATTCATGTTGGTGTAAGTCCATTTGTGCATTGTGTATGCCATTTCATCCATAGCATTGTGCATGCTCGGTTGCATATTACCTCGTGCAACGTGTATGCCATTCCATAACATGGTGTATGTTAGGATTGTATCTTAGTTGCATTTCATGCATGTCATGCACATTGCATCGTGTTTGGGATAGGAGTTAGCCTAGGCACGGGAAACGAGGTGCATTTCGTACTCCGAGTGACGGAACGTGTCTCAATTCCCCAGTCACCGACACTCCGGATTATCCATGATGGAGTTAGGTTTTAGTTGTGTTTTCATGTGCATTCATCCTATATTGAATTGTGCAATTCGACTCATCGGCCATCATGCATCGATATGCATGATTGGTGGCACGAGGATCGAGGCATGCATACATTTGTGAAAATACATCGCCATGCCCCTTTCCTGCTCTCTGTTGCAGCAAAATCAAGAATCAGCAGTCTTCCGAGGCTTGGCGCGCTTTCCAAAAAACCATTGCGAAACAGAGGCTAATTGGGGCATCGCAGTGGATTTTCGCGCGAAGGCAACCCGGACATGCATCATTCATCATCCGGAGCGGAATCAAGGCAGTCCCTGGCTTGCATGCCAGTTTATTATTTTTTCTTAGTTAATTTGTAAATTAATTAGGAATTTGTACATTATTTGGACTGTAATATTTGGACTATACTATTCTTTTATTTGGACTATACTATTTATTCGAACCCTCTGTGCGAGGGCATAACTGTAGTAAGTGTGCGTGTGTGTGTTGTATGTCTTCCAACCCCACGTCTTTCTCCCTTTTATTTATCCGCTTATGATGGTTAGATTAGGGCATATTTCAATTAGCATACAGTATGATAGCATGTTTGCATTCATTCATCTGTTTTGCATGCACCGGGCTCGGCGCATCATACTAACTGCATTTGTATTTCAATTCCAAGTTGAATACATGTTAGCTGTAGCATTCCATATGCCATGTTTAGAATAGCCGAGCCTGCTATAGTTTGCATTTTTGCATGTGTTGCATTAGGCATTTCTGTATACTTAGGATCATGCATGATTTCTAATGTAGTTTATGTTTTGGCTTGGAGTACTCGGTGAGTTTTTATGCTTTAGCATCCTTGCATGCGTGTGAGTGACTGTCATGAATAGCATGCTTACCATGAGGCTATATGCTTATGTGATATAACTGCCTGAATGCCTGTGGGTGAAGGTTGGGTTATTTGGATTGGAACAAATCATCAACTGTGAGTTTTAAGCCCACTAGATAGTGGCAAAATCATGTTTTCTAAGCCCACTCGAGGGTGGCAAATCCACGTCTTAGCCTACTTGTGAGTAGCACCATCAAACCATCTTTCAAAAACAAACATGAAATGTTTTGTTCCAATTCAGGCGATCCAGTCTATACTTGTATGCTGTGCACGTCACATAGTAAATCTAGGCTAACAACCAGAATAAGAACACACAGTGTTTTTCAAAAATAGATATCATGGTTAGTAGAGGCCGATCTTTGATCGGGCGAGCGGGGGTGCTTACGAAGTGACCTTCCCCAATCGTACCCAAGTTCCCGAGCCGAGGCAACTTTGGTGATGACGGACACGTGGCCTTAGGCAACGAGTCAGGGTTTCCTAAATTTCTCAAAATAAAATATTTAGGTGGCGACTCTGTATCTGGCAAAGCAGTCCATGTTTGGCACTTCTTTTCTAAAAATCTGTTTTCTCAAAACGATTTGCCAGATTTGGACTCTTTGGTTCAGATTAAGAACCGTGACATTTGAGTCCTGAACTGTAGCGAACCCCAAATGAACGGAACGGGAGCTCGTTCCTCCCGGGGCGTTCGGGGACCGTCTACATGTGTATATATGTAATAGTACTTGTTTGGGTCAATTAGTGATTTAATAAAAATATAAGGGCTTTGGGTTTAATTTATGATTTGGAACATTTATTTTAGTGTATAATTAAACTAAATTATGGTCAAAGAATGTAATTCGGTTTGGATTTCTTATTTCGACTAAAAACGTGATCAACTGATAAACGTGTAAAAATGAGAAAAACATAGGGTTTTCAAGTGGTAATTCCATATTTAGGGAGTCAATTAATCAGTATTAGGATATTAGAAATGATTCTTAAATTACTGAAATCGATTAGGGTTTGCGAGTTTTCAGTTGGCGCGTGAATTTTGATCCAAGGGTTAAAATTGCAATTAATTAAGAAACTGAGGGACTTCAAGGAAATAATTTAAAAGTAAGGGATCTTTAAGAAAGTAAAATTTTCAGGGGCCTCACATTGTCTAACTGGTGCGCCCTTATTTGGTGGAAAAGTTGTTAAGCCCTCATTTCAAATTCTGTCTACTTTAGGGCCTTCTTCACTTTATCCATCCCATACATGACATCCATATCAGCATTCTCTCCATATGCGGAATCATGTCTTCATACTCTTCAAGAAGATTCTCTGCTTCATATTGGATTTGAATGCGAGTGGAAGAAATTTCTTCTAATGATTTATTGGTAACCAAGGCATTTTTGTTCTAGTTAAGCAACAGGAGGAGCTGGTCCAGGAAGGTATGGAGTTTTTCTTGGGCCACTAGATTGAAGGTGTGGCTTCGAGAGACGATTTCACAACCCCATAGAAATTTCTTGTGAGGGGTGTCATCTTGAAGCACTTCAAAGGATAGGTAGGAAAAGGCAGCAAGTAGGGTTTAGGCTTTATATTGCTGATAAGCAGTTAAAGGAACTAGAGCTTAATATGAGGCAAAATGCTGACCTTTGAAGAGGGTAACTTTTAATTCCTCAATCCAGTTAGGGTTAGAAGGAAGGGGATGAGCAGTTGGGTCTCCTCCAAAGAAAGGTAGAAACTAGGGCTCATTCACATACTCTAGCCAGTTAGAAGAGCAAAGTTTTGCCTTCTTAGCCAAGAGTGAGGGGCTCAATCCCAGAGCTTCTACTGGGTGAGAGGTCTTCTGCACTAGTTTGGTCAGCAAGGTATACCATACCGAAAACAAATTGTCTTTGAGGCAACGAAGGTGGTCAAATGGTACATAAGGATATACCACAAAGCTGTACGAAGAAGGAGGAATCGAAATAGGGTCGTCAAATTCAACAAGTCTGTGATGAATTCACTCCCTTGTTTGAGGTTGGGTTGGTTTTGGCGAAGCATTCCAACCAATGGTTCTGGTAGAAAATGAGGCAGCCTCATCCAATGCCGAAAGCTTTAGAGTAGGTGAAGAGCTTTCGAGATCCATTTAAGCAAGTTTTTGTTCTAAAGGTACATATTCTACAAAAGCCTCCATAACTTGTATAAATAGAGGAGGGTAAATATGGCTAATAAATGCATGAGAGCTCTTTCAAGGTTGGCCATCAGTGTCCAAAACCTCTTCGTATGCTTGATCAATGAAGTAAAAAGTTTGATTGGCCATCAAAGATGTAACAGTCCCTTCACTAGCACAAATAGTGGACATAAGGTTCAAGCACAAGAGGAGGTTCAGTGTTTTAAACATTGCTTGAAGACGGTTATACTTCCAAAACAATTAATTACCATGCATGTCCCAGGATGTGGGAAAAAGTGCATCGATCCACTAATATTATCAAGTATTGGTTATATTAGTGCTCGGGGAAGGGGGGTAATGTTGGCTATATATTTTGTACAAACCAATCACAGCCTGACACGTGGTTCATAAGGGGCAAGTTGGGGAGTCAGTGAAAGTCTCCACTCATCAACAAACACGTGGCGAATTATATCAATAGTGATGGGTCTGCGAAACACTGGAGCAGTCAAGATGTGTAGGGTGACGTGGCCAAACGATTACTTACAATTTCAATTCAAATTTATGACGGAAGCTCAACTACAAGAGTGATTTGCTGGAAGCAAACTATTTAAAGCCATGACCAGTGATCATGGAGATTACTTCGATAGTTATCACCTATTTTGACGGTTATCAGCCACTTCGACGGTTATCATCAGAGCCTATAAATAGAGGAGAATGCTGATAATGAAGGGACCTAGAACCAAATCCAGAAGCCAGTTTATTTTGCTTTATATTTTCTTTTCCTTTACATTTTCAGTCCTTTATTTTCCAATCATTTATTTTCCTATTCTGCACTTCCAATTCCTAGGAGTTGTTCTAAGATGGTCTGTTGTTGTAATCCCCTTCGAAGCTGTGAGAGTGCGAAGGTACAAATTGTAAACTCTTGGTTATTTAATGAAATTTGATTTTTGAAACTGTTTCTCTCCATTTCTTTTATTTTTGTGATCAGTCTTCTAAATTTTCTCCTAAAAACAAGCCACCAGTAAAAGTCCTCTTCATTGAGGCTAAAAGAATTTTGAAGCAATCGTCTGATTAATTGGTTGGCACTTAGTATTTCTGTAAGGACTTATTGATTCTTACTGACACGCTCAAATTATGTTTCTAACCCTTGAAAGCCAAAAAAATCCAATAGTAATTATAATTATATAGGAAAAAAAACAAAAGGTGCATTGCAAAAGGTATTTGTAGTTATATAAATAAGACAAAAGTTATTTGTATTATCCACTTACAGTGTGGTGAGACCTTTTATAAATTTTTATTGTAGTTTTTTTACTTATTCTTTTTCACTTTTTAAAATGAAAAATTAGTAATTAAATTTCTATATTTAATTTTGCTAAAATATTATTCATAAGTAGTATAATTTATATGCTCTTTTTATAAGGAAAATGATATATTAATTTCTAAACCTATTTTCTGGATGAAATGATGTATAATTGATATGATTAGTTGATGATTAGAGAAGATATGAGAGAGAGAGAGAGAGAGAGAGAGAGAGAGAGTTACTTATAATATTATAATTGATTGTCACATCACTATGTTTAAAAATTGGGTCTAATTTTTGGTTTTGAATAGCATGCTCATTTTATAATTGACTTTCATTTTTATTTTTTTTACTCTTTTTTTTTCACTTTTTACTAATTAAATTTCTATGTTTAAGTTTTGCTAAAATTTTGTTCACAAATAGTATAATTTATATTTTTTTAAATTTACTTTTGGTTTTTTGTGGTATAAATTAGTTTTTTGGGGTGAATGATATACATTAGTTGTTAGTAGGGAAAGTGGGCAATGGGCAATACAATCTATAAGTTGTGGGGTAGGGTGGGGACAGTAGTTGTTAGAGGATAACCCATTTGACTAAAAATAAATAAATAAAAACAATAGGTGTCAACATGATGGTGGGGATGATGGGATGAATGAGAAAAAAATCACAAAGCTATGAGTTGAAAAAAAACAGAGGGGAAAAAAAAAAGTGAGGAGATAAAAGTGCCTTACTTGGTGATGGTGGAGAAAAAAATGAAAAGGAATACAAAGAGCTTTGTTCTTTCTTATTGAGAAGGAATATCGAGAGCTTTGTTCTTCAAAGATGTGAAGCTCACAATGCTTTGTTCTTCGAAGCTTTGTTCTTTAGAGAGAACTGATAGTGATGATGTAAAGTGCAGTGGGGTAGGTAAGAGTTGACAGTTAGTGTAACGCCCCGAAATAAGTGCCATAAATCCATCCAAGACTATTTGTAAATAACAATATGAATCAGAGTATAATGTTCTTTTATTTCATGAGAGTTAATAGTACAAAAGAGTTTAACTCAATAAATGCTCTATAGGCTTACAGCTTTCCAAGACTGTGCTTGGTTACAACAAAAGCAGATATAAATCCAATATATGTACAGCACGTGGCTTGAATCAAATGGCGGAGGCATATCACTAACACCTGAAAAGGGTTTTCCCAAATAGGGTGAGCCAAAACCCAGTAGAAACAATCTAACACAACCAATGCCCATGATGAAATCTTTCATAACTCTTTCACAAAACCATGCCATGCCAAGCTTTATATCTCAATTCATTTTATCTCAATTCATGAGTCATTCACTATTTTATTCAAACAACCAAACTTAGGGTACAACTCAATGGGTTTCTGACTAGCACAACCATTATACAGACACTTCTATTTTCCATTTTACAGATATTTCATCCATGAGAATCGGCACCCATATATACACACGGTTTTCGGGGCTTTCACCATGAACACACAGGCTAACTTAATTCAATGGAGTTCATCCACTTTCTTCTCCCAAATATCATACATTTACAATGTATCAAAGATATAGTCATATTCAATGGCAACGGATAAGGGATTAGTTTCAATTCACGTAATCCTTATGCAATTTCTATAACAATCATAGTTATCCTCCACCGATAGCCCAAAATAGATATTTCTAAATAGATATACAATCTCTAAGACAGATAAATTATCCAAATTTCCATATGTGAGAGGTAATACATATCCAACTCCACCATTTATATAAACATTCATCCAATTTCATATTCCCAATACTAATTTCATTTATTTATACAAAATAACTAGTTGAGATATTTTAGGGAAAAACTCCATTTTCTTCTGAAATCCACCTCGGGTATCAAAATCAACAAATTTATCACAACACAACCTCACATATACTCCCATAATTATTTTTAATACATACATTTGAAAATCCCTCTTTTGATTTTAAACCAAAACCTTATGTTTGTTCAAAATCATCCAAAGTTTCAATATTCTTTGCACATCAGCAAATAACTAAGTTAAAACTCATAGAAGAGTGTAAAAAGTCTCTGCCTCAAGTCTAGAGATCAAGGAAAAGATAGAGAGACTTCAAAGATGCCAAAACTCAACTCTATTCGGATCAACGAAGAGCCCTCAAAGTGCTCTACCTTTTCAACAAAGGCACACGGATAGAGAAACCATCAAATCTAGGTGAAAATGCAGAGAGATAATGAGTTTTAGAGAGAGGCTTTAGATCTATGGTATTGAGAGGAAAGATATGAAAAAGTGATGTAGAAGGGTGCTGCTAAGAATTGATATACGCACAGTCTGCTCGAGCACAAGAAGTGTCGTGCGAGCGTCAGATATAATAAGTTGTTCCGCTCGAGCGCAAGAAATGTTGCTTGAGTGCAGAGTGCACACTTCTAGTAGTTTTGTAGACAACAGACCAATGCTTGAGTGCAAGAAAGACCACTCGAGCTGAGACCGCTTGAGTGCAGAAAGCACTACTCGAGCATATAATAGACTCTCCTAATAGTTTTGTAGACCTATAAAAGTACTAAGAGTTCACAAAGCCCGCTCGAGCGGGAGTAAAATTCTGGGCAACAAAAGTCTGAAAATCAAACGACTAACCTGTTCCAAACGCAACCATTACAGTCTAATAGCCAAATTCAAGGAAGTGTGAGGGGAAAAGACATGAACAACACTGCGAAACCACGAAACCCGAGTCCAAGATACAAAAGGGTCGGGTTAAAATCAGAATCGCAATAATCTCCCCCCCCCCCCCATTAAGGAATTTCGTCCCTGAAATTTCCAATCAAGTTTTAAAACTATGTTTAAACCGATCACCATAAAGATAATTAATCAATTCCGTCACCATGACCCATTCTCCGGTCACCCATTCTCATTAACTCGATACACAAGTTCCAACATCGAAACTACAATTCACATTTTTCCAAAACATATACAATGTTTACATTAAATCCATGTTTCCAAAACATATATAACATATACAATGTGTCCATGTTCTTAAAACATATACAACGTTTTCATATTTCATTAACATAATAAAATTTCAATACATGTTCAAACATCAACAATAAGTCCGAATACTTCTCACGGACTTCCAACTCACATTCCCAAGTTGCTTCCTCAACCCCGTGATGTTTCCACAATACTTTAACCAAGAAAAATGTCTTACCTCAAGACTTGGTCTCGACTATCCAACACTCTCACCAGCCTCTTCTCATACGAGGCATCCTCATCTATCTCTAGGTCGGTCCAATCCAACACGTATGATGGATCCGGCTCATACTTCCGAAGCATGCTAATATGAAACACATCATGAATCTCGAAAAGTTGTGGTGGCAAAGCCAAACGATAAGCAACCTCTCCAATCCTCTCAAGGGTCTCAAAAGGCCCAAAGAATCAAGGGGACAACTTTTCACTCTTTCCAAACCTCATCAAACCCCTCCTAGGTGATATCTTCAAGAAGACATGGTCTCCTACCTCAAAAGACAAAAGTCTCCTCCTACGGTTGGCATAACTTTTCTAGCGACCCTAAGCCGTAGCCAACCTCTTATGGATAAGTGAAACTTTCTTCATCGTTTCCCGAACTAACTCTGGACCCAACATAAGTGCATCACCCACCTCGGCCCAACACACAGGGGATCTACACGGTTGACCATACAAGGCCTCAAACGGTGCCATGCCAATACTCGATTAGAAGCTATTGTTATAGGCGAACTCCATTAAGAACAAGTGTCTCTCCCACGACCCCTTAAAGTCAAGAATATAACCCCGAAGCATATCCTCAAGGATCTGAATAGTATGCTCAGACTGCTCGTCAGTTTGAGGATGATACACAGTACTAAAAGTCAATATCGTGCCCAAGGCACTCTATAGGCTCTGCCATAACTGAGTCGTGAAACGTGGTTCTCTATCTGAGACAATCATTACAAGGACCCCGTGCAACCTCACTATGACCCTAATATAGAGGTCGGCAAGATGATCTATCGAGTCACTCATACGCATAGGTATAAAGTGCGCCAACTTTGTCAATCGGTCAACTACCACCCAAATCACATCACTACACCATTGATTCCTCGGAAGGCCCACAACAAAATTTATCATGACATGCTCCCACTTCCACTCGACAATAGGCAAGGGTTGCAACAAACCCGCTGGCCTCTGATGCTCGGCCTTCACTTGTTGACAAGTAAGGTACCTCGACACAAACACAGTCACATCCTTCTTCATTCCCCTTCACCAAAACTGGTGGCTAAGGTTGTGATACATCTTTCTGCCTCCCGGATGCACTGCAAGGTGTGAACGATGAAACTCTCAGAGTACTTCCTCTTAGCAAGACTTTGACATGAAGAGACAGTCAAGGTATCTAGCACTCGAGTCAGAGTACACGTTCAAGCCTCTCTCTACATTCCCATTAGAGATCTTCTCCCGGAGGGATTCTATCTCAAGATCACCCCTCTGTGCTTTTATCACTCGGTTCACAAGTGTGGATTGTGCAACTACTGAAAATAAGGATGCTGACTCAATGGACTCAGCGAGATACAAGTCAAACTCACCAATAGCATCCAACATTTCCCATTCTTGGATGTCAATACAAGCTACACTGCTAATAGATTTCCTACTCAATGCATCGTCCATAACATTGGCCTTCCTCGGATGATAATGTAACTCGAAGTCATAATCCTCTATGAACTCCATCCACCTCCTCTGCCTCAGATTCAAGTCTTTTTGTGTAAACAGATATTTCAGACTCTTATGATTAGAAAACACTTCAAACTTCTCAGCATACAAATAATGCCTCCAAACCTATAAGGCAAAGATCATCGCTACTAACTCTAGGTCATGAGTAGGGTAGTTCCTCTCATGTGTTTTCAACTGCTGCGAGCCATAAGCTACTACCTTCCCCTTTTGCATCAAAACACAACCCAAACCTTCCCGTGAGGCACCACAATACACCAAATAGCCCAAACCCCTCTCCGGAATAATCAAAACTATAGCAGTGGTAAGTCTAACCTTAAGCTCTTGAAAAGACTTCTCACAGGTCTCACTCTACACAAATTTTATCCCTTTCCTTATTAATCTAGTCAATGGTGAAGCTAGCTTAGAGAAATCCTTCAAAAATCTACGACAATACTCGGTCAATCCCAAGAAACTATGGATCTCAAAAGTATTCTTAGGTTGTCCCCAATCTTGCACTGCTTCTATCTTGGATGAATCTACAGTCACCCCCTTCTCGGATACCACATGGTCTAAGAACTTAACTTCCCTCAGCCAGAATTCACATTTCCCAAACTTAGTATATAGTTTGTGGGCTCTAAGCAACTCAAGCACCACTCGCAAGTGTTCCTCGTGCTTCTCCTCAGAAGGTGAGTAAATCAAGATGTCATCCACAAAGACGACCACAAAACGGTCTAGGAACTCAGGGTAGACCTGGTTCATCAAATCCATAAATACAGCCAATGCATTGATTAGCCCAAATGGCATCACTAGGAACTCATAATGGCCATACTACGTACGGAATGCCGTCTTCTGGATATCCTCCTCCCTTACTCTCAATTAGTGATAGCCCGATCTTAGGTCTATCTTAGAGAAGCAACAACAGCCCTTAACCTGATCAAACAAATCATCTATACGAGGCATTAGATACTTGTTTTTAACAGTTACCCAGTTTAACTTTTGATAATCTATACAAAGTCATAACGCACCATCTTTCTTTTTGGCAAAGAGAGCTAATGCTCTCCAAGGTGAAGTACTAGGGTGGATAAAACCCTTATTTAACAATTCCTGGAGTTAATTCTTCAACTCACTCAACTTGGCATGTGAAAATCTATACGGTGCCATAGAAATCGGTGTCGTGCCAAACACTAAATCAATAGCGAACTCAATCTGTCGATGAGGTGGTAAACTAATAAGATCCTCAGGAAAAATGTTCGGGTATTCACAAACCACCCTTGACAACTCAACTCGAAATTCATTATACTCACTACTCAAGAAGTTGGAAAAAAGGCAACTAAGTTCACTCTACCCACGCGGATCATACACCGGTGATAAGACTCTATCAACCCGATTCCCCAAGAAATAAAAGCAATCACCGCTTAAGGTATATACAATAACCTTTTGACGGTACCAATCTATGACAGCCCGATATGATGTCTACCAGGGCATACCCAAAATAACATCAAAACTAGACATGTTAATCAACACAAATGAAAAAAAAAAAAGTCGACGACCGGCAACCTCTATGTCACAACCCCGACACCCCTGCTTCAAAATAATATCACCACCAATACGTGACTCCACGTAGACGAGAGAAGCTAATCGAGCCTACTCTAACCCCAAAACCAATGCAAATGCAAATGAGATAAATGAATGAGATACACCCGTATCGATCAACACATTAGCAACTGAATTGCAAAACAAGAAGGTACCTATCACTACTAAAGGAGCTGATACAAGATCTGGCACAGTAACAACATACGCATGCCTTGTAGGTCTCTGCTTAAGCTGCTCACCCCTCAGAGCATAAGCTTGATGAACTGACTGAGCTGAAGAGGCTCCCTGGTTGGCCCTCAAAGCTTATGCTGACTGGGCTGGGTGGTGGCTTTATTTCTGCCTCGAACTAGACGCAATAGGTGTGCTGCCCAACTGAGGGCAAAACTTCTTCATGTGCCCCGCTTGCCTACATTGATAAAAAGTCAACAGCTGGCCTCTCCCTTGACTCTGGCTCTGAGAACAAGTCGAAGACGATGCAAACTGATGCCCTCCTCCTCTCTACAGGCAAGCTAGAGACTTGTGGCCTAACTGACCACGCTTAAAACAAGTGACATCTCCCTGACCACCTCTCCCTAAACTCGAACTCGATATTGGAAAAGTGGACCTCGACTGAGCTCCCTAGGACTGCTGTGGGTTAGAACCCCACTGCATCTTATTGTCCCTTTGAATATCCTAACTCCTCTTGGAGCCCCTCATCCTCTTTTCCTCTATTTGCATTACGGTCTCCAGATGAGCTGCTACCTTCACAAGGTATCCACAATCTCTAATCATGGACCCGGCCACTTTGAACATGAGCCCGATCCTCAATCTCTTCTCAAACTCTAACTAACAGCGCTCCTCAGTCACCACGATGTTTGGTGTAAATCTCGACAAGCTAGTAAATGTGGCCTCAAACTTGGCCACTGGAATGTTCAACTGCACAAGGTTAGAGAATTTATCTATCAACTTCTCTCGAATTGTGGAAGGCAAGAACTTATCATGGAAGGCACTAACAAAAGCCTCCCAAGTCTCCCCACTGCACCCAGGCTCATACTACTACCACAGACTCTCATCTTTCTTCCGCTAAAAGGATGCCAAAGTCACTCTCAACTGGTCGTTCTCGTTGCCAAGCATCTCGAACATCTTCACTATTTGTTCCAGCCACTCATCTGCCTTCAGCGGCTCCTTGGGATCACCCAAGAGCTCATCCAGATTTGACCGGAAAAACTCCTGCTTCAAGAAAGATGGCTCTACCTCGGCTACTTGGACCTGGACTTGATTCTCCGCTCTAAGAATGTCCATAGACTTCCGCAATGCTTCGGCCATTTCATGGGCTAAGGCACCCATGGCCTGCTGACCCATTGGTTTAGCCACATTGGCCGGACCAATTCCTTCTTCTTGTGCCGGAATATTATCCGATAAAGGTACCTCACGCCTCTTAGGCCTACCACGCCTACCACCACCACGTCTACGTCCTAACATCCTAATGAAGGTAATACAAGAGATTAGCACATTCATTAATGTGTCGAAGCTAACTCACTCGCGTCCTAATGTAGTGGACAATAGTAATTCACTCCACAAAAACACGTTGTCACATAAACATATACGATTTCATTTTCAGATAATGATCGTCCCATGGCGGTGCCAGAGTTCAAATTAGAAACAGCAATGATCAAGTGCTCTTTGAATAGGACTTCTAGAAACCCGTAAACTCAATCAACATGCTAGAAATTAAATCCAATACAGATATAACCACATATGTAACAATCCTCACTTTACTCTAGCCATGCTTGCATATATTACATGATCTTGTCTTGCTATGTTGCAATTGCAAAACCTTGATTTGTCTTGCATAAGTGTTACTAGCATGCTTTGTTTCTTGTTTGGTGTGTGTTTAGCCTAGGTTAATCCAAGCTGAGGTCACCTTAAGCTTAGAACCATCTTGGAACCACTTTGGTTGACCTCCACCTTCACAAAGGCATGTTGGCTGAGGTGTCATCATCTAGGCCGAGGTGTTCATCACCAAGGCCGAGATGTGTATTATCTAAGCCAAGATGTTACCTTTGCGCCTAAGTGATCTTGTTCCTGGATTGGTGCGACCTAGACCGAGGTGTGGCACATCTAGGCCGAGGTGTGGCACAGCTAGGCCAAGTGTTGTCCTTCATAGCTGAGATCATTGTTCCCTTACTTGCCAATGCCTTATTCTTAGCCGAGATCATTACCTACCGGAGTGCCTATGCCATCTTGCTTGTTGAGCACACTTTGTCATAGTCCTGTCTTTTCACTCCGTCACCTTTTTAGAAGAACCAACCAACCGTTGCCATGTGTCCGAGCTGAGTGTTAAATCAGCTGGCAGAAAGAGAAATGCATCATTTTGTATCATTTGTTATATGCCTTTGTTCTTGAGGAGAGAGAAGCTCTAGAAGAAGAAGTCTTTAGAGAGAGAAGTAGAAGTAGATCCCAAGCTTGATCCTTAGAGTTAAGCAATTAGATCTGTGCTTTGAGGTTAGACTCTTGATCTATTCTTATTGTTCTTATTATTCATCTAGCTGCATTGTATGATCGAGCATGATTTGTAAGCCATGCATTGCTTTGAAGTTCGGTTTTAGAAAGAGAATATGATATTCATGTGTTCTTGGAGAAAAGCCATGATTTGATCCGAAAGCTTGCATTAAGATCCATGTTTTTATGTTTGTTTTCCCAAGATCTTCAAGTATGGGTACCCAGGTCCATGTTTTCGAATTCACAGCATGAAATCCCAGATTTTGTATAAACAAGTTATGCTCTTTGCATTCATGTTCTTCATGATCATGTTCTTCATGTTCTTCAAAGAAAGGGAAACCCAGATTTTTCCAACTTCGTTTCCTTGAATGTGGCCATCGGGACCACACCTCGGCAAGGAGGTGTGGGACCTCGGCCAAGACCTGGTTGGTGCCATTATGTTTTCCCGAGATGAGGAACAGTGTTTTGTTCCTGTTCGACTTAGCTTTGAAGGAATGCCGAGACCATTTGCATTCATGTAAAGCTTGTTTGATAGTGCATTCAATGGGATTTGTTATGTGCTTGTAGGCCTTGGATCCTTGCTTGTAACCCCGACGTTTGAAGAACTAGGTGAGTGGTATTTTTAATAAAGTTATGTTATAAAGTTTTGATAAAGCCTTGCTTTGCTTTGTTTTGGAAAAGTATTTGTTAAACATGAATGATTATCCCTATTTTGTGTATCAAGTTTTAGCCTTGTTTTGGATCACAACCTTTGAAAGTCTGTACGTGCTAGGGGACTATAAGCATTTGTAGCATAACCTTTGAAAGTCCGTACGTGCTAGGGGACGAGAAGCATTTGTAGCACAACCTTTGAAAGTCCGTACGTGCTAAGGGACTACAAGCATTTGTAGCACAACCTTTGTTAATGTCACCCCATGAAACTGGAAAGCCTTGAAGAACTTTGATTGATGAAGCTTGAAAGACTTGTTAGACGAACTTGTTTTGTCCTTGATTTTGTGCAAGATATAATGTGTATCGCTTTGATAAAGATTTCGGATATTATTCATGCAAACCCTTTATTACTTATACCATTCACTGAGTATCCAAGCTCACCCTCTCTATATATATGTAGGTGATGAGCAGGAGGACGGTGACGCCTAGATATACTTTGCAACTTGTTTTGGACTCGCATTTTGTAGCATCTTGAAGATCATGCTTCTTAGCTTGTAATTCATTGTGTTTTGTATATGATGGCTTGAGAAGCCTTTTGGTCAAGAAGTATTTTGTATTTCATTTTATTGTATCTAAGTTGTAAGACCTTGATAAGATGTATGGCATTCCATTCGACCTATGCACAGCTCTTATGGACTAATTAGATTTAAATTTATTGCTTCTGCACATGTTAGCCCCATATGTATACTCTGATTGTGTGTGAATCCTTGTAAATTGGCCTTTGGTAATCTCGGATTACTGGCCATCATGGCACCATTCTACTAGGGGCGGAATGGGGTCGTGACAGATTGGTATCAGAGCACAAGTTTCTTATAGTACGTTACTGACACTTCGAGTCTGAAAGAGCATAGGATTTCCCTTGGAATTGATGTTAGGATTGCATCATAATGCTTGCTACTTGACAATGTGTGCATCATCTCGGCGTGACTATTTGTTATTTGCATGCATATTGTTTGATTGTTTTGTTTTAAAGTCACATTTTGCATACTCTTAGCATCATGAGAAGGGGTAGACCACCAGTTGGCCGAGATCATCCCGAAGACAGATTGGACAGATTAGAGAGATTGGTCGAAGCTTTGGTCCGTGAGTTGAGACAACCAAGGCCACAAGACACTAGTACTACTTTTACCCAAGCCGAGCAGACATACGGCCGACATGCAGTTCCACCTCCTCCAGCGCCGCAAGTGCCTCCACAGCAAGCTTTATATGGGGACGGCACCATAGCCCTAATCCGAGACTTTAAGAAAATGAAACCGCCGAGATTCTCTGGGGGTGTAGAGCCGATGAAAGCTGAAGTGTGGGTCTTGGAAACGGAGAAACTGTTTGAGATTTTTCCCAGCACTGACGCCCAGAAGGTGTCATTGGCCGCGTTCACATTAGACGACGATGCACGAAGATGGTGGATGATGACCCGAGAAAGCAACCCAGGTTTGACTTGGGCCAGATTTTTGGAGTTGTTTTACAACAAACACTTTTCCCTTAGCGTTCGAGACCGCAAGACTACAGAGTTCCAGACTCTAACACAAGGCAGCAGGACAGTGGCAGAATATGACCGTGCTTTTACCGAGTTGGTGAGATATGCGCCTCACATGGTCGATGATGAATATAGAAAAGCCAGGAAGTTTGAAAGTGGGCTTCGTGGGCTGATACAAGATCGAGTTAACATGCTCAACATGCCGACTTACGCTGGAGTATTGGACAAGGTCATCCTCGCAGAAACTAACTTGAACCGATATCAGAATTCAGGAGAGAGCCAGCAGAAGAGGCAGAACTATGGTAATCGCCGAGTTCCGTTTAACGCCAAGAAGAAAGCGAATATGGGCAGCTCCAACAACTCGAACCAGGAAGGTAATGCTAAGCCGACGTGTGCAAGTTGTGGAAAACCGCATTCCAGAGTTTGCTGTTGGGCATCAGGAGCCTGTTTTGAATGTGGCGAAATGGGTCATCGTGTGAAAGACTGTCCGAAGGCAAGGGCTGATGATGGTAAGAGGAATGTGAGTACCTCGGGCTCTGCACAAAGAAATAACATTGGGAGGGCACAGACGAGACAGGGTAGAGTTTTTGCATTAATACCAGGAGACGCTCAAAATGCTGAGACAGTCGTGTCAGGTATACTCCCAATCTGCTCTCAAGATGCATACATATTGATTGATTCGGGTTCTACACATTCATTTGTATCTACTAAGTTTTCCGAGAAGTTAAATAGAGAACAAGAACCCCTTGATTATGTGTTATACGTGTCTACTCCATCTGGGAGAACTATGATTGTTGCATCCATTTATAGGGCGTGTGTCGTTGTGATTGAGGGTGTAGAATTATTAGTTTATTTAATGCCGTTAAGCATGACTCACTTTGATGTCATATTGGGAATGGACTGGTTAGTAACGAATCATGCATCTATTAATTGTATTTCAAAGAATGTCACACTGAAACCCCCAAACCAAGCCAAGGTTGTTTTCCAGGGGAAAGGAGTAGTACCCCCACCTTACCTAATCTCATCCATGAGAGCCTATAAGTTGATCCAAAAGGGGTGTCAAGGTTATCTGTGTAGTATACTAAGTAATTTGATGGAAATGTTGAGTTAGCCGACATCCCAGTGGTTAGAGAATTCCCCGATGTCTTTCCAAATGAATTGCCTGGCCAGTTAGTAGATAGGGAAATAGAATTTACGGTTGATGTTATGTCGGGAACCCAACCTATCTCCAAAACACCCTATAGAATGGCCCCAGCAGAACACAAGGAACTGAAACTACAATTACAAGAATTGTTGGACAAGGGATTTATTAGGCCGAGCACTTCACCTTGGGGAGCACCAGTTCTATTTGTCAAGAAAAAGGATGGTACACTTCGTCTTTGTATCGACTACCGAGAACTAAATAAGGTGACCATTAAGAATAAGTATCCATTGCAGAGGATTGATGATTTACTTGATCAACTACAAGGGGCACGGGTCTTTTCTAAGATTGATCTGAAGTCGGGCTACCATCAGCTGAAAGTTAAGGCCGAGGATGTCGAGAAGACTGCTTTTTGGACAAGGTATGGCAACTAGGAATTTTTGGTGATGCCTTTCGGAGTGACCAACGCTCCTGCAGCATTTATGGATTTGATGAACAGAGTTTTTCAGCCGTACCTAGACGAGTTCGTGGTTGTTTTCATCGACGACATACTGATCTACTCCAAGAGTGGTGATGAGCATGAGAAGCATTTGAGACTAGCCTTACAAATCCTAAGAGACAGAAAATTATATGCTAAGCTTAGCAAGTGTGAATTTTGGCTTTACAGCATTTCATTTTTGGGCCATGTGATTAATGAAGAAGGAATCTCTGTTGATCCAAGTAAAATTGAAGCCGTCGTGGATTGGCCGACGCCGACTAATGTGTCCGAGGTTCATAGTTTTCTGGGTTTGGCCGGCTATTACAGGAAGTTTGTGAAGGATTTCTCAAGGATTGCAATACCACTGACACAACTAACTCAAAAAGGAGTGGCGTATGAATGGACCGAGGATAGGGAATCAGCTTTTCGGGAGTTAAAGACGAGGTTGGTTACAGCACCAATACTTATACTACCGTCAGACAAAGAAGAATTTCAGATTTATAGTGATGCTTCACATAAGGGATTGGGTTGCGTGTTAATACAAAGAGGTAAGGTTATAGCGTATGCATCCCGTCAGTTGAAACCTCACGAAAAGAATTATCCTACCCATGATTTAGAGCTAGCAGCTGTGGTGTTTGCTTTGAAGATTTGGCATCATTACTTGTATGGGACTTCTTGCCAAGTTTTCACAGATCATCAAAGTTTAAAGTACTTATTCACTCAAAAGGAGTTAAATTTGAGACAGAGAAGATGGCTTGAGTTATTGAAAGACTACGACATGCAAATTCAGTATCACCCAGGTAAAGCAAACTCTGTAGCTGATGCATTGAGCAGAAAATCAGTTGAAAGTCTGGCATGCTTAACCATGATTTCAGTAGAGCCGACCGTTATAGAGGAAGTGAAGGCCAGACAAATGGAAGATGGATTCTTGAAGAAAGTTGCCGATGAGATTATCACTAAGCCGAGGTCAGGGTACACTATTGAAAATCAGGTACTTAAGTTTGAAGGATGATTGTGCGTGGCCGACATTCCAGAGTTGAAAAGGAAGATTCTACAGGAATCTCATGGTTTCAGATTTGCTGTTCATCCAGGGAACACTAAGATGTATCAAGATGTGAAACAAACTTTTTGGTGGTCGAATATGAAAAGAGAAATAGCCGAGTTTGTATCCCAGTGTTTACAATGTCAACAAGTGAAAGCAGAACACCAGAGGCCAGCAGGACTACTTCGACCTTTGCCGATTCTTGAGTGGAAATGGGAACACATCTCTATGGACTTTGTGGTTGGTTTGCCGAGGACACAAAAAGGCATGGATTCAATTTGGGTTATCGTTGACAGATTAACTAAGTCAACACACTTCTTGCCTGTTCAGACTACATTCAATGCTGACCGACTTGCTGTACTGTATAAGAATGAGATTGTGAGACTTCATGGAGTGCCGATGTCCATTGTGTCAGACCGAGATCCGAGGTTCATTTCTAGATTTTGGCAGAGTTTACAAAGAGCTTTGGGAACCGAGCTGAAGTTTAGCACAACTTTTCATCCCCAGACCGGTGAACAAACAGAAAGAACGATTCAGACCCTCGAAGATATGCTCAGACTATGTGTGTTAGATTTCAAGGGAAGTTGGGAAGTACATCTACCATTAGTAGAATTCGCTTACAACAACAGTTATCAAGCTAGCATTGGCATGGCGCCGTACGAAGCTTTGTATGGAAGGAAGTGCAGATCGCCGATATGTTGGACTGAAGTGGGAGATAAAGCTTTGATTGGTCTCGAGCTAGTTCAAGTTACAACCGAGAAGATTAAGCTCATTCGACAAAGGATCAAAACTGCTCAAAGTCGACAGAAGAGCTATGCCGACCAGAGAAGAAGAGAGTTGGAGATTGAAGTTGGGGATCATGTATTCCTGAATGTTTCACCAATGAAAGGAATTTCCAGATTTGGGAAGAAAGGTAAGTTAGCACATCGTTACATCGGGCCGTTTGAAATACTTGAGAAAGTTAACCCAGCTGCCTATGGACTGGCTTTACCACCAGAACTAAGTCAAGTTCACAATGTGTTCCATATTTCGATGTTGAGGAAGTATATTCGGGATCCACTGCATGTAATTCATTATTCTGGGTTTGTGGTTAATGAAGATTTAGGCTACGAGGAGAAGCCGATGAGAATTACTGATAGACAAGTGAGACAGTTGAGAAACAAGTCGATACCGATGGTAAAGGTTAAATGGAAGGAGCATTATGGCAAGGAGGCTACATGGGAAAAGGAAGAAGAAGTGAAAATCCGTCATCCGGAGTTATTTGTAGAGCAAGGTAACTTAAGTTTGGGGACCAAACTTCTTTAAGGAGGGTAAGATGTAACAACCCTCACTTTACTCTAGTCATGCTTGCATATATTACATGATCTTGTCTTGATATGTTGCAATTGCAAAACCTTGATTTGTCTTGCATAAGTGTTACTTGCATGCTTTGTTTCTTGTTTGGTGTGTGTTTAGCCTAGGTTAATCCAAGCCGAGGTCACCTTAAGCTTAGAACCATCTTGGAACCACTTTGGTTGATCTCCACCTTCACCAAGGCATGTTGGCCGAGGTGTCATCATCTAGGCCGAGGTGTTCATCACCAAGACCGAGATGTGTATTATCTAGGCCGAGATGTTACCTTTGCGCCTAAGTGATCTTGTTCCTGGATTGGTGCGACCTAGACCAAGGTGTGGCACATCTAGGCCGAGGTGTGGCACATCTAGGCCTAGGTGTGGCATAGCTAGGCCAAGTGTTGTCCTTCCTGGCCGAGATCATTATTCCCTTACTTGCCGATGCCTTGTTCTTAGCCGAGATCATTACCTGCCGGAGTGCCTATGCCATCTTGCTTGTTGAGCACACTTTGTCATAGTCCTGTCTTTTCACTCCGTTACCTTTTTAGAAGAACCAACCAACCGTTGCCACGTGTCCGAGCTGAGTGTTAAATCAGCCGGCAGAAAGAAAAATGCATCATTTTGTATCATTTGTTATATGCCTTTGTTCTTGAGGAGAGAGAAGCTCTAGAAGAAGAAGTCTTTAGAGAGAGAAGTAGATCCCAAGCTTGATCCTTAGAGTTGAGCCATTAGATCCGTGCTTTGAGGTTAGACTCTTGATCTATTCTTGTTGTTCTTATTATTCATCTAGCTGCATTGCATGATCGAGCATGATTTGTAAGCCATGCATTGCTTTGAAGTTCAATTTTAGAAAGAGAATATGATATTCATGTGTTCTTGGAAAAAAGTCATGATTTGATCCGAAAGCTTGCATTAAGATCCATGTTTTTGTGTTTGTTTTCCCAAGATCTTCAAGTATGGGTACCCAGGTCCATGTTTTCGAACTCACAGCATGAAATCCCAGATTTTGTATAAACAAGTTATGCTCTTTGCATTCATGTTCTTCATGATCATGTTCTTCATGTTCTTCAAAGAAAGGGAAACCCAGATTTTCCCGACTTCATTTCCTTAAATGTGGCCATCGGGACCACACCTCGGCAAGGAGGTGTGGGACCTCGGCCAAGACCTGGTTGGTGCCCATTATGTTTTCCCGAGATGAGGAACAGTGTTTTGTTCCAGTTCGACTTAGCTTTGAAGGAATGCCGAGATCATTTGCATTCATGTAAAGCTTGTTTGATAGTGTATTCAATGGGATTTGTTATGTGCTTGTAGGCCTTGGATCCTTGCTTGTAACCCCGACGTTTGAAAAACTAGGTGAGTGGAATTTTTAATAAAGGTATGTTATAAAGTTTTGATAAAGCTTTGCTTTGCTTTGTTTTGGAAAAGTATTTGTTAAGCATTAATGATTATCCCTATTTATTGTATCAAGTGTTAGCCTTGTTTTGGATCACAACTTTTGAAAGTCCGTACGTGCTAGGGGACTATAAGCATTTGTAGCACAACCTTTGTTAATGTCACCCGTTGAAACTTGAAAGCCTTGAAGAACTTTGATTGATGAAGCTTGAAAGACTTGTTAGACGAACTTGTTTGAAAGTCCGTACGTGCTAGGAGACTATAAGCATTTGTAGCACAACCTTTGTTAATGTCACCCGTTGAAACTTGAAAGCCTTGAAGAACTTTGATTGATGAAGCTTGAAAGACTTGTTAGACGAACTTGTTTTGTCCTTGATTTTGTGCAAGATATAATGTGTATCGCTTTGATAAAGATTTCGGATATTATTCATGCAAACCCTTTATTACTTGTACCATTCACTGAATATCCAAACTCACCCTCTCTATATATATGTAGGTGATGAGCAGGACGGCGATGACGCCTAGATGTACTTTGCAACTTGTTTTGGACTCGCATTTTGTAGCATCTTAAAGATCATGCTTCTTAGCTTGTAATTCATTGTGTTTTGTATATGATGGCTTGAGAAGCCTTTTGGTCAAGATGTATTTTGTATTTCATTTTATTGTATCCAAGTTGTAAGACCTTGATAAGATGTATGACATTCCATTCGACCTATGTACAGCTCTTATGGACTAATTAGATTTAAATTTATTGCTTCCGCACATGTTAGCCCCATATGTATACTCTGATTGTGTGTGAATCCTTGTAAGTTGACCTTTGGTAATCTCGGATTACTGGCCATCATGGCACCATTCTACTAGGGGCGGAATGGGGTCGTGACAACATAAGCATGTTATCATGTAAGCACATTGTACATACTAAAGCCTCTATCAAGAGATACAAATCCATTGTGGCAATAACCACTTTCCACGTACCCAAAGTATTCAAACTCGATACGCTTTGATACCAAGTTATAACACCCCGAAATAAGTGTCGTAAATCGCCATAAATCCATCCAAGACTATTTGTAAATAACAATATGAATTAGAGTATAATGTTTTTTTTTTTTTCATGAGAGTTAATAGTACAAAAGAGTTTAACTCAATAAATGCCTCTATAGGCTTACATCTTTCCAAGACCATGCTTGGTTACAACAAAAACTGATATAAATTTAATACATGCAAAGCCCTTGGCTTGAATCAAAACAATAGCATAATACATAAAAGAGAAGCCTCAACCTTGATTCTGCCCAAGCTATTGCCTTGTTGAAGGCATATCACCAACACCTGAAAAGGGTTTTCCCAAATAGGGTGAGCTAAAGCCAAGTAGAAATAATCTAACAGAATGTATAAATCTTAACAAAGATATAAGTATGATATGCATATCCAATGCCCATGATGAAATCATTCATAACTCTTTTAGAAAACTATGCCAGGCCAAGCTTTATATCTCAATTCATTTTGTCTCAATTCATGAGTCAATCACTATTTTATTGAAACAACCAAACTCAAGGTACAACTCAATGGGTCTCTGACCAGCATAACCATTATACAGACACTTTCATTTGCCATTTTACGAATATTTCGTCCATGAGAATCGTCACCCATATATACACGTAGTTTTCGGGACTTTCACCCTGGACACATAGGCTAACTTAATTCAATGGAGTCCATCCCCTTTCTTCTCCCAAACATTATACATTTACAATGTATCAAAGCCATAGTCATATTCAATGGCAACGGATAAGAGATTAGTTTCAATTCACCGAATCCTCATGCAATTTCTACAACAATCATAGTTATCCTCCATCGATAGCCCAAAATAGATATTTCTAGACAAATATACAATCTCCAAGACAGATAAATTATTCAAATTTCCATAGGTGGGGTAATACATATCCAACTCCACCATTTACATAAACATTCATCCAATTTCATATTCCCAATACCAATTTCATTTATTTATACAAAATAACTAGTTGAGACAGTTTAGGGCAAAACACCATTTTCTCCTGAAATCCACCCCGAGTATCAAAATCAACAAATTTATCATAACACAACCTCAGATTTACTCTCATAACCATTTTTAATACATACATTTGAAAATCCCTCTTTTGATTTTAAACCAAAACTCTATGTTTGTTCAAAATCATCCAAAGTTCCAATATTCTTTATACATCAACAAATAACTAAGTTAAAACTCATAGAAGAGTGTAAAAAGTTCCTAGCTTGAGTCTAGAGATCAAGGAAGAGATGGAGAGACTTCAAAGATGCCAAAACTCAACTCTATTCGGATCAACGGAGAGCCCTCAGAGTGCTCTACCTTTTCAACAAAGGCACACGGGTAAAGAAACCACCAAATCTAGGTGAAAATGCAGAGAGATAGTGAGTTTTAGAGAGAGACTCTAGATCTATGGTATTGAGAGGAAAATATATGAAAAAGTGATGTAGAAGGGTGCTGCTACGAACAGATATACGCACAGTCTGCTCGAGCGCAAGAAGTGACGCTCGAGCGTCAAACATAATAAGTTGTTCCGCTTGAGTGCAAGAAAGGTCATTCGAGCTGAGACCGCTCGAGCCCAAAAAGCACTGCTTGAGCTTAGAATATACTACGAAACCAATACAATCCAATAGCCAAACTCAAGGAAGTATGAGGGGAAAAGACATGAACAACACTACGAAACCCGAGTCCAAGATACAAAAGGGTCAGGTTAAAACCGAAATCGCTATAGTTAGACAAATCTATACCATTGAATCTCATTTGAATCTTAACCATTGTTTTTAAATTACACAAATCTGGACCATTAAAGATAGTTTGTGAGAGAGATAATTGGAAAAGTAAATATGAGCCATTGTTTTTAAATTAGATAGATCTAGACCATTAATTAGAAAAAAAATTTGAAACTAACCGTTCCATTGTTAGTATGTCGATGTTTTTAGTGAAAATATTGTTGGGATTAAGATGTAATTAAATATAAATTATTGGGTTAAAATGTAATTTATTCGATTTTTTGCAATAAAAATTGAGGTCAAAATGTAAATAGATGGTCCATTTGATTTTGGATTTTCTAATGAATTTTATAGGGCTGAATTACACTAACCGCCCCTCTAGTTTGGGGCTTGTGTCACTTTAGTTCTTGATTTTTCAATTGTAATATATTTGACCTTAAATTTTGAATCTCATTTCAAATAAGGACAATTGAAAATATTGTTACTCCATTTCAAGGGCAAAGTTGTTAATTTGATAAAATATAAATTAGTTTGACAAAAAAAAAAACGTCAAAAATTATTTTAAATCTTTAAAAATTATTTATACTTACTAAAGATAAAATTATATAAAAATGATAAATCTTTTATTTTTTTACCAAATTATCTTTAGTATGTATTTGGATGATAGTCGTGTAATGGGTGGTTGTTTTTGTTTATATTTTTTTTATGGTTGTCATGTAATAAATGGTTCTATTTATTGTTAATAGATATTTTTGGATGCTTATCATTTAATGGATGGTTAATCTTTTAATGTATAATCAATATGTTTAATATATTAAATGTTTTTAGTTTTGAATTTTTTGATTTAATGGATTGGTTTAATAATGGCATCAAAGTTGTCGTCATATTTGACTTTTTAAAAAATAAAAACTAATTTAACGAAAATAAATTTAAAAAAATTATTTATACCCTCCTAAAAGATAAAATTATATAAAAATGATGTGTTTTTAATTTTTTTTCACCAATTTAATTTTTAGTTTTTAAATTTTTTTTCTAAAAATATATTCTGAAAACCATATTAAACAGAATTTGATAAGCAAAATTTTTTCAACATTATTCATTTAAAAAAAAAAGGCTATTATATTCCAAACAACATATAAGTTAACTAACAGAAATAAGTTGTATGATGACTTTGCCATATAAATAGAATAACAATGTCTTCAATTGTCCTTATTTAGAACGAGATTCAAAATTCAAGGTTAAATGTATCATAATTGAAAGGTCAGGGACCAAAGTAACACAAATTTCAAATTATAAGGACTGTTAGTGTAATTTGCCAATTTTATAATTAGATTTTTGAAAAGTGTTTGTCAAACTTGAAATTTTATTTGGCTGTACATTTTAAAAGAACAATGCTTGGGACCCCCTTTTGGGGGTCACCCCCTCACCCCCCCTTTGCCACGTGGCGGGTGGTGATTGGAGGAGCAGGAAAAAAAAGAAAAAGAAAAAGAAAAAGTAACCAATGAGAAAGAGAGGGGGTCAAAGGGGGTGGGAGAAAAAGGGGGGATGAATCATTGTTGATTTTAAAAATAGTTCTTACAAATTTAAAATTCTTATTCTTATTTAAAATTATTATGGATTGTATTGCCCACTTTCCCTAACAACTAATGTATACCACAAAAAAGAAAAAATAAATTATAAATATATATATATATATATATATATATATTGTACTACTTAAGAATAAAATTTTAGCAAAACTTAAATATAAAAATTTAATTAGTGAAAAGTGAAAAAAAAAAGTTTTTTTTTTTTTTTTTAAAAAGTCAATTATAAAAAGAGCATTGTTATTCAAAACCAAAAAATTAGACCTAATGTTTAAGTCCAGTGATGTGACAATCAATTATGATATCATAGGTAACACACACACACACACACTCTCTCTCTCTCTCTCTCATATTTTCTCTAATTATCAATTAATCATATCACTTACAAATCATTGGGTCGAGAAAATGGGTTTACAAAGTGGGTTTGTATATCATTTAATTTTCATATAGAAATAGCATATAAACTATACTATTTATGAATAATATTTTAGCAAAATTAAATATAAAAATTTAATTACTAATTTTACATTTTAAAAAGTGAAAAAGAATAAGTCAAAAAACTATAATAAAAATTTATAAAAAGTCTCACTATACTGATAATTACAAATACTTGTTGTCTTATCTATAGAACTGCAAATGCCTTTTGCAATACACCTTTTGTTTTATCTATATAATTATAAGTACTCAAATGCATCATAAAAAAAAAAAAAAAAAAAAAAAAAAAAAAAAAATCATACCACACTGTAACTTATTTTGTAAAATCATACCACACTGTAACTTATTTTGTAACTTATTTTGTTATTTTGTAAATCATACCACACTTTCTTTTTTTTTTTTTTGTTATAATAATTAAATTAAACGATATAAAAAATCATACCACACTGTAACAATAGGAGTAACTCTCATAAAATCAAATATATATATATATATATATATTATAACAAATTTTTAAAATAAGTTTCAATTTTTTGAAAAGTTTTGATAAACAACTAAAAAGTAATTTTTATTTATATTTTTTGAAAAATTCCATAAACAAGCAAATAAATTGGACTTTTTTTTAGAGAGAAAGATGCCTAAATTTTTTTAAAAAAGAGTTCATTAAAAGCAAAAAAAAGAGAAAAAGAAAAGAAAAGTCAACAAATAAAAAGGGTAACTTTTAATGGTCCATTTTCCTTTCAATCAACGTATTCCTTTCAAATCCTAAATCCAAAGCACCCAAAGAGAGACAAATAACCAAAAAAAAATGACTTACCATATTACAAAATTAAACCGTAACAAAATCTTTGTAAAAAAAAAAAAAAAAGCAACAGCGTTATAATTCATCATACAATCCTATTGTTCATAACAAACATGCCATTATCACATTCAATAATTTTAGTTCGCATAACCTCTAGAATTTTAACAGATATATACCGAAATACCTAACTATACACACTATATTATACTTCTTTTTGAACCAAACATTAAAAGCATATTGTTTAATCTAATTATTGAAAATTCCAGGACGAAACATGAAAATTCCAGAACATTAAAGAAATCTGAGACTTCATTCATTAATCTAATTAATGAAAATTCCTTAACCTAGATCATTAATTAAAATTCCAGTTAATGTTTACATTCATTAACTCACTGCAATTCAAGAAAGAAAGTGAGGAACTAATAAAGAATTGCAAATGAGAGAGTTGCCAACCTGCATGTCTACTTGAGAAGCAAAATTAAAGAAATATGTGACAGAAGAATAAAAAGAAAAACACAATTAGTAAGAGCATTTCTTAACACTAAAAATGTATAAGAATCTATTTTCATGATTGGTGAGAACCTTAGCCCATTTGACAAAGATGAAATCAAAATGATTGTTAACATGAAATCCATTTTTCCTTAACCCACATTTGATTTTAAAGAGAACCTCAACCCAATTAATGTGAACATTAATTCATTTAATTGAAAAAAAAAATAGAGGATAGAGGGGGGCGGGAAATAGAACCCAAAAAAAGAACAAAACACAGTTTTTTTTTTGTTTTTTTTTTTTTGCTTCAGATTCTTAACCCATTTGACTGGAAAAAAAAAAAAAAAAAAAACTATAAAAAAAAAATTTGGGTGTCAACATGATGGTGGAGATGATGGGATAAAGAAAAAAAAAATCAGAGAGCCATGAGCTGAAGAAAAAAAAAAAAAAAAAAAGAGGAGGAGATAAGAGTGTGGACAAAAACTGAAAAGGAAAACAAAGAGCTTTGCTCTTCCTTATTGAGAAGGAATATCGAGAGCCTTGTTCTTCAAAGAGATGAAGCTCACAATGCTTTGTTTTTCAAAGCTTCGTTCTTCAGAGAGAGCTCAAAATTATGATGTAAAGTGTAGTGGAATATGAAAGAATTAACAGTTAGACAAATTTGAACCATTGAATCTCAACCATTATTTTTAAATTAAACAATTTTGGACCATTGAAGATAGTTGTGAGAGAGATAATTTTAAAACTAAATATGAGCCATTATTTTTAAATTAGATACATCTGGACCATTAATTAGAAAGACATTTTCAAACTAACCCTTCAATTGTTATATAGATTGTTATTTATAATAATTTTTATACGAACCCTTAAAATACATAAAAATACATAAAATCACACAAAATTATAATAAGGGTATTTATGAAATTTCATATATTAATTTCATTGAAAGATGGTAACCTTTGAATTGGTAGAAAGCCCAAGAATGTATTTTCATAACCTCTGAATTAGAGCATGGGTTTCTCTTTTATCAATTTCATGGTTTGTATTTGCTAACATGCAAACTCCTAACCTCAAAACTCATTAATAAATTAGCAAATACTGGCTTCAAAGTAACCCATATTTTTTTTAGCCAAGTCAAGTAATTCAAAGCACACTTTCTTTTCTTCAAAAATATGGTAAAAATGTTCCTTCGAAGGAAATCTTCTTGGTAGAAAGCCTAAGAAAAAGTACTTTCAAGACCTCCAAAGTGTTAAATAAGCCCCAACTCCATACTGGTCAAAATATAAGATTCAACATTACTGGCTTCGAAGCAACCCATCCATTTTGAAGCCAAGTCAAGCATTTTGAAGCATATTTTCTTCCCTTAAAAGGTAACAAGATATTGGTTTGAAGAAATTTTTCTTAGTAGCAGTTCCAAAATGTGTTTTCAAGACCTTTAAAATTAAAATAAGGGCCCTAACCCCACAAGGGTCAAAATGAAAAACCCAAATAGCTTGGGCCTAGTTGACCCGTTAGGTAAAATGGGCAACTTAGATAAGAAGGTATAAAGCCCCAATTCTCGCGCTCTTACCTATTCACTTGTCCATTTCTAACTCTTGCTCCCATTGTTACTCACTTTAACTCTCACTCCTCCTTTCTCATTTTTCTCACTCTTCTTTCAATCCCTCATCAATGGCTACTTCTTCTTCCGCAAAACTGCCAGTTGTTGAACGTTTACACCTCTCAGTGGCTTTGAAGAGATGTATCAATGACGAAATAGCCAAGTACGACACACCAGAAGGACGAAGTGCGATTGATGGAAGGATCTTCAACCCTCGTCACCACGCACAATGGGAATATGTTCTTGGCCTCATTTTTAAAGAGGCTCCTGCTGCCCTTCCTCCCTTGTACCCACGCTTGGAGGATCACTACCTCCTTTACGAAGGAAAGCTCAACTAGGGGGGTTGGAAAGCCACTCGACCTCATCGCTGCTGGACAACATTAAAGACAGAATGAGAGGAATGGTATGACAGAGTCATAGAGGCTAAAGAATAAGACCTATAAGACCTCTGCATCCTCGACGCCCTTCGACTCTCCAAGTTCATAATTCTTGGAGACCCCTATCATATACCTGTTGCTCTTTGTTTTTGGAATTTTGCTTTAAACTTCTTTCAATTACGGTATAGTATGATGGCTCCCACCATTTTTGATATGTGCCATCTTTTAAGGCTCTCACCCATTGGTGATCCCTTCGGTCCTGATAACCCAGACCTTAAGGTCTCCTTTTCTGTTCCTTCTTCAAATTCTTCCTATAGTGACTTTGTAGCTACTAAGAACAAAAGGGAAGGTCCTGTGACCGACCAAGAGTTCTTTTCTTTTATCCTTTATTGGCTTTGTAAATTTCTTTTTTGTACTTCCTCTCAAAAAATAATGCTCAAATTTGTCTCCCTTGCCAAGGCTCTGGCGTCGAAGAAGATAATAGCCCTGGCCCCTTAGGTTCTTAGCCATGTATATAGGGTCTGTTCTCAATTTGTGAGAGGCCTCTAGAACCTAATCAAGGAGGTCCAATTTGGATACTTCAACTCTAGCTTTTTGCCTATTTCACTAACTTTCATTCCCGTTGCCTAAAATTCCCAATTTAAGAGCCCACCACCTATATGGAAAAACATGCCAAAGTCTCATTATACCCTTCTAGTTTTGCCTACTAGTTTTCTTACTTCCATTAACTCTCAGCTTCCATTCGCCCTTCCTTCTTTCATCCCTTCGGGCTAATATTGGGCCAGCATGTTGAGAGCCTTTTTGACAGATATCACCTGCTCCAGGCCCTAACTTCGCGTACCAGATAGCGGCCACACCCGACAGGGTTCGGCCGAACAACGAAAGCCTTTGTGGTCGGGTTAGGCCTATTGGCCGCAGGATGTCTGAGAATAGCCGAAGATGGACCATGGGGTCCCCGGACCCGTCAAAGCGGTCAATTTGCGGCATCTTGAACCTATCGGGCAATGTTACGGCCACATCGGTATATCCGTCCTCGATATCCGGAATAGCCTTTACTCCTTGTGATTTCTTGAAGAGCTTCTGAAGCTTGCTCAGTTTCAGAGATGTATGGTCTATTTCGAACTCGAAAGGGGAGTCCAGGTGGTTGGGTGTGTGGGTCTTGGACAGTTGAGGCGGAAGCGGGGGCGGAGCTAGCCCCGTTGGAAGGTTCGTGTCCTCTTGTATGTTCTGGATATTTGGCACGGTGTTCTGGGTGTTTGGCAGAGCATTCTGGATAGTAGGTGCCTGCTCGGGTAATGGAGCCCCTGGCGGAGGGGGAACTTGATATGAAGCAGATGCCGCATTCTGCTGTTGTAGTCTAGTGATTAGCTCGGCCGGCTGGGCCATGATCGCGGCTTGCTGTTTGGAGAATTTCGCTTGACGGGCGGCATCCTCCTGCATTTGTCTCATGCTCTCCTACATTTGGCGCATCAAGGCTTCCATCCCTGATGTATTTTGCTGATCCATCTGACTAACTGGTATGTCTATTTCTATAGCAACAATCGAGACCTCAGTCCTATTGTCCTCTGATGGAGTAACCCACTGTTCCAGCAACCTCTGTTCTGACACACTGCGCTTTCTTGGCTTTCTTCTGACAACGGGGGGTAGAGAATGGAACACCAGCTGTCCGTCAATTAGATCCTCGGATCAATTGAGTCGACGACCTCGTGTCCAAAGTGCTTGGGGAATATCTACTGGGTTGGAAGCAATTGTACTAGAACTGCCCTAGAAAAAAGATAAATAAAGCAAATAAGGAATAAACAGATAAACGGATAGCATAACAGCTTAAAGTAAATGCATGACACACAGCCGGTCATAACAACACACGGTCGACAAGCTGAATACACACTGTCCTCCAACACTGATTATTATCCCTGAATCACTGTCCCCAAAAACTGAGTCTCTGATACCCGCAGATAACTGATTCTCAAATACTGACTGATGCCTGCAGGCCTGATGCCCAAACTCGTACACTGATACATGCATTCCCTGTAGAGACGCACTCTAAAAGCACAGAACAGATAAGTGAGAGCCAAAACACCCCTATGTTGGGGTAGGGTTTCCCTGTCCTATTTTGTCAGGAGCTAGGGTTTCACTACGCACACAGCGGTTTCAAACAACCTATAAACAGGTAAGCAACCTGTCCTAGTTTGGAATGGTCACTACGGATCCGAATATGCACTAGGTCGAATGGCCAAAAAGGGTGCCCCGGTAAAACCGGGGTTTGTGTTCCCATACTGGCAGAGCCCACAACCGGTCAGCCTTATGGTCATGCCTTGACAAGACAAGCCTTCGGCAAACTGTTCAGGAATAGTAGATAGCAAACACGGTGTCCTAGGCGCACCAATGCAAATGCAATGCAAAGAAACACACAAGTGTAGTCAAAAACAGATATCATGAGTTCGAGTCAAGTTCTCTAAATCCCCAGCGGAGTCGCCAGAAACTGTAGACGTCCCCGAACGCCCCGGGAGGATGAGTCCCGTTCTGTTCATTTGGGGTTACTACAGCTTAGGACTCTCAAATTGTCACGGTTCGAAGTCTGAACCAAAGAGTCCAAATCCGGCAAATCGTTTTGAGAAAACAGATTTTTGAAAGAAGTGCCAAACATGGACTGCTTTGCCAGATACAGAGTCGCCACCTAAATATTTTATTTTGGGGGAATTTAGGAAACCCTGACTCGTTTGCCTAAGGCCACGTGTCCGTCATCACCAAAGTTGCCTCGGCTCAGGAACTTGGGTACGATTGAGGAAGGTCACTTCGTGAGCACCCTCGCTCGCCCGATCAAAGATCGGCATCTACTAACCATGATATCTAATTTTGAAAATCTTATGCGTTCTTATTCCGGTTATTAGCCTAGATTTACTATGTGATGCGCACAGCATACAAATATAGACTGGATCGCCTGAATTGGAACAAAACATTTCATGTTTGTTTTTTGAAAGATGGTTTGCTACTCGCAAGTAGGCTTAAAGATGCAGATTTTGCCACCCTCAGGTGGGCTTAAGAAAAGATGGTTTTGCCACTATCTAGTAGGCTTAAAACTCACAGTTGATGATTCGTCCCAATCCAAATAACCCAACCTTCACCCACAGGCATTCAGGCAGTTATATCACATAAGCAAATAGCCTTATCGTAACCATGCTATTCATGGAAGTCACTCACACGCATGTAAGGATGCTAAAGCATAAAACTTACCGAGTACTCCAAGCCAAAATAGAAGCTCATTAGAAATCCATGCATGATCCTAATTATACAGAAATGCCTAATGCAACACATGCAAAAATGCAACTATAGCAGGCTCGGCTATTCTAAACATGGCATATGAAATGCTACAGCTAACAAGTATTCAACTTTGAAATTGAAATACAAATGCAGTTAGTATGGTGCGCCGAGCCCGGTGCATGCAAAACAGATGATTGATACAAACATGCTGTCATACTGTATGCTAATTGAAACATGCCCTAATCTAACCATCATATGCAGATAAATAAAAGGGAGAAAGACGTGGGGTTGGAAGACATACATCACACGCACGCACACTTATTACAGTTGTGCCCTCGCGCAGAGGGTCCGAATAAATAGTACAGTCCAAATAATACAGTCCAAATATATACAAATTCCTATTTAATTTACAAATTAACTAAGAAAAATAATAAACTGGCATGCAAGCCAGGGATTGCCTTGACTCTTCTTCGGATGATGGATGATGCATGTCTAGGCTGCCTTGTGCGGAAATCCACTGGGATGCCCCAATTAGCCTCTGTTTTACAATTATTCTTGGAAAGCGCACCAAGCTCCGGAAGGTTGCTAATTCTTGATTTGCTGCAACAGAGAGCAGGAAAGGGGCATAGCAATGTATTTTCACAAATGTATGCATGCCTCGATCCTCGCGCCACCAATCACGCATATCGATGCATGATAGCCGAGGAGTTGATTTGCATGACTCAATATGGAATGAATGCACACATAAACACAACAGGGCCTAGACTCCATCATGGATAATCCGGAGTGTCGGCGACAGGGAATTGAGACACGTTCCGTCACTCGGAGTACGAAACGTACCTCGTTTCCCGTGCTCGGGCTAACTCCTATCCCAAGCACAATGCAATATGCATGATATGCATGAATGCAACTAATATACAACCTAGCATGCGCAATGCTATGAAATGGCATACACGATGCACGAGGTAACATGGCATACACAATGCTCCAACATACAACCTAGCATACGCAATGCTATGAAATGAAATGTCACACACAATGCACAATGGACTTACACCAACATGAGTGGACCTCAGCCACACTCACATAGGAGGCCATTAGATGAAAATGAGACAACTAGAGATGCGTGCACACGTGCACGCAAACCGAGGACCGAACCTAAGGCACGAATGCCACTCTACCAAAGCATGGCAAGGCATGGAACATGGTATGCAAACATGAAAATTTCAGGGGCAATAAGTGATGCAAAACAGCCCCAAAAGATGGAAAGATGGCACCCGATGCATGACATGTGACCCGAAACATGAAATTAGGCACGTGCATTGCCCTATAGCTATACAAAACATGCATTATTTGAACATAGAGTGTAAATATAGAGTCAAGAAAGCCCAAAAATAAGCACATTCACAGTTCTAAGCAAGGTCAAACAATAAACACAAATAGGGAAAAACTAGCATGCAAAAATGGCCCTAAATGTGAGATAAAGAAGCAAGTCACAGATGCAGGCCTCAAACAGATGAGGGCCCTTCAACAATGTTGAAGAGGGGCCCAAAATATGATATTTTACAGTTGGTGGCCAGACCCAAAACAGTGTACAAGAATGCTCAAAATGCTATGCAAAATAAGGCCAAAAATAGAGTTATAACACAAAGTATAAAAAGGATGCCTCAAACAATGAAAGACCCTTAATGAAACATGAATATGGGGTCAAAATAAGGTCATTTTTAGTTCGGACCAGAACCCAAAAAAAGAAGCATAAGAGGCTAACAAATCATGCAAAAATGGAGCCAAAAGAGAGATATAAAGGCAAGTGGTAAATAGAAGCCTCAAACAATGATGAACCCTTCAAAAATGTTGAATAAGGGCTCAAAATAAGCAACTTTTCAGTTCATGACAGAGCTCAAAACAGTTTATACATAGGCCAAAAATACTACACAAGAAGATGGCATACAAGGGAGATAATGAAGCAAGTGTAACAAGGAGACCTCAAACAGGTAAATACCCTTAAACAAACATGAAAAATAGCTCAAAATAAGCCTAGTTTCAGTTAGGGTCGGAGCCCAAAACAGCAAGAAAGTGTGGCTAAGAAAGCATGCAAAATATGGACCAAAAGGAGGAAATGGAGCTTACCCTTGTAGACCAAACTTTTGGCAACTCTTGGCTTGAGTTTGGTGGCTCTTTAGCTTTGGAGAACAACCTCAAGCTGCTGGAATGAAGGATGGAAGGGTGGGGCTATGGGTTGGTGAAGAGAGGGGTGTAGGAACTTGAGAGGTTTAGTGCTTGGAAGTATATAGAGAGAGAGATACAACAAGAGAGCTTAAAGGGAAATTTTGAAACCCTAATAACAGAGCTGGAGCTTCTGTTATATAGACCAAAAAGGGGGGGAAAATGGAGGGAAATGAATCAAGTTTCCCCCCAAAAATGCACCCCCCCGGATACACAATCTGGGGGGAAATAGAATATACAGCTGTAAGGAACAGGGTGCAAAGATCATGACCGGCCAGCTATTGAGGTTGCAGGTGGCCGGCCGGCTACCTCCCATGGCCGGCCGGCCAAGGGTCAAAAGGTTCAGTGAGAATTAGTGGCCGGCAACCCCAAAAAGAGAGCCTCTGATGTGTGCACAACACAACCCTGTGGTTAAACACTGGAAATAGTGAACCAGGAGAGAGAACAACCCACTTTTCAAAGGGGTTCAAAAGGTTCAACAACAATTACTGGCCGGCCACCAAATATTCGTGGCCTCCCAGATGTGTACATCACAAATATGGGGTTTAGGGTGCAAGAAAATGGCCCAAGGATGGTCAACATTGGCTTTGAAGTGAGGAAAATCGGGCGATGGAGGGCGATGAAGGGATAAAGTTGGCTGACAGAACAATTACTGGCCTCCCACCCTTCTACGGCCTTCTTACCAATGAAAGAGAGGTCCCTGCCAAAGGTAAACTCAAACCGATGCAAAATGAAGGTTCGGGGGCCGAAACGCGTAGCCCGAGGCCCCGAAAACTGACTGTTAGGCACCGGGAGTGATGTTCGACCACGAAGTCGGTCTCTTGGACCACAGTGTCCCTCAAAAGGGAGCAAATAGGATGTATGCCAAAAACTGGAGCAAACGGAGATGGTTAAACGGCCCCGAACCGAGGCACACAGCCAACGATTCCGAAAAACCGAGAACCGGACTCCAAACGGGCAAAAATGGCCTACGACCACGAAACGTAGCCTACGGCCACTGAGAGATGATCTGCGGGACCTCTCCCTCCCTTTGGGAAGAGAAAACAGAGAAAACAGAGCCTGGTTCGCAAATCGAGGCAAAGCACAAAAGAGTCCGAAAGTCCGGAGGCAAGGCTCGCAGCCGAGACTCTGAAACTTCTAAACGAGCACAATATGCAACATCACCAAGCGCTCAATCAGTGACGTCTGCGTCTTAAGGTCGGTCAAAAATGGGGTGTCTATAGCAGTAAACGGTGCTATTCCAGCTCTGTTTGAAAAAGGGAGGCATGCATGCTCGCTTCGGTTCCTTGCTTTGGAAGGCCTTCCGGTTGCTCTTTAGAGGCTTTGTTTGCAGGGTGTCTTCCAGTGCTTGTTGCTGGACCTTACCAAAGCACTGCAGGGGAAGTCACCAATGGCCTGCCGGCCAGAAAAGGAGACCTGCCGGCCAAAGATGGTCCATTGTAGGCCAAAGGTGGCACACTTCCGGCCATCAATGGCAGGCTGCCGGCCACTGGTGTGCTGTGACACCAAACTTCAACAAAGCACAAAATAGAGAAAATTGAGGGTTTTCCAAGGAGATGTACGCACCATGGCACTCCAAATCACCTCAAAACATCAAGGGAGAGGCCTAGTCGGATCCCCGACCATCAATCACGCATCCCGATGCATGATGGCCAAAGATCCAACTTGTGCAAATTAATATGAAAATGAATGCTCAAATAAAGCAAGTAAAGCCTAGAACTCTATCATGAATCATCAAGAGCTTCGGCGACCGAGAATTGAGACACGTTCCATCACTTGAAGTATGAAACGCCCCTCATTCCTCGTGCTCGGATTAATACTTAATCCAAGCAATGCAATGCATGTATGCTTTATGTAGCTCAAATATGCAATATGAGGCTCAAATATGCAAGGCATGCCAAATGCTATGCAACTAAGCATGCGAGTGTGCAAACTAAGCTAATGTAACGCAAACACACTAAGTATGCAACAAGGATACACAATGCAACTAGCTAAATGATGTGCAAACGTGCGAACGTGATATGATACAAGCATGCGACCAATGTAATGAAACATGTCAAATATGCATTGGTGGGCTTAAACCATAAAGGGGCAGACCTCAGCCCATCCCAAAACAGTGGCCAAAGTGCAAGGAAGCAAGGCCAAAACAAGTTGATTAAGCATGTTCATGCAAGAGGCCAATGAAGCACATAAACTAGAGCTATATGATACAATGCTTGCAGGTCTCAAACACCTCAAAACAGTCACCCTACATACCATATTGATGCTGAAAATGCCATGATCATACACCAAAACAAGCTCAAATGATATGCCCAAACAATGGACTCTTGAAGCACATGAACTACAACTATGTAATGCAATGCATGAGAGTTTTATCCAGCCCAAAACAGAGTTTCTACATGTTAATTTAGGGCCTAAAACATGCTGGAAAATAGTCAAAACAAACTAGAAAAGCATACTCTCCTTTACGCCATTCTAAGCATTTAAACCACAACCATGCAAAGCAATGCACAAGCTACCTTAAGACCTTAAAATAGAGCTTAATCATAGCAAAATACGCACTATTGCAGGCTAAAGTTAAGCTAGCACATGTTAAGAAGATAGGCTAAAACATGAAACAAGCTATGGCTAGAGAGCAAAATTACACTACAAGTGTATTATGCAAGCATGGAGTGACAAAACCAACTCAAAAAAGATTCATGGCATGGTAAAACATCACCAAAAACCTACTGAAATGAACTCAACACAAGCTAAGCACACATGCTACTTTGATGAGCTATGAATGGAGTTACACTACACATGCTAGATGCAAGTAGAATATGACCAAACCAGACATGGACAGGGCCAAGGAAAGTCCTAAAAGTCACAAAAATAGGCCTAGACCAAGCCTCAAAAATGCATAGAGGGATGGTCCTTTGGAAGGCCAAAAATGCAAGTAAAGAGGAACACAAAGAGAGGGGACTACCCCCCCTGATTTAGGACCTCAAAACCACACCTCTACCACCAAAATCCCACTGGATTTCAGTGGTAGGAAGGCCAAACCAAGGCTGGCTCAGAGGCCTCAAGATATGGATTAAAATAAAGCCAAACAAAGCATGCAAGGGGGCTACACACCCCAAACAGCAAAATGACCTTAAACAAACTTAAAAAGAACTTAAAAAAAAGACTTTTTTCTGTTATAAGCAAAGCCTAAATAAATATGCAAAGGGGGCTAAAGCACGGTGCAAAAAAGTGCAAAAATAGGGGAAATGCTCACCCTTGAAGACCCTCTTAGAAACCAGCAATTTCAGGGGGTGGAAACTTGCTTTCAGACCTCAAGAAGACCTCCCAAGAAGCTTGGTTCAATGGTGGTGGTGTGTCTCTATGTGTTGTAGTGTAAAAGTGCAAGGAAATCCAATTTCTAAGCACTAAACTCAAGCAATATAGAGAGAAAGGGAGTTTTTCCTCTTCAAAAGTTCAGAACCCTCTCTAAGGAAGAAGCCTCTTCCTTATATAGAGGAATGAAAAGCCAAAGCTTCTTCAAGAAGCTTTGAAAGGCCTTCATCCCTCCATACACGTGTATGGAGGGGAGCAAACAAAAAACCAACTGGCTCAAAAGATCTGGAGGAAAACCAGCTCAGACAAGGGGGGTGCCGGCCATCATCAATGGCCGGCAGTGGCTCATTGATGGCCGGCAGGGCCTCATAAATGGCCGGCAGGAGCAAAGACATGGCCGGCAGTGCACCAAAAGGGTCACTCTGAAAGGACCAAGTCAGGGTCCAAAAATGAGTCAGAAAGGATACAGGGTCCGGGAAGCTCGAACCGGTGACGTTCCGCCGCGACAGTCGAGTACTCGACGAGCAGTCGAACTAGTTGTTGGGTGTACCTATAAGCACAACCAAGTCCTGAGGACGATCAAAAATGGGGTGTCTACAGTTGCCCCTCTTTGACAGAACTCAACGATCACAGAGTGACGGGAGTGAGTGTCAAAGCCCAGAGACGACCCATTTTTGACAAGGTCGAAGACTTAGACAATCAATCAATATAGGCATGCGGAAATGCGTCCGGAGGCTGGGGCATAATGCAAATGATATGCAAGATGTAAGAGCATGACTAGTAATCATGCCAAGAAAGCTGTAATGAAGCAAATCATGCAACAATTTTAAGCATGTGAACAACAGTCCTATATATTCCGACGGGAAGGATGTAAGAAAATTATGCAATTCTTACCACATTTCACGCGGCATGCATACAATAGCTGTGCGGTTCGTCTGGCCATGCCAGCTTCAAATGAATCGTACTTACAATTTCGTGCCTGAAAGAGAAACAAAACTTAACAGGTACAATTTTGTTAGAAGTGTGCATAACAATGCAATGGAAAGTGCGTGACAACGCAAGTGAGGGGATGCATGACAATGCAGGTAGAAGTGGGTGCATAACAATGCGATTCGAAACAAGCATAACAATATGGGAGGTTGCCTAAACACATGTAAGTAAAGCATACGTGGAAAAGCATGCAATGTGTCTGGCAGGAATGAGCACATGTAAGTAAAGTATACGTCGAAACGTATACAATGTGTAACCACCTAAGAATACATATACACATGTAAGTAAAGCATGCAGTAACGCAAGCAATGTGTATGGCAGGAATGAACACATGTAAGTAAAGTATGCAGTAACGCATACAATGTGTAACCTCCTGTGAGATGCATAAACACATGTAAGTAAAGCATACGTGGAAACGCATGCAATGTGTAAGCAAGCAAGGTATGAACACATGTAAGTAAAGCACACGTCGAAACGTATACAATGTGTAACCACCTAAGAATACATATACACATGTAAGTAAAGCATGTGGGATTAACGCAGGCAATGTGTATGGCAGAAATGAACACATGTAAGTAAAGTATGCAGTAACGCATACAATGTGTAACCTCCTGTGAGATACATAAACACATGTAAGTAAAGCATACGTGGAAACGCATGCAATGTGTAAGCAAGCAAGGTATGAAAACATGTAAGTAAAGCACACGTCAAAACGTATACAATGTGTAACCACCTAAGAATACATATACACATGTAAGTAAAGCATGCGGGATTAACGTAGGCAATGTGTATGGTAGGAATGAACACATGTAAGTAAAGTATGCAGTAACGCATACAATGTGTAACCTCCTGTGAGATGCATAAACAAATGTAAGCAAAGCATACGTGGAAATGCATGCAATGTGTATGCAAGCAAGGTAGGAACACATGTAAGTAAAGCACACGTCGAAACGTATACAATGTGTAACCGCCTAAGAATACATATACACATGTAAGTAAAGCATGCGGGATTAACTCAGGCAATGTGTATGGCAGGAATGAACACATGTAAGTGAAGTATGCAGTAACGCATACAATGTGTAACCTCCTGTGAGATGCATAAACACATGTAAGTAAAGCATACGTGGAAACGCATGCAATGTGTAAGCAAGCAAGGTATGAACACATGTAAGTAAAGCACACATCGAAACGTATACAATGTGTAACCACCTAAGAATACATATGCACATGTAAGTAAAGCATGCGAGATTAACGCAGGCAATGTGTATAGAAGGAAAGAACACATGTAAGTAAAGTATGCAGTAACGCATACAATGAGTAACCTCCTGTGAGATGCATAAACACATGTAAGTAAAGCATACGTGGAAACGCATGCAATGTGTAATGCAAGCAAAGGTAACAACACATGATAAGGAAGTGCATAATGATGTGTGACAAGGACATGCATGACAATGCATGATAAAAAAAATGCATGACAATGCATAATAGAGATAAGAAAATGCATGACAATTCATGTAAGGTGCGCATGACAATGCGCGATACGGAAAATGCATGACAATGCATAATAGAGATAAGAAAATGCATGACAATGCATATAAGGTGCGCATGACAATGCGCGATAAGGAAAATGCATAACAATGCATATGAACTAGATGGATGTTTATCGTAACAGATGAATACTAGTTGACATCAACAAAAGAAAAAGATGTTCAATAAAGACATCTTAAAAGGAGACCTCTGGTTTACCTCTCGGAGGGTTTGGGATGCGTAAAAAGGATACACCTAGCGCGCATTGATGGATGTCTACCATCGTATGTTGAGGACATGATTCCCGAGTTCCCCCGGAGGCATTTTGAATTAAGTTTGGAGCATTCCGCGGGATTGTTGGGACCCGGGAACATATTCCAAGATCAAATAGATCAGGAAAGCTGGAAAAGGTTTGGTGGTCACTAGGGATAACCGCCGGCCACCGCCGGCCATCTGCATCCACTGCCAGCCATCGCCGGCCATCTGCATCCACTGCCGGCCATCGATGACATCATGCCGTCCACCGATGTACCCCTGCCAGCCATCGGTGGCAGATTGGGGCAAAAGGGGCTTTCAAGCCGTGGGTCTTTATATAGGCTTAAAACCAAACCATTTCCTCACAAACCCTCCCATAGAAATCAACTTCCTTCCTTCCTAGGTGTGCCTTCTCTCTAGATTCGCGCATTTTACGCGTTTCCCAACACCCTATACAACCTTGCGTCACTAAGGATTCTTGGTTTTCTTCGATTTGAACCGATCAGAAATTGCATCTGAGGCTTCTTTCATCATTTCCCGTATTCAAGGTTCATTTCCCCCGATCTTCTCTCGAGGTTAGTTCACTTTCCCGGGTTTTTCAACTTTTCTTGAATTTTCTCTCTCCTAGGGTTTGAGTTTATTCTAAATTTCAACATTTTGCTCATTTTGCTCATTTTCGCATCATTCTTGTGCATCCATCTCAGATGGCTGACGATGTGCCTCATGGTGAGGGCTTCCCCACACTTCCCCCAATAGAGTTAGCGGCAGAGTTTGCGGCTGAGCCAGAGGTTGAGCCTCAGCCGTTACCATTGGACGTACGTCCCTTCGACCCCGCAGTGTATCATCCGGAGACTCACATCATTCCGGTGGCGGGAGGCATCCATACTTTCACCGATTTTGATGAGGACATACCAAGCAACCTCTTATTGAGAGAGCCAATGTCTCACTTGTCGGCCATTGCCGTGGAGGTACCACCTTTGTTTTTCTGTAGTATCACTTTCAAATACCTGCATTTCTTGCACTGTTTCAATCTGATTGTGTCGCATGCTTTGATCTAACTGTATTTCATACATTGCTGGTCTGTACCTGATTGTACTTTACACATCACTACCCTGTATGTACTGTACACACCCGCATCACATGCGTCACTACTCTGAATTCAAATACATCTTTGACATATCACTGCTCTGGATATAACCATATTTTCAATACATCATTGATCTGATCTGAACTGTATTTTCAATACACTGCTGACCTGCATTTTCAATACACTGCTAATTTGATTTGACCTGCATTTTCAATACACTGCTGATTTGATTTGACCTGCATTTTCAGTACACTGCTGATTTGATTTGACCTGCATTTTTAACAGGAGGGATCTCGCTCCTTTCGAGGCTATGGCACTACGACCGCTCGAGACTGGTACGATGTGCTCCCCACGGGGGTCCGCCGGATTGTCGACGAGACCAGCTTCGGCATATTTTGCTGCAGCCTGACGCGGATCATAGTGAGTCACCCTCTCTTGGGGGCTCTTGTGGAGAGGTGGTGGGACATCACCAATTCCTTCCACTTTTCCATGGCAGGGGAGATGACCATACTCCTTTTGATTTTGCTATGATCACTGGTCTGGACATGGGAGGGGATCCTATTCCCCTAGATCCCGACATGGGGGAGTGGGTGGCTGCATGGGATGTATTGCTTGGAGCACGTCCACCCTTTGCACGAGCGGGTATGGTTAGATACTCTTGGTTCGAGGAGCACTACCGTGGGGAGGATCCCGAGACAGATGAGGGGGTAGAGCAGTATGCCAGGGGCTTCCTCCTATTCCTTTTTGGCACCACCTTGTTTTCGAACAGGTGGAATACCGTGGGCTTATACTTCTTGAGCGCCCTGGTGGTGCTTCCGCTGGTCCGCTCCTACAACTGGGGTGCAGCCAGCCTCACCACTCTTTATGGATACATGAGCTCCACTTCTCGGATGCGTGGGAGATTGATTGGAGGCTACTAGCGAGCTTGGGAGGTGCACAACCTAATTTCCCCTTTTCATTACTTTGCTTAGCATTTGTACATTTTGCTTTGTTCAATATTTGTACCTTCCGTACTCACTATCACACTGTATGCTTTCTACTTTGCATTTTTTGTACACCATACACTGCACACTGCACACCATACACTGCACACTGGATCTAGTGTCCGCTTTTCTAGGCCTGCCCCTGTTATGTACTGTACTACATTCTGCATTCTGCTTTCTGCATTCTTGTTCATACCCTGTACTGATCACATCTGCTCAACAGCTTTGGGTATATGCATACTTCCCAGTGCTTGCTCCAGATCCGGTGGAGGAGACTGCAGTGATGGTCCCGTTCTCTGATGTATGTGATGGTCCGCTCCGTCGTAGGACGCGGGAGGGCTTCATGTACTTTCGACAGTATTTTGACACGGTTGCGGCGGCCGAGGTAAGTCTGCAATAGGATTATTTCAATTAAACCAATGCACCTGCCTTAGTTATTTGACGACTGATCATCTTATTGATTCTCTTTCTCAGATTACATGGCGACCATGGGAGGTGATTCCGTCAGGACTCCGGGATCAGTATCACGTTGCCCAAATTATGTCTCAGTACCATATCCTCTTCGAGGGGCCGATCTGTCGAGCCTGGTTTCTGAGTGAGCGCTTTGTGCGTCAGACTTTAGGGTTACCTGCCCCATTTGTACCGATGGTGCCTCCACCATCGATGAGGGAGACACATATGTTATCTGCCAACCAGGTGATCCAGTTCATGGTAGGGCTGGAGACAAATTACTTCCGTGCCGAGGGCGACTACGCGACCTTCATTTAGACACATCTGATGCCGCCTTTGACTGGTGTCCAAGGAGGAAAGGGAGCGAGGGCTCCAGCTATGAGAGGCAGGGGCGGAGCGACCAGATCTCGTAGGAGGAGAGGTCCTGAGGAGAGGCAGGGGTCCAGATGGACAGTGCTGCCTGCTACTATGACACTCCAAGGGCGAGCTGGAGAGATTTATCAGGTTCCTTTTGCTCCTTCTCCAGCTGATCACGAGCTTATCGGAGGTTGCAGCCCGACTCCGGTATGTACTACACTGTCATCCCTTGTACAGTCATTTGATTTCACTTAATATCCTGCAGAGTACTAATGATTTCCAACCATTTTTTTGCAGGCTCCTATTGAGTACACTCGTCAGTCCCTGGCAAACACGGCTTCAGTGATAGGAATGCTACAGACGAGCATGGACCTACTCAATATCTACAGCATCCCGGTAAGTTCGATCAAACTGCACTTCGCGCCATGAAGTCTTTTCTTAGCACACCATTATTTGTATAGCTTGCACACTACATTGATCTGATACATTGTTCCCATACCTCACTCACGGTACACATTCACTGCAAATCATTCACTATTCACAGTGCATCCTTTTCCTACTTCTGATACATTCTGATTACTAATGCATTTTGGTGGATTATCCCTTCTTCAGATTCCTTTCTTGCCGCCAGGCCCATCGGGTGTTCCAGCAGGAGCGGGGGCAGGTTCTTCAGCACCTCCTCGAACAGCAGAGGGAGCAGGACGAGGGACTAGTTCACGGAGGCCTGCCCCAGTCGATGATGAGTCTGATGAGGAGGCGATGAGTCCGCAGTCAGAGTCAGAGTTAGATGCTGATGGTGGAGATCCTGGACCTTCATCCAGGAAGAGGACCAAGACGGATTCTCGCGCTTGAGGCCGCCGGCACTGATCCAGACATTTTACTACTTCAGATGTTGATCTTCTTTTGTTTTGTTTTCCTTTTTACTAGTAGTTTTGCACATTGTACTGGGTTAGGCAGATTTGGTTTAAAACCAATCTCTTTTGTGAAAGAAACTATGACGAAATGAAAACAGCCTTTTTGTCGAAGAATTGTTTTGTTTGTACATGCACCGCATCGCATAGCATTACTTTACACAATAATGTAAATGAAATCAAAGTTTTTGTTTTGAAAACCAAACGCTCAAATTGCACTAATCAGGTAGTGAATTGACTAATAACAAAACAACTCGATAAACAAAACAAAGCCTAGCAAGTTTACAACTCGATAAGCAAATTGCAACAACTCGATAAATGAAAGGAAGATAATTACGACCTAATACAGAAAAATAAAATAATACGCCTTAAACAAGACACGACAAAGTCCAACAGGACAAAACAAGACCTTGAAAGACACAAGGGATAAGACTCCACTGCAACGGACAACTGGGTCTTCAGTGAGGGAGCCAATGAGCAAGAGGGAAGTGCTACCGGCCATCAATGGATCCCTGCCGGCCATCAGTGTGCCACTGCCGGCCACTGATGAGCCACTGCTGGCCATCGATGGCAGACTCTCCGAAATGACGACATTTGTCCTCCACTCACTTCCTTATCTTCTATATGAGTTCCAGCTTCGGGATTCTCTTCATTTCAGCTCAAATTTGCACCAAATGGAAGCACTCCTTGCCCAAAACCTCACAAATTGGATCGCTTCTCTAGATGGTTCGGAAAAGTTGAACTTCCGGGGCTTCGGCTTGAATGCACTATTCACGCTGGGCTGTACTCCGCTGCATCTTCATTTCCTCCATGCCGCGACAAGGTTTTGGAATCCGGTAACACATGTCTTTAGCTTTAGCGGGCAAGAGATGTGTCCTACCTTCGAGGATTTCCAAGCTTTGATGGAATCCGAGCGTAACGAGGAAATCTTGCCTCAACTCCGATTCGGCCACGTCCAAGCCCTAGGACAAATGTGCAGCCTCACTTTGTATGATGCTCGATCATTGATTCATGATGGGGAGCTGGACATCCCAAGCTTGGTTTGCCGGTTTTCTGATGCTGGAGACCACGGCGACCATTATCGACAGGGCCATCGACGACACGCGCTTTGCCTATGCTTGCTATCTCATTTCTTGTTTGCCCAGGCTTCGGAGGATTCAATGTCCGGTTGATCGAGATTGTCCAAGGCTTGAAGGAGGGCAAGAGCTACGTTGCCATGACATTGGCTAAAACATTGATGGGCTTAGACGCCTTCTATCACCGAGAGATGACTAGATTTGCGGGGAGTCCACTACTAATGCAGGTAAGGTTTCCCACCCAATCTTACATATGTATTGCTCACATCACTCGGTCCTTAGGCTCGGTTTTTCTCGCAAAACCCTTTTCTTACTTTTCTCTCACTGCACATCTCTCTATTCTTTATTCTCTCATTTTTCAATCCTTCCCCAAGTGTGGTTGATGGACAAGTTACAGATTGTGGAGTCTTGCCCCGCATACTCAGCTCGCGGCTACTTTTTTCGACAACGCCTGGTCGATGCCCTGGATGAGGGGTGGTGGTACAGCTGGATGTGCAATTTCTCCGCAGACCGCATTGCTTGGCGTTGTCCTTGGCTCAACCTGCCAGCAATGAGTTACAGCATGACCCGCCAGCCTGGGGTTCAACTGATTGGCATGACACACTGTGTCTTCTATTTTCTGTTCCGGTTCCAGCTCCAGTTCGGCCATGATCAGGCTTGCCCGCCAGAGGGGATAGAGTACCCTGCTACATTCCCGGTTCGAGGCGCACAGCTTGCCCAGTATGCCGCAGCATGGAGGACTAGAGAGTTCCTGACCCCCGCTCCCACTTTTAGTTGCACTTTGTCTGATGAGTGCATAGATTGGCTTAATGAAGAGGCACAGGAAGGGCCCACTTTAGCATCAGAGGCTTCGACCAGCTCTGGGAGGGGGCGCAGGAACACCTGACTTAGCTATGCCCCGAATTTATTGCTTTATTCGTACTTTCAAGTTTTCTTTATGATTGTAATAAAAAGCAACTTCAATTTGTATGCAAGAGCAGGAGAACTCTGTATTGAAATCAAATGAAATTGAAGGTTGTGGGTATTGAAAATTTTTCGCTTTGGTCTAAAAATGGTCTAAGTTGTAAAAAGACTAATTTTGAACAAAGTCAACTTTTATTAAAACTTTTCAAAACCGTTTTTGATATGGATCAAAACTGGACATGCCTGAGATCTGTCACTGAGGTGCACAACCCCGGATTCCTGCAACTAGAAAGTTGCCCCTAGTCTGAAGAGTACCGTGGCACTGCACAGCAACAAAAAGTTGCCTCTAGTCTAAATAGTACCGCAACACTGCACAGCAACGGAAAATTGGCCCTAGTCTGAAGAGCACTGCACCGGAGATCATAACTGAACTCTTGAATGCTGAATAGACAAAGATAGACAAGATGATCAAATGAACAAAGTTGATCGGGGAAAAGTTTATGGCTAAACTTCAGGATGTAGTTGCCTACGTATCCCAAAGATGGGAATAAAGCCTTACGTAGTTTAGGCTTAGGTTCACTCGAGTATTTTCACTCTCCTTTTACGCTCTAACTTTTGCCAAGGCCGCCCTTTGCGGGTTTTCAACCTTGCGAGCTCAGTTTTTATATTTTCAAATTTTTTGTGCTCTGGCTTTTGCCTAGGTCGCCCTTTCGGGTTTTCAGCCTAGCGAGCCTCTCAGGGGTAATATTTCTTCAACTTGTCCATGTTGATCGGTTGCGAGAACTCTAGGCCATCTAGGTCCATTAGAACCACAGCTCCACCTGACCAGATGGACTTGATGATGTAGGGACCAGTCCAATTGGCTCTAAACTTGCCCTAAGGTCGTGGATGGGAGCTCGGTTGTCCTTGAGCACCAAATCTCCTTCTTTTAGATTCCTGGACTTAACTTTCTTGTTAAAAGCCCAGGCAATTCTGCGCTGATAGCCTTGAACATGGTACAGTGCTTTCAGTCTGCGCTCATCAAAAAGCATGAGTTCTTCAAATCTGCTCTGTTGCCAATCTGCTTCGGCTATCTGACACTCAGCCAGCACTCGCAAAGATAGAACCTCAATTTCAATAGGTAGAACGGCCTCCATCCCATAAACTAATGAATACGGAGTCGCCCCAGTAGAAGTTCTAATTAAAATCCGGTACCCCCACAGAGAAAACAGCAGCTTGTCTGACCAATCCCGGTAGGTTTCCACCATCTTCTGCAATATGTGCTTGATATTCTTGTTGGCGGCCTCGACCGCTCCATTGGTTTGTGGCCAGTATATGGATGACTTATGAAAAGCCACGTTGTATTTTTTCAACAAGTCAATCACTTCCTTCTTGAAGTGGGAACCATTATCTGAAATAACCTCATTTGGGACCCCATAACGACAGATGATGTTGTTTCTGATAAATTTTGTAACATGTGACGCCTTTAACACCGCATAGGATTGGGCCTCAACCCACTTCGTGAAATAATCTATTGCGACCAGGATGAACTCATGCCAATTCGACCCCTTCGGGGTGACAACCCCGATCACATCGATTCTCCAAACTGAAAATGGCCATGGCGAAGTCATATTGTACAGCTTCGACGGCGGGATGTTCATGCGGTTTGCATGGATCTGACACTTGTGGCATCGCTGAACAAAGCTGATACAATCCTCCTCCATGGTGGACCAGTAGTAACCCTGTCTGAGGATCTTTCGTGCCAGCATTACCCCATTCATATGCGCACCGCATTCCCCTCCATGGATGGCCTCCATCAGGCGTTTTGATTCTTCAGCTCCAATGCACAGCTTATGCATTCCCAGATGACCTCTCTTGCACAATTTACCTCCACAGATGATGAACTGAACGGCCATTCTTCTAACTGCCCTTTTATCCTTGGCATTTGCCCCTGGTGGATACCCTTCTTTCTCCAAGAAATTCCAAATATCGTAATACCAGGGGTTCTCATCTTGAACCTCATCTATAGTAGCGATTGATTCATATGTTGGCGTAAACTTCTGATCAATGATGACTGGACACATCCGGACTCCAAATAGGATGTCTATCATAGAAGATAGAGTTGCTAGTGAATCTGCGAACCTGTTGTTCTCTCTTAACAGATGAGCGAAGTTTAACTTATCAAACCGAGGAATTAACAAATCCAAGGTCTGGTGATACATCATCATTTTTTCTTCTTTGACTTTCCAATCTCCTTTCGCTTGAGATACAACAAGGTTCGAGTCCCCGATAACGTCCAACCGTTTTGCCCCTAGTTCAAGGGCTGTTTCTAAACCGGCAATGCATGCCTCATATTCTGCTTCGTTGTTCGAGACTTTGAATCGGAGCTTGAATGCTAAAGGGATACGGGAATTGTCGGGTGCTATCAGCAACACTCTTATCCCATACCCGTATTGATTTGACGCTCTGTCAAAGTCCATTGTCCAAAACTCGTCGTCGATATGCAAAATGGCCTCATATGGGAATAAGTACTCAACTGCTTCACTCCCTTCCACTGGATGATCGGCTAAGAACTCTGCTACTGCTCTTCTCTTGACCGACTTGCGCGTCAAATATTTTATATCGAATTCGGAAAGCAACAGCAACCATCGAGCTAGCCTACCCGTAAGTGCCGGTTTCTCGAAAAGATATTTGATGGGATCTAACCGCGAAACCAACATTACAGAGTGAGCTAACAGGTAGTGCCGCAGCTTCCTGGTAGCCCATACCAAGGCTAAGTAAGCCTTCTCCAATGGTGTGTAGCGAGTCTCATATTCTAGCATCTTCTTGTTCAGATAGTAAATGGCCTTTTCCGTTTTGTCCTCTGATTCCTGTGCAAGCATGCAGCCCATTGTGGTCTCAGTTACCGAAAGGTACAATATCAACGGTCTCCCCGGCTCTGGCGGTGACAACACGGGTAGGTTCTGTAAATATTCCTTAATCTGTTCAAAAGCAGCTTGGCATCGGCCGTCCCATTGGAATTTCTTTCCTTTCTTTAGGAGACCAAAAAGTGGTTCACAAGTCAAGTTTAATTTTGAGATAAACCGTCTTATGAATTGCACTTTACCCAAAAAGCCTCGCACCTCCTTTTCAGTCCTTGGTGGTGGTACTTCTAAGATGGCCTTGATTTTGGAAGGGTCGACTTCGATACCTCTCTGTGTAATCAGAAACCCCAGCATTTTCCCAGCTATAACACCGAACGTACACTTCTGAGGATTCAGCCGCAACCAGAATTCTCTGATCCTTTGAAAGAACTTTTGCAAGGCGGTGTAGTGGCCCTCTCTTTCCTTGAACTTGATAATCATGTCGTCCACATACACCTCAACCTCTTTGTGGACCATATCGTGCAATATTGTGGTCGCGGCTCATTGATATGTAGCTCTAGCGTTCTTTAGCCCAAATGGCATCACTCTGTAGTAGTAGGTCCCCCACGAGGTGGTGAATGCAGTCTTTTCCCGATCTTCAGGTGCCATCACTATCTGGTTATAGCCTGAGAAGCCATCCACAAACGAAAGCAAAGCATGCCCGCTGTGAAATCTACCAACTCGTCAATATGCGGCAAGGGAAAGTCGTCCTTCGGACTAGCTCTATTCAAATCCCTGAAATCCACGCATACCCAGATCCTACCATCCTTCTTCGGCACCGGAACGATGTTGGCCAACCAAGTTGGGTATTCGGATACCAGCAGGAAACCCGCGTCAATTTGCTTGGTGACCTCTTCTTTGATCTTGAGAGCCCAGTCCGGGCGGATTCTTCTGAGTTTTTGTTTAACGGGTCGGGCCTCGGGGTCAAGAGGGATCCGGTGCTGTACAATCTCAGGATCGATTCCAGGCATGTCTTTGTAGGACCACGCGAAAACATCTTTGAAATCTTTTAATAAAGCGACTAAGCGCTCGCATTCCTCCGAAGACAATGTGGACCCGATCTGGACCAGCCGTGGGTCCTCCTCAATACCCACATTCACAGTAGTGATTTCATCTATTAAGGGTTTAACAAATCTTTCCTGCTCTTGTTCAATTAAGCGTTGCAAAATCGAAGGAATTTCTTCCTCGTCGTTTTCATCAAAATTTTGAAAATCTGACTTAATGCAATAAATCAAGGGCACAGAAAAGTACTCAGAAACCACAGCCACATCATTCTCATTAAGCACATCCAAATCGTCCGATTCTTCGATTACAACAGACTCAAAAGAGAAAGAAAAAGATGACCTGGACAGGACTGTGGTATCCGGGTTATCACCCCCAGGAATACCGGACTCAGACTCAGTCGAGCTGGAACCTGATTCCGACTCACAAGACTCGGTGGAATCAGATTCCAGCTCACTACCTAACCCGGTGCTGCTTGACAAAAATCCCTCTTCATATTGCCAGATAAGAGAGGGTGCGATAGATGCATCCAAAATGTTTGTTGGTAGGCCCGCAGCCGTTCCATTCCCGATCATGCATACCGAGAAGTTATCCCCCAAGCACTTCTGTTCAATCGGAGGATCTGAAAGTAGACACGCCAGCGCTACCCCCATTTCATTTTCAGCGTCCTCAGACTGCACTTTCTTACTCCGCTCAGCCTTAGCCAATGGGTCCGTCTGCTCTTCGGCAATGTCATCCCCGGATAACTACAGATCAAAGAAGATCTCGAAACCAGGCACACGCTTCCTCTCCGCATTCAGCCATGGCTCTGGGAAGCCACAAAATGGAAAGTCCTCCCCCTCCCAGATGAAGCGTCCGTTTAGGGTACCCTGAATGGGCCGGTGCATTAAATCAAAAGGCTTCCCCGCCTTCTTCGCTCTGGCTCTCCCAGCCATCTCTTTACCCTTCCTTATCCAATCCTCTTTGGTGGGCAGATAACCCAAGCCAAAGGTATGTGGGTTGTGTGGCACCTCGGCCAATGCTGCGACGCCCTTTCGGCCGCTCTTTCCCAATCCCATCCCGGGGATATGTTGAAGCTTGTTCATGAGGTATACAGATTGAGCACTGATGTACACCCCCTCATTAACAGCTAAGATGTTTTGCACGACCAGGGCCTCAGCTAGGGTAAAACCCGACATAAACACATCCTCCATGCCGTGCTCAATTTCCAGGACTGGCGTAGACACTTCCGACGGTGGATGGATCGGTGAATTCCCAAAAACGATGGCTACTCCCTTTCCATGGGGGTATTTCACCATCTGATGCAAGGTGGATGACACTGCTTTCACCTGGTGCAGCCACGGCCGCCCCAAGAGCATATTGAAAGTTGCCAGAACTTCTAAGACGTGGAAGTCTATCTCATGCTGCCCCGGCCCAACCTTGGTTTGAATTTTTGTTGTTCCCATGACTTCTCTGCTTGTGTTGTCATATGCCTGAATTACCTGGGCTATCGGCACAAAGTCCGCATTCTTTAAACCGATTGCATAAGCAGTCCTCGCTGGACACACATTGATGGCGAACCCTATGTCGACAAGCACCACGGGTATCCATTTGTTCCTGCACTCCACGGAGATGTAGAGTAGCTTGTTATGGTTCGCACCCTCAGGTGGCAGTTCTTTGTCAGAAAAGGTCAACATCGGGGTAGCTTCTCCCGGAAAAACTAAGCCCACCAGCTGTTCGGGCGTGGTGTCTATTTAAAGCTTGGCCTTGTCCATGGCCAATAAGACAGCTTGTCGATGCACTCGCGATGCCATAAGTAGTCCTCAGATGGAGATGTCTGCTTGTATCTTCTTTAACTGCTTCAGTACAGCCTCCTCTTCGATTTGCTTCTCTTTCTGTCTCTCAGCTTCCTTATCCTTCCCAGATGCCTCTGGCTGGTCTAGGTGCGAGGGCTTGAAATACCGCCCACTTCTCGTCATATGATCGACCTCACCAATATACCAGGTATCATCTAGCTGATTACTCCCCCAATCCTCATCCGTGTGGGCAAGACATAAATCATCGTCCTCACACCACATTTCGTCGGCAGCCAACAGACACCTGTCTGGCTCCGGCTCAATTACACCCGCAGTACTCTCCGTCCACATGCTCGCAGCATTCTCTATTTTCGTGCACACAGCACTCTCAATCCCCTCAGGGCCCTTAGCTTTCCTAATTTTCTCGGCATCCTCAAACCTTTCTTGTTCCAACTACGTCAGTACAACTGGCTGTTTAACAATTCCCGCATTCATAATGCCCAAGTCTCGAGCGAAATTCTTAGCACCGGCGCTCTTTGGCGATTCATTCTGATTTTCGGCCCTTCCGGCCACCACTGATATTCTTGCCCCTGCCAGGCCCTGTTCCAACTGAGCTTCGTCAACAATGTCTGGCAGGTCATCAAGCCACCCAGCAGACTCTACCAATTCCTCATAATCAAACCAGTTGACTGTCGCGTCTCCTTGATCTTGGTCGTTGAAATACTGGAGGTTGGCCAAGTTTTCTTCCACAACCGTCAAACCATCTGTCCCCTACTCAAATCCATCCCCTCAGATCACACACAGCTCTGCCCTCTCTAGCAATTCAATATTAGGCTCAAACTGACCTATTGGAAGAATGTAATCACTCGGATCATAGGCTTCCCCAGCGACACTCCCAGACTGCTCAAACCCTGATTGAACAATTCCATTCTCCTCTGAAATCTCCTATGTTCTGTCTTTGCCAGTCACCACTATTGGCTCGGGTTGGGTTCTGGAGATGTCCAACATGCACAAAGAGTCAGTGCAGTCAGGAAGGAGCACCTCCAACTTGGGTAGGTGGGTTGGGGTAATATATATGCTGGGATCGTAAGACACGACTCCAGTCTGGATAAAGTTGATTCTTTTGTGAGGTGGAGCTTGGTTGTGCAGTGGGAGAGGGTTTGTTGTGACATTGGGTTTTTCTGGAGGCACAATCACCTGCTTGTCAACGAGATCCTGAATCTCGTGACGCAATCAATAACATTGGTCGGTGTCATGACCGTATTGTTGGTGATACGCGCAGTATTTGGCAGGATTATGGGAAGGGGGAAGTTTTTCTGGCAATGGCCTCGACTCCAGGGGCTTCAAGTGCCCTTTCCTGATTAATACCCCTAGAGCCTTGGATAGGGGCATATACAGTGGGGCGAAGGTTCTTTGGCCTTTGGGTTGGAATCAGGTGGTTTGTGTGTTGCTTCCGGACGCGCCGGAGAAAGGTGTAGCTGCCATGGGTCTGGGAAGGGGGATGGCGGTGACCACGCTTACTTTTGAAGCTCTAGCATTTGCAACATTGCTGGTGCCTGTGTTGTTGTTGCAGTTGAAAGTTCTTCGGGGTTGCTCTCTATCTTGGTCAATCAGACCTTGTTTCATAGCATCCTTTATTTGTACCCCCATCTCGTGCAAATCTGAAAAGGTAGGGAAGGGGATCACAATCATTTTCTGCATCAGTTTTGGCTAGAGATTGTGCACAATCATCCAGATTTGATCTTTATCTGTAGGCCTTAGGGTCATCATTGAGGCCTTCGCCCTCCATCGCGCCACAAAATCCGAAAAGCTCTCTTTAAGCTCCTGCCTTGTTGTCTCAAGATCATGGGTTGTAATCTCGATCTGAGTGTTATAGGAGTACTGTGCAATGAAAGCCTCGACCATCTCATCCCAGTTCCGCTTAACATCATCTTCTAATTTTGCATACTAGATAGCGGCCACCCCTGACAAGGTCCGGCCGAATAATGAAAGCTTCTGTGGTCTGGTGAGGCCCATCGGTCGCAGTATATCTGAGAACAACCAAAGATGGACCATGGGAACCCCGGATCCGTCAAAACGGTTGATTTGTGGCATTTTGAACCTATCTGGCAGCGTCACAGGCACATCGGTATATCCATCCTCGATGTCTGGAATGGACTTCACCCCCTGCGATTTCTTGAACAACTTCTCAAGCTTGCTCAATTTCAATGCTGTGTGGTCTACCTCGAACTCAAAGGGAGAGTCTGGTTGATTGACAGGCGTAAGTGCCTTGGATAACTGAAGTAGAATCGTGGGCGGAGCCAGCCCCGTCGAGATGTCCGTATCTACCTGGACATTCGGTGCCTCCCCGGGTGCCGGGACTCCTGGAGGGGGAGGAACTTGGTGGGAAGCAGACGCCCCGGTTTGTTGTTGCAACCTGGCAATCAACTCTGCCTGCTAGGCCATGATCTCAGCCTGTTGTTCAGCAAACTCATCTCGGCGAGCAGCGTCCTGCTGCATGGTTCTCATGGTCTCCTGCATCTGACGCATCATTTCTTCAACTCCTGTCGGTATTGCCATACTGCCCTGATCTCTCTGAAATATCGGAAGGTCTAACTCTGGAGTAACCTCAGAAAGCTTAACCTGACTGTTCAAAGTCCACCGATCTGGCAATCTCTGCTCGGATACACTGCGTCTTCTTGGCCTCCGTCTGATAACTGGGGTAGAGAGTGGAACACTGGTTGTCCGTCGACCAGATCCTCAGATTGATTGAGTCGGCGACCTCTTGTCCAGAGTGCTTGGGGAATATCTGCTTGGTCTGAAGCAATTGTGCTAAACTACCTAGCAAAAAGATAAATAAAGCAATAATAAGGAAATAAACGAGCAGACAAACGGACAGCATAACGGCGTAAATAAACACAACACACAGTCGGGTATAATTAACACGCAATTGATACACCGTTCTCAAAGACTGATCATTATTCCCAAATCACTGTTCCCGAAGCTGAATCTGATACCTGCAGATAACTGATTTCGAAAATACTAAACTGGTGCCCGCAGGCCTGATACCCAAAATACTAAACTGGCGCCCGCAGGCCTGATGCTCAAACTTGCTAACTGATACACGCATTCGTATAGAGATGCACTCTAAAAGCACATAACAAACAAGTGAGGCCAAAACACCCCTATGTTGGGGTAAGGTTTCCCTATCCTATTTTGTCAGGAGCTAGGGTTTCACTACACACGCAACGGTTTCAAACAACCTATAAACGGGTAAGCAACCTGTCCTAGTTTGGAATGGTCACTATGGATTCCGAATATGCACTAGGTCGAATGGTCAAAAGGGTGCCCCGGTAAAACCGGGCTTTGTGTTCCCGTCGTGCCAGAGACCGCAACCGGTCAGCCTTATGTCACACTTCGCAAAGCAAGCCTCCGGCAAACTGTTCAAGAATAGCATACGGCAAACACGGTGTCCTAGGCACACCAATGCAAATGCAATGCAAAAAACACACAAGTGTAGTCAAAACTAGATATCATGAGTTCGAGTCAAGTTCTCTAACTCCCCAGCAGAGTCACCAGAAACTGTAGACATCCCCGAACGTCCTGGGAGGGAATCCCCCCGTTTTGTTCATTTGGGCTCACTACAGTTCGAACTCAATGTCACGGTTCTAAATCTGAACCAAAGAGTCCAAATCTGGCAAATCGTTTTTGAAAACAGATTTTTTTTTTAAAGAAGTGCCAAACATGGACTGCTTTTCCAAATACAGAGTCGCCACCTAAATATTTTATTTTGGGGGGAATTTAGGAAACCCTGACTCGTGCCTAAGGTCACGTAGACGTCCCCGAACGCCCCGGGAGGGTGAGTCCCGTTCTGTTCATTTTTGGGGTCACTACAGCTCGGACTCGATTTGTTGTCACGGTTCTAAATCTGAACCAAAGAGTCTAAATCCGGGAAATCGTTTTGAGAAACAGATTTTTTGAAAAGAAGTGCCAAACATGGACTGCTTTGCCAGATACAGAGTCGCCACCTAAATATTTTTTATGGAGAAATTTAGGAAACCCTGACTCGATGCCGAAGGCCACATGTCCGTCATCACCGGAGTTGTCTCGGCTCGGGAGCTAGGGTACGATTGGGGAAAGTCAGCTATGAGCACCCCCTCTCGCCCAATCCGAAGATCGGCCTCTACTAACCGTGATATCCGTTTTTGAAAACTTTATGTGTTCTTATTCCAATTATTAGCCTAGGATTACTATGTTATGCGCACAGCAAACAAGTATAGACTGGATTGCCTAATTTGGAAACAAACATTGCATATCCGTTTGTTTTGAAAAGCGCTTTGGAATTTGCTACTCGCAAGTAGGCTAAAAACACGGATTTCAACGAGTTTTTTCAACTCAAACAATCCAACCTTCACCCACAGGCATTCAAACAGTTTATCTCATATAAGCATCTAGCCGCATGGCAAACATACTGTCATGGCAACATTCACACACATGCGAGATGCTAAAGCATAAATACTTACATCGTACTCCATGCCAAAAATAGGAACATATTAGCAATCAATGTATGATCCAAGTCCATGTTAAGTGCCTAATGCATCGCATACAAAATGTCACTAGAGTAGGCTCGGCTAGTCTATGAATGACATGTGAAAATGCACAACTAACATGTATTCAGTTTGGAATTTGAAATACAGATGTAGTTAGAATGATGCGCCGAGCCCGGTGCATGCAAAGCAAATGTATGAATGCACGCATGCATTGCATAAGGTATGCTAATTTTAAAAATGCCCTAGTCTACCATCATAAGCAGGTAAATAAAAGGGAAGAAAGAAGTGGGGATTGGAAGACATACACACCACTCACCCACACTTATTACAGATTTGCCCTCGCTCGGAGGGACCAAATAAATAATACAAATTAATTAACTACGCAAGCTAATTAAATATTACAGATTTCCTAATCAGCTAGCAAACTAATTAAGCTAGGACAAGCAGTAAACCGCCTCGGGAGGAGGGCCAGATGCAGCGCGTGCTCGGGTCTTGCTCGGAAGTGCACCGCCATGCATAGTCTGCCTCTGTTTTCCCTGTTCTGCCCCTCTGAAGACTGCCAAAGTCTCAAAGATGCTCCTCTGGATACTGGAGATCACCACCGGCTGAATAGAATTGCCACCGGCAGTGGCATGTGGTCACTGGCACAAAATGAAGCTATCGGCTGGAGAATAATTGCCGGTCGGCAATGTGTACTGCCGGTCGGCAAAGAATGCCCGCAGAACCTGCAACTCACAGCAGCAGAGGACAGAACTTGCATGGCAAAACAATTCAAGCAATGTATGCACTAATCATGCCCCCTATCATTTTTGTGACTCAAAGGGACATATGCCTCGATTCTCGGACCACCAATCACGCATTTCCATGCATGATGGCCCAAAGGATCAAGTGTGCAACTTTCATGTCAAATGAAATGCAAACCAAACAAACAAACCAAGGCCTAATTCCTATCACCAAGTCAAGGAATAAGGCATGCATGCAAGATGTAATGCAACCTAGGCATGCAAGCTAAGGATGCAACATGGCATGGCAAGACACTTATGCAAGCATACAAGCAAACATGAGGCAATGCAAATTGATGGAAAGGTGGACTTACACATAATTTAGGCAACTCTAATTAGGCCTAAAACAATCGCCAAAATGACCAAAACAAAGGACTAAACACATACACACATGCACATGTTAAGGCCTAAATGCTTCTACTCCTAAGCACACTTAGAAGGGAATGATTATGGACATATGACATGCATTATAAGCCTTGAAAATCATGTCAAAACATGGTACCAAACCAAGCAACAAATCAAGCCATACATGCAACAAATGGCCTAAGTGTTTGAAGCAAATCAAAGGGGCTTGAACCATGACCAAGCCAACCAAGCCTCACAAAGCTAAGGGGGCTTAAAATAGGTTCAAGGCAGACCTAGACCATGCAAAGGGGACCCCCCTAGATGGCATCTAAGTGGCTCAAAATCAAAGGCATGTATAATGGCCAAAACATGGAACATGCTACACAAGCTTTCAAAGCTTCAAAGAGGTATCCAAAGTAAGCATGCAAGCATGCTGTAAGGTCTGAAATTATGCTATAAATGATGCCAAATCATTAGAATAAAGCAAGTAATGCATGCTATATACTCACACACTTGAGGCCAACAAGCCAAAATGCAAAGGGGGTATATAATGCATGCCATGGCTGACCCAAACAACCTAGGACAGACCTCTAGCATGGTAAAATATGCACAAAAGCTTCACAAATCTAAGCCTAAAGCATGCTAGAACAAAGGCTAACAATCTAAGGCATATTAAGGCAATAACATGGCATTACAAGGTAGGTATGCTAAGCATGCATGGTGTACCAAAACCAACACACCACAAGGTTATATCATGGCATAATAAGCATGGAAAACAGCCAAGATATGATCAATACACATTCTAACATGGTGCTCTCTCAAGAGGCCAAAAAGGGTCCGTTTCAAGGACAACAAGGAGAGGGGGTGGCCCTCCCCTTTTGGAGACTTCAAAGCACCATCTCCACCACTGAAATCCCTCAAGATTTTAGTGGTGAAGAGGCCCAAACACCAAAGTCTCGAAACTTGCACAAAATAGCACAAAATGGGGCCTTTCAAGGCCTAAGAGGGGTCAAACACCTCCAAACCACAAAACACTCTTAATAAACAATCAAGATGGCTAAAAAACAGAACTTTTTTGTATTATACACTAAGCTCAAAAATGATTTTAAGACAGGTAAAAATACAATGCAAGATTGGGGAATAAAGAGGCAAAATCGTTACCCTTGAAGACCCCTTCAACAATGGTGCTCCAACAGCTCCTTCTAGGTTGAAAACAGCTCCAAAACTCAAAACCAACCTCTTAGAACCTCAGTAGCTAAGTGAAGGTGAAACACTATGTGTTTGTGTGCAATTGTAAGACACAAATGCACTTAAACACACACAAGAGGGAGATATAGAGATAGAAAGTGTATGGTTTCTAACCCTAGAACTCAAAACCTTAAAAATGGCTGTCTAAAAATATCTCAAGTCTCTCAAGTGTCCAACCCTTGCAACAAGAGACAAGGCTCTCTCTTATAGAGCCTTTTATCTTGTAAAGCTTACAAGACAAGCTTCCAAAGAGGGAAATCCCTCCATACACGTGTATGGAGGGGAGCCAAAAGCAAGACAGCTGTGATAAAATATCTGAAAAAGCAGATGCACAGTAGTCGGCCATCCAAAAATGTCATTTTGACAAAATTTAGTGCCGACCGGCAGCAAAGAGTGCCGACCGGCAATGTACATTGCCGATGGCCGCAAAAACCAGCCGGTGACCTCTAGCCGCTGCCGGTGGAGTGTGGAGATGCCTCACAAGGCATTCCCTGCCCTTCCAAGGAAAAACACAAGTGTTTGGTACAAAACCAGACACAAAACGGTCAAGTTCGGAGATCCTGAGGCAAGGCGCGTAGCCGAGAACTCCGGGAACTCCAAACGAACACAAACATGGATGATCACCGAGTGTTCGAGCGGTGACGTCCAAGTCTTGAGGACGGTCAAAAATGGGGTGTCTACAGTGTCCGTCATCACCAAAGTTGTCTCGGCTCGAGAACTTGGGTACGATTGGGGAAGGTCACTTCGTGAGCACCCCCACTCGCCCGATCAAAGATCGGCCTCTACTACCCATGATATCTAGCTTTGAAAACATTATGCGTTCATATCCCGGTTATTAGCCTAGATTTACTATGTGATGCGCACAGCATACAAGTATAGACTGGATCGCCCGAATTGGAACAAAACATTTCATGTTTGTTTTTGAAAGCGGTTTGCTACTCGCAAGTAGGCTTAAAATGCAGATTTTGCCACCCTCGGGTGGGCTTAGAGAACATGGTTTGGCCACTATCTAATGGGCTTAAAACTCACAGTTAATGCATTATTCCAACTCAGATAATCCAACCTTCATCCACAGGCATTTAGGCAGGTATATCACATAAGCAGTTAGCCTCATGATAAGCATGCTATCATGGCAGTCACTCACACGCATGCAAGGATGCTTAAAGCATAAAACTTACCGAGTACTCCAAGCCAAAACAAAAGTTATGTTAGAAATCCATGCATGATCCTAACTATACAGAAATGCCTAATGCAACACATGCAAAATGCAACTATAGGCTCGGCTATTCTACAATGGCATGTGAAATGCTATAACTAACAAGTATTCAACTCGGAATTGTAATACAATGCAGTTAGTATGATGCGCCGAGCCCGGTGCATGCAAGACAGACGAATAATGCAAACATGCAAGCATAAGTATGCTAATTGAAAAATGACCTAAAACTAACCAACGAAAGTAGGTAAGTAAAAGGGAGAAAGACGTGGGGTTGGAAGACATACATCACACGCACGCACACTTATTACAATTGTGCCCTCGCTCGGAGGGTCCGAATAAATACTACAAGCCACATAATTAACTAACTCACAAGCTAATTAATTATTACAGAACCAAATTGAATAACTAGCTACAACTAATTATTACACAACTTAATTAATTAACGAATCAATTAACTAATTAATGAATGACAACAAGCAAGTAGAGAAAGCAGTAAACGGTGCTATTCCAGATCTGTTTGAAGAAGGGAGGCATGCATGCTCGCTTCGGTTCCTTGCTTTGGAAGGCCTTCAGGTTGCTCTTTAGAGGCTCTGTTTGCAGGGTGTCTTCCAGTGCTTGTTGTTGGACCTTACCAAAGCACTGCAGGGGAAGTCACCAGTGACCTGCCGGCCAGGAAAGGAGACTTGCTGGCCAAAGATGGTCCATTGCCGGCCAAGGGTGGCACACTGCCGACCATCAATGGCAGGCTGCCGGCCACTGGTGTGCTGTGACACCAAACTGCAACGAAGCACAAAATAGAGAAAATGGAGGGTTTCCCAAGGACATGTACGCACCATGGCACTCTAAATCACCTCAAAACGTCAAGGGAGAGGCCTAGTTGGATCCACGACCATCAATCATGCATCCCGATGCATGATGGCCAAAGATCCAACTTGTACAAATTAATATGAAAATGAATGCGCAAATAAAGCAAGTAAAGCTTAGAACTCTATCATGAATCATCAAGAGCTTCGGCGACCGAGAATTGAGACACGTTCCATCACTTGAAGTATGAAACGCCCCTTGTTCCTCGTGCTCAGATTAATACTTAATCCAAGCAATGCAATGCATGTATGCTTTATGTAGCTCAAATATGCAATATGAGGCTCAAATATGCAAGGCAAGCCAAATGCTACGCAACTAAGCATGCGAGTGTGCAAACTAAGCTAATGTAATGCAAACACACTAAGTATGCAACAAGGATACACAATGCAACTAGCTAAATGACGTGCAAACGTGCGAACATGATATGATGCAAGCATGCGACCAATGTAATGCAACATGTCAAATATGCATTGGTGGGCTTAAACCATAAAGGGGCAGACCTCAGCCCATCCCAAAACAGTGGCCAAAGTGCAAGGAAGCAAGGCCAAAACAAGCTGATTAAGCATGTTCATGCAAGAGGCCAATGAAGCACATAAACTAGAGCTATATGATGCAGGTCTCAAACACCTCAAAACAGTCACCCTACATGCCATATTGATGCTGAAAATGCCATGATCGTACACCAAAACAAGCTCAAATGATATGCCCAAACAATGGACTCTTGAAGCACATGAACTACAACTATGTAATACAATGCATGAGAGTTTTATCCAGCCCAAAACAGAGTTTCTACATGTTAATTTAGGGCCTAAAACATGCTGGAAAATAGTCAAAACAAACTAGAAAAGCATGCTCTCCTTTAGGCCATTCTAAGCATTTAAACCACAACCATGCAAAGCAATGCACAAGCTACATTAACAACCTCAAAATAGAGCTTAATCACAGCAAAATACGGACTATTGCAGGCTAAAGTTAAGCTAGCACATGTTAGGAAGATAGGCTAAAACATGAAACAAGCTATGGCTAGAGAGCAAAATTACACTACAAGTGTATTATGCAAGCATGGAGTGACAAAACCAACTCAAAACAGATTCATGGCATGGTAAAACATCACCAAAAACCTACTGAAATGGACTCAACACAAGCTAAGCACACATGCTACTTTGATGAGCTATGAATGGAGTTACACTACACATGGTAGATGCAAGTAGAATATGACCAAACCAGCCATGGATTGGGCCAAGGCAGGTCCTAAAAGTCACAAAAATAGGCTTGGACCAAGCCTCAAAAATGCATAGAGGGATGGTCCTTTGGAAGGTTCAAAAATGCAAACAAAGAGGAATACAAAGAGAGGGGACTACCCCCCCTGATTTAGGACCTCAAAACCACACCTCTACCACCAAGATCTCACTAGATTTCAGTGGTAGGAAGGCCAAACCAAGGTTGGCTCGGAGGCCTCAAGATATGGCTTAAAACAAAGCCAAACAAAGCATGCAAGGGGGCTACACACCCCAAACAGCAAAATGACCTTAAACAAACTTTAAAAGAACTTAAAAACAAGACCTTTTTTTCAGTTATAAGCAAAGCCTAAATAAATATGCAAAGAGGGCAAAAGCAAGGTGCAAAATAGTGCAAAAATTGGAGAAATGCTCACCCTTGAAGACCCTTTTCGAAACCAGCAATTTCAGGGGGTGGAAGCTTGCTTTCAGACCTCAAGAAGACCCCCCAAGAAGCTTGGTTCAATGGTGGTGGTGTGTCTCTATGTGTTGTAGTGTAAAAGTGCAAGGAAATCCAATTTCTAAGCACTAAACTCAAGCAATATAGAGAGAAAGGGAGTTTTTCCTCTTCAAAAGTTCAGAACCCTCTCTAAGGAAGAAGCCTCTTCCTTATATAGAGGAATGAAAAGCCAAAGCTTCTTCAAGAAGCTTTGCAAGGCCTTCATCCCTCCATACACGTGTATGGAGGGGAGCAAATAAAAAATCAGCTGGCTCAAAAGATCTGGAGGAAAATCAGCTGAGACAGGGGGGGTGCCGGCCATCATCAATGGCCGGCAGTGGCTCATTGATAGCCGGTAGGGCCTCATAAATGGCCGGCAGAAGCAAAGACATGGCCGGCAGTTCCATGCCATGGCCGGCAATGCATCAAAAGGGTCACTTCGAAAGGACCAAGTCAGGGTCCCAAAATGAGGCAGAAAGGATACAGGGTCCGGGAAGCTCGAACCGGTGACGTTCCGCCGCAACAGTCGAGTACTCGGCGAGCAGTCGAACTAGTTGTTGAGTGTACCTGCAAGCACAACCAAGTCCCGAGGACAGTCAAAAATGGGGTGTCTACACCTTTATACATAATGTATGTCTATATATATGTATTTATTTATCTTGTGCGACGATTGTTCAGCGCCATCAATGACGGAGGAAGAGCAGAGCAGCGGCAGGACCAGATCTATTCACTACACGACCAAATCTTGTCTAGTAGTGGTTAGATCTCATCGCCAGAGATTGCGAGGATGGAGGAGGTACGTCATCGTAACTGCGAACGCCGACAAAAAGAGAGATGGAGCAGAGAGAGAGAGAGAACAACTGCGATGTTTGAAGGTGGTGACGGTGCCGGTGGTGGTGTGGCAGAGAAACTAAGAGGAGTAGCACCGCGGCAACGGATAGAGAGAGATCGACGAGGGGCAGCGATGGAGGGAGTGAGACCGACGGATAGTGGCGGTGACAAGGGGAGAGATCGACGGGTGGCCTCTGACATGGCTATGAAGAGAAGCTGTGTTTGGAGGGGGAGGAGAGAGACGGAGAAGATGGGGAGTGAGTGGGTGGAGAAAGAGGAAAGATTTAGTTGAGGCTATAATAGTTTGATAAAATATTTAAATAATAAATTTTGTCCTTTATATAAGACTTTATAATTATAAGGGAGTTTAGAAAGTAAAATTTTTTTTCTTAGTCATTTTAACCATAAAAGAAAAATAAAAGGGTTTTATAATCAAATTTCCTTTTATTATAGTGTGAGGCTTACGTGGTGTTTAATAAAATATATAGAAGAATACATCCCGATCCGTAATAAATAAGGACCATCTTGGAGCATCTCCAATGCACTAGGCATATAATGCTTGTTAGGTAAAATGCCTAGTATGACTCACTTTTTTCAACTCCAATGCACTAGGCATGTAATTAGGCATTTTAGCTCAACTCATATTCACTAGCTACATGTAGCTAGCCTTCAAGGCTAGGCAAAATGTATTTAATCATTAGGATTATTTCCCTCCATCTTTGTTGCTGATGTGGCATTTTATAAAATTAATAGTATTTGGATGGATAGTTAAAATAAAGAGCATGGTTGGAGCAGAAATATGAAACAGGTGATAGGCAAAATAAAATGTATACTTTATAGTAATGTTTAGATAGGTAAAATGCCTATTACCGTTGGAGATGCTCTTGGTCCTAAAACCGAACCCCTGCTCATATTTTCCTCCTCCAGTCCATTTCAGCCGAGTCCAGTCCAACGATACGTCCTGTTTGGCCGGGTACGTTGTTCTGGCTCTTCATCAGCTTTTGCGCCTCTTCTCTATGGTTTATTACAGCTTACCAGATGGGTATCTTCAAAAAAGGCTATTTCCTAGTCGACGTCGTCTTCAACTTGTTCTTAGCCTTCTCGTTATATGCCAGCAACGTCATAGTCCTATTCATGGCATTCGTAGAAGATATACCTACTAATCTATTTCCTGGCTACGAACGCCTCGGAAAAATCGTTGGAGGTGCGGTCATGTTATTCGGAAATATTCTGGTCCACTATGTCACTGAGAATTCCGTTGCTTGCATGTTGTTCTTCTTGTTCCTTGCCTTTCACTGGCACTGCGTGCTATGTGTCATCCAACCTTACACCGATTTTGGGATTCTAGGTTTCCTTCTCAGTGCCTCTTTGAACAAGTCTTGGAGTCTTTTCAGGTTCAAGGGTTATACATGGCTTGTTTTGTTTGCTTGCATTTTCATCGTCACTGTTAATGTAAATTGTAAATCACCACTACCACCCACTCCACCTACCACCTCCACTACCACCCACTCCACCTACCACCTCCACTACCACCTACTCCACTACATCTCCTATATAAGGAGCCCCTCACCACCATTTGTAATATATAGTTGTAATATACAACATTCAATCAATAATATACATCAATTTATTTTACATGGTATCAGAGCAGGTTTAGAACCTAATATTTTTGCTTCCCCGGCGGGCGGCAACCTCACCTTAGCTGCCCGCCGGACCTCAACCTAGTCCGCCGGACCTCTACACATATCCATCTCAGTCTCATCAGTGGAAGAATTCATCAAGAGCTACTACTACCTCACAAGTTCCGTCTTCGTTAGCCTCATCAACCACATCATCTTTGAAAAAAAACCTTACCCAACAGCAGCAGCAGGCTAGAACCCAGCAAAGTCACACTCAGATATCTTTCGGGGCTAGCCAAAAATCATCATCGACAGTTCCACAAGGACAGCAACAAGGTCCGAATAGCCATAGCCATAGCCATCAGTCCTCTGCATCTCCTCCAATGGTGGTTGGGTCTCCCACAACTTCCATCTCCAAGGGTGGTGGTGCCAGTGGAAGCCCGAGGACATCGACCTCCACTTCACAACCTGGCAATAAACCCACCGCCCAACCTTCTTCATTGTCTTCTCAGCAGCCCAAGAACTCCACATCAGTGCCAAGCCGGAAATCATCTCCGGTTGGTGTCAGAAGTATTCCATCAATACTTGGCAACCCCCATATTACCTCTTCAAGCACTGGAACAAAGTCTCAAATACAACAACAGTTGCCAAAACAGATGGTGCAGCAACAACAGCTATTCTTCTCTGCTCCATACCTGCAAACTCAAGGCCCTCTCTTTTCCTTTTCTTTTTCTTTTAATATTTACATCCACTACCTTTTGTCTTTCAAATAAAGCCACCACCTTCCACCAAAACCATTTTTTTATTCGTTTTCTTCTTATTATCCTCCTCATCATCATGTACCCCTCTCTCTCTCTCTCATTTTTTCACTTTCCAACCCACCGAGGCCCATGCTTTCGCCATTAATATATTCTTATTATTATTATTTAAAACAAAAAACAAAACAAAACAAAAAATATATATATATATATATATACACAAACAAATACCACACCCATTGCGGTTTTTCACAACACCCGTGCCATGCTGCAAAACAGATATATAATATATATATCAAATCATGGTCCATACATTGAGTCACCATCTCTCTTTCACTCTCTCTCACTCACATGCGGGAAACAGAGTTTCTCTCTCTCCCCTTCTCTCCACTTTATCACATGGGTTTTGTCCCCCTCTTTTCGTTTCTTTTTATTTTACTATTCTCTACCGATTTGAATATCACCTTTCTTTTTTTTTTCTTTTTTTATTCCTTTACCATTCACACACATAAAAAAAAAAAAAAAAAAAAAAAAAAAAACAGACGAAGATGACCTGCACACTAACTCCTTTTATTCATGTCAGGGCTCACCCCGTTCACCATTTTACATCAAAAAACAAAAACAAAAACAAAAACAAACAAACAAAAAAAAAAAAAAAAAAAAAATCACATAAACAAAACAACCACATCCACAGGCGGGATTTTTCTTCTCTACTCTACTGCAGGTCTCTTCTTTTTGCCTCCGTCCTGAGCGGCCCTTGACGGTGCTGCCTCCGTGTTTCCCACTCCACTGGGCATGATCACTACTCCCTGCTCCTCCACTGCAGCATATGGTGGACCTCCAAATCGGAACATAACGGTGGCCTTCCGCTTCAGTTCCTTATTTTCCGCCTTTAGCACACTTATCTCTGCTCGCGCATCCTTATACATGCGCTGGAGCAGAGCCAGTTGGGCGTTTAACTGCTGCACCTCATTTGTCCTACTCTGCAGCCGGTGCGACAGGTTTGTGACCGCCGTCATGGTCTCCACACATGACTTCAAAGTATACTGATTGACCTCAATATCAGTTTGCACCGCCATTTTTTGCTTCACCGACCGCATCGGAAAGTTCAACGGAGCAAAACCAGAGGCGCTTGGTTGAGGTTCACTGGCCACCGCACCAGTTATCTCTCTTGTTGACTCGTTGAGGTCGGGAAAGAGAGTGAGCAGACCACGGGACGAAGAGGCCATATTCTAGGTAGCTGAACGAGAAGACGAGGCCATGTTCTGGGCAACCGAGTGTTACAGAGTGTTACAGAGTTTCTCTCTCCGCAAACGCAGACTTTTTTTTTCAGAAGTTTTTCTTCGCAAGTTGTTTGTCTTCAACTCAGTCTCAGCCTCCGTCTTATAGCCAAGGCAGACACGTGCATCATGCGCCGCTCGGCGCTCGACGACAAACTGGGCACGCCTTTTGATGGCGGGCACGCCTTTTGATGGCACGCCTTTTGAAAGATTGGGCACACCTTTTTGAGGGCACGACTTTTAAGGGCTCGATATCTATATCCATGTATATCTTTTGGGCAGCCTATATACACACTCATACAGTGTCTTCTACACCGGTCAGCTTTATCAATCCCTTTGTTTCAACCTCAAATAGGTTTCTATCTTCACACCTATTTGAGTTTGAGGGGGGGTTATACACAGTATCATGTATAAGTCGCTCATGGCGCACTCCCTAAGTCGCCCCCTTGGTGCACCACCACAACGGTCCGACATGACCCCATAAACTGTCCCGACATTGATTCCGGTCAGCTTCTACTACGGTCCGACATGACCCCGTAAACTGTCCCGACATTGATTCCGGTCAGCTTCTACATCGGTCCGACATGACCCCGTAAACTGTCCCGACATTTATTTCGGTTAGCTTCTACAACAACGGTCTGACACGACCACATAGTGTCTGCTACATCGGTCCGGCATGACCTCGTAAACTATCCTGCTACAACGGTCCGACACGATCATACCGTGTCTTCAACACCAATTTGACACAACCATACAGTGTCTCCTCTCCTATTTTATTTTATTTATCAGTTTACTTTCCTGTTTTGTTACTCTCTCCAAACTCAAGTTGATTAGTACCTATCCTCCTTGAGTTTGAGGGGGGCTGTTAATGTAAATTGTAAATGTAAATTGTAAATCACCACTACCACCCACTCCACCTACCACCTCCACTACCACCCACTCCACCTACCACCTCCACTACCACCTACTCCACTACATCTCCTATATAAGGAGCCCCTCACCACCATTTGTAATATATAGTTGTAATATACAACATTCAATCAATAATATACATCAATTTATTTTACAGTCACACTGCGCTTTTCGATAGAACCTCTTGCAAAAGATGATCATGAAGATGAAGAGTCGAAAGCAAAGTTGCAGAGTGGAGGAAGCTGAAGACCCAAGAGGCAAAGTCAACAATGGCGAAGATGATAAGAACATTAAAAAAAAAATGACTAATATCTGTATCATTATACTATTATTGTTATATAAAAATGTTATTGTGTGAATTGTCACACTTTTTTAATTATGTAACTTGCAGTAGGGATTTTTAGTTTAAGGTTTTGATATTAGATTTTAACAAGATAAATGACGTCATATTATTTGGGATCCCTCAATATTTTCGCAGCTCTTTATAAAGAAATTTTTTTTGATAGAAAAATTTCAACTCTTTATAGAAAAATTTTCAATTTTTCTAAAATTTTTCTCTGACAAACTGGGATTTTTCTAATAATATTATTGAAAGACATTAAGTAATAAGAAAAAAAACATGTGGACATCTCCTAAAACCCAAAGTTAGAAATAGATGTTTTACTAATTTTTCGATTTCAATATGGAAAAATTACCACTCAATGATAATTTGAAAGAAAAAAAAATGTTTAGTGCATTGTTAAGAAAGATTTTACAGATACATTGAAAAACTTATGTCTTTAATTATTTTTTTAGAATTACACTTATCTATAATCCCACCCCCACCAACCCCACCCCCCCCCCCCCCCCGTCTCGGGCTATATATATTTTGGATTTTTTATTTTATTTATTTTTTAGATTTGTCTATATAAAACGGACTAGAAAGTTGAAAATGATAAACATAATTTTGAAAAAATATCACTAAAGTAATCATGTTTGGTTTGATTTTCAAAAACTTGTTTAAGAAAATTTCTAAAAAATTAAAAATTAATTTGATAAAAAATGAAAAAAATCAAAGCACTTATGATTTTTATGCTAGGAAGCACGGATACGGATACGGGATACGGATACGGATACGATACGATACGGCGATACGAAAAAATTTGAAAAACTAGGATACGGGTACGGCGGGGATACGTTCGTAAAAAATATTATTTTAACATTTTTTAGTAATACAGTATGCATAAAAATAAAACTTAAAGCAAAAGACAACTTGATAAAGAAGAAAGATTCCTACAAAATTAAGAGTCTTCAAGGTCAATAGCTTCAACTTGTTCCCCTTCATCAGTGAATATCACAAGACCTTAGCTAAAGCCAAAGCTAAAAAACCATTCTTAAATAAAAATTTCAGAAAATATACTTTTTTAAGTCATCAATGATAGCCTAGGAAGCACGGATACGAATATGGTGATATGGGGATGTGGATATGGCGATATGTCAAAATTTGAAAAAATATGATACGGGTACAGCGGGAATACATTCATAATTTTTTTTTTTTTTTGTGATTTTAATAATGTAATATGCATGAAAATAAAACTTAAAGTAAATTAATAAATAAAGAGATGGATTCCTATTAACCTAAAAGTGTTCAAACATTCATAAAACATCCAAAACTAAAAGCAAAAGCAAAAGCAAATGCAAATGCAAATGCAAATTAAACATCATCCTTACATGCCAACACCTAAAAAAGAATGAGAGTAGAGAAAAGAAATGTGAGAGAGTGAAAAAGCGAGAGAGAAGTGAGAGAGACAACAAAGATACATCAATTTGACAAATTCTATTACTTAAGCTCTCACTATATTCCTTTTATGAAAGAATTAAACAAAATATTATAAGTAATATGTAACTTTGAGTATCCGATACTTCAAAATTAAGTATCCGATACTTCAAAATTAATAAAAAATTAATTAAGAAGTATCCGATACGTATCCGCGAGTATCCGAGGAGTATCGGTATCCGATAAGTATCCGATACGGATACATCACCCTTTTTGAAGTATCCGTGCTTCATAGTTTTTATGTAGTTTTATCTTTTTGATTAAAAAAATAATAATAATCTTAAACTTTTAAAAATATATTTTTGATATTTATTTTTTATCAAAATAGTTTTTATTTTTTCAAAAAATTCAAAAAATAGGCATTTCCACACACCCACTAAATAAAGTAATAAAATAAAATTGATAATAAATAAATAAAGTCAATGTCTTCTCACACTTGAAAAAAATAAAATATTTAAAGGTATAAAATACGTATAAATTGGAATTTGGGATCAAGTATTAAAAGGACCATCTTCATCCTAAAACCCAACCCTAGCTCATATGTTCCTCCTCCAAGCCAAGCCAGTCTAGTCAAATCCAATGTTGCGTCCTGTTTGGCCGAGTACTACGGAGTGTTTTGATAAATTGGTGAAAAATTAATTTTTTAACTTTTTTATTCTACTTCGTCTTTTTGTAAGTAAAAAATTGTAAGAAGTGATGCGATCCAAAATAGATAAAAAGTTAAAAGTTGACTTTTTACCCTCTTCCCAAAAGACCATCGTCGCCTACTTCACCACTTATCTATGGTGGGTGACAGTTTAGCTGATGCATTTCTTTGCAAAATTAGAATACCACAACCTAGTCATCCTCAACTTCTTCTTAATCTTCTTGCTCATAGCTAGCAACGTCATGGTCGTATACTTGGCGTCCAAAATACGAAAAATCTTTTTCATGGCTACGAACGCCTCCCGAAAATTGTTGGAGGTACGGTGATGTTATTCGGAAACATTCTGATCCACTATGTCACTGAGAATACCATTGCTTGCATGCTGTTCTTCCTCTTTCTTGCCTTTTACTGGCACTGCGTGCTATGTGTCATTCAACCTTACACCGATTTTGGGATTCTGGGTTTTCTTCCCGGTGCCTCTTTGAACAAGGGGTGGAGTCTTTTCGGGTTCAATGGTCACACATGGCTTGTTTTATTTGCTTGCATTTTCATTGTCACCCTGCGATATTTTGTAGTGCCTCTTGCACAAGATAAAGAAAAAGTTGAAGATGAAGAGTCGCAAAACTGAAGTTGTAGTTTGGAGTTCCAGTTTCCAACAATGGTGATGATCAAGCACAAATCAATATTTTTATTAGCAAAATGATATATAGGATTGGTTTGGCATAAACTAAATAATACAAAAAGTTAAAAAGTTACTATCCTATTTAAGTCACATTATCTTATTTAAATCACATCACTTCTCTAACACATCACATCAAACCCAACCCAAACTCAACTCATATAAGTCAATAAGTCAAAAAGTATATTTTTTTAGAACATCTCAAACCAACGCATAATATAAGTCTACTTTATAAACCTATTTTTTAGAGAAATATTTGACTTAAATATTTTAATAAAATGACACATAATTAGATTTAAAAAGTAAATCTAGTTATACTTGAATAGTAATACTCTAATTATTATCTATAATATGATATTGGTGTCGCACTTTTTTAATTATGCAAGTTGCATTCTTATTTTGACTATGCCAACTTCATATTGACTTGGACGTTTCGGAAGATGAGACTTTTTGCTCCCTTGGACGTTCGGCTTTTTGTTTGTTTGGTTTTTTTCTTTTTTGTTCACCCAAAAAAAAAATTTAAAATAAATAAAAATAAATAAAATAAAAAAAAAATTCTTTGCTTTTAATATAAAGAAAAAGCAAAAGTAGAAGAAGAAAATAGTAGCAAGCAAGCAAAGACGGGATGCGGGAGGACAACCCCATGTGGATTGTCACTCACTTTGACAATGATATTATTTAAAATTTATATTAATGCCTTAAAATTTTATAACATAAATTATAAAATGTTATAATTTTATCTCACTACAAAATGTAATATTTTTATATATTATAAAATATAATCTTTTGTTCACCACAAAAATTTATAATTTTTCCTCGTATGGTACACTATAATTTTAACTTCAAATAGTTATTGTAATCTTATATAATAAATAATAATAACTCTCAATATAGTTACTACCAATCTCACAATTAAAATGACCAAACAATCTAACAGGAGTAATAAACAAACTCAAATTAAATTGATTTTAAGTAATGGGTCTTAAATTAAATTCTCACTCATAAGTTAAACATCACCCAATTATATATCAAAGTAGACCCGACAAACTTTATCTCAAGTTTTGGTCTAAACACCCAAAACTCAAAATCAAATTTTGCTATAAACTAAACTAAACGCCCTTCAATCCATGAATTTTTAGAAAATAAATACTTGTCCTTTATTTTGAAATTTTAACACAACATGCTAAACTCATATGGGAATAACATATAAAAATTTCACAATTTTCTGAGATAGGGAACAAAAAATATATATATATAATCGGAACATTTTCATACAAAATTTTACAAAAAAAAAAATTAGTCATTACAACCTACCCTCCTTAAAGAAATTTTTTTCTCAAAATTAAACTTAAGTAATGAAATGCATTTTACAATTACTCACAAACTCACTTAAGTACTTACCAATGCATCAACAAAATTTTGACTACTGCATAAGCCTCAACAAGTCACACCGGCAATAAACTAAAACATTACATTTGCACAACAATTGATTATAAAAACCTTTACTAGTAACCATTAAATGATTCTTCTATCCACATCGATAATCCAAAACAACAAAAGAGTATCTAATTCCTTAAGCATAACAAAAAATTTTGCAAAACGACCCCTTAGAACACTAGGACACCATACATTATTGATGATAACCCACTTCAATGAACGACTAACAAGCATGTTATTTCATAGACATATAACATCTTAGCACATAAGCATGTTATTACATAGACTACAAACGTTGCTCACAATTTCAAGGTAAAACCCTATTGTGGTCAAAACCACTTCCCACAAACCAAGGAATTCAAACTCGGTTAGCTCTAATACCAAGTTATAACGTCTCGATTTTTCAAAAATTAATTAGGCGGAAACTAATTAACCTAAGCGTGAGGTTTTTGAAAGAAAACCCATTCTTATTCAATTAATTATCAAAATCATTTTTCATTAAACATTTTCTTTACTCTTCACAAGTCAATACAAGAAATACTATTGATAAAAGCCATTAACCCCCCACTCTCTGTATATTACATTGAATATACCATATTCTTTCACAAACAAAATTCCCCAAAGGCTTACAATAAATAAGAGGGTGTTACCCTTTACAAAGTATAGTACTCAACCAAAGAAACAAATAAAGTTCACTGCGACTCATCACCACTTTATTACAATGTCAAGATAAACCTGCTGTTTGATCCTCAAGTCTGAAAACATTCCCTGTACACGTGTACAGGTAGGGAGTGAGCAAACCACTAGCTCACTAAACAATCTCATATTATAACGTTAAAAGACATACGAGTATAGTGATACAATGTTACCATACACATATACAAAATCATATTATGCCATAACCTTAAGATTTTATTATCTAATCCCTTAAATTCAATTTATTTAATTAGCCATAACTAGCTAACTTAAATGAATAAACATGTTTCAATGACAACAGCACATCCTTTTCAATCTATTCAATTACCCCATTGCCCGTTAAATCAAATAGTTGAACAATTCATAATGACATCCAACAAAGCATCAAATACATTTTATATAGTCTTATGAGATAAATGCATATGGTATGCCATATTCAAAATATTTTTCTCAACTTTTGAGAATCTTGTACACAATGTCAATTTGAAAACACATTAATCCAACCATTTCAATATAATTTCAAAGGTGAAAAATACGACCCAAGCAAATCCCCAGGGCTAGTGCCTACAAGTAGGCTTATCAAGCTCTACCAAATCCTACCTTATCGACTTCTAACCGGAGGGCTTAGGCATCCACACGCGCATGTTTCTAGTCTTATATCAAAGACACTTAAGCCAACTTAATTCTCAAACTACACCTCTGTGATAACCTAACCCATATTATGCTTAATTATACATGTGTTTATGTGTTTGATGTAAATTTGCAAGTTTAAGTATGTAAATTATGTGATTTTGGATTTATATCTGTTGAATGTAGGAAAATCTGTTACAATTGGAACCTTAAACTGAAAATTGAAAGCCTTAGAAGCGCAATAAATCAAAACCGACTTCATATTTGTGATCAGCATGATTTTTAGAGCCTACAGTGAAATTTTGTAAAATTCTGATTCGTAATGCTTTAATTAGCCTAATTTATATATCTCTAGCTCTTGGGTTCATCTTTTTTGTTAAGAGCTCTAGAGAGTGAGTTAGAGAGAGAGGAAGAGGAAAGGCTAGGGATTTGGAAGAAATTCAAGGGGCAAACCCTATATTTGAACTAAGGTATGATAATCTTTGTATGTATCTCACATTTTCCTTGAAATCAAGAAGAAATTGAGAATTATGAGTTAGGGTTTGAGATATGTAATAGTTAAAACTAAATACAAGAAATTGAGCCCTAATCTCTACATTTTTGTTTGTTTTGAGTTTATTCTTGTGATTAGTCCATGAAATAGACTCTAGATGGTTCATACACCCAAGATTTGTTGTATATATATGGAACTTGTATATGAAATTCATGTATCTATGAAAATATGAGACGTTGATTTTGAACTCTAAGCAAGATTGATGTGTTTGAGTTGTGATTACACTTGTATAAGCTTAGTATTTCATGTTTTACTTGAGATCTTGACTTGGATTTGGGTTTGGGTTTGAATGCTCACACTTTGAACCATTTTTGAACTGTCTGATTTTGCTCAGACCGCACGAGTGGCCACAGGCTCTGCACAAGCAAAATATGAAGAAAAAAAAAAAAAAGGTTTGCATTCTGCTTAAACCACCACTTGAGCGACCAAAGCCACCGCTGGAGCAGTCTAGTCACTATACGAGCGGTCAAAGTGGGCCCACGTGCGGCCAGCCCTATTTTAGCTTATACTTGATAACTTCAAAAAGACATATCTCCTTCATATGGACTTCGTTTTAAGCTATAAAAACCCTATCGCATAATACCTTATATTTAATTAATGGCGGAGATTTGAATTTTGTGGCCTACTGTTCTGATTTAATTTGGGAATTATGAAAATCATAAAGACTGATTTGTATACGATTTTATGGGAGATTTATTTTGGAATTAGAACTTGAAAGCCTAAGTGGCTCAAGAAAGAATAATTAATGAGCTGAATTATTTTAAATTCGAATATCAAGCCATATGGAGGTTTGATTAAATATTCGATTCAGATTTATAAAATTGAGATTTGATTAATTAGGTCCGAATTGGAGTTAATTACGTTATGAGGACTGGGAATTAAGGTTATTGTGGATTAAATTTATTTATGAGGTATTTAATCTGAGTATATAATTTATTACCAGAGACCTTGAGTTGACCTAAAATTGAAGGCCTTACTGATGTGAGATTTCACAATTGATGATGGAAATAAACTTAATTCGATATTTGAAGCCTTTTGGGAGTTTGATTAAAAATATGATTTGGACTGATAAATTTAAATATAATTCATTGGGCTCTAATGGAAGTCAAATTAGGTTAATTAAATTATGTGGGACTTGTGATTAGTTATGATTTTATGTTGTTGATGTGGAATTGCACGTTTAAGGATGTGAATTATAAGGATTTGAAGTTTTATCTATCAGTTATAAGAAAATCTGTTGAAATTATGACCTTTGGACTGAAAATTGAAAGCTTTAGATGTGCGATAAACCAAAACCGACTATATATTTACGATCAGTATGATTTTTAGAGCCTGGTATGAAGTTTTGTAAAAATTTGATTTGGAATGAATTAAATTGATTTTATTAATATTTTATCTTATATATATATACATGTCTTGGTTGAGAGAGAGACTCAACAAAAGAGATAAGGGAAAGAAATATCTGGAGAGAGCAAGAGAGAAGCAAGAGAAGAAGAGAAAGCTTAAGAATGAAGAAGAAAGATGGGGAAATTGATGGAATTAAAGTATAATTTAAGAGATTAGCTCAAGGTATGTGTAATCAACTTAACCTCTTGAGATTGACCCATTATTTGTTTGAATTCATGACCTAAGATGAAGAGTAAACACCTAATTGAGTTGGGGTTGAGAAGTATAAGTTTAAATGGGCTCTCTTCATGGAATTGAACTTTGATTCATTAGATTTGTTTGATTTAAGAGTCAATTTCCCTACATTTGCTTATCTTGAAGTTGATTATGAGATATTAAGCCTTAATCTTGATGTTTTGTATGGTTAATCATATATGAAATGAAGATCTACATGAGTTCAAAAGAAGAAATTTTGGAAAAGTTTGATAAAGAACAAAACAAGGATTTTGATCTTTCTTGCTTAAAGATTCATGGTACTTTTGGTGTTTTGATTTAGAAAACAACCATAACCTCATGTTTTCTATTAGTTTTACATGTTTTTGAATGATTTAAGTTGAAACCTAGCTTAGAAAATGAGAGAACAAGTGTTAGAACCAACTGGTATTTTCGAGCAGCAGTTTTTACCCAGAGCCGCACGTGCGGCGGGGCTTTCCCCACGTGCAGAAGCCTTCTTCCGGCAACATTTTTTATTCTGAAATAAAAGCACGTGCCCTCGCACGTGCCCTGGATTTCCCGCACGTACTATTTGGTCCAGCACGTGCGGCACTCCCCTGTTTCAGTTCAACTTTAAATAAGCATGTCTCTCTTATTCGGACTCCGTTTTAAGTGATTCTTGAACCTAAATTCAAGCCCGGAAGTCTAGTTTCCAATGGTGGTAGTCTCACATCTAAATTCTAAGTACACAAATAGATATGCTCAAATTAGTGAAGGTTGTTCACTTTTTGTCTACCGGTTTCATACTATTTCTTCTTCTACCCAATTTCCTTTTGTTTCCTCTTATTTTCCTAGACACAGATTATGACCTATTGAGGACTAATGAGTTTAGATCCAACATAATTAATTAATTAAAGAGCAAAGAAATGGATCAATTATATTCATATGTTGTGTTATGTAATTGTGGTTGTAGGTCAAGACGAGGACATAGTCCAACTGCTACCAGAAGCCCATCACTGTGAGTCATAGTATAGTAAAGATATGTTTTTCATTATCTATTTTATTTTATGTATGACATGATTCTCTACGTATCGTATTTTGTCAAAATGGGCAAGTTTCCAAGAAATGTGAAATGATTTATGAACAAGATGTGTAGATTGTTTGAAATATGATATGGTAGACCCAAGGTTATTCTGTTATGCTATGACGTGATATGCATTGTTTGGTCTTTAAGACCTATTGATTTTGGTATGGAACAAAGTGTTGTACGGAACTAAGTGCTACAGTGTGAGTCATCTTTAGGATCCGTACGAGACACCTCTTAGATCCATACACACATGAATTGGGCCCAAAGAGAGGTGGAGACATGTCGATGTTCCATCTACTCCACGACAAGATACAGTGATATCATATGATACGTTTGGACCTAAGTTCGTCTTGATATATGATTGGGCCCAAGGTCGTTTTGTTATACGTGGACCCAAGGTGGTTCAGGAAACATGATATCAATACAAATGTTTTTACATTGCTATATAAATCATGTTACGAAGTGTTATTTTATATGAATGAATGGATGTCCTATTTTGAAAGATGATTTCGAACATTTGTATAAATGGGCATACCACGTACCACGTAAAATGTTTTGTAAAGGTTGCAGATATGTATTCCATTTGCAAAAGCATAAATTTAGATACAATAAATGTTTGTTTTAACATGATTTAAGACATGTTTTAGAATTGTGAAATATATTTTCTTAATGTTAGGGACATCATTCATTAACCTCTTTACTTTAATATTACTCACCGGGCGTTAGCTCATCCTTTTATTTTATATATATGTAGGTGAGCCATCGAGGATCAACATTAAAGTTGTATCAAGGTCCGCCTCTCTGTCAAGCCACCCAGGAAGTGTCTCCATATAAAGACGTAGTATAATTTACCGAGCTTAGTTTGTTCGGGCTATGGTGGCTTTTGTTGCACATTAAGTTCAGATGTAGATTTTAGGTTGTGAACTTTCCCTATACCTATATGACTTGGACTGTATATACATGAACGGCGTATGTGATATTTGTTTATATGATGTAATGTTTAAGATCCTGGTATTTAAGCACTGCTCAATGGACGTTTTGTTTTTATTTTGTGGTATCTGCTTCCGCTTATGGCCCCGTATTTGAATAAATATTATTTTGAAATTTTGTTTTAAGGCCTAAGTACAGGTCGGTCATAGACCAAACTTTTAGGAGCGGATTTAGGTCGTGACATAAGCCATTCTTAAGCCTAAATTCAATCCCTGAAAGTCTAGTTTCCAATGGTGGTGGTCTCAAATCCAAATTCCAAGTACACAAATAGATATGCTAAAATTAGTGAAGGCTGTTTATTTTCTTTTAACCGTTTTATGCCATTTCCTACCCTAACTTAGTTCCTTTCGCTATTTGTTGTTTCCTTAAACTTCAAATAAGCAAACATGATATTTTCAATGAAAAACATATGAAATTGTTGTAGGAAACATTAATTTAAGTCATGAACATTTACAGCCGTTTAAAGTATATCTTTGGCACATGCTTTGCACGTGATTCACATGTAGAAAAGATTAGCATTAAACACTAGAGAGAAATTAAAGAAAGGTGTAAAAAGTGAAACAAATGATTTATCGAATGTGTATGTGACATGTTTTGTGTAGGTCGTGTGCCGAAGGCAACGCCGCAAGACCAAATGCACTATGAGTAGTAGTATTGTAAAGATATGTTGTTAATTGATTATTTTGATCCAGGTATGATAACTTATTCTAATATTATGTTTTGATTGAAGTGAACGATTTTTGTGAACGTTATATGACATGTGCAATAAGGACTTAAGGTCATTCCGTTTTGATATGATGGGCCTGAGGCTGTTTTGATATATTAGGCCCGAGACCGTTTTGATATGTTAAGCCCAAGGTTGTTCCGTAAATGTGACTATGGATAATGTTATGAAGGATTATGGTTACTGTTATGAAGGATGAAATTTGGAAAAGTAGGGTGTTCACATAATATGCTTTCTGTTAATTCAAGATTATTCATTCAATTCTCTTTACTCTACTATTATTCATTGAGCTTCATTCACTCTATATTATGTATGCACATGTAGATGATCAGCAACATGGAGCCCAACCTTAAGGTCAGCTTCAAGAGCTATTTTGTGAACCTGTCGAATCATGCTTCCAAGTTGGAGCTTTTCACTTTTGACTCACATCATGCTATGACATTTGTTTTGCTTTTGCTTATGGTCTTGGGTTATGTAAACTATACATATGAAATTTCTTATAGTACATAATTTTTTGCATGGACATGTATATGTGTGGATGTGTTATTATGTAAGCTATATAATTTTGCTTATATTGGCACAGCTCAATGGACTTCTTCATTTATTATTTGCTTCCGCTTATGGCCCTATTATTATAATTATTCTGTATGTTCATTCGAGGTCGTAGGTAATCAAGTGATTACTAGCCGGTTATGATCCAAACTTTTAGGAGCGGGTATGGGTCGTGACAACCCCGTAACAGGATTTCCCACCATATTTGCCCAAAACATATCAAATGGTCTTATTTCACAAAATAATTCATCTTTCAAAGAAATAACTTTCCAATGCAAGGTTTAAAATCAATTTCAGTAGTGACTCAAAGGAATGACAATGTAAAATGTATAAGCATTTATTTTATTCCATTTTCAATTTCCACCACACAATCCTCCATTGTAATCAATTTCCATCTCTTATCAATGTAATATCATAATATAATCCCAAGAGATAATACAACAATATCAACATTCATGTATTCTCTATATGTTAAACATCATTTCCAATTTAATCATTTCAAGACAAATCTATAACATACTATATATCAAACTTTCAAAGTTCCAGCATTTCTCATCCTCCTAAAAAATCCTTCATTAAATGCAAACATGATAATTCTCCACCGATAGCCAAAATAGTTATCTCTAATGTATTCATTAAAAGATAACAATATGGATATACAATCCAACATACAACCATAACTTGAAATTTCCCATGATTCCTAACATTTGGAAATAATCTGTATTCCACATTTTAAAGATAAATTTTCAAGACTTATATAACTTTCTATTAAACTCAGCATTCCAAAGGAGTAACCAATGCTCGATATTCCAAAGGTTTCATAACTTTTTGCCAATCAAATCCTCAATTTTAAAACTAAACAAAATCTTTTTTCAATAATCTAACAACTTCCAAAACATTAACATTTAGGATTATTCACAAATTGGGGCTTTCTCACTTTCAAAAACCCACATGCAATTTATATACAGAAAACACATTACATAGCAAGATTATAGGTAATCAACTCTCAATTTAACCAAACCCTCAATCTATAATTCAAATATTTCATCTATGAATTTGATGTACAAAAATAACATTTTAGCATGCTCCAACTGTTAAAACTAATAATCAATTTTCCAATTGTTTGACTCACACAAAACTTTCAATCAATTTTGTTCTACCTCAACCAAGATAACCCAATATAATTTTCACCAAATCCCATACTTATTGAATATTACCATTTACATCCTATTATATTAAAAGTTATGGTATAATCTCAATAACACACTTTAATTATAAAGGACATAAACTTTTAACCAAACTAATTTAATCCACTAAATTAGTAAGTTTATTCTATTCACATTTTTCCAAAAGAAATAATACCAAACATGTCTTAACATGTCTTATCCTTCAAACATAACCATATGTCATAGCAAGCTACTTAAATAGTTAATTTTCTCAAATTCTCTACAAATAACTCACAACTTTTCTAAAATTAACTAATTAACATGATATTTACATCAAAAATCTAGAAATAAGTCCAAGAGTACACTTTTTAAAGTTGGGAGTTCAAAAGTCCTCATTTCATATTTTTATTTTCACAAAAATGAACAAAACTTAATCTATCAACATGTCACGTTTCATAATATATCATGAATATAACACTTTTAGAGTTTTTAATCTCAAAACAACTCTATAATCCCAACTTAATAATTTACACAATATTCATTAATATCAATTTATTTTCTCAAAAATATATCTCAAAAAAAAATCAAAGGTAAGATAATATTTCAACTTTATATTTTCTAAAAATAAATTATCTATCATAATATGATGTAGATACAAACCATACAACTATTAAATTTATTTTCGATTTTTTTTTAACAAATATTACCAACACAAGATGATTTTTCTAAATCAATTTCAAAATACCAATGTTCTTAACATTTTTAGATAATTTTTCTTCCAAAAATTACTCCAACAAAATCTGAGAATAATATATATGTAATACCTCCTATAATAATATATTTTCTCAAAATATATATGTAATACTATAGATCGTCGATCCAACAATCAGATGTGATCAAAAGACATGACCATTCGATCATGTGCATCAAGGTCTATAAATAGGTAGTGAATTCAGCCATTTTAATCATTCCAAAATCCTTACAGCATTTTTACAATTCTCTTTCTCCCTCTTGATTTAGATTTTTCGACCAAAAGCTTCTTATGCAAGTTTCTGCTCTTTTTACTGGTAATCAAATTCTGCAGACTTGATTATCAGTGTCTTGATTTTCTTGATTATGTCAAGAGTATTCTGATCTACTGTCGTCAATGCAGATGTCAGTAGACTTAATCCTTAGATCGTGCTTCATTGTATCCTCGAGGCGAATTTGTTGTAACTCCTTACACATCTTTTGGTGGGTGTAAATATTATCTTTAGAAAAGTGGCTAAGTAACGCAACTTGAAACACCAAATTTCTGTTCTACATAAACAATATCATTGCCAAGTTTTGAAATTCCAAAGACCACCAATTGAAAAATTCAAGACTAATTGTTCAACAGATTATGCCCAAATGATTCTACGTTTTTTCTGGGCTCCATTGAATCCATTGATGCTTTCTCCTATTGTAAATTTACATATATATGTATATGTATATATATATCTAAGGTTTTTTATTTTTTGGTTTTTTTCACTAGGCTCCATCAATTGTTGTGTTACTGTATATGTATATATGTATATATATATTAATTTTTTTTTCCAAAATAATTCATTGATACGTTTACAACTTACATACTTCATATATACATATTATATATACATTATACATGTATGTATATTATAATTAAATTTAAATTAGGATAAAGGTTAGAGATAGATTAAAAATAATTAGGCACTTAAGGTTAATTTCTGATTTAATTGAATCAATGTGTTTTTTGATGAGAAATGAAATGTTGTCTAAGTTAGATTTGTGTATAATAAAAGAGAGGGGAAGAAACAAAGAGAAGTACACAAATGAAAAAGAAAAGTCTAAAGGGTATTATGGTCATTTCATGCATTCTGTTAACAAAGATTGAATTGCAATTTAATCCAAAATTACAGGAGAGATCTCTGCATATTTTTAAACTGTGTGGGGTAAAGTGCTCCAATCTTAAACCACAAAGGAGTAAAGTGAGTTTTGTCCAAAATAATATGTACTTTTAATTTTTTTTTTTTTTCTAACAAGATTAATTTTTTAAAATCATACCAAACATATCTTTGGCTGTTTTGACAAAATAAAAGTAGTGACTACGAAATGTCATCTTTCAATTTGCATTTTGAATTCTCAGATCCGAAAGATCAGAAAGAGAGAGAAGCAACGCCAACACCAGTAGCTACATGTAATGCTTGTTAGTCAAGACGCTTAGTGTGACTCACTTTTTTCAACTCTAATACACTAGGCATATGATTAGGCATTAGCTTAACTCACATTCACTAGCTACATATAGCTAGTTTTCAAAGGCTGAGCAAAATATATTTAATCATTAAGATTATTTTTCTCTATCTTTTGTTGTTGATGTGACATTCTATAAAGCTAATAGTACTTAGCTGAATAGCTAAAATAAAGAGTATGGTTGGAGTAGAAATATAAAATAGATGATAAATAAAATAAAATGTATACTTTATAGTAATGTTTAAATAGGTAAAATGCCTATTAACGTTAGAGATGCGTTAAAGGAAAATCTGAAGAAAATGTGACAGATCTAGTGAAAGTGGATCCATGGAGGTGGGAAGGTAGCAGATTTGGTAGCGGCAGCGCTGAAAATGGTTGGAATGACAAGTTTCTAATATTATTAAGCAAAAAGGAAAAAAAAAAGTGAAAGGAGGAGAGATGAAGCCAGTGGCTGGAACCCCACCTCCAATGGCACACCCAATAGAAGGTTCATAGAGGGAGGCTTAGAGAGAGATGATCTGAGTTGAGAGAGAAAGAGAGGGCCATCACATATTCTTTGAATTGACATTAAAAAAATATATATTTTCTTGAGTAACATATTTTAAAAGGACTTGTGATTTGAACTGGAGGATACTGTAGACACCCCATTTTTGACCGACCTTAAGACTCAGACGTCACCAGTTGAGCGCTCGGTGATGTTGCATTTTGTACTCGTTCTAAGGTTTCAGAGTCTCGGCTGCGAGCCTTGCCTCCGGACTTCGGGGCTCTTTTTGTGCCTTGTCTCGGTTTGCAAACCAGGTCTTATTTTCTCCGTTTTCTCTTCCCAAAGAGAGGGAGAGGTCTCGTAGACCATCTCTCAGTGGCTGTAGGCTACGTTTCGTGGTCGTAGGCCATTTTTCCCGTTTGGAGCCTAGTTTCTGGTTTTCGGAGCCGTCGGCCGTGTGCCTCGGTTCGGGACCGCTTAACTACCTCTGTTTGCTCCAGTTTTTGGCACACACCTTATTTCCTCCCTTTAGAGGGACACTGTGGCCCGAGAGACCACCTTCGTGGTCATACGCCACTTTCGGTGCCTAACAGCCTGTTTTCGGGACCCCGAACAGCGCATTTTGGCCCCCGAACAGCGCAATGGTGTGCTGTGACACCATTCTGCAACAGAGCACAAAATAAAGGAAAGTGAGGGTCTCCCTTGGAGCATGTATGTACTGTGCTACTCCATATCACCTCAAAACATCAAGGAAGAGGCACTATTGGATCCAAAACCATCAATCAAGCATGCAATGCATGATGGCCAAAGATTCAACTTGCACACATTTCAATGAATGCACAACAAACAAGACACTAAGACCACGACCTTATCATAAATGATCAAAGGCAATGGAGACAAAGGGGATTGACTCATTTTCATCACTTTGAGTATGAAGTAGGCCAATCCACCTTGTGTTCAACATAACGTCTGGTTGAACACGATGCAATGCAAACAACATACTATGCTTGGCATGAAACACATGACTCTAACATGTAAACAACGCATGCAGAACATGTTAAGGGACTAAAATGATGAAACTAGTGAAGGACACAACACTAGAAACATGCAGTACAATGCTCAAATGATTAAACCAGCCCAAAACAGAGCTATAGCAGACCAAAACAGTGGCTAAAATGAACCGAGAAGATAGCATGAAAAACAAGAAAATGATGTTCATGCATTGGCTCATAAACGAGGCATAAGACTCAACTCTTAAAAACACTTAAAGAGTGATATATATAAGTGTATGATGGAAGTATATGCTCTGAAGTTACATGCCAAATGATGCCATATTATGCACACATCACAAATATAGCATGCTAAGGGCCTCAAAACATAAGACTAGCAAAGCCAATTACACTATAGCCCTACAAGGCAAGCCATACATGACCAAGACCACTTGGAACAGAGTTTAAGCATGCTAAATCAATGGCAAAGACATGCTGAGATAGAGCTAACACAAGCTAGGATGATAGGCATAAAGCATGAAGCATGTTAGGCCAACAAGTAGGATTACACTACAAGTATAAGATGCAAGCAACCAATGACCAAACCAACCAAAAACAGAGTTATGGCAGCTCTAAAAAGTCACAAAATCATGCTTAAGCTAAGTCACAAAATAATAGAAAAGCATGCTCAAGTATGAGGCCAACAAGGCATGCAAGCAAGACAAAAGGAGAGGGGACCACCCCCTCCTATTTTGACCCTCAAAACCAACTTTTTACCACTGAAATTTCTTTGAATTTCAATGGTTAAAAGGCCAAGCAAGGGGTGATTCAAAAGCTTAGAGTGTTGGCTCAAGAGGCTTAACAAGCCAAAGAGCAAAAGAGGGGGACCACCCCCCTAACCACACAAGGCTCAAACCAACATTTTAAAGCCTTAAAAGCAGAACTTTTTTGAGACTAAGACTAGCTTAAAGTTGCATACAAAGATGGCAAAATAATGAACTAGAACAAAGCTTAAAAGGGGTAGTTTCTTACCCTTGTAGCATAGCAAGAAAACAGTAAGCAAACTACCAACTTTTGAGCCAAAATCAACTCCAAAGAGCTCCAATAAGGTCTCCAAGAACCTCAAGCCTAAGGTCAAGGTGTTTGGCTAGGTGTTTTAGTGCAAAAGTAAAGAGAAAGCACACTTTCAAGGCTAAAATGTAGAGAGAGAGGATTCTAGAGAGAGAGAGGGAGGAAAATATCTCAGCTCAAAACTTCCTACCCCTTGCATGCATATAGAAGACCTCTATATATAGGAGATACAAGGAGCCTTCAAAGCAATCTAGACCTCCACGTGCAAGCGGATGGTTTATCCTGCAAACAGCTGGCTAAAAAATATCTAAAATATATCTGTTGAAATAATGGTGGCCGGCCGACCATTAGTGGTGGCCGACAGGGTGTCATTGTTGGCCAGCAGGGCCTCTTTGATGGCCGACAGGGAAGATCCCATGGTCGGCAGCCCTCTCTGATGGCCGGCAGGCCATCAAGAACATCACAAAGCAAAGACAAACACATGGTCCAAAAAAGAGACATAATGGAAATAGGGTTTGGAAAGAGCAAACCTGGAGCATTCCGTCGTGAAAGTTGAGCACTCGACGGGCAATCAAACTTGTTGCTGGATGTTTCCTACAAGAACATCCAAGTCTTGAGGACGACCAAAAATGGGGTGTCTACACTTGCACTTGAGTTTTTGCCATTGTTTGGTTTTTTGAATCTATGTCTATGTTCAAACCTATTCTTTGACATGTTTTTGTCTGCCCTTCTCTTGTTCTTGACTTTTATCCATATTTTCTGGTGTTTCAAGTTCTCTATTTCTTATTCAATCTTCAAATTCTAAATCTATGTTATTCATGTCTTCCAAATTTCTTGACCAACACCCTTTAGTCTTGTACACATTAGATTAGGATTTGGGTTTTGCTAGAACAGTATACACTAGGGAAATTAAAACAAATTGGGCCTCAAAATTCCCTTTAACTTTTCGAAAGCTTCAACCCATTACTCCCTAGGGTTACGTAATGGTTCGTAGATCCACACAAAACACTACTTAGAAGAAAACAAAACAAAACCCGCTTAGCCGAGGTCAGGGGTATGAACAATTGGAGGCATGTAGCCCCACTAAGATAAAGAACTTCCGCCAATAGTACAATATCCCAGTCGATGTCCATATCAGACTCATTGGTGAGAATGATTCTGTGATTTTGGGGAATGATTACATGCATTTTCCCATAGTGTTAATCCTAGAGGGCGGAATTAGATTCCCCCTTAACATCTTGTTTAAGGAAATGCTCCATTTCTACAAGCTGAACCTACGCAACTAACCATCAATACCATCGGTATAATCAACAACATAGCTAAACTTAATCGTAGATATAGAGTCCAAATAAACCTTCAGGATGTCCAGTATTGCTACATGATCTACATCCTTCAATCCAAACATGGCATAACCTACTACTTGAAATCGAGATCCACAGCCTTCAAAATGATAGCCAACCTCCCTGATTCCAACAAGGGTGCAAAAGATAACTATCTTATTGTCTCGTGCAACTAGGAGTTTGCTCAAGATGACGACCTCCACCTCTTTCCACTTCCCAAAAGCATCCTAGGAGACCATAAAAGTAAGTTATCCTTAGAATACACACATGTTGTCCATTATCTACTTAAGTATTTTACTTCATCACGTTGCTGACTACTTAACTTCTTTTTTGTTTAGGTCTCACTCAGCCTGACAAGAACTTTCAGAAGTATTACATTTTTAGAGCTAACTTGCAAAGGCTCCTGAACTTGCCTATTAATATCCGCAAAGCCCCTTTTTTTTGGATTACACTGCAATATATGAGTCTCTACTTCCTGACATCCCATCCAGAAGCAAGACTTCGTTTTCTTCAATGACTCCAATTGCCTCCTCAAGGGCAGATCAAGGATCTACTTCATACCCAGCCGACTAGCCGTCAACCTCGGCTCCTTTACAGCACGTTCCGTCTTCTGAACGCCATCGCTGCCGACATCCCTCAAACGTTCCTGCAGGTAGGACCAGAAGCAAGAAACGTTGTGGTTCAGACTTGCCAGCGTAAGATCTAGAAAATCCGCTCATCGCACTTCGTGCCTTCAAATTTGGAACCAAAGTCACCATCACCGCCACTTCCGAAGAGATGGGTTGCAAAACTACCATCGTAGAAGATCTTCTCGCCGGTATCCCCAACATTGTCACCGTCCACCCCTCTCTATCCCCTCAAATAGTGAAGAAGCCAAAGAGAGTGAAAAAGGCCAAAGTCACCGTTACTCATTCCTCCTCAGAGAATGATCCTGAGGATACTATCCCCATCTCTAAACTGGCCAAAGCTAAGAAGGGATGGCACTCAACTCTGTCGATGCCCTAAAGCCGAAGCGCTTCCGTTCCCTCAGCCTTGAGGTATTTGATGACGATTCCTGGTTTCCTGAGATCATCGTCAATGATCAGCCTCTGAAGATCGGTGATAATGTGCAGAAACATCTCGAGGTTGTTACCACTCTCTCCATAGCACTTCTTCTCCCCACCACCATGGCAAACATCAGTGAGTACAATGAGTATGAGCACTTTGCCATGATGATGTATAATTCCATCCCGGTAAGTTTTTTACTTTACTTTCTAGCATCTCATACTTTGAAATTTATCTTGATACCGTCTATTTCTATCTAATGCTTTGTCCTTTGTGCAGTCTGTCCAGCATGCTCATTCCTTTTTGATCGAACATGATTTGATAAAGAAAGATCTCACAAAAAAGACCCAAGAAGCTGCCAGCCTCCTTCAATAGCTGAACCAATCCAAGGCCCTAGTAAAAAATCATATGGAAAAGACCAAGATTACAAATAGAATTGCCGAGATAGTCGAGGCTTCAGCCAAGGAAGCTGAGAAAAAAACTGACTTGGCCATTCAATAGCTGGCTGAGACCTTGGCAAAGAAAGACAGTGAGATCAAAGAGGCCAACGAGAAAGCCTACGAACAAGTTCAGGCCAATGTTCGAGATCAATACTGCAAGCAAGTGAGCCAGGCCTGTAACATGGGCTATCAACTTGGCTACGCTGCCTTGCTGGAGAAGCTCAATATTCCCGAAGATTCTTCACTTTGGGATCTCACACAACTGGCTCTACTTTTTCCTCCTTCGCCCACCCAGTCCGAGGAGGTGAGGAAGGAGAAAAAGAGGGAAGCAAAGATGAAGTTGACACAACGAGAGCTAAGTCTCCTACTTTTAATGATCAAGTCCTAGACTTGACTGGTGAGGATGAAGACGAAGTCTCCAAGAGTTCTCCATCAAAGAGGGTCGACACTCTGGAAGCTGACAAAACCCTTAAAGGTCCTCTAAAGGAACTTGATCGAAAGATAGTAGTCGACGCCGAGGTTGAGAAAGCTTCCACTTTATCCACTAAGGCCAACACACCGCCATTAGTCGAAGTGGGGCAGATTGAGAACACTGTCTCCTCATCTAGTACTTAGAATTTTTTTCTTCTTTCAGTTGTATTTTTCTCTTCAATTTTTCTTTGAACACTTTTTCGCTTTAATGGGGCCGAAGTGCCACCTGCTGTACTAGAACAAGTTTCTTTCCTTTGAATGCATGTCTGGTTTTGACTAAGTGTTGAATGCTTGCTGTTTTTCATACTATCTTCATATGCATTGTCTACTTTTGTTGTTTTAGTGCTTTGTTCTTCATGAATTCTTCTAAGTATAACATCTAGGATAACACCTTATCTCAGGTATTGTGACCACCTCGGATTACAATATCTCGGATGAAACTGTTACGTGCTATAGCATCTCGGATATAACTATCTCGGATAGCTTCAACTCATAATAATTTTTTTGAAATTTTTTACAAGTATTACATTAACTTAAGTCATCCATGCTTCCTGCCCCCTAATGTGAATATAATTACAACTTAGGTTCACATTAAGGATAAATAGCTTGAATCTTAACCTTAGTGCACCGAGAGTACTACTTACCTCAGCTTTTCATACAAACTAGCCAAGTCATGGATGGTTTCATCTTGTTTCTCCTTGAAACATCGCTTTAACATAGTTCAACTTTGCCATTCTAACAAGTCTAAGTTAAATGTCTTGTTCCTCTTTGGAACATCAGCTTAAGACTGTCCAACAATTATTAAGTAACAACATTTTGGAACAAAATCAAACTAGTATTTTATTAATCAATACTTCAGCTAAAGAGCATCTAAATTACGTACAAAAAATTCAAAAAATTAATAATAGAAGAACTTTAGATTGCTAGTATTCTAAGGTCTTGGCAAGTCCTTGCCATTGCTGTCTTATAGATAATATGCGTCATTGCCGACAACTGTGATGATTCTGTATGGCCCTTCCCAATTTGGGCCAAGCATACCCTCCTTGGGATCTTTTTTTGTTGCTGACAACCTTTCTTAGGATGAAGTTCCTGTAGACACCCCATTTTTGACCTCCCACAAGACTTCGACGCTTTGTCTTGCATGCTCGATAATGAAAGTTATATTGTGTGTGGTTCGAAGTCTCAACGAAGGATCTACATCCAAGTTTCAAAAACAATCCCAAACCTGATATATTTACACTGCTTGTACCCCAGAAATTCATTTTTGAACCCTGTACTGCCCTACACAGAACCTAGAATAGAGGAACATGGGAGACCATTATGAGCTAGCCGTGCCCCATTGGGAGCCAGCCGTGGCCATTGAGAGCCGGCCGACCCTCTTTGGTGAGAAACATTGTACTAGGTGGGAATTAACCAACTGTTGTTTTTTGAAAATATTTGTGACCTATTTTGCTCAAATTCTTTAAATACGAACTGAAGCCATTGTATTGAGGGTTAGAAAAATTTCAAAGAAGTAAAATCACCCTTAAGAGCTCCTTCTTTCTTTACAAGCTATCTTTGAGATATTATATTATCCTTATACTATATCTATATACCACACACAGCCTTAGGGCAGCCCCTTAGAGCCTCGGTTGAGACTTGTGAATCACCATTCAAGCTTGAGAGGGCCTTTGGATTGAGTTTGGTTTACAATGAAAGTTTGTTCTCTCCAAGAGGTACAAACTTGCCACCTTTCCCTTTGCTTTTCATTTCAGTATGCTTTTGTGTTGTTTTGAGTCTATTTCAAGTGTTGGAACTTGGGGTTGAATAGCTACCAAAGGTAGAGAGGGCTAACCCTCTTTCTTGCACCTTACTTCATAGCTCATCTCCTTGGATCTACCACTATTTTTCTTCACTTTCAAATTGATTTTCAGAGGTTAAAAGAGCTAAAAAACATGGTTTAAAACTCTCAAAAATGGAGGGGTTGGCCACCTTTCCTTGTTCTTGTTTACTAGCCTTGTGATTTCTTATTCTTTTCTACCTTTTTGTGCTCTTTAACATAAATTTTGGTCACTGGCTTTTACATATCAAGGGCTATTTAGACTTGTTTTAGTTCATTTAATTGGTTTATGCTTTGAATACTGTACCTATCATGTTGTAAGTCCTCATGGCTTTGCTTATTTGGGTCGTAGACATCAAGCCATTTGAGTTAATAGCTTTTCTTTGCTTGGTTTTCATATTAAGAGTCTCATATCAATCTCACACGATCATGTCTGCAACCTCCTTCTTTTCTTCTTTCTTTTTGTTTGAGGGTCATATCAAAGGATTGATGGTTATTCAAAGCATGGGAAAGAGACCTATGCTTAATGGCTAAACCTCTTCGGAGGTTCATCATCAAGGCATAGTCCCTCTTTCATGCCTCAGATTACTTCTCGTTTGACATTTCCTCTCATTTAGTGGACTTAAACATCACTTTGGACAAATTGATTAAAGAATGGAAATGACTAATAAAATTGGCTTAAAATGAACTAAACTGACAGAAAGAAAATGTTTAGAGTTGGTTGGATTTGGCTGGACGTTATGTCAAGTCCATTGCTCTGAGAATTGTCACCTATCCAAGATACGTTGATAAAACTTAGAGCGTGTCTACTTCTCTCTTTGAGCCTTCATGGTAAGATGGAGGGGTGGTCATTGTTCATCACATTTATCAATTTTGTCCAAACGTGGTCGGGAACATCAAGACATCAACTTGTGCTAATTGATGGTTTCGAATGCGAATTTGTTCTTCTCTTGGGTTTCACATGACAGAGAAGAGTAGGGGGAACAAACAGGGCCTAGAAAGGCTCTGTCTACATTGATCTCACCTCAGAGCACAAAACAGGTTTTGGCATGAAAATTAGGGTCTGCCGGCCTTGTTGGGATTTGGCCGGGCCTCATTGGGGGCCGACTGGCTTCTCATGTGTAATAAGCAGTCACCTTTTGCAAAAATAGATGGCAGTGGCTGAAGGTGAGGCAGAGCAGTTTGGGCAGACAAAATAGCTTCTGGGCATTGTGCATATGATCATCCTCATGGTTGCTTGGGTCAATATTCTTATTCTCATCCTTGTAATTATCATTGTTGTATTGTCATTCTTATTGTAATTATGGTTGTTTTAAAAATTATGGTCACAATTTCATTTGTGTATTATTGTTGTAGTTAGTATTGTTACAATACCCTTGTGGATAGATAGCCAGTTAAATTAGAATTCATTCGAATAGATAATAAGTAGTTAGTTTAGCTCAATTCATTCATTTGATGTTGTAATAGTTAGCTATTAATTCGGACACTTAGACATTCGGACCCTCTTACACAAGGGAAAAATATGTAATGATGGTGTATGTCTTCCAACCTCACTTATTTCTCCCTTTTATTTACCCGCTTACAATGGTAGCATAGCACATCATGTTTCCTTAGCATTTCCCATGTTTGCATACACTCGTCTCGCATGCATTTAAAGTTCGGCTCATCATACTAACCGATGTCGCATTCATCTTTCTTAAATGAATACGTGATTTATCACATGTCTTGAATGGAATCATATACCATGCTAGTAGTCGAGCCTATTTTTTTGCATGATTGTATGTGTCACATTAGTAATTTTACATAAGTTAGGAGCATGCATGTTTTCTAATTTTTTTACTCTATTTGGCTTGCCTTGGAGTACTAGGTGAGCACTTATTGCTTTAGCATATCACATGCATGTGATTGTTGCCATATCAATCATATTCTATGAGACTAAATGCTTAAGTGATATATCTATTTGAATGTCGGTGGATGAAGGCTAATTGCTTGAAGTGGAGTAAATTGATTAATGTACATACGAGCCCATTTTTTCAAGTGACGCGTATTTAAAACACTTTTCAAACAAACTTGAAATCAAATGTTCCAATTTTTGCAAATTAGTTTATACTTGTGTGCAACACATAGTAATATTAATTTAAAAATCGGAACAAGAGCATATAATGTAAATGAAAATCACATCATGATTCGTAGAAGCCGATCTTTGGTAGTGACGGACTAATGGCCTTTGGCACGAGTCTCGGTTTACTAAATTTCCTAAAAACATTTAGGTGGCAACTCTGTAATCTGGCAAAGCAGTCCATTTTTGGCATTTTTATTCAAAATTGATTTTCTAAAAGATTTGCCGGATTTAGACTCATTTGTGTTTATTTATTTCACATTGCACTTGTGAAATCAGATTCAGAACCACGAGAGTCCGAACTGTAGGGCTAGTTGTATTCGAAAGGAGAACGAAAAGCAAGCTATAATTTCTGTTTACTTTGCTGGGGAGTTTAGAGAACTTGACTCGAACTTCATGATGTGAATTTTTTATCTACATATATGTATATTGTTCGCATTGCATTTGCATTGTTACTATAAGTCACTGTGTTTTCCATCTGCTATTCCGGAACGGCTTGCTAGAGGCTTGCCTAAAAAGCTTGCCAAAATGTTGGCCAGTCATGGGCTCTGCCACATTGGAAACACAACCCTTGGATATGGATTACCGTTGTACTGCTTGATCCTCCTTTCACTTATTGGTGTTAGGTGTGAGAGGTATATTAGGTAATCTTGCTGAGGTACCCTTTTGGACCAATTGGCCTAGTGCATATAGTATGCTCTAGTGACTATCCCAAATTAGGACATGATGCCATCTGTATACAGGATGTTATGAAACCCCTTTACTTGAAATAGTGTAGCCTAGACCATGTCAAAAATCTAGGACAGGGTAACCCTACTCCCCTCATAAGGGTGCTTTGGTTCTTTTACCTGGTATGTGCTTTTGCAACTATACAAGATGGTTCATATCAGTGGTACAAATGAATATCAATTTGAGAACAGAGTTCAGTAAGAATTACAGTCTTTCAGTTGTGTGTTATGACCATTGTGAATTAGGGCCGAAGTGCTGCCCAATTTTTGATTGTGTTTTTTCTTTCTTTTGCTAGGTAGTTTACCATCATAGCTTCAGAAGACCTAATATTTCCCAAGTTATATAGACTCACTTTGGCAGGCTTTGCAAAGCTCAAGACCTTGTTAGTGGTCAGCCAGTGTTAGTCTTTTTCCCGTTAGTTGTTCAACAAAGACGGAACAAACAATCAACAACACCAATACAAAACACTCAGCAAACACCGGTTCGTTCAAGCACTTCACCAGCGTCTAACTCACCTAGACCAGCAATGGCACAAAACGTGGAAGAATTTGTTGCCATGATGGCAACTTTCCAAAAAACCATGGATACCGTGAACTAGAGGATGTCCACACAAGATGAAATCATCGCTGATATACGATGCATGCCTAGGGCCTTTGTGTCAACTGTACATCCAATCCCGATTGCTTAACTGAACCCGAATCCACCTCGACCAGTAGAAAATCCCAAAATTCCAGATCCTCAGGAAATGTTTCCCCCGGCTCCAGCTTATAGGCCTCTGGCATAACCCCCTGCGGTAATCCTTCCCTTTGATATCAATGAAATTGATCCAGTCTTGATCAAAATTGTCAAGCTAGAGAAAGCATTGAAAAAGTCCCAAGGCTTCAATTCCATTCCAGATATAGAAGACAGGTACACTGAGGCTTCAGTTAGATTATTGAAAAAATTTAAGATGCCCCACATCGACAGATTCGATAGAGTGGGGATCCGATTGTATATGTTCGCCTATTTTCAGATGTGCTAAGGGTGATGGGCCTGTCTCGGGCTCAAAAACTATCGTTATTTGGGAGAACCTTATCTGATGTAGCGGCCATCTGGTACGCTAAATTGGAGGATTCCACGAAGTGAAATTGAGAGGAGCTATCTAAGGCATTTGTTAACTAGTACTCATATAACACACAGATAGAGGTAACCATCAGTGTGCTGGAGGCCACTACCCAGAACCCCAAAGAATCTTTTATTGATTTTGTCACCAAGTGGAGAGCCAAGGCAACCCAAATGACAAATAGACCTTCCGAAAGAGAGCAAGTCCAATTGGTTGTCCAGAACCTCGAGCCAAATATGCTATAGAGAATGATAGTGGCACCGTTATCCACATTTGCTTCCCTACATGAGTTGGGGGTACAGATTGAGAGTGTATTCAAGAAGGGCATCATCCACAGAACTAGTGAACCCACTAGAAGGCCATTCTCCAAGAGTACCAATGCTAGTAATAACACTATTCCATGGCCTGCAGATGTTAGTACTGTTGTCACAACAGCCAAAATGGCCGATCCCTTTGCCGCAACGGCCTCACAAACCTCACAAAATGTCGGTCCACCCTGAAACCAAATAATCTTTACCCCTCTCCATGTGAGCCCAGCCCGCGCCTTCAAAATGTTAATGGAAAGCAAGCATCTCAAGCCCCTTGATTTGCGACCTCTCCTTGACCCACTACCACTTAGACACGACCTGACCCAGTACTGTCTCTTTCACCAACAACACGGCCACCCCACAGACCTGTGCTATCACTTACATCATGAGATCTAGGATCTTATTGACAACAAAGACATTGCTCCACCTGCCAAACCGAACATAACCACCAATCCATTTCCTACTCATAACCAAGTCCCCCCACCCAGAAATATTAACCAAATCCATACACTTCCACACTCCTGTAACCCCAGCACATATATTACTTTATCCCACTTACCGAAACCTAAGGTGGTTATCCCAGAAAGCACATACATGTGCATGATGGGCCTAACACCGCAAACCCAACTCAGGCATGTGGCAGCAGAGACGGAGGAAAAGGAGAATGCACGAAAGATAGGGTCGTCTAATACCCGTGTTATAAATAATGGGGCCTCACTCGCGGAGGAGTATGACCCCAGTTTATACATTGTGGTCGCCGATCAGCCAAAGCCAGTAGTCATACTACCAGACTCCTACAACATCAATGCTATTGGGGAGGATAAGCTAGGGCAACATCAGAGGACCTAGCAGAATTAAAAGAGGATCTGGACAACCTCTATTTCTTTGAAGAAGAGGATATAGGCAGTGTACAGATCGGGTGATGGGACCCCAGCCTGCCAGAAACAAGCAATGGGTGGTTAAGTGAGGAGGAGTCAGATGTTGAGGAACAAATAAGAGAGACTGGGAAAAAAGAGGGAGTTGGTACTGTAGACACCCCATTTTTGACCGCCCTCAACACTTGGACGTCATCGTTTGAACACCTGATGATTGTGCTCGCTTGTGTTCATTTTGAGTCTCTGAAGGTCTCGGCTGAGTGCTTTGCCTTGGAGCCTCTTAACTTGTCTGTTTTGTGCTTGGTTGTGGACCAAGAGCTTGATGCTTTGAATTTGGAGGAGAGGGTGGCTTGTCGGCCATCCCCGGTGTCCATCGGCCATGGCTTGTGCCTGCCGACCATGAGTGGTGGCCGGTCGGCCACACTGATGGCCGATCGGTTACATTTATGGCCGGTCGGCCATTAATGATGGCCGATGGCCATTTTTCTCCTTTTTCAAATATTTATTTGCCAGCTATGCCAGTTGTTGATCACTGATGCTCATCTCCATACACGTGTATGGAGGGATGGAGGCAAGCTTTTTGTTTGTTTTTCTATATAATGGGGGGCCTCTCCCCCATTTTGAGGGTTACAAAATTTTGTGAGCAAAATTTCTCTCTCTAGAATTCTCTCTCTCTTTCTCTCTCTCTCTCTCTCTCTCTCTCTCTATATATATATATATATATATTTTTTGTGCTTGAAAGTGGGAATTCTCTACACATTTGCACTAGCACCCTTAGCCAAACACCTTCACCTTGGAGCTAAGGTTCTTGGAGGTCTTGTTTGACCTCCTAAGGTTGGTTTTAGCTCAGAATATTGGCTGTTTTGTTGCTGCGCTTCAAAGGTATAAAGCTTACCTCTTTAAAGCTTTGTTTTATTTGATTGCTTAGCCATCTCTTTACACTACTTTGACCTGGTTTTTCAATCATAAAAAACTCTGTTTTTAAGGTTTTAAAATGGTGGTTTAAGCCTTTTTGAGTTAGAGGAGTTGTCTCCTATTTTGCTCTTTGGCTTATGAAGCCTTTTGTGCTTTTTTTCAAGCTTTTAAAACAACTTGTTTTTGGCCTTTTAACCATTGAATTCTAGGGGAATTTCAGTGGTAAAAACTTGGTTTTGAGGTCCAAAATAGGAGGGGGTGGCCTCCCCTCCTTGTGTCTTGTTTGCAAGTGTAGATGGCCTAGCATGTGAGCATGTTTTTCTACCTTTTTGTGACTTGATCTCAGCATGTTTTAGCTACTGATTTGGCATAATTTAGCTCTGTTTTGAGCTGTCTTGATCATATGAGCCTTGCCTTGCATGGTTGTAGTGCAAATACCCTCACTAGCTTAGTGTTTTGAGGCCCCTAACATGTTGTGCATGTGTTTCTTGCATGTTTTTGCATCATTTAGCATGTGATTTCAATGCATATATCCCTGTCACACTCTCACTTATCTCACTCTTCCATTGCTTTTGAGAGTTGTCCTTTGAGCCTTGTTTGTGAGCTAACATGTGAGCATGTTTTTCTTGTCTTTTATGCTTCATGTGAGCTAACATGTGAGCATGTTTTAGCCGCTATTTTTGCATTTCTTAGCTCTGTTTTGAGCTGGTTTGATCATTTGAGCTTGATATTGCATGCCTCTAGTGTAATGTTCTTCACTAGCTTTAATGTTTTTGGCTCATAACATGTTGTACATGAGTTGTTTGCATGTTGTAGTATTATTTATCATGGCATTTCAGCACTGGAATTTCTGTAACCTCCCTCATTTCTTCATTTTGCATTTGTTTTGAGGGTTGGTCAACCTTAAGGTTGTGTTTAAGCTTGAGATAGAGCTTATGCTCAATGGTTTTAACTATCTTTTGAGGGTTTCTACTAACCAAAGACATGATCTCTCTCATGTCTTAAGCCATCTTTTGGTTGACCCCTCTCTCATTAGAGGACACTCACATTGGACTTAACCGGTTAAAGAATGGTTTGGTAATGCTTAAATGTGTAAACAAAATTGGACAAGTAAAACATGGCCGAGATAAGCATGTTGTGTTTGCATTGCATGTGTTCAATCGGACGTTATATTGAACACAAGGTAGATTGGTCCATTTCATACTCAAAGTGATGAAATGAGCCAATCTCCTTTGTCGCCATCACCCTTGATCATGCATGATAGGGTGGTGGTACTTAGAGTCTTATTCGTGCATACATTGACTTTGTACAAGCTTGACTCTTTGGCCATCATGCATGAAAATGTTTGATTGATGGCTTGAGAGCCAAGAATTACACTCCTTTGAGCTTGAGAAATGATAAAGAGGGTAATGGTACATATATTGTTGAGAATACATTGCTTTGCCTTTGTTTGCTCTCCATTGCAGCAAAAAGAAGAATTCCAAGGAAAGGGTGGCCGACAGCCACCTATGGTAGCCGACCGGCTATCAGTGGAAAAGTTGTTCAAAATGTTCCTGTGTTGGGGTAGAAGCAGTCTGTTATTTGGTGTATTGTTCAGAGATCAAAGCAAAGTGCAAACAGAGGCATCCAAAGGCAAGGCGGTGGATTTTCGGAACGAAGCCAACCGAGCATGCATGTCTCCCTCGCCCGCAAGGCCACTTTATAGTTGTAACTAATTAATACATGTGTTGTAATTAATTAGTTTAATCTATTGTGTAATATTTTAATTAGCTTAGCATAGCTAGTTATTCAATTATGTTGTAATAATTAATTAGCTAGAATAGTTAATTAGTTGGTTTGTAATAATTAACTTAATTAGCATAGCTAGTTAGCTTATTTATTCGGACCCTCCTTCGTGAGGGCGCAATGTTGTGATAGGAGTTCGTGTGTGTGTGCATGTCTTCCAACCTCACGTCTTTCTCTCTTTTATATCCGCTTTTGATGGTTAGATTAGGGATCATGTTTCAATTAGCATACCTTATGCTCGCATGTTTGCATTCATTCATTTGTCTTGCATGCACCGGGCTCGGCTCATCATTAAAACTGCATTGTATTTCAATACACTTATTTGAATACGTGTTTAAAAGCATGTTATCAAATTGTATCATATGCCATCTTAGATAGCCGAGCTTATTTAGTTGCGTTATTGCATGTGTTGCATTAGACATCTTAACATAGTTAGGATCATGCATGTTTCTAACTAGCTTTTGTTTCGGCTCGGAGTACACTGTAAGCTTTTACGCTTTAGCATACTTGCATGAGTGTGAGTGTTGCCATGATAGCATGCTTGCCGCGAGGCTATGTGCTTACTTTTTTAACTGCATAAATGCCTGTGGATGAAAACTTGGTTGCTTGAATTGGGACAATTCAATGACTTTGAGTTTTAAGCCCACTTTGCGAAGTGGCAAATCATGTTTTAAGCCCATTTGAGGGTGACAAATCCGCGCTTTAGCCCACTTGAGGGTGGCACCTTCATACCATTTTCGAAAACAAACATGAGTTGAAATGTTCCAATTCTTGCGATTTTAGTCTATACTTACTTGTGTGCGTCACATAATAAAGCTAGACTAATAATCATAATAAAAACACATGAGGTTTATAAAACAACATATCATGCTTAGTAGAGGCCGATCTTTGATCGGACGAGCGGGGGTGCTCATTTCATGACATTCCCTCTTGTACCAAAGTTCCCGAGCCAAGGCAACTTTGGTGATGACGGACACATGGCCTTTGGCACGAGTCATGGTTTTCTAAATTTTTCCAAAATAAAATATTTAGGTGGCGACTCTGTAATCTGGAAAACCAGTCCAGTTTTGGCATTATTTTATTCAAAATCTGATTTTCCAAAATGATTTGCCAGATTGGACTCTTTGGTGTTTATAAGTTTCACATTGCACTTGTGAAACTAGATTCAGAACCGTGACAGGAGTCCGAACTGTAGGAGACCGATTCGCGCCTCTCCGAAAGGGGGGCGCACGAAGAAAATCGAGTCTACAGGTACTAGCAGCAAGGCTAAGGTTACACCTCTAACTGAGAAAGAGAAAGTGTTGGAGCCATTCAAGTAGGAAAGGATAGAAGAGATCCAAAGGAAGATAGCCCTGAAGTAAGGAAAAGGGAAAGAAACAGTGGAGACTGAGCCAACAATGGTAGATATGAAAAATACGGGAAAACTCAAGTGGAATCCCAGTGACAGGAAGAGAATGCCAAGAAAACTCAGGAAGTCTTGGAATGCAGAAACCAAAACTGTTATGGAGGAGGAGTGGTATGATGACGGGGGATGTGATGTAAACATGCTTCACGTAGAACCAGATAATAGCCTGGCCACAACTGTAGGGAAGTGGTGGGAAGATAATGATTTAAGCCATGCATACACAGATGAAGGGTAGAAAGTTGATACCCCTGATGATACGTGGTCTACTGATGAAATTAACCACATGACCAGGAGTGGTCAGTACTTTAAACCCCTTACTTTGGATCAGCCAGAGTTCTCCAGCAGAGAGGCTAAGAAGGAAAAAGAAAAAAATGTTAAAGAATACCTGGTCTTGAAATAGCTCAAGAAGATTCAGGCAGACATATCAATCTAGGGGTTACTAATGGCTTATCAAGATCACAAGCAGGCACTGTTGGAGACCATGAACAGAACAAAACTGCCCATCGACACCACTGCTGACCAATTGGTGTCATTGGTTATATCTGGGGACGTTACACTGGTGATATCTTTTACAGATAATAAGTTACCACTCGAGGGTGTCAACCACAACCAACCCTTATATGTGACCATGGAAAGCCGAAAAAAGTAAATTCCGGTGGTGCTAATAGATACCGGCTCGGCGATTAATGTATGCTCAGTAAGGACTGCCTATGCCATCAGTTTGAGGCCGACTGACTTTACACCCACGACCCTGGCCGTCTGGGCTTATGACAACACTAACTGAGATGTTATAAGAACGTTTAAGAGCCATATCCTAATCGGCCCGTCTAAGCATGCGGTGGAATTCCATGTCATGGATGTTCCGGCTACTTTTAATCTACTACTAAGAAGGCCTTGGCTACATCATATGAGGGCTGTGTCATCAACAGTTCACAAGCTGGTGAAATACCCCTTCAAGGGCGGGATTGCTACTATGTATGGCGATTCTACTGTCTACTCTCCCTAGGGAACTACCGCGCCATTGTTGAAAATCATACATGGGGAAGCGGATGTGTTCCTCTCCAGCTTCTCTCTGGCAAAGGCTTGGTTGGTCCAATCCATCATGGCGAAGGACGATAGAAATTGTGTCAGTGCCCAGTCTATCTATATGATGAACAAATAAGGGCATCTTCCAAGGTCAGGACTGGGCAGAAGTGGCAGGTAATGAGGTACTGTTACCAAGGAAATAAGTCACAATCCCCACGCTTTCGAGCTGGGATATAAACCTACCACTACAGATTGGCAAAGAAATGAGGAGGAGTTGAGAGGAAGGTTGAAAGCAAAGAGGACTGGGAGGAAGTATGAGTTAGTCCACAAACCAATACAGGGAACCCTCAACGGACGCTTTGTCCGCCAAGGGAAAGATTTCCCTTTTTGTGGATTTTTAGAGCCTTGGTTTGACAAGGAAACAAGGACGAGATATCCGAGGTTTGAAATCTTCTTGGGACAGCAATTGCTAGAAGAGGAGGATGAGCAGGCAAACCTAAGAAAAAAATACAAATCTAGGTAGTGCCACGAGTGTGGACATTAAAGAGAAAGAGTTATTGGGAAAAGCGTTGGCTAACCTACTGGCAAGTTCTACTACTAGAGTTGAGTCCGCCAACTTGGGGGATAGTTTTACTATCTCAATGATCGGGGATAAACTAGCAGCGGATTTGTCCAATCTTATCATAGATGCATCTGAGGCTCCACGTCTGGTCTAGAAGTTTGAGAATGACACTATCAGCAGTTTTGAATCAGATAGTGAGTTTGAATTTGATTCCACTAAGTCCGTGGAGTCGGAGTCAGATTTGAGTTCTTTTGAGTCTGGTACTTCTGGGAGTAGTAACTCGGATACCAAGGTCTTGTCCAGGTCGTCTTTCAACTTTTCTTTTGAGTCTATTGTAATCGAAGATCCAGACTTTTTGAATGGAAATCCTATAGATTTTGTCTACTTTTCTGTGCCTTGGGTTTGTTGTATTGATCTTGATTTTCAAAATTTTGATTTAAATGAAGAGGAAGAAATTCATCGGGTTTTGAAAATTTTTGTTGACCAAGAGGAGGAGATACGTGTTAAGCCCTGTATAGATGAAATTGTATCAATTAATATGGGCACTAAAGAGGATCCCTGCTTGGTCCAAATCGGGTCCACGTTGTCTTCGGAGGAACACGAGCGTTTAGTCACTTTATTAAAAGATTTCAAATATGTTTTTGCATGGTCCTACGAAGACATGCCTAGAATCGATCCTGAGATTGTACAACACCGGATCCCTCTTGACCCTAAGGCCCAACCAATTAAGCAGAAACTGCGCAGAGTCCGCCCAGATTAGGCTTTAAAGATTAAGGAAGAGGTCACCAAACAGATTAAGGCAGGGTTCTTGATTATCTAAGTATCCGACTTGGTTGGCCAATATTGTTCTAGTACCAAAGAAAGACGGTAGAATCAGAGTTTGTGTCGACTTCAGGGATTTGAATAAAGCTAGTCCGAAGGATGATTTCCCTTTGCCATATATTGACGAGTTGGTGGACTTCACCGTGGGGCATGCATTGCTCTCATTCATGGACAGGTTTTCTAGGTATAACCAGATTCTAATGGCACCTGAGGACAGAGAGAAGACAGCGTTCACCACGTCGTGGGGAACCTACTGCTACCGAGTCATGCCTTTTGGGCTGAAAAATGTTGGGGCTACCTATCAACGGACTGCGACCACGATCTTGCACGACATGATTCACAAAGAAATTGAGGTGTATGTGGACGACATGATTATCAAGTCTAAGGAGAGAGAGGGCCACTACACTGCACTGTAGAAATTTTTTCAACGGATCAGAAAGTATAGACTGAGGCTGAACCCCCAGAAGTGCACCTTTGGGGTGACAACAGGGAAAATGTTGTGTTTCCTTATCACACAGAGGGGAATTGAAGTAGATTCGTCCAAAATCAAGGCCAAATTAGAAATGCCACCACCAAGGACTGAAAATGAGGTGCGCGGCTTTCTAGGCAAAGTGCAATTCATAAGACAGTTTATGTCAAAATTAACCTTGACTTGTGAACCACTATTTGGTCTCCTGAAGAAAGGAAAGAAGTTCTAGTGGGACGATCACTGTCAGTTTGCCTTTGACCAGGCCAAGTAATACTTGCAGAATCCGCTTGTGTTATCACCACCAGAACTGGGGAAGCTGCTGATTTTGTACATGTCCGTGACAAATTCAACCATGGGGTGTATGCTAGCTTAGGAATCTGAAACCAAAGTGGAGAAGACTATCTATTATTTGAGCAAGAAGATAATAGATTACGAACCCGCTCGAGAAAGCTTGCCTAGCCTTGGTATGGGCTACCAGGAAGCTAAGGCACTACCTGTTAGCTCACTTTGTAATTCTGGTTTCAAGATTAGATCCGATCAAATATCTCTTTGAGAAACCAGCACTTACGAGTAGGCTAGCTCGTTGGTTGCTTCTTCTCTCTGAATTTAATCTCAAGTATGTTACAGGCAAGTCGGTTAAAGGGAGAGTTGTAGCGAAATTACTAGCAGACCACTCAGTAGAGGGTGACGAAGTAGTAGAGTATTTGTTCCCAGATGAAGATATTTTGCAAATAGAAGAAGAGATGTGGACAATGTACTTTGACGGAGCAGCTAATCAATATGGTTATGGGATAGGTGTGTTTCTGATAGCACCAGATGATTCCCATATACCCTAGCTTTCAAACTCTGGTTCAGAGTGTCCAATAGCGAAGCAGAATACGAGGCGTGTGTCGCTGGGTTAGAAGTTGCCCTAGAACTAAGGGCAAAACGGTTGGACGTCATCAGAGATTCGAATTTGGTTGTTTCTCAAGCAAACAGAGACTGAAAAGTCAAAAAGGAGAAAACGAACATTTACCATCAGGCCTTGGATATTCTAATTTCGAGGTTAGAAAAGCTGACATTTACATATTTGCTAAGGGAGAATAATCGGGTCGCTGATGCATTAACAACTCTATCTTCTATGGTAGACATCCTACTAGGAGTGACGATGCGTTCAATTATCATCGAATAGAAGTATAAGCCGGCTTATGAGACCATTGCAGCAATAGATGAAATGCAAGACAAGAACCCCTGCTATTACGATATTTGGAATTTTCTGGAAAAGGAAATGTATCCACCAGGGGAAAATGGGGAATACGGCGTCTGGCCTCCCAATTTATCATCTGTAAGGACAAGCTGTATAAGAGAGGTCATCTGGGAAAACACAAGCTGTGTGTGGAGGAAGAGGAATCGAAGCGTCTCATAGAGGCTATCCACAGAGGAGAGTGTGGGCACATATAAACGGTGTGATGCTAGCCCAGAAGATCCTCAAACAAGGCTATTACTGGTCAACCATGGGGGAGGATTGCATTAGTTTTGTTTGGCAGTGCCACAAGTGTCAAACCCATGCCAATCGCATGAATATTCTGCCGTCAAAGCTTTACAATATGACTTTACCATGGCCTTTCTCAATTTGGGGAATCGAAGTTATCGGTGTAGTCTCGCCAAAGAGGTCAAATGGATACGAGTTCATCCTGGTGGTGATTGACTACTTCATGAAATGGGTGGAAACTCAGTCCTATGCCATGTTGAAAGCGTCGCATGTAGCTAAATTCATCAGAAATAACATCATCTGCCAGCATGGAGTTCTAAATAAGATTATATCAGATAACGGCTCACACTTCAAGAAAGTGGTGGTGGATCTACTTGAGAAATATAACATGGCTTTTAACAAGTCATCAACATATAGACCACTAACTAATGGAGCTGTTGAGGCCGCTAACAAGAACATTAAGAACATCTTGCAGAAGATGGTTGAAACTTACAAGGACTGGCTGGATAAACTGTCGTTTGCTCTCTGGGGCTACAGAACGTCGATTCAGCCATCCACAAGGGCAACCCCTTATTATCTAGTGTACGGGATGAAAGCCATTCTGCCAATTGAAATTGAAGTGTTGTCGTTGCAAATTATAGTCGAGTGTCAGATAGGGGAGGCGTACTGGCAACACAGCAGATTTGAGGAGTTGAAGTTGTTTGATGAGAGGAGGCTGAGGGCATTATATCACATCCAGTGCTACCAACGCGGGATTGCTAGGGCTTTTAATAAGAAAGTTAAGTCCAGGAATTGCAAAGAAGAGGATATGGTATTGAAAGACAACCGAGGTCCCATCTATGACCCTAGGGGCAAGTTTAGACCCAATTGGACTGGTCCTTATATCATCAAGTCAATCTGGTTAGGAAGGGCGATTATTCTCATAGATTTAGATGGCCTCGAGTTTTCATAGCCAATCAATATGGACAAGTTGAAGAAATATTATCCTTGAGAGGCTTGCTAGACCGAAAACCCGAAAGGGCGACCTAGGCAAAAGTTAGAGTATGAAAAAATTGAATTAAAGAAAAACTGAGCCGGTAAGGTCCAAAACCCTTAAGGATGACTTTGGCAAAAGTTAGAGCACAAAAGGAGAGTGTTAATACTCGAGTGAACCTGAACCAGACTACGTTAGGCCTGATTCCCATTATTGGGATACATAGGCAACTTCATCCCGAAGTTCGGCTATAACCATCTCCAAATCAATTGACCTGTTCATTTTATTTAATCGGTCCATCTTTTCCATTATCTGTTGGCTAGGTTATGTTACCTCCATTTGGCAGAAGGTCAGTTGCAAGATGAAGCAGTAATGGTGAATGCAATTGGAAGCGGTTGTGATCTTCTGATTTGGGGTTGTACATCTTAAGAACTGAATCCATGCATGTCAGGCAATGATCATTTCTGAAAATTATTTTGAAAAGTTTTAATAAAGTTTATTTTTCTCAAAATTTTACCTTTTACAACGTAGACCAGTTTTAGACCAAAAAAGGAGAATGTTTAGTGCTCGCAACTTTAATTACATTGATTTCAACACAAGTACATTTCTCCAAACTCCTGATTTAAATCAAAGTTACTTTTACATCTTAAAACTTGAAAAGAAAGATCAAAGCAGTAAAACTAGGGGCACAGATAAGTTAGGTGGAAGATCCTACAGTTAAAAATGGCCCAACCTCTGTCTCCTCTTAAAGCCAAGCCAAGCACTCATCAAACAAGGTGTAATTGAAGCTAACAACAGGGGCTAGAACCTCTCTCGTCCTCCAAGCAGTAACATACCGGGCAAGTGCGACACATGAACCGGAAATGAAGCCGTATATTCCATCCCTTCATCTGGGCAATCTGGTCATGCCCAAACTGGCGTCTGAACCGGAGAGGGAAATAGAACACGCATTGTGTAAGGCCAATTAACTCTGCACCCGACTGTTGGGACATGCTGTAACTCATCTCAATCAAATCAAGCCAGGGGCAACGCCACACTACGTCAACTGCGGACCGGCTGCATATCCAGTCATACCATAACCCCTCTGAAAGGAAATCCATTACCCGTTGGCGAAAGAAGTAAGCTCAGGCTAAATATTTGGGGCAAGGGTCCACTACTTTCAGCTTGTCCATCAACCATACCTGGGAAGGAATTAAAAAGAAAAACCAAAGAGAGTAAAGAATAGAGAAGTGTACGATGAGGAAAAAGTAAGGAGGAGGTTTTGATAGAAAAACTGAGATTGAGTGTTGAGTGATGTGAGAATCATAAATCAGAAGGATGGGAAATACTACCTGGAGAAACAGCAAACTCCCTACCAACCGGCTAGTCTCTCGCCGACGGAAAGTATCTAGGCCCATCAAGGTTTTGGCCAGTGCCAAACCCATGCAACTCTTGCCCTCTTTCAGGCATTGGGCCACTTCGATCAACCAGATGTTGGCTCCGCCATAACTAGAGGCAAGTAGGAATTGAGCAAGCAAACATAAGCAAAGGACGTGTTGGCGATAATCTGACCAAAGAAAGTCACTCTTGTCTCTAATAGCAGAAAATCGATAAATTAAACAGGGGATGTCTAGCTCCCCATCATGAGCTAAGGACCGAGCCTCATGTGAGGAAAGCCCACACATTTGACCAAGTGCCCAGGCATAGCCAAAACGGGGTTGTGGCATGATCTCCTCGCCGTGCCAGGACTCCATTAATGGTTGAAATTCTTCGAACGTCGAACATATTTCTTGTGCTCTAAAGCAAAATACGTGTGTAATCGGGTTCCGGCATTGAGCTGCAACATGGAGGAATGGAAAGCAAAGCGAAGTGTGGCTCAAAAGAAAAAGAGCATTTATGTCGAAATCGCGAAAATTCACCTTTTTCAAGCCGTCTAAAGTGACAATCCAGTCTCGGAGCCTATTGTTGAGAAGAATCTCCATCTTGAGAGCAAAAAATCCAAATTTTGTTGTTCTACCAAGAAAATAGCTTGGGATCACTTTTTATAGACTTTGAGAAGGAGCAGTGCATGATAGCTGGACTGCACTGACCGACATCACTTCTAGTGCTGGCCATATCCTATTGGAGGCCAATGTAGACACCCCATTTTTGACCTCCCTTATGACTTGGGCACCATCACTTGCACACTCAATGATGAATGTATATGCTTGTCAAGTGCTCGAAAGTCCTCAGTGGAATGCCACAGCTCTGAGCCTCAAAACCCTGCAAACCTTGTGCCTTGTTTTTGTACCAAAACCCCAGCCTTTCAAACCTGAAAAACCTGGGACCTACAGGCCCATTTTTGTGGGCTACTGGCTATCCTTTTTGGCTTCCGGCCACCCTTGTGCCTTGCCAGCCAAGTGTGTGGCCTGTCGGCCACAAGTGTGTTCTGCAGATATTTTCTGCCAGCTGTTTGCACAGATGTTTGCATCTATCTACACATGTATGAATGGATGTTTCTGAGGGAGTGTGGTGTTTTTCTATAAATAGAGGACCTCTTACCCTTCTATTTTTAAAGGTTAGAAAAATTAGAGCAAAAATTAATTTTCTCTCTCTACAATTCTCTCTCTCTCTCTTGAAATTTCTTGAGATTTTGCCTATACACTCTTAACCAAATCTTGTCATCTTTGAGCTGAGGTACTTTTGAGCCCACTTTGAGCTCTTGAGGGTGTGTATGTCTTGAATTATTGCTTAAAAGTGCTCTTCTTTTCAAGAGGTATAAGGCTTTGCTTGTTTCATTGTTTTGGTTGCTTCTTTTCCTACTATTTTTGGGGTGTATAAACTCTGTATTTTTTGGCTGAAACTTATGGTGCAAGGCCTTAAAGGGTGGAAGGGTGGTTCACCTTTCTTTCCACCTTGCTTCTCTAGCCTTTACCCTTGTGTTTCCCACCTTTACAATATCTTTTTTTGAGCTTTTAAATACTGAATTTCAGAATTATTTCAGTGGCTAAAAACATGTTTTGAATCCAAAATTGGAGGGGTTAGCGTCCCCTCCTTGTGTCTTGTTCACTAGCTTACATAGCTCCATGTTGTAGCTTACTATTTTAGCTTTTTTTTTTTTCTTAATTTCAGCACTTCTTTTGCATGTTTTAAGACTGTTTTGGGACTGCTTTAAGTGTTTATTGCATTTATGCTTTGTTTTGTATGCTTGTAGTTTAGTTGTCCTCATAGGTTTGGTATTTTAGGCCTTAGCCACCAACCTATTTGAGTTGATAACATTTATTTCTTACTTGTTTTCACCCCTAATTACTTCTGCAACCTCCCTCCTTTGTTGACTTTTTCTTTGCTTTGAAAGTTGGTTCAAACTAGTTGCTTGTTTAAAGCATGAGATTGAGGTCTTATGCTTAATGGTTTAATCCATTTAGGGGTTCATTACCAACAGCATGAAACTTCTCTCGTTTCTAAAACAACTCTTGGTTTGATGCTTTTTTCCATTAGGGGACTTAAAGCTCACCTTCAGACTTAATGAATTAAAGAATGGAATGGTAATTAAAATGGAGTAATAAAACTTGGACTAAAATGATGCAAGATAATAACTTGGTTTGGGTTCAATCGGACGTTAATTAAACCCTTGAGTCTTGGATCGTTTCATGCTTGTTAGTGATGTAAACGATCCAAAAGTTATTGTCAACCACTTCCCTTGATCAATCCATGATAGAGAGGGGGTTTGGGAGTCTTATTTGTTACATTTATTGAACTTGCCCCCTTTGGTTCATAGGCCATCATGCAATGAAATTGCATCAATTAATGGTTTGTGAATTAAGTTTACTACTCCTTTGAGCTATTTGATGATAAGGAGGGGTAAGTTGTGCAGACAACCTTTGAGAATACCTTGTGCTTGCTCTGTTTGCTCTCTGTTGTAGTAGATAAACCAAGCATCAGTGGCCGACAGGCCACCTTTTGTGGACAACAGACCATCATTTGTGGCGGGCAGGCCACCATTTCTAGCCTACTGGCCACCTTTTGAAAAAAAAAAAGCAGTGGACTTTTGAAACAGAATAGAGCTGGTTTTGAGGTGAAAAGAAAAATAGTACAAATGTTCTACTGTGCACCAGAGGCATCTGGCAGCAGAACTGTGGCCATTTTCAGATGGAAATCCGTGCATACATGAGCATTCCTTGTTTCCCGAGGTGGAGTAATTAGAATAGCTAACTTAGCACTTCTTTCATGTTGTATTCATGTAATTAATTAGTTCATTTTGATTTGTAATTAATTAATTAGTTAGTTAATTTGTTGTAATGATTAATTAGCTAGTTTAGTTGATTATTTCATTCTGTTTGTAATTAGTAGTAATTAGCTTAGCTAGTTAGTTTATTCGGATCCTCCTGCGTGACGGCGCAAATGTTGTAATAATGTGTATATTTTCCAACCCCACGTTTTTCTCCATTTTATTTAACTGCTTATGACGGTTACTTTAGGGCATCATATTTTGTTTAGCACCTCTCATACCTTGTATCCATTGTCTTGCATGGATTGAGCTCGGTGCATCATTCTAACTTGCGTTGTCAGTTAAATGCTTCTTTGAATACGTTCTTAGACTGCATGCTATCAAATTGATTCAGATGCCATATTAGTAACCGAGCCTAGTAATTGCATATTAGAGCATGCATTTTTCTAACTCTTTTCTTTTGGCTTGCCTTGGAGTACTAGGTGAGCATTTTCGCATTAGCATATTGCATGAATGTGGTTGTTGCCATATCAAAGCATGTTCATCATGAGGCTAAGTGCTTAGATGATAAACTGTTTGAATACCTGTAGATGAAGGCTAGTTGCTTAAATTGGAATAATTTGAGTAATGTTTTATATGCGATCACTTTTTCAAGTGGTACATATTCAAAACAATTTCACAAACAAACATGAACCAAATGCTCCAATTCTTGCAAATTAGTCTATACGTTGTGTGTATCACCCAGTAAGTTAGCCTAATAATTCGGAACAAGAGCATATAATGTAAATAAGATTCACATCATGATTAGCAGAGGCCGATCTTTGATCGGGCGAGGGGGGTGCTCAATTCATGACCTTCTGTAGCCTGACTTTTTCGCGTCGCCTTTCGGAAGTTTGAAAATAGGCCCTACAGTTTGGACTCCCGCAGTTCTGAATCTAATCTCACAAGTGCAATGTGAAATTGATAAACACCAAGGAGTCCAAATCCGACAAGTCTTTTGGAAAATTGATTTTGATTAAAAAAATGCCAAAAAATGGATTGCTTTGCCAGATATATAGTCGCCACCTAAATATTTTGAGAAAATTTAGGAAATCCATGAATCGTACCAAATATTTTGAGAAAAATCCATGACGTGTTCGTCATCACCAACATTGCCTCGGCTCGAGAACTTAAGTACGAGAGGGGAAGGTCATGAATACATTTGAGCACCCCCGCTTGCCCGATCAAAGATCGGAGATCGGCCTCTACTAATCATGATATGAGTCTTATGTACATTATATGCTCTTGTTATGGTTTTATTAAGCTAGCATTATTATGTGATACGCACACACAAGTATAGACTAACTTTGTAAGAATTGAAACATTTCGAGTCACGTTTGTTTTGAAAATTGTTTCGAATATGTACCACTTGAAAAAATGATCGCATACGAACATTTACTCAAATTATTCCAATTCAAGCAATTAACCTTTATCCAAAGGCATTTAAGCAGTTATAGCACTTAAGAAATTAGCCTCATGGTAAGCATACTAGACATGGCAACAATTACACACATGTGATATGCAAAAGCGAGTAAAGGGTCACTTAGTACTCCAAGCCAAAGAAGAAATTAGTTAGAAAAATGCATGATTCCTAACTAGGCAATATGACTAATGCAACACAAGCGGTATGCAATTTAAGTAGGCTCGGCTACTAATATAGCATATGGATCAATGAAATAGCATGCTGTCTAAGCATGTATTCAAAGAAGCATAAGTAATAACAATGCAGTTAGAATGATGAACCGAGCCTCGGTGCATGCAATACAAGTGGATGCAAACACAGAGTGTGCTAAACAAAACGTGATATTCCTAAACTAAGCATCATAAGCTAATAAATAAAAGGGAGAAAGACATGGGGTTGGAAGACATACACATTATTACGTTTCACTCTCACAAAGGAGAGTCTGAATGAATAAACTAGCTAAGCTAATTAAGCTAATTATTACCAAAAAAAAATGTAATTAGCTAAACTACTTAACTAATTATTACAACAAATGAATCAACTAACTATCCTAGCTAACTAACTAATTACAAAACGAAATCGAACAACTAGTTAACTAAGTAATTAATTACAACATTTTACAAAATTAACTGGCTACAACTAATTAATTACAACATATATTTAATCTAAATATTTAAACTTTAAACAAGCCCAGAATGCGAGGGATGCTCATGCACATGCTCAATTTCCACCCAAAAAGTCACTGTTTTGCTTCCGAAGAGCCTCTGTTGCGCAATAGAACACTAACACTGCTGCCCACTTCTAGAATAACTCTACCCTGCCTCGGAAACACACTGTTGAATTTTGCATCAGTGGTCGGTTGGCCAGCGATAAGTGTTGCCGGCCACCTACCGGCCATAGAAAGTGGCCTGCCGACCACTGCTGCCCAGTTCTCCTTGCTGCAATAAAGGACAAACAGAGCATATACAGGGTATTTCAAGGGTTTGTTTGCACACCTCACCCCTCATTTTCATGATCAAATCAAAGGAGTAGCAAGTTCGGTTCACAAACCATCAATGGATGCAATTTCATTGCATGATGGCTTGTGAAACCAAGTGTGCAAGTTCAATAAATGCAATAAAATGATACTCTCAAAAACCACCTCCCTATCATGAAAGATCAAAGGAAGCGATGACCTTGGAGACTTGAATCATTTCATCACTAGCAAGTATAAAATGGTCCAAGTTCCATGTGTTCAATTAATGTCCGATTGAACACAACCAAATTATTATCTTTCACCATTTTTATCCTTAATTTTACTCCATTTTAAATTACCAACCATTTTTTAATCAATTAAGTCCAAAGGGTGAGTTTAAGTCGTCTAATAGAAAGAAGGCTCAAACCAAGAGTTGTCTTAGGCATGAAAGAGACATCATACCGTTGGTAATGAACCTCCTAAAGGATTAAACCATTAAGCATGACACCTCAAACTCATGCTTTTAAACAGACAAGTAGTTTGAATCACTTTCAAAGAAAAATAAAAAACCAAAAAATGAGGGAGGTTACAGAGATTATTAGTGCTAAAAATGAGTGAGAAAAGCATAAATAAATGCTATCAACTCAAAGGAGAAGGTGTCTAAGGCCTAGAACACCAAACTTATGAGGACTATTACACTATAAGTATGCAAAACAAAGCTCAAATGTAACTAACAGCCCAAAACAATGCTAAAATAGGTCTAATACAGTCCTAAAACATGTGGGAATTGAGCTAAAAACATCTAGATTAACATGCTAAAACATGGCATAAACAAGGCTAGTAAGCAAGACACAAGGAGGGGAGGCTAACCCCTCCAAATTTGGACTTCAAAACATGATTTTGGCCATTGAAAAAGCTCTGAAAAATAGTGTTTACAATAGTAAAAGGGTGGGAAACACAAGGGCAAAGGCCTCCAAAACAAGGTACAAAGAAGGGTAAAACATCCCTCAACCTTTAATGGCCTTAAAACCCAAGTTTCAGCCCACAAATATAGAAGTTTTACAGCCCAAAATCAGTTGGAAAACAGCAAGTACAATGGTAGAAAAAGCGAGTAAAGGGACAAAGCCTTATACCTCTTGAAGAGATGAAGAAATTCAAAAAACAAAACCAAGACAACACACCCTTCAAGAGCTCAAACCAAGCTCAAAAAGACCTCAGCTTAAAGATGAGAAGATTCGGTTAAGGGTGTATAGGCAAAGGTTAAGGATTTGTAGGCTAAAGTGTAGGAATTTGCTAGAGAAAGAGAAAAATGTAGAGAGAGAGGAAAAATTTTGATCTCAAAATTTTCTAACCCTAAAACATGAGAAAGGGGTCTCCCATATATAGAAAACATGAACTCCCTACAAGGATATCCAACCCTACACATGGGTGCAGATTCATGCATCTGTGTAAACAGTTGGCACAACTATCACAAAATATTTGCAAAAGAAACTGGTGGCCGGCGGGCCATCAGTGGTGGCCGGCCGGCCATCAGTGGTGGCCGGCAAGTCACATCAATGGCCAATAGCCCAAAAGTGATGGCCCACAGCCCAATAAGGTGGCGACAAGCCACCAGAAGCTGTAGGCTTGAAGAACACAGGGTTTGGTTCAAAACAGGGCAACAGATGTGCAGGCTTCGAAAGGCTCAAAGCTACGGCTTTTTGCTGAGGACTTTGAGCACTTGAAGAGCATATACGTTCATCATCAGGTTTGCATGCGATGGTGTCCAAGTCGTAAGGGCCATAAAAAATAGGGTGTCTACACCTTCCCCTCTCATACCTAAATTCTCGAGCCGAGACAACTTTGGTGATGACGGACTAATGGCCTTTGGCACGAGTCTTGGGTTTCCTAAATTTCCCAAAAATATTTAGGTGATGACTTTGAAATCTGGCAAAGTAGTCATTTTTTGGCATTTCATTCAAAACATCGATTTTCCAAAAAGAATTGTCGGATTTGGACTCTTTTTGTGTTTTCATTATTTCACATTGCACTTGTGAAATTAGATTCAGAGCCATGGGTAGAGTCTAAACTGTAGGGCTTCTTGTCTTTCGAAAGGAGCGCAAAAAGTTGAGCTACAACCGACCGTACCTATTTGGAGCGGGTCAGCTCTCAATGACTGCCCAGATTAAAGCAGTTGCAGAGAAGGCAAGTTCTCACCTTGGCATACCAGAGCTGTGTTTTGAGTTTTGTCTTGTTTACATCAAGTGTTGTTTAGTGTTTTTAGATTGTTTCCATTTCTTTTTCTTATTTTCGAGTTGTATTTTGTATTTTGTCCAGTTGTACGTTGTTATCCGATTCAAGAATAAGTCTAAAGCAAGTTTTCACGGTACTAACGCCTTGTACAAGATTATCATGCAACGGTTGTGCCATACAGTCATCACATGTTATGCAATGCAAGGGAAACCATCCAAAGTAGCCTTTTCATAAACAGGAGGATCTAACCCTGTTCATTGTTTTACAAAATACAAGGGTCTATTTGAAGCAGATTCCTAACTACAAAGCAAAAGAAAAGAAAAGAAAAATACAAAATCAATCCATCCTTACTACCTTCCTCCTTGACTGCGGAGGAGGTGAGTCACTGTCATCACTAGGGCTACTAGACTGCGTGTCGACCTCATTCCCCTCATCCTCAAGGGTCGTGTACATGTCAAAGGACTCCTCAAAAGGCGAGCATTGCCTCACTCTGCCTCTCACTAGGCCTCGTCTCCCTCTCCTCCCAGTTGGAGGAGTCCTGCTGGTGTAACTAGCGCCAACTCAAGCTGAAAATAGCACCGATATCAGTATGGACTCAACAAAATTGTGGGCAAGATTGCAAAAATAGTAAACAAAAGTGAACTATGGGCTGAATGTACCTCAATATCGTGAGTAACCGGAGCAGTCTGCCTCCTTCCCACCATCAAAAGTATTTGGTCAATTGTCCGGAGAAGATCATCAACATACCCCGAGGGCACCTGCAACAGTAAAGAGACTTGAGAATAAGAACAAAGGTAATAATGTACAGTGGAATAAAGTAATAAAGTACAGCAGGATAAAGCAATAAAGCATTGTGGAAAGAAATAAGAAAACACAATGGACAGAAGTATAAAGAAGCGTGTACATACTCGATTCCGGGAGCAATCATCAGCCTACGATCTTTCTCCTCAATATGCTCAAGAGTCATCTACTCGATCACTCTATTCGGTCACATGTACACGACCTTAGTAGGAACCACAAGAAGCTCGGGAATAGGAGCTGCAACAGAAGCATCTCCGACAATGGCGGCAGCAGCCTCGGGAAGTACGCGGGCCACACCCGGGTCAGTAAGAATATAATGAATTCACCGGCCTCGTGGTATCGGCCATCGTCCTCTCCTTGCATCAAGTGATCAATCAAGGGCTAGAAGGAGGAGGATGTGGAACATCAAGATCGGCCTAGCCTTGGGTCTGGCAAATGAATCACTCCCCTGAATAGTATGCCCTACCGAAAAGGCCCTCGAACAGAATATGCATGGTGGAGGCCTCCCATGCGGCAACGTAAGTCACCCTCGTTGCCTGAGGGATGCCTGTCCAAGGGTGCCAGTCAACCTATGAACAGAAGGTATAAGGCAAGAGTCAGGTATCCAAGGTTAAACAACAGTATGGGAACAATAGTATGGAAACAAGGAAAATAGTAAAAGATCAAGGTTAGTATTGTTACCCTATTTGCAGTGACGGTGTCAAAGAAGCCACAGAAGTAAGGGAAGTCTCGGTCCACGAGCCAGCGCTGCTCGAATCGAGAGTTGTATTACCAGGAGTCAGGTACTGACAACTCAATCGGCCTCACTGGACCGGAGTGAGAGAAGTGAAATATGTGTAGGCGCACAGCTACAAGAATAAGAAAAGCAAGTGACAAGCAAAGAAATTAAAATAAACAGGAAATGCAAAGCAAAATCGAAAAGAAATGTGAAGTGTACCTCCTAAACTCTCCAATAACCGCCAAGTAAATCTGCCTTTCGGTAGGAGGCCAAGCTCATATAGCAGTACAAGGTGGCCAGGCCGGTGCCACCCTAGTCATACTCCACCACCCTCGACAGATGCACCAATGCCTCCAAGATGTACAACTCCACGGTGTTTTCACTGTTCACAAACAAGGTAGTACTGAGGAGATACATGAGAAACCCGCGGGTGTACTAAGCGACGTCCTTCAGAGTAGCTGGCTGAAGAGCGAAGAAATGCTCCAAGAACCAATTGTACCTCACCATCTGGGGACTAGCAGTGTCTGGAATCGCGCGAAGGAGGTGAAGCTATGCAGTTCTCCACTACGCCATATCGGGATCAAAAGGGATCAACTTGCCAACCCCGACCAACATGCCAGTAAGCATCGCAAAATCATACAAGGTCAAAGCCATCTCCCCAATCGATGAAAAATGGAACAAGTCTGTGGTGTCCCACCATATCTCCACTAGGGCCCTGTGTAGTAGTGGCTCAACCCTCATCTACACTAGTCCTAAGCAGAAAGGCCCGAAGCCGGCCACGTCGACCAATGTGTGGACCTCCGCAGGGAGCCTCTCGTACTAGTGCCTAGGGCCAGAACTAGATCTGTAACCTCTAATCCTCCTGACTACCACCTATAGTGCAGAAATGTTGTCAGTATTCACAGTACAGTAAAAGGAATTCACATATGTGTAAGCAAAGAGAAGAAATTGCTTACCATGAAGGCATCGGTGAACAAGTGCTCCGTAGGCTCTCATAGAAAAATGTCCTCGTCAATCCCAGGGATAAGACCCTCAAATCACAGAATGCCGCCAAGGGTCAGGGCATGTGTGCATAGCTGGTAGGTGGCCACATGAAAAGGCCTATCAGCAAGGGGGGCAATACGGGCTCAAGATTGGGAGAAAAGACGTCCTCGACCTCTATGTCCCCACCTAGGACGGCCCTAATATTAACAACAAGGTCGAGAATAGGAAGTTCACCACTAGCCATGAGGAAAAATAGAGGAAAAATAGAAAGGTGAAGAAAAGTGAGCGGATGGGTGAGGTTGAGCGATAAATCCCAAAACCCTAGGAGAGAGAAAATAAAGAGAGAAGGAAAAATCAAATAGGGAGAAGGAAAAGTGTGGACAAACACTTGAGAAATCAAGAAAAACCAAGATAACCCAAAAAGTCAACCAAATCACTTTTTAATCGGTTCAAAACATAGAGGAGGAAAAGGGATTCAAGAAAACAATTTGCAAGGGCTGGTGGGTTTTGCGAAAATAGGGAGAACCTAGAGAGAGGGGAGGCTTAGAGAGAGAGGGAGGTTTTTCAGGTGTGGGTATGTGTGAAAGAAGGGTTGGGCTTTACTTAAACCCGTCATGGGCTGCGATTTTACCATACTACCCTTAGCTGCCATTGCAAGCTGGCCGACTCTTTTTGGGCCTGGTCGTGCTCCATCGTACGCCAGCCAGCCCCAAGTGTAACCCGGTTCATGTGTTTTGCTATTTCTCCATTTGGGCAGCCTTGATTTGTTTTTGGGAAAATGAAAATAAAAGCAGAAAAAAAAAGAGTAGAACTGGAAAAAGAAGAGAGAGAGAGGAAAAGAAAACAGAATGAGAGCAAAAAAAAGAAAAAGAGAGAGTTTTATTCTTCTTTTTCCAATTTTATTTTGTTCCGTAATTTGCTTCGTTTATTTTAGTCAGTTGTTTTGTTGTTTATTTCACATTTATAATCTGTGATTTTAATTTCTATTTGTTTCATATTTGTTTCCGAATTTCGCATACCACAGAATCATGGTTCGAATTGCATGTTTTTCTTTCAGGAATTATATATCAAGCCTATTTTCAAAACAAAATTGAAGATTTTTTTTATTAGATTGCTTTTATGATGCATTGTTTGGTTTGTTAAAATTCATGTTCAAAACTTTGTCAAATTCGTATTTACACTTTAAGTCTTGATTTGAGTTATCTCTGTGGACCTCATTCTCCAAGGCCTACCTCGGATGAGATAATTTCACTTTACCAGCTTATGGAATTTGTTTGCTGTTTCATTGATCCAATTTTCTACTCTCACGTGTAACGCGTTTGGATTTGTCCACTTTTCCTCCTTTCACGTGAGACGCGTTAGGATTGTCTACCTCGGTTAAAAATAGCAGGTGCGCCTGTTTGTTCACACCACCTGTCCTCCTTTCGCATGAGACGCGTTAGGATTGTTTAACTTGGTTAAAAATAGCAGGTGCGCCCGTTTGTTCACACCACTTTTCCTCCTTTCGCGTGAGACGTATTAGGATTATTTACCTCGGTTAAAAACTGCAGGTGCGCCTGTTTGTTCACACTACCTTTTCTCCTTTCGCGTGAGATGTGTTAGGATTTTTTACCTCAGTTAAAAAATAACAGGTGCGCCTATTTGTTCACACCACCTTTCCTCCTTTCGCATAAGACACGTTAGGACTGTTTGCCTCAGTTAAAAACAACAGGTGCGCCTGTTTGTTCACACCACCTTTCTTCCTTTCACATGAGACGCGTTAGGATCTCAAGTCCCTCGGTTGAAAACCTCGGGTGTGCCCAATGATTATATCGCCCTTTACCTTCCCTGTGTAAGACATAGTTAAAGCTGGCATCTGTCCAGCATAGGGCATGTTCTGGTTTGCACTCTCTGCATCATTTTCACGTGAGGTGTGTTTGTTTACTCACCTCTTTCTGTGTGAGACATGGCTTGAGTTGTTTTTTTTTCGTTCAGACGTTGCATTTCTGTTATTGCTTATGGCATTGTTTCATTGCTTGTTATATTCATTTGAATGTTTCATTGCATTGTTTCATTGCATGATCATAAGTTATTTGTTTTTTGCATATCATTTTGCACTTTGCCCTCGAGTTCAGTCATTGCATTTATGTCTTGATTTCTTGCCCAAGTCTTACGGCCTCGTCAAATGGGTCATCTTCGGGGACATTTACTCACATCATTTTATGACTTCGAGTTCTGTCAAAGATGGGCAATTGTAGACACCCCATTTTTGACCGCCTGCAAGACCTAGATGCTTTGGTTTGTGCGCTCGATGATGAAAGTTGTGGTGTGTGTGGTTCGAAGTCTCAACGAAGGATCTATGTTTAGGTTTCAAAACACAATCCCAAACCTTCTATATTTACACTGCTTGATGATGAAAGTTGTGGTGTGTGTGGTTCGAAGTCTCAACGAAGGATTTACGTTCAGGTTCCAAAACACAATCCTAAACCTTCTATATTTACACTGCTTATACACCAGAAATTCATTTTTGAACCCTGTGCTGCCCTACACAGAACCTAGAATAGAGGAATAGGGGAGACCATTAGGAGCCGTCCATGCCCCATTCAAAGTCGGCCATGGCCATTGAGAGCCGGCCGGCCCTCTTTGGTGAGAAACACTGTTCTAGGCGGGAATCAACTAGCTGTTGTTTTTTGAAGATATTTGTGACTTATTTTGCTCAAATTCTATAAATACGAACTGAAGCCATTTTATTGAGGGTTAGAAAATTTTCATAAGAGCAAAATCACCCTTAAGAGCTCCTTCTTTCTATACAAGCTATCTTTGAGATATCACCCTTCAAGCTTGAGAGGGCCTTTGGATTGAGTTTGGTTTATAATAAAAGTTTGTTCTCTTGAAGAGGTACAAACTTGCCACCTTTCTCATTGCTTTCATTTCAGTATTGTTCTATCTCTTTCTAGTGTTTTTGTGTTGTTTTGAGTCTATTTCAAGTGTTGGAACTTGGGGTTGAATAGCTACCAAAGGTAGAGAGGGCTAACCCCCTTTCTTACACCTTACTTCATAGCTCATCTCCTTGGATCTACCACTATTTTTCTTGACTTTCAAACTGATTTTCAGAGGTCAAAAGAGCTAAAAAACATGGTTTAAAACTCTCAAAAATGGAGGGGTTGGCCACCTTTCCTTGTTCTTGTTTACTAGCCTTGTGATTTCTTATTTTTTTCCTACATTTTTTTGCTCTTTAACATAAATTTTGGTCATTGGTTTTTATATATCAAGGGCTGTTTAGACTTGTTTTAGTTCACTTAATTGGTTTATGCTTTGAATACTTTTCCTATCATGTTGTAAGTCATCATGGCTTTGCTTGTTTAGGTCTTAGATATCAACCCATTTGAGTTGATAGCTTTTCTTTGCTTGGTTTTCATATTAAGAGTCTCATATCAATCTTGCATGATCATGTCTACAACCTCCCTCTTTTCTTCTTTCTTTTTGTTTGAGAGTTATATCAAAGGATTGATGGTCACTTAAGGCATGGGAAAGAGACCTATGCTCAATGGCTTAACCTCTTCGGAGGTTCATCATCAAGGCGTAGTCTCTCTTTCATGCCTCAGATCACTTCACGTTTGACATTTCCTCTCATTTAATGGACTTAAACATCACTTTGGACAAATTGATTACAGAATGGAAAGGACTAATAAAATCGGCTTAAAATGAACTAAACCGACACAAAGAAAATGTTTAGAGTTTGTTGGATTTGGCCGGACGTTATGTCAAGTCCATTGCTCCGAGAATTGTCACCTATCAATCCATGATACGTTGATAAGACTTAGAGCATGTCTACTTACCTCTTTGAGCCTTTATGATAACAGGGAGGGGTGGTCATTGTTCATTATATTTATCAATTTTGTCTAAACGTGGTCGGGATCATCAAGCCATCAACTTGTGCTAATTGATTGTTTCGAACGCGAATGTGTTCTTCTCTTGGGTTTCATATGACAGAGAAGAGCAAGAGGGACAAACAAGGCCTGGAAAGGCTCTGTCTGCACTAACCTCACCTAAGAGCACAAAATAGGTTTTGGCATGAAAATTAGGGTCAGCGGGCCTTATTGGGATCTCGCCGAGCCTCATTGGGGTCCGGCCAGCCTCCAATGTGTGGTAAGCAGTCACCTTTTGCAGAAACAGAGGGCATTGGCTGAAGGTGAGGCAAAGCAGTCTGGGCAGACAGAGCAGCTTCTGAGCACTGTGCATACGATCATTCTCATGGTTGCTTGGATCAATATTCTTATTCGCATCCTTGTAATTATCATTGTTGTATTATTATTCTTATTGTAATTATGGTTGTTTTAAATATTATGGTTGCAATTTCATTTGTATATTATTGTTGTAGTTAGTATTGCTACAATACCCTTATAGATAGATAGCTAATTAAATTAGAATTCATTCGAATAGATAATAAGTAGTTAGTTTAGCTCAATTCATTCATTTGATGTTGTAATAGTTAGCTATTAATTCGGACATTTAGGCATTCGAACCCTCTTACATGAGGGCAAAATATGCAATGATGGTGTATGTCTTCCAACCCCATTTCTTTCTCCCTTTTATTTATCTGCTTACAATGGCAGCATAGAACATCATGTTTCCTTAGCATTTCCCATGTTTGCATACACTCGTCTCGCACGCATTTAAAGTTCGGCTCATCATACTAACCGATGTCGCATTTAACTTTCTTAAACAAATACGTGATTTATCACATGTCTTGAATGGAATCATATACCATGCTAGTAGCCAAGCCTATTTTCTTGCATGATTGTATGTGTCACATTAGCCATTTTTGCATAAGTTAGGAGCATGCATGTTTTCTAATTATTTTACTTTGTTTAGCTTGTTTTGGAGTACTAGGTGAGCAGTAATTGCTATAGCATATTGCATGCATGTGATTGTCGCCATATCAAGCATACTCCATGAGGCTAAATGCTTAAGTGATATATCTATTTGAATGCCGATGGATGAAGGCTAATTGCTTGAATTTGAGTAAATTGATTAATGTACATACGAGCCCACTTTTTCAAGTGATGCGTATTCAAAACACTTTTCAAACAAACATGAAATCAAATGTTTCAACTTTTGCAAATTAGCCTATACTTGTGTGTAACACATAGTAATGTTAATTTAAAAATCAGAACAAGAGCATATAATATAAATAAAAAACACATCGCGATTAGTAGAGGCTGATCATTGATCAGGTGAGTGGGGTGCTCCACTCATGACCTTCCCCTCTCATACCTAAGTTCCTGAGCCGAGATACTTTGGTGATGATGTACTAATGGCCTTTGGCATGAGTCTCAAGTTTCCTAAATTTTCCAAAAACATTTAGGTGGCTACTTTGTAACCTGACAAAGTGGTCCATTTTTAGCATTTTGATTAAAAATCAATTTTCTAAAAGATTTGCCGGATTTGGACTCATTTGTGTTTATCTATTTCACATTGCACTTGTGAAATCAGATTCAGAACCACGGGAGTCCGAATTATAGGGCTAGTCGTATCCAAAAAGAGCACGAAAAGTAAGCTACAGTTTCCAATTTGAAACTCTCTGGGGTTCACCTTCTTGTTGTATACTCTGGCAAGTCTTTGCTAGTATGCCCCCAGTCGAATTGCAGCTCTCTCCCTCCTTTCTTTGATCAAGTCCAAATCCAGGCTAGGAATGCCTCGTTTGTTCCATTTTCTACTCCCTGGGTTCTAACTTCAGTAATGCCGATCTTAATTGGTATAACGGCTTTTGTCATACGCCATGGCAAAGGGTGATTCTCCAGTAGATCTCCTCTGTGTAGTGCGATATGCCCATAGAACATTAGGGAACTCCTCCACCCATTTACCTTAGCAGCTTCTAGTTGCTTCTTTATTCCATCTAAGATAGTTTTGTTAGAGGCCTCGGCTTGGCCATTGCTTTGAGGAAAGCTAGGAGTTGAGTTGTAGTTCTTGATCTTGTACTTCATACAAAAGTTCTTGATCAACTTGCTGTCAAACTGAGTACCATTGTCTGCCACTATGGCTCTTGGGATCCTGAATCTGGTAATGATGCTCTTCCAGATGAAATTCCTCATGTCCATATCTTGAATTTTGGCCAAAGGTTCAGCCTCTAGCCACTTCTTAAATAGTATGTGGCTATCAATAAGTACTTTCTCTGTCTAGTTGCCTTGGGCAATTGCCCAATCAAATCCATGCCCCACTGGGCAAATGGCCAAGGACTAGATATTGGGTTCAAGTCTCTGGCTGGCTAATGTATTAGAGAAGTAACCTTTAACACTTCTCACACTTCTTGGCATAGGTTCTGCATCTTTCTTTATGTTGGGCTACTAGTATCCTTGTGATATGGCTTTGTGGGCAAGAGATCTGCCCGTGCATAGCTTCCACAAACTCCTTCGTAGATCTCATACAAGAATTCTTCTACCTGGGAAGGTACACACATTGTAATAAAGGTCCAGTGAAGGACCTTCTATATAGGTGGCCTTCTGCCGACAAGTAGAATCTTGCTGACTTTAGCCTTATCTTGTGTGCCTTCTTTTTGTCTTCTGGCAGCTAGCCATCTCTAATAAACTTGACCAAGGCATCCATCCAGCTCAGACCAAACTCTATGCACATTGCCTCATATTCGGTTATTAGAGGCTCTATGCTTGGGCCTAGTAGGTAGTCCACCATAATTGTTCTTGGCGTGTCTGACTTTATGGCACTGGAAAGGTTGGCCAACGCATCCATGTGGCTGTTGTCTTCTTGGTAGACCTGTTGTAGCTGACAACTCTGAAATTGGGCTAATAATTTGATGACCTCTTTCACATAGGCCACTATCTTCTCATCTGAGGTTGCGTACTTCCCGGTCGTTTGGTTCACGATGAGTTGGGAATCACTGTAGACTAATACTTCATCAGTTTCGACTGTGTCTGCTAGTTTTAGTCCGGCAATCAGTGCCTCATACTCTGCTTCATTATTTGAGGCCTTTAACCCGAATCAGATTGATTGTTCTACCATTTGGCCATCTAGTAAAACTAGCACTACTCCTGTCTGCGCTCCTTATCGGTTTGAGCTGGCATTGACGAAAAGGTAAAAGGATTAGCCGACGTAAATATCATGAGGTTTCGGCTTCTTTTGCTTTTACTTCTGACATGTTGGTTTAGGGTTCTCTGCTGCTAGTTATATTTCCTCTAGTTCTTCTGTGTACCCTAGGCTGAGGTTCGCAGGTCTTGGCTCTGGGCTTGCGCTCGGTGTAAACTCAGCAACAAAGTCGGCCAAAACCTGACCTTTGATTGTTGTCCTTGGTTTGTATTCTGTGTCATATTGACCTAGAACTACAGCCCATTGTGATATTCTTCCCCGACAAGTCTTCATGTTACAATAGAGACTTTAGTGGATATTCCTCAAGCACCACGATCTTATGGGCTTAAAAGTAGTTGTTTAGCTTTTTCGAAGCCATTACCAGAGCAAATGTCAATTTTTTCAAGGATAGATACCTTGTTTCCGCGCTTGCCAAGGTTTTTGCTTACATAGTGTATGCCCTTTGTTCTCCTTCTTTTTCTTGGATGACCACGGTGCTGACTACGTGGTCCAAGATTGCCAAATATAGAAATAGTTCCTTTCTTGGAATTGGATTTGATAGCACAAATTGGGTTATTAAAAACCTCTTCAAGTCGGTCAGGGCGACTTCGCATGCATCTGTGGATAGAAAATCTATGCCCTTCTTCAGAAGCTGGAAGAATGGCCTGCACTTTTTCAAACTCTAGCTGATGAATCTGTTCAGCACGGCTGTCTTACCAGTCAAAACATGGATCTCTTTTGTTGTTTTCGAGCTCTTCAAATCAAGGATGTCCTTAATCTGATCAGGGCTTGCTTTGATTCCTCTCTTCGTCACCAAATATCGTAGGAACTTACCAGATCCTACTCCAAAAGTGCACTTAGAGGCATTTAGGCGAAGCCGATATGCCTTCAAGATGTCAAAAACTTCCTTCAAATCAACTAGATGATCTGAAGGTTCCTTACTCTTCACGTCCATGTCGTCGATGTAGACTTCCACGGTCTTTCCAATCAAATGCTTGGTCACCAACCTCTGGTATGTTGCTCCTACATTCTTTAGTCCAAAGGGCATCACTCTATAATAGTAAAGTCCTTTCAGGGTGATAAATGTCATCTTCTCCTTATTCGGTGCATACATGGCTATCTGGTGATAAACCCTTCATGCTTCAAAAAAATGCATGCTTCCATGCCCAGAGCATCCATAAGTTGGTCAATCTTTGGTAGGGAAAAACAGTCCTTTGGGCAAGCCTTATTTAGGCTAGTGAAGTCCACGCAAACTCTCCACTTGTTATTATTCTTCTTGACTACCATCGTGTTGGATAGCCTGGTTGGGTAGTTCACTTCTTGGATTGCCTGTGCCTCTAACAATTTCTGTACTTCCTCTTCAACTGCCTCTACATGGATCAAGGTTGGTCGCCTAGCTCTTTGGATCACGGGTTCGGCCGATCTATCCACGTTGAGCTTGTGGCAGATGACCTCAGGGCTGATCCCCAGCATCTCGTACGGTATCTAGGCGAACACCTCTATATTTTCTCTTAAGAATGCTTCCAATTTTCTTTCTTCTTCCTTGGCTAAGCGCGAGATGAAAAGAATGAATTGTTCTTCGTCCCCTTCCTGTACCAGAACCTTCTTCAAAGGCTCCTAGCTCTTGTCAGCGGATTCTTTGCCGACATCATTCAAGACCTCTTAGTCTTCATCTTCTATTTCTGCCATCTCCGCTTCTCTAACACTGCAGGTGTACTTCATTGCTTCCATTGAGCAATTTTTAGCCTGCACATGGTCTCCTCTCACCTCTTCAATCCTAAACTTAGTTGGGAATCGTAGCAGCTAGTGCAAAGTTGAGGAAACAACCCTCATAGAGTGCAACCAAGGCCTTCCCAAGATGATGTTGTATGTGAAAGGGGTGTTTATCACAGTAAACTTTATGGTTACCGTCTTCATTCCTGCCTGAATCTCTAGGTTCATGTTTCCTAGTGGCCACGTCAGGGTCTCATTAAATCTGACCATGGGGCTGTCGGACTGCTCCAAGTCATCCTTGTGAAAGTCATGCTCCTTGTAACATCTGACATACATGATGTCACAGGAGCTGCCTTGATCGATTAGTATACTCCTTACCTAACAGTCTCTAATCTTCAGTGTCACTACTAGCGTATCGTTGTGAGGATGTTGCATCATATCTAGGTCTTCATTTGTGAATGAGATCATCGGCCCCCGATGTCCTTCAATCCAGGGCTTCTTCTGTTGGACTTGGAAGACATGCTACAGATGTCTTACCCTATGTGTCTCTCCTCAGATCTTGTTCGTATTAACCTTCAAATGGATCACGTTTATAACCCATGGTCCATCTGCCTATGGCGCCAGGGGTAGTGGTGATCTTACCGGTGCTTGGGCCAACTTCGCTTATTCCTCTCTTGTTTTTTCCTTATCTATCAAGTCTCTCAAGTGTCCATACTTGACCAGGTCCTCCAGGTATTGCTTTAGAGCCTAACACCTTTGGGTTATGTGCCCATTTTCGTCATGGTAGGCACAATTCTTCCTGGGGTTCCTGTCTATGTACCCTAAAGTAACGTTGATTCCTGATCCTCTCTAGGATCTTGTAGATTGGGATCTTGAAAACTATGCTCAAAGCCTGCATAGCCCTCAATCCTGGTTCTGTCCTGTAAGTGCTGGTATTTCCTTGGCTGCGCTTTGGTGACTCATTTCTCTTCTCTTGCTTCACTACACTCACCTTCTTTCCTTTCTTGTCTTCCTCCGCCCTTGCATACTTCTCAATCCTTGCCATAAGGTCCTCCGTACTCTTCGGGAGGGTTTTTGCAAGGGATTGCCGAAGTGGGTAATCATTCTCCAAGCCATTCTTGAAAGACACAACTGCGAGTTCCTGGTTACAAGTCGGTATCTGGTTGCAAACCTCGTAGTATCTCTTAGCGTAAGCCTTAAGGCTTTCACCATCATTAATCTTCAGGGCCAATAGGATCTTAACCTTTAGTGGCTGCAATCTGTTCATAACAAACCTGGTTATAAAATTCTCGGCTAGGCCTTCCCAATTCTTAATGCACCCATTCGGCAGTTTGAGGAACCAATTTGATGCTATTTTCCTAAATGTCACCGGGAACACCTTGCATAGAAATTGCTCATTTCCACTTCGTAGAGACATTGCATTCAAATATAAACCAACATGAATGTTTGGGTCTGACTTACCATCATAGATCGGCATACTAAATCTCTTCGGTGCCTCGAACGTATCCAACTCTACCAAAAAAGGTGTTCTCGGCTGAGCGATGGACGTGACCTCGATGCCTTGCCCCTTCCTCTACAAGTAATCTCACAAGTCCTTATTCGTTAGCCCAGGAACTCGGCTATCGATTGATTTTAGTCTCCTTGGTGCACTATTTCCAGTGTTGAGATGTGTCCGTTTGGACTTCTCCATGTCTATTATGTCGTCAAAGCAAAGGCCCTGCCCATTGATCTGCCGAGATCACCTAATCTGGGTTCCTCTCATCCTCGGGGTTCTCTATGACTCCTCTCATCATGATTCTGTCCGCCCAGCATTTTGTGATCACCAGCGTGAGTTCCCAAGCCTCTTCTCATGTTGTGGGGAAGTTGGCACCACTATATGTCCCTCCTTTTGAGTGTCGACGTTTCCTGCCGGGATCGGTGTTACCGGTAAGGGCAACGCAAGGTGCATCACTTTGTTCTGCATCATAAAGTTCACCATGGTTTGCAAGTCCATCAGTTTGTTTGCCAAGTCCTTTACCTCATCGTCACTCCTCAGGCACCTTTCTTTCCATACTTGGAAGTTGCTCTCGTTGTAATATTTTTCTCGATTACCTCTTCTCGGGCTATTACGGGCCCTGGCAGCATTGTTTACTTCATGATTTACTTCTTGCACTTCTTCGTCATTGTTTCCTCCTTCAATATTTAGATCCACGTACTCCTCTTCCTCATTGTGTATGTCGCCATCAACTGTCACCTCTTGTCAAGCGTTGGCCATCTATTCTTACTAAGTTCCCAAAGACGGCACCAAATTGTGGGTGTTGATTTTTGACCTCATAACCAAACAGATCTCTCTATCAAGATCTAGGGAACTTAGCTGGAGAGCACACCACAGAATAGATTAAACCAACACCTGCGCACAAGAAAACAAGAAATACCGCGGTGGCTCGTCTACTCGGGGGCACTCCAATAATCAAGTCAGTCACTTATCTCACAAAGATATCAACTCAAATAACAGTGCACAAGTAAAAGTATACCTTAGACCCACAGAGATGCCTCACTTTTATAGTTAGCAGTGCCCTCGTCCCCTACAAGTCTCACTTCATATCACTCAAGCACATTACTTATCTCGGACTCTTAATTAAATATGGATGAACTCCTCAAGAGTCTCATCCCTATCCGAACTAAGCACCTCACTTATCTAGGACTTGTCCTCTATCCAAGTATCTTGAATTTTGGTATTACCGCATCATATCTCGGCAATACCAAAGCACCTTAGCAATCTGGTTCGTCCACGTGGCATGACCCTAAAATTATGTCTCCACAATTCTTTAATTTGTACCAATTAAATTATGACATACAGTTTTTTATAATAACTTAGAACACACAATTAATGACATCAGAATAAAACCTTATCTTACGTGTAATTTCGATAAAAATGAATAAAATTTAATTGATTATAAGTTTTACTACATATTTTAAATAAATTTTATGTTATTATTTTAATTTAGAAGCTAATTTTTATTATTTATTTATATCCATGTATGGCACGGATAATATGCTAGTTCTCTTGTATATATACTTTGCCATTTTTGTGAGGAAAAAAAGATGATGAGAAAATACAATATGCAAGAGAGATATAGAAAATTGGATTCGAAAGAGGTTTTGGTTTGTGAGAGTTTTCTTTATGTATGTATAAGATATTACTGTATATTGATATTTTGTGAAATTTTGGTTCGTGACTTGGTTCAAGCTTCTTCATGGTTGTAAATACTAGATGAGGGATGCTATAAGTAACTTGGGTTTAATTTTGGAACTGCTTCACTCCGGTTGTACCTTCACGAGGAGAGGAAAGCAATTTTAAGAAAGTGACAACGCAACTCCCAAAGTTTCACAGCTATGTTTTCCTACTCCCAGTTTTTGGTTATATATATATATATATATATATATATATATATATATATATATATATTATTTTTTATTGTCAATATTATTATAATATTGATACTAAAATATTATGTTAATTATATTGCTACAGTAACACAATGGTGGCATGATGGTGGTGGTTGTAGTTGTGGTGAATTTATAATAGTGTAAATCGATATTTATGTTTAGTATTTATAAATTCAGTTAAAATTAAGTAAATCTCGTATCACTACAAGAAAAAGCATTTTTGCCGACCACTTTTAGCTACCAAAACTAATTTAGTCGCCAAAAGTCACGGAATTGGCTACCAAAAATAATATTAGTCGGCAAAAGTCAACTTTTTAGCTACTAATTTTTTTTAGTAGGGGAATGTTGATTATTGGCTACTAAAAAAAATTTAGTAGCTAAAGATATTACAATTGGCGACTAAAACAATTTTTAGTAGCTAAACATATGACAATTGGCGACTAAATAAAAATTTAGTAGCCGTAGAGGTACCTTTCGGCTACTAAATTGTTTGGTAGCCGAATGAAAATAAAAAAAATTAATTTTTAATCTTTCCCGACCAAACTTTTGGTCGCCAAATGTCAAGTTTCGGCGACAAAATTTATTTTAGTCGCTGTATACGTACTTTCGGCTACTAAATTGTTTGGTAGCCGAATGAAAATAAAAAAATTAAATTTTAATCTTTGCCGACCAAAATTTTGGTCGCCAAATGTTAAGTTTCGGCGACAAAATGAGTTTTAGTCGCCAAAGACCTACTTTTGGCTACTAAATATTTTGGTAGCCGAATGAAAATAAAAAAATTAATTTTTAATCTTTCCCGACCAAACTTTTGGTCGCCAAATGTCAAGTTTCGGCGACAAAATTCCTTTTAGTCGCCAAAGGCCTACTTTTGGCTACCAAATTTTTTGGTAGCCGAATGAAAATAAAAAAATTATTTTTTAATCTTTGCCGACCAAAATTTTGGTCGCCAAATGTTAAGTTTCGGCGACAAAATAAGTTTTAGTCGCCAATGACCTACTTTTGGCTACTACATTTTTTGGTAGCCGAATGAAAATAAAAAAATTAACAAAATAGTTATTTTATTTTATTAATAACAATACCATTAGTCTCCACTTGAAAATTTGACTAAAAAAAATAGTTATTTTATTTTGTTTTTATTTTTATTTTATTTTATTTTATTTTATATTATTTTATTTTATTTTATTTTTATTTTTAGGTTGTACACCCACCATCCAAAATTATTAATATCTTATTTTATTTTTTATTATCTAAAAATATTAATTTTTTAAAAAAATTAATTATTAAAATAATATGAATTTCTTATTTTGTCCTTTTTTTAAATCCATTAATAATACAAACAGAACAATTATGACAATTGATATTTCTAAAAAAATATACTATCAAAAGGTAATTTTAAAAAATTAATATTTTTAAAATGTAATAATTGTATTATAAAAAGAAATTAAATTCTGAAAATAGACTATTATTTTTAATAATTGTAATAATTGGGCCCTCACGCGAAAGGTATGCTAAAATGGGCAACTTGTTATTGGCTGTTTGTCGATAGTTTTACATTGCAAAAATTTAAAGGCATAGTTACAGGTCAGTCTGATGAATTTAATTTTTAATAATAAATTTATTATTTTTAAAAAGTACAATTAAACTATTTATACTTTTTACATCATCATATTTCAATAACACTAATAAATTAAGAATAAATCAAAATTCACAAATAAAAGACAAAATATCCCAATTATTTATCATTTTAATAAATTTTTCAATATTATTACCAGTACTAATGAAATAATCATTTTACAGACACAAAACATATATTTAAAAAGTTTTAAAAAAATTTCATTATCAAAACGAGGGCTAAGTGTATAAAAAAAATTCACAAACTGAGTCATAAAACTCCAATAAAGTAAAAAGTATAAACAATAAATAAAATTAAAAAATATTAATTTAACAAGCCTGATCTATTTTTCACATCTCTAAAAAAATTAGCAGCAAATATTTTCACAAAATTTTTATCTTAATTTGAAATTCCCTCTCAAATTGGGATTCCCCCCAAAATTTTGCCTAACCCTTCTCCGTTTCTCATCTCACTCTCACACACAACTCCTTCTCATTCTTCACTACAAGAAAAAGTGGGTATATGAGACGAAACTATTTGCGACGGCACACTTGCTCGCTCATCACTTTGTCTCTTTGTCGCTCATCACTCTGTCTCTTTCTCTGTCTCTCTATCTCTTTTCTCTATTCGTCTCTCACTCATATCTCTCTCTCACCACCCATCTTCTCTACCACATTTACCACTACTGCAAATGCCATTCAACTACCACCACTCTTCTCTTTCTCTCTTTTACTCATCACTCTTCTTTCTCTGTCTGTTTGTCTATCTGTCTATGTGTCTTTCGTTCATCTTTATTCTCTCTATCTCTCTCATTTGTCTTCTTTCTATGTCTCTCTTGCTCATCTCTCTTCTCTCTATCTCGCTCATCTCTTTTCTCTCTCTGTCTCTCTCGTTCATCTCTCTTTTCTCTCTCTCTGTCTCTCTCACTCATCTCTCTTCTCTCTATCTCTCTATTTTTCTATTCTCTCTCTCGTTCATCTCTTTTCGCTCTCTTTCTATATATCTCTCTCATCTCTTGTTTCTCTCTATTTTTCTATATGTCTCTCTCTATCTCTTTCTCTCTCTGTCTCTCTGTCTCTCTCTCTCTATATATATCTCTTTCTCTCTTTATCTCTCTCTCACTTATCACTCTTCTCTCTTTCTTTCTCTCTCTGTGTCTGTTTGTTTCTCTCACTCTTCTCTCTCTCTCTCTCACTTATCACTCTTCTCTCTTTCTTTCTCTCTCTGTGTCTATTTTTTATTTTTCATTGACTACAGAAAATTAATTTTTATGTTAGTGGAAAATATTTTTCATTAAAATATATATTACCCCTATTTCTACAAAATAAAAAATAATAATATTTTTTTTCACTAAAATAAAAATGAAACAAATAAATTTTCAATCTTAATAACTAAAAAAAAATTAAAAAAAAAATTCATTAACCACAAAAAAATATATATTTTAACAAAAAATAAATTTATTTAATTATTTTTTTATTTTTATTTTAATTTTTCAGTCCCGCCCTTTTATTTTTTTCCATTCCCGCTCCCCCCTTTATTTTTTTCCCATTCCCCCCCTCCCCCCTCCCAAAAAAAAAAACCCTAATCTCACCCAGTCTGTCTCTCGCTCTCTCTCTAGTCTGAGCTCGTGAAACCCTCTCACCGATCTCTTCCTCGCCCTCTCACATGCACCCGAGCAATGTTGGAAACCCTCTCTCTCTGTTCGAATCGTACCACCGGAAGCCCTCTCTCTTCGTTCGAATCGCACCACCGAAAGCCCTCTTCTCCGTTCGTTTTGCTTCACTGATGTGGCACCACCGAAAGCACTCTTCTCCATCCATTTCGCAGTAGGTATCTTATTTTCTATATATATATATATATATATATATATGTACACTCTTTGTGAATAAAGATTTGTATACGATTTCCCTCAATTTTTTTGTGATTTCCAATTGGATAAATTGTTGAATACGATTTGTTCCTACTCTGTTTTGAGGTTGTGGTATGCTGGTATGCTCTGATTTGAGGTTGTGGTTTGATTGATTAGCTGTTGTGAGGCTTGGTGGTTATCTCTGTTGTTGTTGGTGTTACTTGGTTTTATGTAGAAAATGGGAATGCAACTGGTTGGTCTCCAAGTTTGGCAAAGGATTTACAAATACTTGATCAGTTACAACAATCAGAATGTATCTGCATCAGTCATAAATAAGTTCAGCTTGAGATTTTACGTAATGCAGAAAACATTCCCAAACAAATGGAGCATTATTGGAGGGGCAAAAAAGGAGAAGAAGAAAGGTCAGCCTTGACAATTATCAGTACTATATTACTTTTTAATGATTCAATCACAACAAGAATCAGCAGATTTTGCTTTCATTCTTACGTGAGGAGCATTTAAAATTCCTTAGGTGCTTCTTATGTGAAGAAAATTATTAGAATCAGACCAAATTACTAGTTAAAGCAACATTAGAATATAAGCTACTCTACCTTTTTGATAATTACTGGAGAATTACCTATTGGTTCAATTTTAGAAACCAGTCCCTTTTCTTTGGGTTAATATTTCCTTATAATTTTTTCATTCTCAGCCACAGATGCACCTTACAGCAAGTGGCAGTGCCAGATCATGTATTATTGGTATAAGAAGGTTAAAGCCATGCCAGGTTCTGATATGGGAGGATTCACTAGGGTTTTGCATTCAGGAAATCCAGACAATTTGATGGAGGAGATTCCAACTTTTGTGGTTGACCCTTTTCCAGACGGGCTGGACTGGGTAAGAGTCTTTTTTTTGTCAGTACTTAGGACTTGCTATTCTATATTCTGTAGTTTTTTTAGTAACTGTTATTACTTTTTTTAGATGTGGTTTGAATTTTATAAGTTCAAAATGAAATGAGCCTGATTTTAAATGCTTCCAGTGAGTTTTTGTTTATATGGAGATGATGTTATTGCTTTTTAGTGGTCTTATATGGTGTTTTTGGTTAACGGAAATACTAGGTTGTGGTACCTAGAATCTCAAACTAATTTAGATTGGGCCTTTTCCTGTGTTCTCTTTTTCTCATCCACAACCTCATAACTAAAAATATTTCTTTGGGATATAGTTTTTATTGAAACTCAAAAGCACTTTTAATAACTCTGTAATTTAAAGATTTTAAGGGATATACCAATTGAATTCTAGATTGAAATTTGAGAGATCTCACACTTCTTGAAATGATTAGCTATAAAAGATCTCTACTTCTTTCACTCAAATGGGTGTCCAACCAAACTGAATAGGACATACAATTTTATAAATTTTGTCCATCCAGCAAACAATATTTGATTTGCAGATCCATAATGGGGGGTAAGGTTGTATATCCAGACCCTACTTTAGTGGGAGTTTTGTACACTAGGTTCATCCATAATGTGAGATCATCCAACATCACATTTGAATTACTTTATATATATATATATATTTACAAATAGCATTATGAATGTTTTTAAGCCCAGATCTGTGCTTAATCTTTTCATGTGTGTGTTATTCTTGGGTATTATAGAATAATTTCATATTATCTGATTTTCAATTTTTCTTGTTGCTGGTGTTATGTTAACTATGTTCAGTATTTCACCATGACTCAAACCAAATAATGCTAAGTTATAAATTTGAATGCACTTTTAATTTCATGTGCACTTTTTATTACATATATTAACATTAACAACCCAATGAGTAATGGTTACCAGTTTTCAATAATATTTGTGCTCGACAGTAAATATGTAATAAAAAATTGAAAAAATATATGAACCTAGTTACAACAAATGTTGGCCAACAACAATTCCCCCAAAAATCATTCTAAGAGTAAATATTCTACAAGAAAATTATTTTTACAGATTGTCTTTTTTTTTCGTAGGAGTTTGATTTGTAGTTTTTTTGGATAATTCCCAGATTCTGTTACCACACCCGCCTCTCCATTGCCGGAAACTGCCGTACGTACCTTGTCGAGGTTGAGAAGTCGCCCAAGCCCGTCGCTTCTTGCACCATGCCCACTCTTCCAGGTTTTCATTTATTTTTTTACGGATTAGTAATGCCATTTGCTTCATTCATCTGGGTTTTAGTATTTTGTTGGGTTCATTATCTATGGTCTATTATTATTTAGAAAATTTAGATCATAAACTCTGAATTTGGATCATTGGTTTAGGTGATTGTTTGTTTGATATGTGGATTGTTAAATTTTTTGCCCACCAAGTGTTTGATTCTATGCTCAAGTGACAAATTTATCAGAAACTATTGGAACATGGAGTGTTTGAATCTGTTTCAATCTGCTTTCACAATTGAACATGGTCACCAATATATGTACACCATTGTAACTCTGTTACAGAGTATTGTGATTTTATTGAGAGATAGACATTAATAGCAAATCAAACCACTGCATAATTAGCCAAGGCCCATGGAACATGGTCATCAAAAATTTGGATATAATCTCACCATTGTGTTTGTTTGTATGCATTTATTGATGAGATATATTGTGGTTAAATTCTCATTCGTTGATGAATCCCCATATATTTTATTCATATTTAGTTAGAACTAGGTGGATTGAAGACAATTTTATGCTCTAACTCACTCAGATTCTTGTACTTATTTGAATGTGTTGGTTAGTTTAATCATATGAAAATAAGTCAATTTTGGGCATTCTGCATATTGAAGACCCATTTCTACTACTTGGTCTAAACTTGAGCACATCGAATTCAACAAGCTGCTGTGAGAGCTCGACTGAGTCCATTTCAGACAATTTTAATAATTTAAATTATTTATTATGCAAGGCTCATTGACTACTATTAAAAAAAATTACGTTAATCGAATATTTGTAGTAATATGGTCAAATGATATATATTTTTTAGTTATGCGTTAATGATTTTGACTGCTAAGTTATGCTTGAGAAAATACCAAATTTTGTTGCATCTTAGATTAATGATTGATAGTTGTGGATTTACTTATAGATCACTTAATGATTTTTAGCCTCCTACTATATTTGATTTTTAGCTTCCTACTATATTTGAAGGTGCGATTATTACAATGTTTTATAAGACGTAGGCAATGGGTGTATTGGAAAATGTTCTTGCATCTTTCCATTCCATTTCTTGATTTTCTGATTGCATTACTACATTTGCTTTATTTTGCAGTTGGTGTCTTCAGAAAGAAAGGTACCAAACTATATGAAGCAAGCTTGAAGGATGAGAAGCGTTTACATCAATGGCTTCATTGTTAAATTAAGCAAGTGTTTTAGTAAATAAATTTAATTTTCCCATCATGTTTACACTTTCAAAATATTCTGTAAATGACATTTGATGTAGAATTTTCCCATCATGTGTTTGTATGGAATTATTATTTTGGGTTGGATAATTCAGATTTGTATAGAATTTGATGTTAAAAGATCAAATTTTTGTATTGTTGAAACGAAATAGAAATAGATATATGTATTATTTTGTTTAAATACAGGGTGCAGGTTGTACGAAATAAATACAGGTTGTGAAGAAATTAATTATAATAAAAAAAAAAACTAAATAAAGTTTTTGGCAATTAAATGTTTAGTAGCGAAAAAAAGAAGAAGTGAATTTGTTAGTGACTAACCAATTGGTAGCCAAAAAGGAAATTAATATTTTTAGTGACTAAATATTTGGTAGCCATAAAGAATCCAAAGATTTTTGGTGACTAAAAATTTAGTAGATAAAAATAAATGAAGACTTTCGGCTACTAAATGGTTAGTAGCCAAAAGTTTAATAAAATTAACAATTCAATATTTTTGGCGACTAAATTCTTTAGTCCCTAAATGTAGTAATGTTGTGACTAAAACTTATTCCCGACAAAAATTTTTAGTCGCTGAAAATTTAATTTATTTTATTTGAACACTTTTGGCGACTAAATATTTGGTCGCCAAAACATACCCTTTCCCGACTACTCAGAGTTTTGTAGCCGAATGTTCACTTTTGGCGACTAATATTTTAGTCGCCAAAAGATAACCTTTGCCGACTAACCAGAGTTTAGTAGCCAAAACATTCACTTTCAGCGACCAAAAATAGTTTAGTCGCCAATACTATCGCCGACAGGGTATAGGCGACTAGTTTGGCGACAAAATATTTTAGTCGCTAATTGTTTCGGCGACCAAAAATGGGGCTTTTGGCGACCAATATTTTGGTCGCCAAAAGTGGCATTTCCTGTAGTGTATGATTTAAATCTTTCATAAGTTTTAGCTTACATTCTAAGATACATATAAATTTTTAAGTAATATCAATTATGATTATCAAACGGGTTCAATTAATTATCACTCAATATATTCAATTTTAAGTATTGAATCATATTATCAAACATCCCCTCTATATGCATGTCTTATTCCTCATGTATTTATTAGAGTTTTTTTTATATATTAATTATACGTTGTATTTTTTATCATCATTATTATTGTGATTCACTGAATTTCATTATAATATCATATATGATTTAAATAAATAAATAAATAACAATCAAACTTTCAGTGATAAACTTATCTTTAAAATATACAATTCAATTACTTACACTTTCTACATCATATTCGATACAAATTATACATAAACAAATAAATCAAAGTTAGCAAATAAAAATAAAAAAGTCTCATTTATTTATCATTTTGATAAAAATTTTAGTATCATTACTAGTACCAAATGATAATTTCATATACATAAAACATATGTTTAAACGTCCAAAAAAATCATTATCAAAATGAGAGACAATTATATTAAAAAAAATTCACTCAAGACTTATGAGTAAATAATTATAATCTATAGAAACTGTTGATGATTATCACTATTTATATCATAACTTAAATATCATTTCATATGGCACAATCATAACTATTACAACAATGGATCCCACATTTTGTGGTTTAAAAATGTTTCAATGAAAAGATATGTAAAATTATCACAAAATGAATAACTTTATTTATGAATTACAAATTATTACACCTCTATTAAAAAAAACTACATAATATTTATCACAAAAATATAATATATATATATATATATATAAGTACATAATAAAATACATACGATACACACTTTGGAAGAGATTTTCTAAAAGAAAATATGATCAACATAATAAATTTGGTGGATGACATGGCAATTGTCCCTCGGTGGACAAAGCGATATGGATGGAGTTTGGGTCTATATCCTCTGCCATGATAACCCACAATGGTTCCTATAACTTCTTCTTTTTTTCTTCTACCCCATCGCCGGTCACCTCGCCACCCCTACTCCTCTCTAAAACTACCAAACCCACGACCTTCATTTTCATCTCCTCATCCTCTTCCTTCTTCTTCTTCTTTTTTATTTTCTCTCTCTAAAACTACCAAACCCACTACCTTTTCTTCTTTTTCCTTGTTTATTTCTCTCTAAAAACTACCAAACTCACCACCAACGCCACTCTTTAGCAACCCTCACCAACGCGACCCTCATAGCTAGTAGCAAGGAGGTGAAGGGTCTCGGAGCAAGACTGTCGCCTCGCCCTCGCGACGTCTCTCTGTTCATTACGGTTGTGGTCTCTCAAACGTTTGAGAGAAAAAGAAAAGAAAATTATTTTTAAAAAATTGGTAAAACGACGTCGTTTTGAAAGCACCAGATGAACCATTACGGGTTACCACAATAGAGAATCCAGACTCGTTGGAGTCCCAATCCAGGATTGTTTGGTTTAATTATGTTTTTTGTATTATTTTTCATATTTTTTTATTTTTTGTGAATTTTTAAAATATTTTGGGTAGTTTTTTTTTTTTTTTAGATACACCTAATCTAAATACACTTAAAAAATATAATATTTGTGGAAATAAACTTACAAAAATTCACTAAATATAAAAAATACAAAATACAAAAATTCAGTATATTTTCATATTTTATTCTATTTAATAAATTTTTTAAATACTTTTGTACAAATTTTATAATTTTTAATTATATCAAGATTAAGTGGATTTAAAAAAATGGATTAAAATATTTAAAATAATCACAAAAAACACAAAAATACGAAAGGAGATACTTTAGTGTACAATGCACACCGTATATAACTCTACTACAAAATTACGCAAGTTTTTATGAACTTACATAAATAATCTCACAAAAATGCATAAGTTGAACATAAATTCGCTTTATCACATAAATTTTCACGAACTTACACGAATTTGTGTTCAACTTATGCATTTTTATGAGATCATTTATGTAAGTTTGTAAAAATTTTTGTAATTTTATGGTAGGGTTGCATTTTCAAATAAGAATAGGGGTAAAATACACTTTTGCCCTTTAATGTTTGGCCACTTTTCTATTTTGACCCTTAAAACTTTATTTTTCCCACTTTGATCCTTTATGTTCAAGTTTTTCCTAATTTTCTCTTAAAAATAACTTCTATTTAAAATTAGATAGAAAATGAAACAATAACTATCACATAATATAAATATATATATATATTATATTAGGGTTTGAGTTTATGTCAGAAGTGAGATTTATATACAATAAAATATTTTTATGTTATGCGATTGTTAATATGTCATTTTCTGTCTAATTTTGTACAGAATTAGCTTTAAGAGTAAACTGAGAAAAACTTGAAATATAAAAGGCCAAAGTGAAAAAAAAAAAAAAAAAAAACATAATTTAAGGATCAAAGTGGAAACGTGATCAAACATAAAGAGAAAAAAAGTTTAATTTACTATACGAACTGAAAATTCAGAAAACTATGCAAAACGGTTAATTGCATAAGCTTTTATCTTTATTCTACTTTATCAAAAGGGTTATATGTTTAGTTAAAGGACAAATTAGTTCTTATCGCATCATTTATGAATTGATTATTTTAATTATTTTTTGATTTTTTGCGAAAAGATATGTAGGAAAATAGAGAAAATAATATGACAATTTGTAGTAACTTTTTGACTAAAAGTTAAAATCCCCAAACATGTGATTCTTGTGTTGTTTTGATTCTTGTAATTTGAATTGATTCCATTTTAGTCTTGAATTTGTGTTTTTATCTCAATTTGGTTCAATTGATTATAATTGTTATTTTCATCAAAAATCATAATCATCATTATCGATTGGACTAAATTGACACAAAATAAAATATAAAAAAATTTATTGTTTGGTTTAGTTTTGAGAACAATTTTTGAGAGCTCAAAATCTAAAATTTGTTTGGTTTATAATTTTCTCAAAACTATTTTCAATCATTTTGTCTCTCTCCTCTCTCATTATCTCATAGCCAACACATCAATCAATCACTTTGTCTCTCTGCTTTCTTATTCTCTCACATCATGCACATGAATCTACTATAATATTAGAGAGAAAGAGAGAGAGAGAGAGAGAGGTCTATAATGTATTGAATGAATTAAACAATGAATACAAGATTCCTTTATATAGGAAAAGAGAAATCTAGGTATGGTAACCTTAAGCATATAATGAGTATAATATAGATGGAATATATATATATATATATACACACTATATTTAACACCCCCATCAAGCTGAAGGTGGTAATGCAAATATTAACTTGAGCTTGGAAAGAAAATCAGAGAAGCGTCCTAGAGGATAAGTTTTGGTAAAGATGCTAGTTATCTGATCGGCAGAGGTAACAAAAAGAAGAACAATGCCACTAGTAACATGATGCCGTATGAAGTGACAATCAATCTCAATATGTTTGGTGTGATTATGGAAGACATCATTATGTGTAATCTGAATGGCACTCTGATTGTTGAAATAGAGATTGGTGGCAGCAAGATGAGAAACTCTTATATTAGAAAGAAGCCAACAAAACCACACAAGCTCCTGAGTAGTCTTAGCAAGAGCATGATACTCAGCCTTAGTATTAGAACGAGCAGTAAGAGTTTGCTTCTTACTAGGCCAAACAGTGAGAAAGTCACCCAAGAAGAAGCAGAACCTTATAGTAGAACGGCGGTCAGTAGGATCCCCTGCACAATCTGCTCAAAAAATGCATGTAACTATATAAAAGAATAAGTTGAGTAGTGAAAACCATGAAACATAGTGCCTTTGAGATGGCGCAAAATGCGAACCAAAGCCTCATAGTGTGAAAAGCAATGAGCAGCCATGAACTGGCTGACAATGTGAACAACATAAGCAATGTCTGGATGAGTAACTATGAGATAAACAAGACTGCCAACGAGTTGATGATATAAAGTGGGATCAGACAACAGGCGACCGTCAAGAGGTATGAGTTGAGTCTGAGGATTAATTAGAGTAGAGGCAATCTTGCAATTAGTGAGACCAACACGAGCCTAGAGATCAAAGGTATACTTGGCCTGAGAAATAAAATATCCAGAGAAATCATGAGAGATTTCCAAGCCGAGAAGTAGCTAAGCAAACCCAAATCCTTCATCTTAAACTGGTGACTGTGGAACTGTTTGAGACTAGAGACAAAAATGATCATATCATCCACATAAAAAAAGAAAAAGAATATTGCCATGCTTCGTTTTACAAATATATAGGGCGGAATCGTAGGCACTGGAGGAGAACCCAAAGTCACGAATGATAAAATTGGACTTGGCAATCTAGGCATGAGGAGTTTGTTTCAAACCATACAAAGCACGATGAAATTTGCAAAGTTTGGTTGACAAAATAGAGAAACCAAGAGGAGGTTGTATACAAACTTCCTCAGTAAGATCACCATTGAGAAATGCCTTCTTAACATCTATCTGACAAAGACTCCAATGGTGAGCAGCAACAACTGCAAGTAAGCTATGAACTGAAGTAAGACAAGTAACATGAGCAAACGTTTTCTCATAGTCAATCCCATATTCTTGAGTGAACCCCAAGAAACAAGACAAGCTTTGCAACACTCAATAGAACCATCAAAATGAGTATTGATCTTGTAAACCCATTTGCAACTAAGAACACTCTTTCTAGGAGAAAGATCAACCACATTCTAAGTATGACTTTTATCAAAGCCTGCAGTTCGTCAATCATAGCTTGTTGCCAAAGAGGGTTATAACAAGCCTCTCAATAGAAAGTAAGTTTGTGAGAAGAAAAAGTAATGGCACCAACAATGAAATAACGAAGAAGGATAGAAGGTTATGTTATCTGAGTAGAATGATGAAGAGGTACCTCAAGTGCAAAAGATGATATAGTGGAATCAAGAGATGCATGAGGCTCACTGTGAGAAAGAATGGAGATAGGACTAGGAAGTGGAACAGGAGCATGAGTAGGAATAGGGAGTGGAGTAGCAGCAGAACCAGGAGGCAGAACAGAATCCTTATGATGGGCTAGAGTCAGCATGTCAGAAGTAGTGTCTGTATCAAGCTCATCAAACTGAAGAGAAGGATCTATAAAAAATGATGTATTGGAAGGAGCGGACAAGTGGAATTTAGATATAGAGGAGAACATCTTGTGTTCCCAAAATATGAAATGACGAAAGACACGAAGATGACAAGAAAGAGGATCCCAACAACGCTAGCTTTTATATTTGATTCCATACCCCAAGAAGCAACGAAAACGGGCGCGAGGTTCTAATTTAGAACGCTCGTGTGGTTAATAGAGGACAAAACAAGCACACCCAAACACACGAAGACTAGTATAGGTAGCAGGTTTGCCATACAAGCACTCATCTGGGGTTTGATTGTTGATGGCCAAAGAAGAAATACAGTTGATAATATAGACAACTATGAAAGCAGTTTCCACCCAAAAGCACTCAAGACAAGAAGAGGAAATTAAAAGAGCACGGGTAATATTTAAAATATGGTGATGTTTACACTCAGCATAACCATTTTGTTTGGGGGGTACCAAGAGAAGAATAATGAGAAAGTATTCTATTTTGATGATGGAATATCAAAAAATGAGTTTCTTTGTATTCCTAGTTGTTATCAGCACGGAAAAGTTTTATGGTGCAAGAAAATTGAGTTTTGACCATTTATGAAAAATCATAGTATATTTGTTGTAACTCATAGCGGGATTTCATAAGAAAAATCCAGGTAAAACGAGTGAAATCATCTACAAAAATGAAAAAAAAAAAAAAATTAGATCCCCCTATAGTTGCATTTGGTGAAGGCTCCCAAACATCAAAGTATATGAGACCAAATGGTACATGAAACATAGAAGTATTGGTAGGAAATGGTAAAACATGTTGTTTTGCAAGTTGACTAAAGAGAGGCAATCTATTTTATCATATGGAACAAGACCTAGCTGACCACTTGAAACTAGAAATCATAAACGACCAAAAGACACATGACCTAACCGAGAATGCCATAAAGTAAAGGGATAACTAGTAGTAATAGGAGCAGCAATCTGGACAAAGGAAGGATTGGATGAAGGAATGCGAATGAGCTCATACAAACGACCATGTCTATAACCTATCCCAAGAGTGTGTTCCATCTTTGGATCCTGCACAACACAACCAGTTGGGAAAATAGAATGGTGAGGCCAAGATCACAAAGTTAACCAATAGAAATAGGATTAAGCGTAAGGTTGGGGATTAGATAAGTGTGAGGAAGAGAGATGTTAGTGGTGGCAATATAGCCTATATGACTAACATGCATTTGAGAGCCATCAACAGTGTGAATGACAGGTAAATTAAAAGAAGATGTAATTGAAGAGAAAAGTATAGGGTCAAAGGTCACATGGTTACAGCAAGCCGAATCAAAATACTATGAAGAGGTACCTAAAGTGATTAAGAGAGCAGTAGAGGGTGTACCAGATATAGAAAGAACCTTTTGCACAATAAGCTTCAATATCATGAAGAGTGTAGGTTGATGCACGAGTGGAAGATGAGGTAGGCGCAATAGCAGCAACAGAGGAAAATTAAGGACTGTCTGAATGATTCATGAAGTCATCAAAATATAAGTCACAAAGAGGGCATAGTGGTGTCAAAGTAGAACTGAGTGAAAACAAAGTATCCCAGTGAATCCTAAACGTCAAAAATAGCTAAGTGGGGCCAGAAATAGCCAAAAAAAATAGACTTGTAAATGAGCAGGTGCAAAGTAAGCCAATAATGATGTCAGTAGGAAGTAAGACTGATGTCAGCATAGCGTGGCGCACAATAACGGTAGAGATGCATAGAGCACGATAGCAATAGAGGCACGCGGGGCACAATAGCAACAGAAACGTGTGAAGATGGCATCAACTGTAACGCCCTCAAAATAAACCCATAATAACCATAACATTAACATGCATTTATAAAAGAAAACGAATCATTTGAGTTATTCATCAGAGTATTCTTATTGAAAGACATCACATGTAACATCCTGCAACATCAAAATAAATGCCCTAAGGGCTTACATCTTTCCAAGCTAACACTTGGATCCAAGAAGGATGAGTACTAACTCTTTTACAAGTTAAGCCCTAGGCTTGAATGTTTACATGAAATCTCAAAAATAACAAAATAAAACATATAACTAAAGACAAGTCTTCAAAATCCCAAACATCAAATCCTTCCAGGCTAAGTCCGTGGAGGTAGCTTATCACCTGAACCTGAAAATGATGTTCCCATAAAGGGTGAGCCACAGCCCAGTAGAAAAGTACTAAACCAAATATAAGCATTGAATAAAGCTATAGCATTCGATAGATGGTTAACCAAGATAATCAATTACATCATTTTACAGTCTCATGACACTATTGTCTAAGACACGTTTTACTTTCCAATTTTATCAACATGGCTCAGAACCTGGCCAAACTTACAACAGTGAATTACATATTTCATATTCACATCCTTCCAATATCAACAAACGAATGAGACTCAAGCTCAAATCAAAACACTTCATACTTCCAGATTGATACACATTTTAGTGCTGTATCAATAAAACACTTCTATATAAATAAGCACACATAAAAGTGATGCTAATGGAGTCCATCCCCTATCTCCTCCCAAACAAAATCCGATTTAGAGGTCCATCCCCTATCTTCCCCTAAACCGTGGAGTACATCCCCTATCTCCTCCCACACAAAACAATATATATGCAAATGCAATGCTCAATCAATACACGTATTTTCTGTATTAATGCAATAGTCAAAATTAATGACTTAACCAATGTGATTAGTTTCAGTTATTCCTAATCCACATGCAATGTCTACAACAAACACGACTATCCTCCACCGATAGCCCAAAACAGTTATTTCTAGACTGGAAATAAATATATCAACAATTCAATAGGCGAGTGATTTTAATTATCCAACTACACCATTTAATCAAAGAATTCCTCAATTTCATGCATTTAACCAATTTCCCCAATTTCCTTAAATTAATTATATAAATTAATTTATCAAAACAACTAGGGTTTTTCCCAAAATTACCAAAGTACTCCCAACATATCAAAATACCAAAACTTAGGACAAAACTTATAGGATGGAGTAGGAAATCCCTACCTTGAAGCGAAGAACTCGAATGGAGAAGATGACGAAAACCAAAGTGCTCCAAACCCAAGATTGTTCAGATTAAACGGAAGCCCTCGACTCACTCTATCTTTTTAATAAAGGATCTATGGTAGAAACACACTCTAAATAGATCAAACCTAAGAGAGAAGGTGTGTAGGGAGAGGGGGAAGACGGTTCTAGGGTTTTAAAATCAAAAAGGAGATGAAAAATGATCCTGAAAGTCGGATCTCGGATTTTTATACCGGTCGCCCCGCTCGAGCGTGGAAACCCCCGCTCGAGCGCCACTCACAGACTCCCGCTCGAGCGGCCAAACTCCCGCTCGAGCGTCGAATGCACTCTCCCAGAAGTTTTTGCAGACAGGTCCCCGCTCGAGCGCCCAACTCCCCGCTCGAGCGTCACTCACGACTTCCCGCTCGAGCGTCCAATCCCCCGCTCGAGCGGCCAACACTACACAGGACATACTGGATGGGTGTATTCCCCGCTCGAGCATCCAAACCCCTGCTCGAGCAGACAAGCCAAAATCTGGGCAACTAGACTTGGTTCCTAAGCTCAACCAACCTGCTCCAAATCTTCCCAACACAACCCAAGACTCAAAATAAGAAAATAATGAATGACAACAACAATTATACAATGACGGAATCTACGGAACCTAAGTCCGGATACAATAATCAAATGGGAAAAGACCGGGGTCGCTATATCAATGATGACGTGCACAGAAGCACAAAGGCTAACGTCAGATAAGGTTGACATATGATGAGGTCAGTGGCTGGAGCGGCATGATAGAGACAGCTAGAGCGGCTTCATGGCTAAGGTTGATGTGATATCCCTATTCCGTAATACAATTATTGGTCCTTAATATGAGTATGCTTATGTGTTTAATATGATTTTGTATGCAATTATGTGAAAATATGTGGTTTTGAATTTCTATATGTTCACCGTAGGAATATCTGTCTGATTATCTGCTTTGAAAATTAAATTGAAGGCCTTATCGACCACAGAACCCGAAATTGATTGCGCCATTGTGATTGGCATAATTTTTAGAGCCTACGGTGAAGTTTAATTGAAAAATTGATTCCAACCAGATTAAGTTGATTAAATTGGTGAATTAGTGCCCAATTATTTCTTATTATTAAATTGTGGCTAGTGGGAGTTTATGTAAAAAGGCACAACACACTCAAATCCCTCTTTTATTTTCATTTGGCTGGTTTTGGCTCCAAGAGATAGAGAGAGAACCGAACTAGAGAGAGGGAGAGTGTAGGAGAATCAAAATTGGTCTTGAAGGCTTGGAAGTTTGAAGTCTAACTCAAGAGTTAACCATAGATTGGGCTTCTAGGTAAGCAATTGATTCTTGAATTCATGAGTTTAATATGTAATCTTATGTGTTCAAGGTTTGTTTGTAACCAAGAGCATGAGTTGAGTTGGTTTTGTTGGAATTAAGGCTTGATATGTGCATGCATGTAAAGAATACCTATGGAATCACAAAATCTAGCATGCAAATTGTAAATTATGAAAGATTGGAAGTGTAATTCCACATGCAAGCATGTTTTTGTTGAGTTTCATGGGAATGAGCACTAATTGCATCATTAGAAGTGAAAATGAAAGTCAAAATGGGCATGCATGTTGTTTATTAAAAATGGAAACCTTGAATGCATGAGTTTGAGTTAATTTGGGGCATGCATGTGATCAATTTGTGAAATTGAGCTCCATGTTGATGTATTTTAGTGTTGGTACCATGTTAGTACAAGTATATGTGAAATTGGAGCCATAGTATGCAAGGAAATGTGGTTGGAATGTCGAATTTGAGCTTAAGAACATGTTCTGGATTTCCCAAAAATTTGATGTCCGTTCGAGCAGGGAAACCGCCGCTCGAGCGTGAATTTCGTGGTCCCAGTATTTTCTGCAGACCATGATGTCCGCTCGAGCGGGGAAGTTCACGCTCGAGCGGGGAGCTATGTAGGATGAACTTTCGCTCAAGCGTCTGAGTTCACGCTCAAGCGTAAAAATGATACATCCAGTACTTTTTGCAGACATGGTGTCCGCTCGAGCGGGGAAGTTCACGCTCTAACGGGGAGCCATGTAGAGAGGCCTTCCGCTCGAGCACCAGAATGCACGCTCAAGCGTAAATTTGACATAGCCAGTACTTTTGCAAGCCTTAAGGGTCCGCTCGAGCGGGTACCCTATTTTCTGAAATTTTGTTTATGCATTCTGAGATCCATTTTCTGTTCTCTTTCACTTCCAAGTACTCTTAGGCATACATTGAGCATGGTAATTGAATTAAAGAGATAAGAATAAAGCCTAAAGAGGAAAATGTGAATTTAAGAACGGATCGAATTTTTTATGACCCTTTTTGTGTTCATGGAATGTGTAGGGTCAAGCTCCAGGGAAAATCCACATGCCGATCACTATGAGTAGTATCTTAACAAGATATTTGAAATATACTGTTGTCCAATTATTTACTTCTATGTAAGTTTCGTAAGTTCATTAATCTGAATGGTGGACAACGATTGATATAAATGATTGGGCCAAAGGCCGATTGATATGAATGATTGGGCCCAAGGCCGATTGATATGAATGATTGGGCCCAAGGCCGATTGGTGTGAATGATTGGGCCGAAGGCCGATTGATATGAATGATTGGGCCGAAGGCCAATTGATACGAATGATTGGGCCAAAGGTCGATTGATACGAATGATTGGGCCAAAGGCCGATTGACATGAATAATTGGGCCAAAGGCCGATTGACATGAATGACTGGGCCGAAGGCCGACTGATATAAACGTTTGGGCCAAAGGCCGATAGATATAAATGATTGGGCCAAAGGTCGTTTGCTGTAACTGTTTCAATGATTGCTTATGTATCTTCCTCATTTGATATTATTCACTGGGCATTCGCTCACGCTCATTCATGTACATGTAGGTGAGCCAAGGGACATCCAAAACCAGTTCCGGTGAAATTGTGAGAAACAGTCAAAGTTTTGAGGAGTCAACCCAAACGTCTCACGCACGAGATTGTCTTCGCTTTTGTCCTTGTTCATTGTTTTTGTTATGTTAGCGAAAGCGTTGAACTACTTTTGTATATAAGTCTTGGGTTTGACTGACTTAAACTTGTATGATCCTATATGTACAATGTTTTGTGTTAATGCACATTTTGATGTGAGTTATTAACGTATAAATGTTTGGAATGTTATGGTGTGTATATAAGCACAGCTCTACGGACAAAGTTTTAATTTGCTTCTGTTTGGCCCCTTTACTCTGATGAGTTTTGCTTTAATTGATTTGAGGCCATAGGTAATCTCGCGATTACTGGCCGATTATGGCCTTAACCCATAGGAACGAGTTCGGGTCGTGACAGTTGACGTCAGAAACGTAGAAGGCTATAAGAGCATGCGTGAGGGATGATGTCAGCAAAGAGGCGATGTTGGATTGGCGCGCATGAAGACGTGTAAGTTGTTGGAGGCGAAAGTAGGTGATGCGTCGAAGCTTGAGACAACGCGTCAGGGTACGTAACAAGGTTTCTTGGGAGGATTTTGGTGGCATTGGAATCTTGAGAAGATTCCAAGCAAGATGGTAGTGTTTTTTGAGAAAAATTATGAACATGAGACAAGAAATAGTGTCAAGCAGAGTAATACATAAAACAATGGTATTTTTCGATGGACATTAACCAATGGAAAAACAATCTGCTTAGTTTAGTTTTGGAACCACAATTATAGTTTTGATTTCTATTTTGAGTTTTGAGTTTTTGAAATGAGTTTTGAAAAGAGATAATTTGTTTGGTTATGAGATTTGAAAATAATTTTAAAAACAGTTTTGGATTGTATTTTGAAATTTTTTGGGTTTATTTTTTTTAAATATTTAAAATTTTTCTTAATTTTATTTTTTTAGGGTAAATTATTTTTATTGTAAATATTTTTTTTTTAATGTGTGTTGCACTTACTACATTTGTACGTTGTATTTCTTTAAATATTTCAAATATATTTTGAAATATTTAAAATTATTTATTTTTTATTTTTTATTTTAAAAATATAATTTTTATTTTAACTAGTTTTTTTTTCTAAATATTTTGAATATTTTTATTTATTTTTTACATATTTAATTTTTTTTAAAAAAATATTTGGATCACCTATATATATCTAAATCATAAAAAATTATTCGGCCAATACTTAAAAAAATAACAAAATATTTTTTGTGAGAGAATAAAAAATATTTTTCTTCAAAAATAAAAATAATCAGTTTTTTGGTTTCAATTTTCTGAAAATGATTTTTTTTTATTTTTAGTGAATTTTTTTAAAATTTTAAATATATTTTTATTTTTTTAGATGCACTTTACTTAAATATATCTAAAAAGTAAAATATATGTGAAAATAAGTTTTAAAAAATTAATAAATAAAAAAAAATACAAAAAGTGTTTTGAATTTTCATTTTTTTTATATTTTTTGTATTTAGTGAATTTTTTAAGATTTTTTTCACAAATGTTATACTTTTTAAGGATATTTATGTTAGGTGTGTCTAAAATTTAAAAAAAAATAATTAAAATATTTTAAAAATTCAGTGAAAATAAAAAAAATATGAAAAACAAAAAAGTAAAATTTTTTGAAAAGTGAATTTTGGAAATCAAAACCAAACAGACTGAATATTTTTTGGAAAAAAAATTTCAAAAAAATAACAAAATAAAAAGTAATTTTAAATAACAAAATTAAAAAAAAATTGAATTTTTTTTGTTTTAAAAATAGAGTTTTGAATTGATTGTTTGGTTACGAATTTTGAATTTTTTTTAATTGGAATCATGATTCTGAAATTAAACCAAACGCTACCAAAGTTGTTTTCTGATGGTGTTGGTCTGATAGAACCTTATAGCTTTGATACCATATTATAATATTAGAGAGAGAGAGAATGAATGAATGAATGAAAGGCTCTCTAATGTATTGAATGAATTAAACATTGAATACAAAACTCCTTTATATAGAAGGAGAGAAATCTAGATGTGATAACCCTAAGTATGGTAATGAGTACAATATGGATAGAATATATATATATATATATATATATACACACGCTATATTTAACAAGTCACTTTTTCTCTTACACTGATCTATTCAATTTCAAAAACAAAAAACAAACAACAACAACAACAACAACAACAACAACAACAAGTACAAAACTATTTTCAAAATATACAATCAAATAAATTTTTAAATTTTGAAAACTCTTTTCAAAAGTTTATATTTTAAAACTGATTTCAAAACTGAATCAAACACAGCCTAAGTGTCAAAATCGTGTCAATTTAAGATATAAGGACTAAAATGATAAGAGGTGAAAAAAGGGAATTTACCGATAAATCCTAAATGTTTTACTTGTCATCCAATTAGTCCCATTTGTTTTCTAATGATCTATTTGGTCCTTTCGTTTTTGAAAGGACATATTTGCCATCATTTGGAAGGTTAGTGTAAGAGTTGCAGCTGGAGTGGAGTGATTTCGGATGCACGCATGTGCCACACATAAGTGATTTACATTAGGGGTGTTGTATACAAATTTATGTTTGGGTGGGATTAATTACATGCCACGTTGTGGGAGTCACATGCCACGTTGTGGGTGCCACATAGTGCGGGAGCGCACTAAAGGATTTTTGTACTTTAGCCTTTAGTGGTTCAGTTGTCACGTGTCACACAACTCAACCCGGTCACATTCAAGTACCATACCCTAACACCAAACCCACGACCCAATCCCCCGTCGTAATGGAAGGTTGACTGAAATCTACCAAACCCTAAATGAACGTGTTGAAAAAATTTGAAATGTAATATTGTTCGTGATTCGGGGGGGATGAAAGGGATATACTGAATGTATGAAACTATTTCGTCGACACATTGAAACATTTAGTTGAGTAGATCGTCACACTTCAGATGGGAGGGAGGATGACGGTAAATCATAAGCATCATTCTTTCAGTGTTCAAGCTGGTTGCCTGAATCGATGGCGGATAAAGGTATATGCCAAGACCCTGCTGGTGATTTTCGTGTAATAGATGGATGTGGCACGATGACCTAAAGGGTAAGATGATTTCCCTTGCATTGGATGTTTAGGGTCCCATTTTGTGAGATTTTGTGGTATCAGTTGTTTCTGATGTTTGGGGTCCCATTTGTTGACATTATTTTGTTGCTAGTTGGTGTGTAGTTTTGTAATGTTTGTTGATTGTTGTAAATGATTTGGGTTCATTGGTGTTGGGTTGTGTGGGTGAGGTCAAATGTGAGGTGGTACTGGGTTGGGGATAGGGATTTGGATTTGTTTAATGTGAAGTGCTTGTGTGGTGTGTAGTGGTTGTCACGTAAAATGGCTTTTGATTGTATATGCATGTTGTCCGTTAAGGGTACTAGTGCAACATGTTGCGCGTTGGCCTTATAGTGAATCTACAAACCATGTACTCACACAAAGATCAACTTGTTGTTTGGTGACGCCCCACGTTTCGTTTGTGATATGCGGGGTTTACGGGTGGGTTTGTGAATACACATGTGCACATTTTATAAAATGTGGGTGTTGGCTGGTGGATTGTTTTGGGGTGAATATTGTGGTGTTTTTTTTTTTTTAATGTGATGTCTAAATGTGTTTATGCCAGTGTAGACTCGACTTTCTTCGCGCGCCCCCCTTTCGAAGAGGCACGAATTGGTCTTACAGTCCGGACTCCTGTCACGGTTCTGAATCTAATCTCACAAAGTGCAATGCAAGACTGATAAACACCAAAGAGTCCAATCCGGCAAATCATTTTTGGAAAATCGATTTCGAATCAAATAATGCCAAAACTAGACTGTTTTGCCAGATTACAGAGTCGCCACCTAAATATTTTATTTTTGGAAAATTTAGGAAACCCTGACTCGTGCCAAAGGCCACATGTCCGGCATCACCAAAGTTGCCTCGGCTCGGGAACTTAGGTACGAGAGGGGAAGGTCCTGAAATGAGCACCCCCGCTCACCTGATCAAAGGATCGGCCTCTACTAAGCATGATATGTTATTTTATAAACCTCATGTGTTCTTATTCCAGTTATTAGGCTATTTTTACTATATGACGCATACAAGCAAGTATAGACTAAAATCGCAAGAATTGGAACATTTCAACTCATGTTTGTTTTCGAAAATAGTTTGAAGTTGCCACCCTCAAGTGGGCTTAAAACTCACAATCGTTGAATTGTTCCAATTCAAACAATCAAGCCTTCATCCACAGGCATTCATGCAATTTAGCATTTAAGCAAATAGCCTCATGGCAAGCATGGTATCATGGCAACACTCACACTCATGCAAGCGTGCCAAAGCATAAAAGTTACAGTGTACTCCGAGCCAAAACAAAAGCTAGTTAGAAATATACATAATCCTAACTATACAAATTGCCTAATGCAACACATGCAATAATGCAATTAAATAGGCTCGACTATCTAAGATGGCATACGAATGCAACAATTTCATAACATGCTTTTAAACACGTATTCAAGTAAGTATTTTGAAATTGCGATGCAGTTTGTATGATGTGCCGAGCCCGGTGCATGCAAGACAGATAAATGATGCAAACATGCAAGCATAAGGTATGCTAATCGAAACATGATCCCTAAACTAACCATCGAAAGTGATTAAATAAAAGGGAGAAAGACGTGGGGTTGGAAGACATGCACACACACACGCACCCTTATTACAACATTATGCCCTCTCGAAGGAGGGTCCGAATAAATAAGCTAAGCTAAGCTAATCTAAGCTAAGCTAATTATTACAAACCAACTAATTAACTAATCTAGCTAATTATTACAACACAATTAAATAAATTAACTAACTATTCCAAGCTAGCTAATATATTACAAAACGAATTAAACTAATTAATTACAGCACATGTATTAATTAGTTACAACAAGCTAATGAAGCAATAAAGTGGTCTCGTGGGCGAGGGAGATATGCATGCTCGGTTGGCTTCCTCCCGAAAATCCATCGCCTTGCCCCTGGTTGCCTCTGTTTGCACTTGCCTTAATCTCTGAAAATTGAACCAACTTCCAGACTGCTTCTGCCTTAACTCAGATACACTTTTGCACAAAAATGGACCGGTGGCCGATCGGCCACAAAAAGTGGCTGCCGGACACTTTAACTGGCCGGTCGGCTACTGTAAGTGGCCAGTCGGCCATCCCTTTTTCCAGGCTTCTGGTTTTGCTGCAACAGAGAACAACAGAGACACAACAATGTATTTCTCAAGGAATGTGTGTACTGTCACCCTCCTTATCATGTCTCAAGCTCAAAGGAGTATGGCACTTGGCTCTCAAGCCACCAATCAAGCATTTTCATGAATGATGGCCAAAGAACCAAGCTTGCACAAGCTTAATGAATACACAAATAGACTCAAATGGCCACCACCCTATCATGCATGATCAAGGGTGACGGCAACCAAGAAATGTGACACCTTTCATTACTTTGAGTATGAAACGTCCCATATTTCTTGTGTTTGGATTAACGTCCAATCCAAACACATGCAACGCAATGCAAATGCTTATCTTGTTCATGTTTTACTTTGCTCATTTTGTTTACACATTTTAACATTACCAAACCATTCTTTAACCGGTTAAGTCCAAGGTGATTGTCCTCTAATGAGAGAGGGGTCAACCAAAGGATGGTTTAAGACATGAGAGAGATCATGCCTTTGACTAGTAGAAACCCTCAAAGGAGGATTAAAGCCATTGAGCACAAGCTTCATCTCAAGCTTAAACACTATCATAAGATTAACTAACCCTCAAAACCAATGAAAAAATGAAGAAATGAGGGAGGTTGCAGACTTTCAGTGCTGAAATGGCATGCTAAAGACCTTAAATCATGCAAGCAACACATGCAAGACATGTTCAAAAGCCGAAGATATTAAAGCTAGTGAAAAGCACTACACTGGAGACATGCAATATCAAGCTTAAATGACCAAACCAGCTCTGGACAGAGCTTAAACATGCCAAAACAGTGGCTAAATCATGATGGAATTGAAGCACAAAAAACTATAAAAACATGCTCATGTATTGGCTCGCTGTAGCACGTCCGCGAGGGACCCCGCTACAGTTCGGACTCGATTTGTGTCACGGTTCTTAATCTGAACCAAAGAGTCCAAATCCGGCAAATCGTTTTGAGAAACAGAATTTTAGAAAAGAAGTGCCAAACATGGACTGCTTTGCCAGATACAGAGTCGCCACCTAAATATTTTTTATGGGGGAATTTAGGAAACCCTGACTCAGTGCCAAAGGCCACGTGTCCGTCATCACCAAAGTTGTCTCGGCTCGGGAACTTGGGTACGATTGGGGAAGGTCAGCTATGAGCACCCCCTCTCGCCCGATCAAAGATCGGCCTCTACTAACCGTGATATCCAGTTTGAAAACGTTATGTGTTCTTATTCCATTTATTAGCCTAGAATTACTATGTTATGCGTGCAGCAAACAAGTATAGACCAAATCGCCTAAATTAGAACAAAACATTACATGTTCGTTTTGAAGATGGTTTGCTACTCGCAAGTAGGCTAAAATGCAAGTTTTGCCACCCTCGAGTGGGCTTTAGAAAAGATGGTTTTGCCACTAGCTAGTGGGCTTAAAACTCACAGTTTTAATGCGTTATCCCAATTTAGGTAATTCAACCTCCATCCACAGGCATTCAAGCAGTTATATCACATAAGCAGCTAGCCTCATGGTAATCATACAATTATGGCAACACTCACACGCATGCGGTATGCTAAAGCAAAAGGACTTACAGAGTACTCCAAGCCAAAACAGAAACTAGTTAGTAATCATATGCATGATCCTAGTTCATGTTAAGATGGCTAATGTAACACATGCGGAATGTCACTAGAGTAGGCTCGGCTAGTCCATAAATGACATGTGAAAATGCACAAATAGCATGTATTCAAGTTAGATTTGAAATACTTATGCAGTTAGTATGATGCGCCGAGCCTGGTGCATGCAATACTGATGAATGATGCACGCATGCATAGCATAAGGTATGCTAAAGTAAACATGTCCTAATACTAACCATCAAAAGCAGGTAAGTAAAAGGGAGAAAGAAGTGGGGGTTGGAAGACATGCACACACGCACCCACACTTATTACAAATTCACCCTCGCTCGGAGGGACCAAAAGAATAATACAAATTAATTAACCTACATGCTAATTAGTTATTACAGACCAATTAATTAATTAACAAATTAACTAATGTAATGAAAGCAGTAAACGGCCTCGGGAAGAGGGCCCAATGCAATGCGCACTCGGCTCCGCTCGGAAAGTCACTGCCATGCACAAGTTTGCCTCTGCTTTGACTGTTCTGCTTCTCTGAAAATTGCACAACTTCCAAGGTTGCTTCTCTAAGTGTTGTGGGACACTACCGGCTGAGTGAGACCATCACCGGCCATTTAGAATGGTCATCGGCTAAACATTATGCTCTCGGCCAAACCTGTTTTGCCGGTCGGCAGTATATATGGCCGGCCGGCAAAAACTTCCTGCAGAAACCTGTTTGACAGCAGCAGAGGGCAGACAAGGCATGGCAATGCATTTTCAAAGCAATGTGTGCACCACCACATCCCTTATCATGTTTGTGACTCAAAGGGGTATGGTGCTCAATTCTCGGACCACCAATCGCGCATTTCAATGCGTGATGGCCCAAAAGCCAAGTGTGCAACTTCAATATGGAATGAAATGCACAAAACAAACAATGGGCCCCAACCTCCATCATAATCAATTCAAGAGGCAAGAGATGCATGCTAATGTAATGCAACCTAGGCATGTGAGCTAAGTGTGCAACATGATCATGCAAACAACAAAACCATGTGCAATAGGCACATGAACTAAACAAGTAAGCGTGCAAGGCATATAACATCAATGTTAATGACACACATGCAACAACATGAAAGGCATAACACATGTAAATATGCAAAGCGACTTGACACAAGAAGCATGCCAAATGCAATGACACTTAAACATGCAACTTGTTAATAGGCTAAGTACTTAAAAATACAAACATGTATAGCATGCAACAACATGCCAAAGGGATGGTCTTAAACTAATTTGGACAGCTCTCTACTAGGTCCAAAACAGTGGCCACAATGATGCAAGTGAGGCAACGAAATACATGGAATGCATGCACAATGCATTAACCAAGCTTAAGGCACAAAAATGCAACTCTACCAAAGCATGGCAAGGAGGAAATATGGCATACAATGGTGCATGTTCCAGATCTGAAATGACATACCAAATGACTCCAAAATGACCCCAAAACATGAAAACACTACCATTTAAGCATGCAAGAAGCTTCAAAACTCAAAGCTAGGCATGGGCATTGCACTACAAGCATGCATAACAAGCATTATTCGACCATGAGGCATGAAAAAAGTGCTAAGGCAGTCCAAAACATGCATGAAATCAGTTCAAGGCATGGCCAAAAAATGTTAGCAAGACGGGCTAAAATAGCATGCAACTTTGACTAGCAAACATGGATTGCATGGAAAGTATATGATGCACATGGAATCTCACCAAACCATCAAAAATCAGTGAATAAAATATGTGAAAATAGGCCCAAATAACCACTGATATGCAACCATGGCATGCAAAAATGATGAGTTACTTTAGAGGGCCATGCAAGGAGTTATTAAGCACATGTAAGATAGACATTTAGCAAGACCAAAACGACTCTGGAAATGGCTTATGGGGGTCCTAAAACCCACTGAAAAATTCCTGAACCAAGCTCAAGAAGTGTGCAAATATATGCCCCTTTGTAAGGCCAAAAAGGGCATCAAACAAGACAACAAGGAGAGGGGATGGCCCTCTCCTTCTTAGGACCTTAAACCACCATCCTCACCACTGAAATCCCTCAAGATTTCAATGGTGAGGAGGCCCAAACAAGGTGGTCCCGGAGTTCACTAAAAATGCACAAAAATGAGGCCAAACAAGGCCTAAGAGGGGTCAAACAACCCCAAACACCAAAGTGGTCTTAAACAAACTTGAAAAGGAGCTAAAAACAAGACTTTTTTCAGTTATACACTAAGCTCAAAACAGAAAGCAAGACAGGATAAAAGTGTGTGCAAAAATGGGGGATAAAAGAGGGTTAAAGGCTCACCCTTGTAGACCAACGAAACCAGCAGCTTCTTGGACAAAAAAACCAATCCCTTAGCCTCTGAAAATGGCCTCCAAGCTCCTTAGGTTGATGATGGAGGTGTTAGGCTAGGGGTTGGTGTGCAAAGGAGCCAAGAACCAAGCAATTTGGAGCTAAAATGAAGGAGATATGGAGAAAGATATATGTATGGAGCCTTAGACTAATTCTTGGAACCCCTTGAATGGAAGGATAGGCTCTATATTTATAGGGCAAGACAAGGTGCCAAGCTTCTTAGAGAAGCTAACAAAAAAGGGGTCAAGGGGGTCAAGCTTCTCTTAGAAGCTTGGAGGGCCAAGAAGGCCAAGCTTCTTGGAGAAGCTAGAACAAGAGTGCAAAAGGTGCAAGCTTCTCTTGGAAGCTTAGAAGGGTTCAAGCTTCTTGGAGAAGCTAAAAAAAGGGTCAAGCTTCTTGGAGAAGCTAAAAAGGTTCAAGCTTCCTCAAGAAGCTAAAAAAAGTTCAAAAGGGTCAAGCTTCTTCAAGAAGCTTTAAAAAAAGGGGTCAAGCTTCTTGGAGAAGCTAAAAAAAGTCAAGCTTCTTGGAGAAGCTAAAAAAAAGGTCAAAAGGTTCAAGCTTCTTGGAGAAGCTGAAAAAAGGTCAAGCTTCTTGGAGAAGCTAAAAAAGGGTCAAGCTTCTTCAAGAAGCTAAAAAGGTTCAAAAGGGTCAAGCTCCCTCAAGAAAAGGTCTCGGTCAGGACAAGTGGCCGATCGATCAAAGCAGTGGCCGGCCGACCAAACACAATGCCGACCGACCATCAATAGTGCCGACCGGCCATCACCAATGGCCGGTGGCAAGGAAACAAGGCCGGTGGCCTCAAGCCACGGTCGGTGAGGTGTGGGGATGGCCTACAAGCTACTTCCCACCCTCAGAAGCAAAACAACAAGTGTTTGGTGCAAAACCAGACACAAAACAGTCGAGTCGAGAGATCCTGAGGTAGGGCGCGTAGCCGAGACCTTCGGGAACACAAGACGAACACGAACAAGGATGATCACCGAGTGTTCAAACGATGACATCCAAGTCTTAAGGACAGTTGCCCCTCTTTGACAGAACTCGAAAGTCATAAAAATGACGGGAGTGAATGTCAAAGCCCAGAGACGACCCATTTTTGACAAGGCCGAAGACTTAGACAAAGCATACAAGCTACAAATAATGGTATGCGCCCGAGAGCAGGGGCAAAATGCAAGACAATGCACAAAGCCGAGCATAACATATGATCATGCAAGAAACATAGGGATGTATCCCGGTGTTTCGGAAATGTATAAGTATTGGAACGTATTCCAAATGCTCTTAACCAAAGAGGGAGAAACATAGGGATATATCCCGGTGTTTCGAAACGAATGAGAAACATAGGGACGTATCCCGGTGTTTCGGAAAAAGAGAAGAAACATAGGGACGTATCCCGGTGTTTCGGAAAAAGAGAAGAAACATAGGGACGTATCCCGGTGTTTCGGAAAGAAGGGAGAAGAAACATAGGGACGTATCCCAGTATTTTGAAAAGAAGAGAGAAACGTAGGGACGTATCCCGGTGTTTCGGAAAAAGAGAAACATAGGGACGTATCCCGGTGTTTCGAAAAAAGAGAAAGAAACATAGGGACGTATCCCGAAGTTTCGAAAGGAGAGAGAAACATAGGGACGTATCCCGGAGTTTCGGAAGGAATGAGAAACATAGGGACGTATCCTGGAGTTTCGGAAGGAATGAGAAACATAGGGACGTATCCCGGTGTTTTGGAAAAAGAGAAAGAAACATAGGGACTTATCCCGGAGTTTCGAAATGGTGTGAGCATTGGAACGTATTCCGAACGCTTTTAACCGAAGAGGGAGAAACGAAAGGACGTATCCCAAAGGTTAGGGACGTATCCCAAGGATTAGGGACGTATCCCAAAGATTAGGAACGTATCCCAAAGGTTAGGGACGTATCCCAAGGATTAGGGACGTATCCCAAAGATTAGGGACGTATCCCAAAGGTTAGGGACGTATCCCAGTGTTACGAACAAGGATGAGAAACATAGGGACGTATCCCATTGTTTCGGAACGGAAAGAGAAACATAGGGACGTATCCCGTTGTTTCAGAGAGGTAGGAGAAACATAGGGACGTATCCCGGTGTTTCGGAAAAGAAGGAGAAAGGGAAACGTAGGGACGTATCCCGGTGTTTCGAAAGAAGTGAGAAACAGAAACGTAGGGACGTATCCCGGTGGTTTAGAAAGGTATAAGGATGTATCCCAGTGTTTCCAAAGAAAGGAGCGCGCAAAACAATACAAAGCAGGTGCACAAGACAGTGCGATAAAATGCACTTTCTATGCAAGTATGGGGGCATTTTCTATGCAACATTGAAAGCATATTCTATGTAGAAACATAATGATGCGCGGCACGCATGCAACCGAAGTGTATATGAAAGTTCACATTCTATGCAATGGAAGGTCATCAAACACGTACTCTGGTGCCTCCGATTTACCTTTTGGAGGACTTGGCAACACAACTCTGCTCGAAAAAGGGACACCCTATTTACATTGGCGAGAGATAACATCTGCTGCTGCTTTAATTGCCATTCTGACTTGAAGCAGGCTTAAGCTTGGAGTAGAGGCAAACTCATTCTTCGGAGCACTGACAAGGCCTGAAGAGGTACACCCAGAGTACAATCACGGAATTTGCTAAAGGTGAAACACACTCAGATGCTTCGATTTTCCCTCTTTTCTTTTGCTTTGCAGTCCGGAACCTATATAGCTTTAGATAGATCCTGATTTTATTGTTTTCACATGACCTGGGTTGAACCCTGCAATTTTCGAAAGAACAAATTCCCTTTTTTGCACAAATGTGAAGAATGGCACAGCACTCTGAGCACACAACAAATCATTTTTTGAAATTGAGAAAATGAGTTCTCGACCAGGTATTGAGCCTACGACTGAACAAAGTGAAAAAGACTCAACAACGAAAACAAAAGGTAAACAACCTAAACACATCGAGACACGCTTGGAACGACTCAAAGCTAGAATTGAGACAAACAAAACAAAAGACACGACACACAGACGTGCACAGGGAGCCTGTTTCACCAGGTATTGTTTCCCACCCTTTCTCATTTGTGATTCTCACATCACTCGGCCCTCAAGCTCTATTTTTCTGAAAAAGCCCTCTTCTCATTTTTTCTCTCATCGCACATCTCTCTATTCTTCAATCTCTCATTTTTCATCCCTCCCCTGGGTGGTTGATGGATAAACAGCAAATTGTGGGCTCTTGCCCCTAGCATTCTGCTAGATTCTCTTCTTCTGCTCACAACAGTGAACTTTCTCCCACAGAGGGGTTGCGATGCGGCTGGATGTGCAGCAGATCTGCAATCGACATTGGTTGACGATGCTTTTACTGGGGAGTTTGGGCATGATTAGATCTGTCCAAACAAAGGAGTGGAATATCTTGATCCATTCCTGTTCGTGCTTCGCACTTGGCTTGATACCTCGTTGCTTGGAGGACGAAAGAGCTTTCAGCCCTTTGTTGTTAACTTCAGTTGTGTCCTCTTCTGGCAGGTAAAGTGCCCTTCTTGGCAAGTATGTTAAAAAAGGAGAAAAGACAGGAAGCCTGACTTAACTGTGTCCCTAGTTCATCGTTTTGGGCATTTTTTATTTTGGTTTTAAAACAATTTTGACCAACATGAAAATTAGATTAACGTGCTTGTTCGATTTTTGATTTGAAAATCATGCGAGTTAGGCTATGAGCACTGAAAATTTTCCTTTTTTGGGCCCAAGAGATGGTCCAGTTTTTTGGAAAAATTGAATAATTTTCGAGAGAATAGTCAACCTCAGTAAAAATTTTCAAAAACTATTTTTGCAAACGGCCAATGCTCAATAAGCATGGAACCTACTCTTGAGATGCACAACCTCAGATCTGAAGGAAAATTGCCCCTTGCTTGGAGGACACCGCATGGCAACGGAAAGTTGCCCCTTGTTTGGATGGCACCGCAGCACATTGAATGGCAACGGAAAGTTGCCCCTTGTTTGAATGGCACCACAGCGCATTATAGTCAGTCCTCAGAGTGACGAACACAACCAAATTCTCGGATGCAAAGAAGTCAATGATGGTCAAAACCTTTACATGGACATAGTCGAATTCGAAGTGTTTTACGACTAGACTTCAGAATGAAGTTGCCTACGTATCCCAAAGATGGGAATCAAGCCTCACGTAGTTCGGGGTAAGGTACAATCGAGTATTATCCTCTCCTTTTTAGGCTCTAACTTTTGCCAAGGCGCCCGTTGCGGGTTTTCGACCTTGCGAGCTTTGTTCTTCTTTTCTTTTCAATTTTTTTTCATTTCTTTTTCTCTTCTTTTTTTTTCCTTTTTCTTTTCTTTTGCATTTTTTTTTTTGCCTTTTTTTTTGTATTTTTCTCTTGCTCTAACTTTTGCCTGGGTCGCCCTTCTAGGTTTTCGGCCCAGCGAGCCTCTCAAAGAGTAAAAGTGTAACAAGTCCATGCCAAATGGTTTTACGGTTTTGAAGCCATCCGTATCCAGGAGAGTGGCTGTTGTATTGATTTACTGAAGGATCCATCTTCGGCTCTTCGAGCATATCTGACATTTTTGCCCCTAGTTGGAGGGGGGGCTTCTGATCTAGCTTTACAAGCTTCCTTTGATCTGATCTTCTTGATCTGACTTTGGTGCCTCTTGTTCGAGGGCTGCTTCAAAATGGCCACACAGGCCTCACGTTGTGGTTGACCGTTGAACGTTCTGAACTCAGGTTCAAGGTTTGAAAGTGAGGGGTCGAATCTCGAGGCTGAGAGCGATCCTAAGCTGCACAATCTCAAGAGCGATCCCACACAAGTTTTCGCAGGACTGCGCAAAATATTTTTTGAAATTTTTTAAGAAAGCGACAAATCGCTCACGCCGAAGACAGTGTAGAACCAATCTAGATCAAGCCAGGGTCCTTCTCAGTACTCACAGTACCAAGCATGATCTCAATCATTAAGGGCTTAGCATGCCTCTCTTTCTCTCAATTGATCAAGTTTTGCAAAACCTGAGGAATTCCTTCCTCTTCGTTTTTATCACAATGTTTTGAAAAAAGTTTTGAAAAACTTAGGTCAATGCAATGAATTCAAGGCACAAAAAAGCCAGACGAAGAGCACTGTCATTTCATTCAAACTTCTGGCACAACTGGCACACGGCAGAAGCAAACACAAGAGTGTGAAAATCACTGCTGTTCCATTCAAATCTGTTGGCATAACTGGCTCCAAGGCAGAAACAGACTCAAAAGAAAGTAAAAAGACAAACACAAAACAAGATAGTGATGTCCGAGGTAACACCCCCGGAATCACTCGACTCTTAATCAAAATAGGATTGGCTCGATACAACAAGACAAGCCCGACTGACTCAATACAATGAGACAGACTCAACAGGACTGACTCGATATGAAAAGACTGACTCAAAACAAAGAGACGGACTCAAAACAACAGAACTGACTCAATACCCAAGCCAGAACGTACAAAACCCAGCATTCACAAATGCTCAAAACAGTGCGTGCCATACGCCACATCCGGAGTAAACTGAGCACCACCCGCAGGTGGTTCATCCCTTGATCACATCACATTATCCCCCACAAGTTCACTGGTCAAGTGTCGATAGACTTTGCAGGACCTGGTGCGGGGATGACCCTGTTGTCAATCAAATTTTGTATCTCGTGGCGGAGACGGACGCAACTGTCGGTGTCATGATCGGTTTGTTGATGAAAAGCACGGTACTTAGTCAGGTCATGCTTTGGAGGGAGAGGATCGGGTAGAGGCCGTTGTTCCAATGGTTTCAGATGTCCTTTCCTGAGTAGGACCCCCAGGGCTTTAGACAAAGGCATAAAGAGTGGGGTGAAAACCCTCTTGCCTCGGGGTAGATAGTCCGAAGTTCGGGGGTTTGGATTGGATGCACCAACAAAAGGGGTGGTTGTTCTTGGTGTGGTGGTGACGACCATGCCCACTTTAGAAGATCTTGCAGCTGCGTCACTACTGGTGGTCGCATTCGAACTGCGGGTAAACGCCCTCCTGGGCTGCTCCTTCTCCTGATCAATAAGGCCCTGCTTCATAGCATCCTCGATCTGTACCCCCATCTCATGCAGATCCGAAAAGGTAGGGAAGGGGAGCACGATCATTTTTTGCATTAGTTTGGGTTGGAGGTTGTGCACAACCATCCTTATCTGGTCTTTGTCGGAAGGCCTTGTAGCCATCATCGAGGCCTTTGCTCTCCACCTCGCCACAAACTCTGAAAAACCCTCCTTTGGCTCTTGGCAGGTGACTTCAAGATCACGAGTTGTGACCTCAATCTGTGTGTTGTAGGAGTATTGATCACTGAAGGCCTCAGCCATCTCTTCCCAATTCTATTTCACAGAGTTCTCCAATTTCGCATACCAGATTGTGGCTATCCCAGATAGGGTCCGGCCAAACAATGATAGCTTCTGTAATCTGGTGAGGCCCATCGGCCTTAGAATGTCTGAAAACAGCCGCAAGTGCACCATGGGATCCCCGGACCCATCGAAACGATCAATATGTGGCATCTTGAATCTGTCTGGCAGCGTCACAGCTGCGTCGGCATACCCATCCTCGATGTCCGGGATGGATTTCATGCCTTGAGCCTTCTTGAACAACCTTTCAAGCTTGCTCATCTTTAGCGCCGTTGGATCCGTCTCTAACTCAAAAGGTAAGTCCAGTAGGTTGATGGGTGTCTTGGATAGCTGGGGTAGAACCGGGGGCGGAGCTGGCCCGACTGGAATGTCCGTATCATCCTAGACGTAGGTTGCCTCCTCGAGTATAGGAACTCTTGGTGGGGGAGGAGCCTGGTGCGAAGTAGATACTCCAGTTTGCTGCTCCAATCTGGCAATTGTCTCTGCCTGTTGGGCTATGACCACAGCCTGTTGCTTGGCGAATTCTGCTTGACGGACAGTGTCTTGCTGCATGGCTTTCATACTATCCTGGAGTTGGCGCACCATCTCTTCCAGACTCGACATACTGTTCTAATCTAACTAAGAAACCGGTATATCTGTGTCGGCAATAGGCTCGGAAATCTCAGCCCGACTGGCAACAAACAGTGCCGACCGGTAACAGAGATTGCCGATGGCAACAAAACACCAGCCGGTGGCCTCTGGCCATGGCCGGTGATGTGTGGGGATGCCTCACAAGGCATTTCCTGCCCCTCCAAGGCAAAACACAAGTGTTTGGTGCAAAATCAGACACTAAATAGTCGAGTTCGGAGATCCTGAGGCAAGGCGCGTAGCCGAGACCTCCGGGAACTCCAAACGAACACGAATATGGATGATCACCGGGTGTTCAAACGGTGACGTCCAAGTCTTGAGGACGGTCAAAAATGGGGTGTCTACAGCCGGTCGGCAGTATATATGGCCGGCCGGCCAAAACTTCCTGCAGAAACCTGTTTGACAGCAGCAGAGGGCAGACAAGGCATGGCAATGCATTTTCAAAGCAATGTGTGCACCACCACATCCCTTATCATGTTTGTGACTCAAAGGGGTATGGTGCTCAATTCTCGGACCACCAATCGCGCATTTCAATGCGTGATGGCCCAAAAGCCAAGTGTGCAACTTCAATATGGAATGAAATGCACAAAACAAACAATGGGCCCCAACCTCCATCATAATCAATTCAAGAGGCAAGAGATGCATGCTAATGTAATGCAACCTAGGCATGTGAGCTAAGTGTGCAACATGATCATGCAAACAACAAAACCATGTGCAATAGGCACATGAACTAAACAAGTAAGCGTGCAAGGCATATAACATCAATGTTAATGACACACATGCAACAACATGAAAGGCATAACACATGTAAATATGCAAAGCGACTTGACACAAGAAGCATGCCAAATGCAATGACACTTAAACATGCAACTTGTTAATAGGCTAAGTACCTAAAAATACAAACATGTATAGCATGCAACAACATGCCAAAGGGATGGTCTTAAACTAATTTGGACAGCTCTCTACTAGGTCCAAAACAGTGGCCACAATGATGCAAGTGAGGCAACGAAATACATGGAATGCATGCACAATGCATTAACCAAGCTTAAGGCACAAAAATGCAACTCTACCAAAGCATGGCAAGGAGGAAATATGGCATACAATGGTGCATGTTCCAGATCTGAAATGACATACCAAATGACTCCAAAATGACCCCAAAACATGAAAACACTACCATTTAAGCATGCAAGAAGCTTCAAAACTCAAAGCTAGGCATGGGCATTGCACTACAAGCATGCATAACAAGCATTATTCGACCATGAGGCATGAAAAAAGTGCTAAGGCAGTCCAAAACATGCATGAAATCAGTTCAAGGCATGGCCAAAAAATGTTAGCAAGATGGGCTAAAATAGCATGCAACTTTGACTAGCAAACATGGATTGCATGGCAAGTATATGATGCACATGGAATCTCACCAAACCATCAAAAATCAGTGAATAAAATATGTGAAAATAGGCCCAAATAACCACTGATATGCAACCATGGCATGCAAAAATGATGAGTTACTTTAGAGGGCCATGCAAGGAGTTATTAAGCACATGCAAGATAGACATTTAGCAAGACCAAAACGACTCTGGAAATGGCTTATGGAGGTCCTAAAACCCACTGAAAAATGCCTGAACCGAGCTCAAGAAGTATGCAAATATAGGCCCCTTTGTAAGGCCAAAAAGGGCATCAAACAAGACAACAAGGAGAGGGGATGGCCCTCTCCTTCTTAGGACCTTAAACCACCATCCTCACCACTGAAATCCCTCAAGATTTTAGTGGTGAGGAGGCCCAAACAAGGTGGTCCCGGAGTTCACTAAAAATGCACAAAAATGAGGCCAAACAAGGCCTAAGAGGGGTCAAACAACCCCAAACACCAAAGTGGTCTTAAACAAACTTGAAAAGGAGCTAAAAACAAGACTTTTTTCAGTTATACACTAAGCTCAAAACAGAAAGCAAGACAGGCTAAAAGTGTGTGCAAAAATGGGGGATAAAAGAGGGTTAAAGGCTCACCTTTGTAGACCAACGAAACCAGCGGCTTCTTGGACAAAAAACCAGTCCCTTAGCCTCTGAAAATGGCCTCCAAGCTCCTTAGGTTGATGATGGAGGTGTTAGGCGTGGGGTTGGTGTGCAAAGGAGCCAAGAACCAAGCAATTTGGAGCTAAAATGGAGGAGATATGGAGAGAGATATATGTATGGAGCCTTAGACCAATTCTTGGAACCCCTTGAATGGAAGGATAGGCTCTATATTTATAGGGCAAGACAAGGTGCCAAGCTTCTTAGAGAAGCTAACAAAAAAGGGGTCAAGGGGGTCAAGCTTCTCTTAGAAGCTTGGAGCAAAAGGGCCAAGAAGGCCAAGCTTCTTGGAGAAGCTAGAACAAGGGTGCAAAAGGTGCAAGCTTCTCTTGGAAGCTTAGAAGGGTTCAAGCTTCTTGGAGAAGCTAAAAAAAGGGTCAAGCTTCTTGGAGAAGCTAAAAAGGTTCAAGCTTCCTCAAGAAGCTAAAAAAGGTTCAAAAGGGTCAAGCTTCTTCAAGAAGCTTTAAAAAAAGGGGTCAAGCTTCTTGGAGAAGCTAAAAAAGGTCAAGCTTCTTGGAGAAACTAAAAAAAAGGTCAAAAGGTTCAAGCTTCTTGGAGAAGCTGAAAAAAGGTCAAGCTTCTTGGAGAAGCTAAAAAAGGGTCAAGCTTCTTCAAGAAGCTAAAAAGGTTCAAAAGGGTCAAGCTCCCTCAAGAAAAGGTCTCGGTCAGGACAAGTGGCCGATCGATCAAAACAGTGGTCGGCCGACCAAACACAATGCCGACCGACCATCAATAGTGCCGACCGACCATCAATAGTGCCGACCGGCCATCACCAATGGCCGGTGGCAAGGAAACAAGGCCGGTGGCCTCAAGCCACAGCCGGTGAGGTGTGGGGATGGCCTACAAGCTACTTCCCACCCTCAGAAGCAAAACAACAAGTGTTTGGTGCAAAACCAGACACAAAACAGTCGAGTCAAGAGATCCTGAGATAGGGCGCGTAGCCGAGACCTTCGGGAACTCAAGACGAACATGAACAAGGATGATCACCGAGTGTTCAAACGATGACGTCCAAGTCTTAAGGACGGTCAAAAATGGGGTGTCTACACTCGCAAGCTAGGCTCAAAACATAACTTTCGAAAGCAATGAAAGAGTGAAGTATGTGAGAGTGTGACAAGGCTACATGCACTGAAATCATGTATAAAATGTTGCTACAACATGCAATGATCTCATGCAAAACATGTTAGAGGCCTTGAAACATAAAGTTAGTGAAGCCAATTACACTATAGTTATACAAAGCAAGCCTCATATGACCAAGACAGCTCAAAACAGAGCTAAAGCATGCTAAATCAGTAACAAATGCATACCCGTAAGTGCTGGTTTCTCGAAGAGATATTTGATGGGATCCAATCTCGAAACCAGAATTACAGAGTGAGCTAACAGGTAGTGCCTCAACTTCCTAGTAGCCCATACCAAGGCCAAACAAGCCTTTTCCAATAGCGTGTAGCGGGTCTCATATTCCAGCATCTTCTTGCTCAGGAAATAGATAGCCTTCTCCACTTTATCCTCAGATTTCTGTGCAAGCATGCAGCCCATTGTCGTGTCGGTTACTGACAAGTACAAAATCAACAGTTTCCCTCGTTCTGGCAGTGACAACACGGGTGGGTTCTTTAGATACTGCTTGGTCTGCTCGAAAACAACTTGGCATCGGTCATCCCATTGGAATTTCTTTCCTTTCTTCAGGAAACCAAATAATGGTTCACAAGTCAAGGTTAATTTTGCAATAAACCTTCTTATGAATTGCACTTTACCCAGAAAGCCTCGCACCTCCTTTTCAGTCCTTGATGGTGGCATTTCTAAGATGGCCTTGATTTTGGAAGGATCGACTTTGATGCCCCTTTGTGTAATCAAGAACCCCAGCATTTTCCCTACTGTGACACCAAAAGTACATTTCTGGGGATTCAGTCGTAACTGATATTCCCTGATCCGTTGGAAAAATTTCTTCAAGGCGGTGTAGTGGCCCTTTCTTTCCTTGGACTTGACAATCATGTCGTCCACGTACACCTCAACCTCTTTGTGGATCATATCATGCAAGATTATAGTTGCAGCCCGTTGATAAGTAGCCCCAACATTCTTCAAACCGAACGGCATTACCCTATAACAGTAGGCTCCCCACGGCGTAGTAAAGGCAGTCTTCTCCCTATCCTCGGGTGCCATCAAGATCTGGTTGTACCTGGAAACCCATCCATAAAGGAGAGCAACGCATGCCCTGCGGTGAAGTCCACCAATTCGTCGATGTGCGGTAGAGGAAAGTTGTCCTTCAGACTAGCTTTGTTCAAATCTCTGAAATCCATACACACCCGAATTTTTTCATTTTTCTTCAGCACCAGAACAATATTGGCCAACCAAGTAGGATACTCAGATACTAACAGGAACCCTGCATCTATCTACTTGGTGATCTCTTTTTTGATTTTCAGAGCCCAATTCGGGCGTATTCGCCGAAGCTTCTGCTTGACGGATCGGGCCTCAGAGTCAAGAGGGATCCGGTGTTGTATAATCTCAGGATCGATTCCAAGCATATCTTCGTAGGACCACGCGAAAATATCTTTGAAATATTTTAATAAAGCGACTAAGTGCTCGTGTTCCTCCGAAGACAACGTGGACCCGATTTGGACCAGACGTGGATCCTTCTCAGTACCAACATTAATTGAAGTAATTTCATCAACCAAAGGTTTTACAAACCATTCCTCTTCTTGAAAGTCCTTTTCTTCCTCGTCGTTTTTATCAAAGTTTTGAAAGTCATGATTAATGCAATAAACGAGTGGCACAGAAAAGTACTCAGAAACAGCAGTGGTACCATTCTCATTCACAACTTCCAGTTCGTCCAATTCCTCGGTTACAACCGACTCAAAAGAAAAAAAAAAAGACGACATGGACAAAATAATGGCATCCGGGTTATCACTCCCAGGAATACCGGACTCTGTGGAATCAGATTCTAGTTCGCTACCTGACTCAGAACTGCTGGACAAAAAGCCTTCCTCGTACTGCCAAATGAGAGAGGGTGCGATAGATGCATCTAGAATGCCAAAAGAAGAGCCCACAGCCGATTGATCTACAATCATGGAAAGAAAGAAGTCATCCCTCGAGCACTTCGGTGTGATCTGAGGATCCGAGAGGAAACAAGCCAGTGTTGCTCCCATCTCCAAATCTATGCCATCGGACTCATCCTCTTTGCACTGTTTAGCCTCAGCTGGTGGGTCAGTCTTCTCTTCTACAACTGCATCTCCTTGCAACTGTAGGTTGAAAAAGATCTCGAAGCCGGGCAAACACTGCTTCTCAGAATTCAGCCATGGCTCTAGAAAGCCACAAAATGGGAAATCCTCCCTCTCCCGAACAAAGCGTCCGTTCTGGGTTCCTTGAATAGGTCTATGCACCAACTCATAGTGCTTCCCAGTTTGTTTAGCCTTGGCTCTTCCTACCACCTCCTTTCCCTTTCTTACCCAATCCTCTTTGGTAGGTGTGTAACCTAGACCAAAGGTATAAGGGTTTGTGTGGCACTGCGACCAATGCAGTGACGCCCTTCTGGCCACTCCTTCCCAATCCCATTCTGGGCACATGTTAAAGCTTATTCATGAGGTAAACGGATTTCACACTGACATACAATCCCTTATCAACAGCTATAATATCTTGCACTACCCGGGCCTCGGCCAAGGTGAACCCAGACAAAAAGACATCCTCCTCGCCGTGTATAATTCCCAAGATCGGCGTAGTAGCCTCCGGTGGCGGATGTATGGAAAAGTTCCCAAAAACAATAGCTACCCCATTTCCATGGGGGTACTTCAACATCTGATGTAGAGTAGAAGAGACAGCTCTTACTTGGTGCAGCCATGACCATCCAAGGAGTAAATTAAAGGTGGCCGGGACATCTAGAACATGAAACTCGATGTCCTGTTGTGCTGGGCCAACCTGAGTTCTGATTCGCACTGTCCCCATCACTTCCCGGCTGGTATTGTCATAAGCCCGAATCACCTGGGCTGTTGGTGCGAAATCTGTCGGTTTCAAACCGATAGCATAGGTTGTACGCGACGGACACGCATTGATTGCAGATCCCGTATTAACCAAGACAACTGGTATCCACTTCTCTTTACATTCTATAGAGATGTATAACGGCTTATTGTGCTTGGAGCCCTCAGGCGGTAATTCTTTATCTGTGAAAGTCAAAGTCGGTGAAGCGCCACCCGGGAAAACCAGTCCCACTAACTATTCTAAGGTTGTATCAATAGAGAGCTTAGCCTTATCCATTGCTGATAGGACGGCTTGTCTATAGACTCGTGAGGCCATGAGCAATCCCCAAATAGAGATGTATGCTTGAATCTTTTTCAGTTGCTTCAGTACAGCTTCGTCCTTTAACAGTTTCTCTTTCTGTTTCTCTGTTTCCTTATCTTTCCCTGATGCCTCTGGCCGGTCTAGGTGTGGGGGCTTAAAGTACCGCCCACTCCGAGTCATGTGATCAACTTCCTCGGTATACCACGTATTATCCGGCAGATTCTGTCCCCAATCCCCATCAGTATGGGCAAGACGCAAATCATCGTCTTCCCACCACATTCCTTTGGCAACCGACAAATAATTGTCCGGTTCCGCTGTAATCGTTCCCGTGTTCACAACACAATCAATCCCCTCAGGGGCTTTGGCTTTTCCGACCCTCTGATCTGTCTCAATTCTTTCTTGTTTGAACCGCTTCGACGCAGCCTCCTATTCTATATCAGCTGTACAAGTGCTGCTTAATTCCCGAGCAAAATTCTCAGTACCGGTGCTCTCCGGCCAATCTCTCTTGTCGTTGACCGTTCCGGCCGTTGCAGATGTTCTTGTTTCTAACTGTTCCCGCTTCAGTTGAGACCCTTCATTAACATCTGGCTCATAACTAAGCCACCCTGTGTTATCCATTGATCTGTTCATGTCAAACCAACCAACCAACCTATATATCCCCGAGATCTTGTTCATCAAAGAACTGTAGGTTACTGATATCCTCCTCAAGCTCAGCTAAATCATCCAGCCCCTGGACCGGCCTGTCCTCCTAGACGACATTTACCTCAATCCTCATTGGCAATTCCACCATCGGCTTGGCCAAATCAATTGGCGCAATAAAGTAGCAAGGGTTGTTTGCTTCCTCAATTAAGCTCATAAAGCCCTCAGGCATGCCTTCGTCTATCACAGCCACCACCACGGGTTCAGGTTGGGATATTGACGTGCTCATCATGCACAAATCTGTGCTTTCTAGGATGAACAGTGCCGACTTAGGCAGGTGGGAGGGAGTGATGTATATGCTAGGGTCGTATGGGACGACCATTGTTTGGATCAGGTTTACTTGTCTGGGTGAAGGAGGGGGTTGGTTACGTGGTGGGAGAGGGTTTATAGTGACGTTTGGCTTCTCAGGAGGCGCTATCACTTTGTTGTCAATGAGATCCTGAATCTCATGATGGAGTCTAAAGCATTGGTCGGTATCATGACCATGTTGCTGATGGAAGGCGTAATACTTGGCCGGGTTGTGTGCCGGAGGGAGAGGATTTGGCAATGGGCACGGCTCTAGGGGCTTCAAATGCCCTTTTCTAATTAGGACCCCCAAGGCTTTGGATAGAGATATGTAGAGTGGGGTGAAAACCCTCTGGCCTCGGGGTGGGTACTTTGCAGGTTGTGGGGTGGCTCCAGATGTGCCGGTAAAGGGTGTGGCTGTTTTTGGTATGGTGGTAACCATACCAACGTCAGAGATTCTCGCAGCTGCATTGCTACTCGTAGCTGCATTTGAACTGCGTGTAAACGCCCTCTTGGGCTGCTCATTTTCATGGTCAATTAGACCCTGTTTCATCGCATCCTTTATCTGTATCCCAATCTCATGAAGATCAGCAAAGGTAGGTAGGGGTAAGACAATCACCCTCTGCATCAGCTTCGGTTGCAGATTCCGAATGACCATTCTTATTTGGTCCTTCTCAGCTGGCCTGGTGGTCATCATGGAGGCCTTGGCCCTCCACCAGGTGACAAAGTTAGAGAAGCCTTCCTTCGGCTCTTGCCTAGTTGCTCGAGATCACGAGTTGTGACCTTGATTTGAGTGTTATAAGAATATTGGGCAATGAAGGCCTCGGCCATCTTTTCCCAACTCCTTTTCACCGAATCCTCAAGTTTAGCATGCCAGATAGCTGCAATACCTGACAGGGGTCTGGCCAAAGAGGAATAATTTCTAGAGTCTAGTCAGGCCCATCGGCCGCAAAATATCTGAAAAGAGCCTCAAATGGACCATGGGATCGCCTGAGCCGTCGAAGCGGTCTATGTGAGGCATTTTAAATCTGTTCGGTAATGTTACCGTCGAATCTGTGTAGCCATCCTCAATATCTGGGATCGAGTTGAGTCCCTGAGCGTGCTTGAAAAGCCTCTCAAGCTTGCTCACTTTCAAGGCTGTAGGATCGACCTCAGACTCAAACGGTGTATCTATTGGGTAAGTCGGTGCTTTGGAAGACTGTGGTGGGACTGGCCCTGTCGAAATATCCGTATTCTCCTGGACATTAGTTGTATCCCCAGGTATTGGAACCCTAGGTGGGGGTGGGGGTGGGGGTGGGTGCGAAGCAGAAGCTGCTATTTGTGGTTGTTGATGCTGTTGTTGTTGAAGCCTGGCAATTACTTCAGCCTGCTGGGCTACAACCTTTGTTTGACGAGTGATAACTTCCACTTGGCGAGCAGCATCCCGCTGCATGGCCTCGATAGTCTGTTGAAGTTGACGCATCATATCTTCCATACTGACTGAGAGGTACTGATCTATCTGACCTGGTATATACTCTATTTCTGAGGTGGAAGTATAAAATCGGGCCTCACTGAGCACAGGTAACTGACGAACCGGTGAATTATGTCGAACTCTTCTCTGTCTTGTAACCGGAGGGAGCGAAGCAAACACTGGTTATTCTTTCACAAGATCCCCAAATCGATAAAGCCTCCTTACTCTGGTCCAGAGTGCTTGGGGGGAAACTGCCTCATTAGAAGCAATGGTGAAAATACAACCTTGCAAAAAAAAAAAAAAAAGCAAAAAGAATAAAACAATCAGCAAACGCACAACACTTCGGCTTAGATAAGGACAACACACAGTTGAAATCATAAGCTAGACAATCTGTACTCAAAAACTGATTTCTGCCTCCAAATTTCCTGCCTCAAAACTGATATCCCCAAACTGATACCCAGACTTACAACTGATACATACGTTCCTATAGAGACACACCCTAACATCACATATCAAGCAAGTGAGAGCCAAAACACCCCTATGGTGGGGTAGGGTTTCCCTGTCCTAGTTTCGTCAGGAACTAGGAGTTCACTATGCACGCATGCGGTTTCAAACAATCCTGCATTCGGGTAGGCTACATGTCCTAGTTTGGAATAGTCTCTATGGCTTCCGACATGCAACTAGGTCAAATGGTCAAAAATGGTGCCTTAGCAAGACCACCTAATATACCTCTCGCTCCTAACACCGAGAAGTGAAAGGAGGATCAAACGGTATAACGGTAGTCCAGATCCAAAGTTTGTGTTCCCATCGTGGTAGAGCCCGTAACCGGTCAGCCTTATGGCATGCTTTTCCAAGTGATCCTCCGACAAACCGTTCAGGAATAGAAAATGGCAAACACTGTGACTTAGGCGTACCAATGCAAATGCAAATACAAATGCAAATGCAAAGAAACACATAAGTGTAGATAAAATAATATATCATGAGTTCAAGTCAAGTTTTCTAAATCCCCAGCAAAGTCGCCAGAAACTATAGACTCGACTTTCTTCGGGCGCTGCCCTTTCGGAGAGGCGCGAATTGGTCCTACAGTTCAGACTAATAAACACCAAAGAGTCCAATCCGGCAAATCATTCAGAAAATCGATTTCGAATCAAATAATGCCAAAACTGGACTGCTTTGCCAGATTACAGTGTCACCACCTAAATATTTTATTTTTGGAAAATTTAGGAAACCCTGACTCGTGCCAAAGGCCACGTGTCCGTCATCACCAAAGTTGTCTCAGCTCGGGAACTTGGGTACGAGAGGGGAAGGTCTTGAAATGAGCACCTCCGCTCGCCCGATCAAAGGATCGGCCTTGACTAAGCATGATATGTTGTTTTATAAACCTCGTGCGTTCTTATTCCAGTTATTAGGCTATCTTTACTATGTGACGCACACAAGCAAGTATAGACTAAAATCGCAAGAATTGGAACATTACAACTCATGTTTGTTTCGAAAATGGTTTAAAGTTGCCACCCTCAAGTGGGCTTAAAACATGATTTGCCACTTCGCAAAGTGGGCTTAAAACTCACAATCGTTGAATTGTTCCAATTCAAACAATCAAGCCTTCATCCACAGGCATTCATGCAGTTTAGCATTTAAGCAAATAGCCTCATGGCAAACATGCTATCATGGCAACACTCACACTCATGCAAGCGTGCTAATGTATAAAACTTACAGTGTACTCCGAGCCAAAACAAAAGCTAGTTAGAAATATACATGATCCTAACTATACAAATTGCCTAATGCAACACATGTAATAATGCAATTAAATAGGCTCGGCTATCTAAGATGGCATATGAATGCAACAATTTGATAGCATGCTTTTAAACACGTATTCAAGTAAGTATATTGAAATTGCGATGCAGTTTGTATGATGTGTCGAGCCCGGTGCATGCAAGACAGATGAATGATGCAAACATCCAAGCATAAGTTATGCTAATCGAAACATGATCCCTAAACTAACCATCAAAAGTGATTAAATAAAAGGGAGAAAGACGTGGGGTTAGAAGACATGCACACACACACGCACCCTTATTACAACATTATGCCCTCTCGAATGAGGGTCCGAATAAATAAGCTAAGCTAAGCTAATCTAAGCTAAGCTAATTATTACAAACCAACTAATTAACTAATCTAGCTAATTATTACAACACAATTGAACAAATTAACAAACTATTCCAAGCTAGCTAATATATTACAAAACGAATTAAACTAATTAATTACAACACATGTATTAATTAGTTACAACTAGCTAATGAAACAATAAAGTGGCCTCGCGGGCGAGGGAGATATGCATGCTCGGTTGGCTTCCAACCGAAAATCCATCGCCTTGCCCCCGGTTGCCTCTGTTTGCACTTGCCTTAATTTCTAAAAATTGAACCAACTTCCAGACTACTTTTTCCTTAACTTAGATACACTTTTGCACAAAAATGGACCAGTGGTCGGTCGGCCACAAAAAGTGGCTGTCGGCCACCTTAACTGGCCGGTCAGCTACTGCAAGTGGCCGATCGGCCATCCCTTTTTCCAGGCTTCTGGTTTTGCTGTAACAGAGAACAACAGAGGCACAACAATGTATTTCTCAAGGAATGTGTGTACTGCCACCCTCCTTATCATGTCTCAAGCTCAAAGGAGCATGGCACTTGGCTCTCAAGCCACCAATCAAGCATTTTCATGCATGATGGCTAAAGAACCAAGCTTGCACAAGCTTAATGAATGTACAAATAGACTCAAATGGCCACCACTCTATCATGCATGATCAAGAGTGACGGCGACCAAGAAACGTGACATGTTTCATTACTTTGAGTATGAAAAGTCCCACATTTCTTGTGTTTGGATTAACGTCTGATCCAAACACATGCAATGCAATGCAAATGCTTATCTTGTTCATGTTTTACTTTGCTCATTCTGTTTACACATTTTAGCATTACCGAACCATTCTTTAACCGGTTAAGTCCAAGGTGATTGTCCTCTAATGAGAGAGGGGTCAACCAAAGGATGGTTTAAGACATGAGAGAGATCATGCCTTTGACTAGTAGAAACCCTCAAAGGAGGATTAAAGCCATTGAGCACAAGCTCCATCTCAAGCTTAAACACTATCATAAGATTAACCAACCCTCAAAACAAATGAAAAAATGAAGAAATGAGGGAGGTTGCAGACTTTCAGTGCTGAAATGGCATGCTAAAGACCCTAAATCATGCAAGCAACACATGCAAGACATGCCGAAGATATTAAAGCTAGTGAAGAGCACTACACTAGAGGCATGCAATATCAAGCTTAAATGACCAAACCAGCTCTGGACAGAGCTTAAATATGTCAAAACAGTGGCTAAATCATGATGGAATTGAAGCACAAAAAGCTATAAAAACATGCTCATGTGTTGGCTCGCAAGCTAGGCTCAAAACACAACTTTCGAAAGCAATGAAAGAGTGAAGTATGTGAGAGTGTGACCAGGCTACATGCACTGAAATCATGTATAAAATGATGCTACGACATGCAATGATCTCATGCAAAACATGTTAGAAGCCTTGAAACACAAAGCTAGTGAAGCCAATTACACTATAGCTATACAAAGCAAGCCTTATATGACCAAGACAGCTCAAAACAGAGCTAAAGCATGCTAAATCAGTAACAAAAACATGCTGAGATCAAGCCTCAAAAGGGTAGAAAAACATGCTCACATGTTAGGCCATCTACACATGCAAACAAAACACAAGGAGGTGAGGCCACCCCCTCCTATTTTGGACCTCAAAACATACTTTTTGCCACTGAAATTTCCCTGAATTTCAGTGGTTAAAAGGCCAAGAAAGAGTTGTTTGAAAAGCTTTAAAAGATGGCTTAACACTTAGCAAACAAGCTACCAAAAATGGTGGACCACCCCTAACTCCAAAAAAGCCTTAAACCATCACTTTTAAACCTTAAAAAAAGAGGTTTTTGTAGTTGAAAACTAAGTCAAAAACAGCATGCAAAGGTGGCCAAACAAGTGTGCAAAAATAAGCTTAAAAAGGGTTAAGCCTATACCTTTGAAGCACAGCAACAAACAGCCATTTTCTGAGCCAAAACCAGCTTTTAGAGCTCAAATAAGACCTCCAAGAACCTCAGCTACAAGGTAGTCTAATTTGGTTAAGGGGTTGTTTGCAAATATGTAGAGAAAATTCACTTTCAAGCACTAAATAGGAAGAGAGAGAGAATTCTAGAGAGAGAGGCAGAAATTTTGCTCACAAAATTTTGTAACCCCCAAAATGAGGGAGAGACCTCCCCTTGTATAGAAAAAACAAACAAAAAGCTTGCATTCATCTCTCCATACACGTGTATGGAGGAGCCTTTCAGTGATCAACAACTGGCACATAAAATATCTGAAAAAGGAGAAAATTGGCCGTCGGCCACCTCCCCTAGCCGACAAACCACTTCAAGTGGTCGACAAGGAGGAAAAATGGCCGACAATAGCCAAAAGTGGCCGGCAAGGCCCTTCTCCCCTCCAGGCAAGAGGCACCAAGGTTTGGCCCAAAAACAAGGCCAAAACACAGAGGGTTTAGAGGCTCAAAGTCAGGGCACTCAGCCGAGAACTTCGGGCACTCAAAACCAGCACGAACATGCACAATCATCGCGCACACAAATGATGACTTCTGAGTCTTAAGGTCGGTCAAAAATGGCGTGTCTACAACTAGTGGGTGTTACGTTGTTTATATGTGTGATTGAGGCTGAATTTTACAACACTGAGGCCGTTAATTAAGATCTCCTAACTTTACTTGCTTGTCAAACTATGTATTTTATGCATGTTTAATGTCAATCAAGTTGTACATAGTGGGAGCATAAAATGAGCAAAAATATAGAAGTTGTAGAGAAAAGTGCTTTCTGCATGTACGGAGGCCCATTCCCGCACGTGCAGCCTTTACCTCGCAGCCAAACAGGGCCCAAGCGTCCCGCACATGCGGTGACCATTCCCGCACGTACGACCTCACCTCAAAAATCATGCCGCTATTTTAAACCTATTTAAAAGACAGTAGAGGTATAAAGAGAGGAAAGGGAGGTTGGAATAGGGTTTGAAAATATTCTAAGGAAAAGAGGAGGCTAGGGTTTAAAAAGAGGGATCTTTCTTAAGTTTCAAGAGGCAACTTTCATGAGGACTTCTTCCTCTTCCACATCTTCCCACTCTTCCATGAGTGGCTAGTCTTCCAGTTTTAGGGTTTTGATGAAACCCTAGCCATGTAAAGGGATTTTTCTTAGGCTTTGATTGTGAAACGGTTTGAATAAATGTATGGATGTTTTAGAAGTTTCTAATAATTTTCCTTTTCATCTCTTCAAGTGTTTTACTCTCTGTGATTGTTTAATACTTTTCATACATTAGTTTTCTTTGTGTTTGTGTTTAATGTATGAGACGAGTCATGCTACGAGAGATAAGTCGTGTTGTTACCATAGTTTGGAGCAAATGCCTCGTGCTACTTGAGATGATTCGTACCTGTACATTGAATACAACAATCCTCTTGATCAATGTTTCAAACTTGTAGTTGTGAAATATTTGGTAGTTCAAACCAGAGTGTAATTGATGGCCGATGTTAAGTTTTATTTATGTGGTTAGTGGTGAATTCTTTGCCCTAGGATTTGCACAAAAATAAGCATCTCAAACCCTAATATTAATTGTCAATTCAATTTTCTCAATTTCATTTAATTCTTATTTAGTTTGTGAATTCCTCAATCTTTTTTATTAAAATTAATTTAGGAATTTAACAATTAAATTTGTTTAATTTCCTGTTTGTCCATGTGGATCGATACATGGACTTACCATTATTCTAAAGAATTTGGTATAGTTTAGTGTTTATTTTTGGTGTGTGAAACGACCCATCAAATTTTGGTGTCGTTACTAGGGACTTCTGGTGAAATTAAGTAATTTAAAGTTACATTCTTATTTTAATTTTTAGTTTAGAATTTTAAATTTTAGTGTTGCTAAGTGTGGAGAGTGTTTGCAACTGGAGCTATCACCGAAGTGCAAGCGGAACGCAACCAAGCTTTAAAACAAACCGCAGCACCAAAGTGCTTAAAGAAAAAAACAATAGCAAATACTCGCAAGCAAAGCACCAAAGTGCTAAAACTAGAGAGCTCAAGTGGAAATTGGGGACAACGTCTACACGTCAAGCACCCGCAAAATGAGTAAAGCATTTTCGTTAAATCACTGTGAGTATTTTCTTCTTTAGTATTTTGCTTTCATAACTTAGTGCACAAGAGTCAGAACTTAGTGTGTGTGTGTGTGTGTGTGTGTGTGAGTAGTGTATGCACAGGCACCGTTCTTGTCGCCCTGAATTGTGGAATTTGGGTCTTGAACTAGAAAAAACTCTTACGAAACTTAAAGCCTCTTCCCGTGTTTCTAGGCTTGAATATCTATATCCATACTTCGAGCCATTAGAGATGGCGAACTCGAATGGCCTAAATGGGCCCAACTAGACCCTTAAGGATTACTTCACACCCACTGCATATACATCACCATCATGCATCCAGTTACCCGACACAATTGCTACTCATTATGAGATTAAGTCCAGCACCATCCACATGTCATGATGATCCTTATAAACATTTTCATGAATTTCTGGAAATTTGCTCTACAATAAGGATCTAGAATTTCACAAATAAGGCCTTAATGTTGCGACTGTTTCCATTTTCACTAAAGGACAAAGCCAAACATTGGTTGAATTCCTTACCTGCTAATTCTGTCACAACATGGGACCAAGTACAACAGAAGTTTTTAGAGAAGTACTTTCCCACTAGTAAGACCAACCAACTTAGACGAGCCATCACCAATTTTGCTCAAATTGATGGCGAGCAATTTCATGAGACATGGGAGAGTCTTCGTGACCTCCTCCAATAGTGTCCCTACCACCAAGTGCCTGATTGGCAACTTGTTTAGACCTTTTACTGTGGCTTAATTGAGCCTCACCGCCAAATGGTGGATTTTTCTTGTGGTGGGACACTCATGTCCAAAAATGACGCCAAGGCATGCCAATTATTTGAGAACCTAAGTGATAATTCCCTTCACCATGCCTCCGCAACTCAGCAAGTCTGGCAACCGGTAGTTGGAGCCTCGAAAAGAGGAGGCATTTATGAGGTAGGGAACAACTTAGAGTTAGCCCAACAAGTAGAGGCATTGTCCCACAAAATGGACTAATAATTAGCTGCGGGGCATGCCCTTACACAACAAGATCAGCCTCAATTTCATGAGACATGTGTTATTTGAGCGAGCCTTGCTCATGACTTAAGTGAGTGCCCTTCGGCATCACAATTTCTGGAATTAGTCCAAGAGCTTATGAATGCAGCTCAAGGATTCTCCAACCCGAGTAATGACCCATATTCCAACACATACAATTCGAGATGAAAAAATCACCCTAATTTTTCATGGAGACCTCCTTCACAAGGCACTTCTTACAATCCTCCACTACCAAGGCAGAATTTTAATAATTTCGCCAACCAATCTTTCTACCGACCACCACAACCTTACCGACCCCCACAGCCTTACCGACAACCACAACCCGCACCTATTCCTCAAGGCAACTCTGCCTTTGAGACTCAGGTGTTAGAAGTTGTCTCAAAACTTAAGGAGTTAGCACCAATAGTTCACTCCCATACTCACTCTATTGCCAACCTAGAGGCTCAATTTGGTCAAATGGCTAATAACATAAATAGGAGAGAGGAAGGAAAATTACCAAGTCAAACTATGGCCTACCCTAAGGGTCAATATGGGGCAAAGGGGTTGAATGGGAATGGAAAATACCATGAGCAGGTGCAAGCAGTGATCACTTTGAGAAGTGGGAAAGAGTTAGAGCCTTGGCCAGTTACGTCTCAAGTAACTAGATCTAAGAATGGTGACCACGGTGGTAAACCCAATGAGAGCAAGGGCAAGGGAGAAACACAAAAGGGGGATGACTTAGTCCCTAGTACTTCACATGAGTCTAAGGCACCCTTTGCCCAATGCATTGATACACCATCCCCTTTTAATAAGAAGGTGGCATCCATGGAAGTGATGATGGAGGTTTTTAAACAATTTAAAATCAACCTCTCCCTGTTCGAGGTGATTAAGCAAGTACCCTTCTATGCTAATTTTTTGAAGGACATATGCACGCACAAGCGTAAATCTAGGACCCACGTGTCTCAAAAGGTCGTACTTACGGAGCAAGTAAGCTCCATCTTATTAAGTGACACACCCCCTAAGCTTAAACACCTAGGTTCCCCAACCATTGCATGCATTATAGGGGACCATTTCATTAATAGGGTCTTGTTAGATTTAGGAGCTAGTGTCAATTTTTTGCCGTACTCTATGTATGAGGAATTCGGGCTTGGCGAGTTGAAGCTCACTACTATTACTCTCCAGTTGGCTAACCGGTCCCTCAAAATGCCACGTGGCATGATTGACGATGTGCTAGTAAAGGTCAATAGGTTTTATTTTCCTGTTGACTTTTTAGTTTTAGATATGGAATTGGTAGCCAGCTCTAGGAAACAAATCCCAGTGATCTTAGGTCAACCTTTCTTGGCTACGGCCAATGCATGCATAAATTGTCGTACCGGGGTTATGATGTTTCATTTGGAAATATGCAAGTGAAACTCAATGTTTTCCAAGCATCCCTACAACCCCATGAAAGAGAGGAGTGTTTATTTATGAATGTTGTAGATGGGATTGTAGAGGAGACTTTACCCTCCATTTTTGTAGAGGACCCTCTAGAAGCATGTCTAGCTCATTTTGGGTTTGAAAATTTTGATATTAACGGGTCAGTTGAGGAGGTGAATGCCTGACTTAATTCTTCTTCTACACCGGATTTTCCTCCGTGGAAAGTCCAGTTTGAGTCCCTTCCTCCTACCATACCATCCCTAGTCACACCACCTACACTTGAGTTGAAGCCACTCCCGGCCACACTCAAGTATGCTATTTTAGGGCCAAAGGATACTTTACCTGTCATCATTGCACCTGACTTAACTACAGAGCAGAAAAGTCAATTAATTAGTGTTCTTGTGGCATATCGGAGTACTATAGGGTGGTCGGCGGCTGATTTGAAAGGGATAGATCCCTCCGTATGCATGCATCATATATATCTAAAGGAGGACTCCAAACCTTCTCGTGAAATGCAACGGAGGCTTAATCTCAACATGAAAGAGGTTATGAAAAAAACGGTGTTAAAATTGTTAGATGCGGGTATTATATACCCCATCTCAAATAGCAAGCGGGTGAGTCCCACAAAAGTGGTGCCCAAGAAATCGAGCATCACTCTTGTAGAGAATGAGCAAGGAGAGTTAGTCCTCATATGAACCACTACTGGGTGACGAGTGTGTATTGATTATAGGAGATTGAATTCCATGACTAGGAAGGACTATTTTCCTTTCCCATTTATTGATCAAATTCTTGCGAGGTTAGCGGGGCAGGGTTTTTATTGTTTTCTTGATAGCTAATCAGAGTATAATCAAGTTCTAATGTGCCCCGCTGACCAAGAAAAGACCACATTCACTTGTCCTTTTGGCACTTTTGCTTACAGACGCATGCCCTTTGGGCTATGTAATGCACCGGCGACTTTTCAACGGTGTATGATGGCCATTTTCTCCGATATGGTGGAGAAATTTCTAGAGGTTTTCATGGATAATTTTTCAGTGTTTGGACCGTCTTTTGAGGAATGCCTTCAAAATTTGACTAGAGTGTTGGAGCGATGCACTAAGGTAAACCTGATTTTGAGTTGGGAGAAGAGCCATTTTATGGTTCGTGAGGGGATAATGTTGGGACACATTGTGTCCCCTTAAGGTATAGAGGTAAACAAAGCTAAAGTTGACCTCATTGCAGGCCTTTCTCCACCCACTTCTGTGCATTAAGTCCGATCTTTCTTAAGGCATTCAGGTTTTTACCGTAGGTTCATCAAAGACTTTAGTAAATTATCTCGTCCTTTGTGTAGTTTACTTGCTAAGGATGCACCTTTTATCTTTGATGAGGCATGTTTGAAAGCCTTTGAAACACTAAGAGTGGCCCTTACTACCGCCCCAATCATGAAATCACCGGATTGATCACTTCCTTTTGAAATCATGTGTGATGCCTCAGGTTATGTTGTTAGGGCTGTGTTGGGCCAGAGGGTCAATAGGGCACCCTATGCTATGTACTATGCTAGTCGGACTCTCTCGGATGCACAATTGAATTACACTACTACCGAGAAAGAGTTACTAGCTGTGGTCTTTGCCATAGATAAATTTCGGTCCTATCTCCTAGGTTCCAAGGTCATAGTCTTCACTGATCATGCCACTTTGCGGTATTTACTATAAAAAAAAAAAAAAAAAAAAAAAAAAGACCAAACCTAGGTTGATTAGATGGATTTTGTTGCTTCAGGAATTTGACCTAAACATCTGAGATAAGAATGGATCAGAGAATGTGGTGGCGGATCACCTCTCCCGAGTCGTTGTTGAGTATACTAGTGACCCTTTAACTTTGCATGATTCGTTCCCAGACGAACAACTTTTTGTGGTGTCACGAGCGAGCCCCCTGTGGTTTGCACATATTGTGAATTACTTGATCATTGGGCAAATTCTTAAAAATTGGTCTAAGCAAGACAACGATCGATTCTTTTCGCAGGTCAAGTATTATTTTTGGGAGGATCCAGAGTTGTTTAAATATTGCTCCGACCAAGTGATCCAACTGTGTGTGTCGGAGAGTGAGGTGCATAGCATTCTTACATGTTGTCATTCTTCTGCGTGTGGCAGTTTTAGTGGGCATAAAACAGCTGCCAAGGTTTTACAAAGTGATTTTTATTGGCCCATCATTTTTAAAGATGCACATCAATTTTGTAAAACTTGTTTGCACTATCAGCAAATAGGTTCGATATCTCGTCATAATATGATGCCAATGTCCCCTATTCTTGTGGTAGAGATCTTTGATGTTTGGGGGATTGATTTTATGGGCCCTTTCCCGTTGTCATTCGGGTTTGAGTATATTCTCTTGGCAGTAGATTACATTTCTAAGTGGGTGGAGGCGATAGCCCGAACAACGACCATAAAGTAGTGATAAAAGTTTTGCATGAAAATATCTTTAGTCGTTTTAGGTTTCCTAAAGCCATAATAAGCGACTAGGGTACACATTTTTGTAATCGATTCCTTGAGTCAGTAATTAAGAAATACTTTATCACTCATAAAGTTGGCACTCCCTACCACCCTTAAACTAGTGGCCAAGTAGAGGTATCTAATAGGGAGGTAAAGCACATAATAGAGAAAACGATGAGGCTAGATAGGAAAGATTGGTCAAAATGTTTGATTGATGCATTATAAGCCTACCACACTGCTTATAAAACACCCATTGGGATGTCACCATATAGGGCGGTGTTTGGCAAAGCTTGCCACCTCCCGGTTGAACTTGAGCATCGAGCGTTGTGGGCTATAAAGAAGTTTAACTTCGATATGGTCGCAGCTAGGCTCAATTGAAAATTGCAATTCAATGAGTTGGAGGAAATTCAAAATGATGCATATGAGAGTTCAAAAATTTTTAAAGCTCGGGCTAAGGAATTCCATGATAAGCACATTAATAGAAAATCCTTTGAACCTAACCAAAAAGTATGGCTTTTTAACTCAAAATTGAGACTCTTTCTGGGTAAGCTTAGATCAAGATGGGATGATCCATTTGTGGTTGTAGAGGCATTTATTCATGGCGTCATTGAGGTGCAAGATCCAAGGAATGGCCACACTTTCAAAGTGAATGGCCAAAGACTGAAGTCATATATAGAGGGGATTGAGAATGGGGATATGATTAAGTCCACTACTTTAATGGACCCTTTTTACTCTGATTGAGAGATTGTTGTCTCATTCTCTTTTCTTTTCTTTCCTTTCTATTCTATTCTATTTTTATTTATTCTTGTCGTGCTTTATTTGACGTCTAAGAAACTTTAAATCTTCTAAAGGTGTAATTACTTTGGTGTTAGCCGTGTTCGAACAACATCTGATGGTCTGGTATAGCCACCTAACTGTGTTTGTAGTAAGTTCCTCGGAGACCAACTTAGATGGTGGAAACTAGAGTTCGAATGGCAAAGCCTAGAACACAAAAGTTTGGAATTTCCGAGACTAAAGTCTGGTTTGAATACCCAAGGGTGTGGAGATTGCTTCAAAATCACCCTGACTTGAACTCTTTATGGCAGCCCCATTGGTTGAGTTAGCTTTATGCACCTCGATTCTGGATACCAAATCAACCTAGTCTATCACCCTGTTGGAGAATAGGGAAAGTTACCAACATTGTTTAGAAGAAAAGTAGTACCCGTGGTTTTCGCGTGAAGATTATATCTTTGTTGAGCATTTAGTTATTTTTGAAATGCTATATTTATTTCGAATGTGAAATGAAGGTAGAAATGACTTGAATTGTTTTTGGATGTACTTGGGTTTTTAAAAAAAAATAAAAAATTCCTGCACATACGGCACAACCCACCGCACGTGCGACGAAAACTCTAGTCCACAAATTTGCTACTGCTTTAAATGCAGGTGCGCGAGGTGGTGCGCACAGTCGCCGCATGTACGGCCTGGGTCCTGCACATGCAGAAAATTTCCTGAAACAAATTGCATCACCTGCTTTATATGCAGGTGCATGACCTGGTGTGAAAGGACGTTGAATTATAAATATATATATATATATATATATATATATATAGTTTCCCCCTCCCCTTTTATTTATTTATTTGTTTATTTCTAATTTATCTATTCAAAAATAAATAAATAATAAAAAATTATTACATTTTTTTATTTTATCTATTTTATTTTTGTTTGTCGCAAAAAAATTTTTTTGATTTCATCACAACCCTAGCCCACTCCCATCACTCTTACAGATACACTATCTCTCTCTCTCTCTCTCTCTCTCTCTCTCTCTCTCTCTCTACCTTATCATCTTCTTCCTTCCTTTCTCTTTCACTCAAACCCCATCACCACGTACTTTCTTCTTTCTTCTTCCCACCATCACCAATCCTCACCCAACCTCTTCTCAACACCACTCTACCACTAGAGTTTCACCACCGGCACCTTACCTTCTCTCCGTCCGAAGATCTCCAACGACCACCATTCTTTCCAACGGAGCTTCTTTCTTTATCTCTTTCTCTTCACTAATTCAAGGTACATCCTCCTTTTTGTTTAAACTTTGTATTTCTTTTGTCAATCTCCCCTTGTAGTAAGGTTTAGGGATAGTTTAATATTTGTTCATCCTTTAAAAAAAATATATGGGCAGCCAAGAAGACGATCACCGCATGTACAGCTATCTCCGACGCACGTGTGACCCACCAAAAAAAAAAAAAAAAAAAACTAATTCTTAGCTTTTCTAATTCTTTTTATTTCATAGGTTGTTTATTTATTTATTTATTTAGTTGTTTATTTTTTTTTTTTATTCTATTATTTCATTGATTACTTGTTAGTTTAATTCATTACTTGTTAGTGTAGTTCATTTTTATTTGTTTAGTCATTAGTTATTTAAATAAAATGTTAATGCATTTTATTATACCATAGTTAAGTAACTAGTTTAATTTACATGCATATGTCTCGCTTAGTTCTTTTTTTCTTTTCTTGTTTTTTTTGAAAAAAAAAAGATGAGAATTGCATGTGGTACATCAGTGGGTAGACTTGTGCTTTAATATCTTACTTTATTCTCATGCTGGTTCCAAGGGTATATGTGTATGTTTTTGGTATGTACAGGACATGAGTTAACAGATATCCACACAAGCCTCCAAAAAGGCCAGAGGTTTGTCCTCCTCGGCGTCATCGCCACCACCATTACCACCATCCTTGCCGCGGCCACCCCCAAATGAGTTACCATGATCGGACTGGGCTTCACGCCCACTTCACAAGCTCACACAGTTCAACATCAACTATTTTTAACATGACCCAGTCACCTCTTGGGCCGTTGAGCAGCTCCACCTCCAACAACAATTGAGCCTTTGCATTGTTATGGCACCCACCTATCCTCGTCTGGTACGACTTTTCTACCAGAATATGTATGAGTCACTCACTAGTGAAGGCCTTCTGTCCACTATTGATGGCCACATCATTAGCATCACACAACCCATGATTGCCGGAGTGTTAGGTTTCTTTAACCAGCCAGACGACCAACCCTTCTCGGAAGTTGAAAGTCATCAACCCATACACCGCCTCATCCAAGAGTACTTTCCAGGGGCCTATGGTGATGCTAGTTATACATGCTTGCACCGGAGCAAGCTGTCTGGCCGCTTGCTATTCATTGACTTAGTGTTGCATAAGAATGCCCTTCCGCTCAGGCACAAAGCAGAGCGCCGAAAAGAGTTTGTTCGGGTCTTACAAGGTTGCTAGCATGGTTATCGGGTACACCTTTAGCACGTGATTTGGGTACGTATGCGGAAATTTCTACTAGAGGCCGTTCAGCCTCAACCTATGCAGAACACGACTTGGCCCCTGCCATTTGCCAACTTGCCCACGCTTCTCTTCGAGCCGAACGGCCTCCCAATTGATCCAACGGAGGAGATTGACACTACCTTTCCTACATTCGGCCAACAAGAATGGCAACATAGCTTATCCCGCATCCCGCAACAGGTTGGCGCCCCGGTTAATAAGGTCAATGACCCTATACATGACCAACCACCTTCTCTTGCCTCCCCTATGCTTCCCCAAGGGGATCCACTATACATGACTCATAAGGAGTACTTACAACTTCAACACTCTGTGAATCAGGTCCAAAGTTACTCTTCACGATCACTACTAGATTCTAATAGGGTTGTACATGGATTTTCAGGCACATCGGGACTATTCTCATGCGGCTTTCGACTAGCTCAATGCCCACTAGCTAGACATTCAGCAGTTAGTTGCCTCACTGCACACTGACTTTTATACATATTGAAAGTCAAGCCAGGACATTAAGTAAGATTAATATTGCGAATTATCTTAGATTTGTCTCGGTAGCTGGCTTAGTTGTGTACCTTGTCTGTTTGAATCTTGATGAAGAGGTATAGTTACAGGAAAAATGCAAAGTTACAAATGTTCAACTGGAAATAAAAATTGATCAGTACGAGATATGTAATTATCATATGTGTCCGAATAGGGGTGTTTGGTGCATTCCATTATTTCTACTAAAATAATTTGAATATACCAAATAAATCTTCGGAATCTTTATGACTAACTTGAATACTAGATTAGTTCCTTGTACGTCTTCCTATTATGGTTCCCTATATATTAGCACCGACTACACCAAATTTGCTGCACTAGTTCCCCTATGGAAAGCATTCGTCTCTGCCTGCCCAGTGGTCTTTTGACAATCGGTGGTTATATGACAAAATCTTCCACGTTGAATGGTGGTTTCTCAACGGTTGGAATTGGGATTATGTTGTGTGCATACAAAAAGTGGTACTCTGCCACATGGTAGTACGGATCAACGAAATTCTACAGGTCTTTGTCGCTGTTTCGAATGGCAACAATTGCATGAGCACATGGGAAACCTTTGATTTGCCACTATGAGCATGTACGTCTCCCAACATCAACCATCACTGATAAAAAAAAGTGAACCTCGTAAACCTCATCATTTGATTGGCTTACAAGCCACGATCTGCCTTTGTTGTACGCTTTAACCGAATGAGCTTCCATCTTTGGGGCTGACAACATCATGTCACGCTTCTGCCTTGCGCTGATGTTTGGCACTTTGTCGTATAATCTGAGTCTAGATACTGTCTACCATTTGAGTTATTGAAAGGTGTTGTGCATCTCGTATCCATAAGTTAAATGACTCGACTACATTAGAACTCATTTCGCCATAACGTGCACCGCTAGTAGATAAAAACACAGAACAACGTGCAAGAAAAAATAGGTTATGGTGACAAACAATATGGAAAATGATGTAGGCATGAATAAAATGGATTAAAAGTTTTTACCGAAAATAAGCATTTGCCCAATATTCTGACAAAAAATCCTTCAAAAATACTGATGCAACTTTACGTCAGGATTTCATAAACTCCTCTAAGCTATGGTTGAATGCAGCCACAGTTAGGGCATATGTACACGCTCGGAATTTATCCAACAACCCAGCCCGGTACGAACTGTTCACATATTGCATTTTGTCTTGCAAGTTACATTGCAAATGTTATAAGAAGAATGCATGATGGGCGGTGGAAACATGATGGGTATTGATTTCAGCAGTCCAGTATATCGGTCTAAGACGAACGTAAGCCATTCACCACATTCGCGAGGTGTCCCAAAAACCAAGACTAGTTGGCGGTGTTCTCCAAATCAACGATCGCGATGACTAAAGGGAACAATCCTGGTTTTTTTTTTTTTTCCCGTGAAGGACAAAACAAGCAATGTCGATTACAATTTTAACCAATTTAATGGGGGACCACACACTCGAGCGGCAGATAAACACACCCCAAAAATGTTGTGTCACAAGACATACATAATAGCCCTCCCCCCCTCCAAAAAAAAAGTGTGGGGAGACACACCGAAGAGTAAAAATGAAATTAAACAATAAACAGTAATAGTGTGATGCAATATAGCAAAAGACAACATACCTTGGTTACCATCTTTTGTAATGGCAGCTAACAAGTTCCCCTTGAATTTCCCTTTAAGAAACGTTCTATCCAAAAAAAGTAAAGGTCAACAATGGTTGAACCCATCAATACATGCTTTGAATGATATGAAATACCTTATGAAACAGTTGTTTTGTTCGTCGTAGTCAGTGTTAATATAACTTCCCGGGTTGTTGTCCATAACTACATTATTGTACCACCGTAATTAGTCAAACGAAATGGGGTATGCACCGAACATTTCCCCACGAGCTTTTTTAACACCTTACCATGCGACCCGATAACTAACCTCTAATTCATAATCTTTCTTCAAGTCGTACACAACATTGGTAGGCCGTGTGAGTGGTTTGTCACGTACCCTTTCAGATATAAAATCACACACTAAGTCAGACCCAACCCTCGGATTTTTGGGTGTCCGCACAGTAACACTACAACCGTGCTCGCTATTCCATTTACAAAGGTAAAAAAATCCATTGCCATGTAAGACACATACGTGTATAGATCACATGCATCCTTTGGACTCCCTCATGATGCATACCGCTGTAATCCAAACAGAATCATTCTTCACATATTTGAACCGAAATCCACACTCAACTGCATTTTTGTGAAGAACCGTTCGGAACTCAACAGCTCCACCCTCAAAACTTTGCCCAACATGTTGAATTCCATTAGCCCACGAAGCAGACAAAAAAACCTTGTCTACATGAGACAATGTTTCAAAACCAGACTGGTAAGCGAACCGAAAAAGGAACCGGGAGGACGGGTCACCGATTCAACCGTAGGGTCAAAGCGGTCGAACCGTGATGTCATAATTAATATTATATAATTAAAAAATATAAGTATAAATTATAAATAAATAAAAATATATATAAATAATCAAATAAAAATAAAAATTATTGCATAGTATTTATTAATAATATTTAATAAAGTCATAATTGATATAAAAAAAAGTCACTTATTTTAAAGAAATTAAATTTTTTAAACATTCCCTCCAAACAAATTAATTGAACGCTAGATTTAATTTTGGAGGGATATGAAATTTTCAACCCTCTCTCCAATCAATATGTTTCAAATAATTTGATTGAATCCCACATAGAATTTTTTAGGTTCTCTTTGAAAAAAAATTTCCTATAAATAGGAATAGACTTTCATAATCTTCTCAAGCTTTCAATAAGACTATTCCTTATGAGAGGAGACTCTTGAAATAATATTTTTTAGTCAAAATTTTGAAATATATTTATATATATATATATATATATATAAATATATAAGAAAGAAAGAAAAGAAAGAAAAAAAAATTAAAAAAGTAAAAAAAAAAAATGGGGCCATTCCTCCCAACTCGGTTCGGGTCACCGGTTTTGCCGGTTCGACCACCGGATCATCGGTTTTCACTGGTTTTGCTCCTACTCCGGGTTTAGAGGGTTCACCGGACCGGAACAAGGCCCGATTCCCGGTCCAACCGGTCCGGTCCAGGTTTGAAAACATTGACATGAGGACATAATTTGGCTAACAAATCTTGTTCATCATCCACGTCCGTCTCATCAACATCCCCAAACATCTCATATGGGACAATTCGTGGATTGTGAGGCGAACTGTCAATGTTTCTTTCTTTTTTTTTTATTTTTTATTTTTATCGGCAAATGTTAGTTGTTAGAATAACACCTATGGGAGAAAATATCTCCATCCTTGGCAAAGCACCTAAGTGCTTGCACATCCTTAATTCAACCCCCCTAAGGGCAATTGAACCCATGACCTCCTTGGGACTAAGCCCTAAGGAAGGTATGGTGGCCAACTAGGCTAGGCCTAGTTGGTTGGCGAACAGTCAATGTTATCGGCATCTTCGGCGCCTCGCAACTGAATGATGACATCGACGCATTGTAAGTGGAAAGACCATACAAGTAAGACCATGTTCTCCATATCAACATCATTCTGTAATGTGAAGTTATTGTAACCTGGCATTTTGAAAAACAAACTCACATTCTCGATTGTCAACCCACAAAATTTTTCACACGCATGATTCACCAAATCATGGTAACGAAACGGGGCTTGCAAATTGACTGCGGTATTTGTATTACTGTAACAACAACCAACATGACATGCGTGTCCATCCCCTGTAATATTAAACATAACATCAAAAACACAACCCAAAACACACCCTGCCACACACCTACCATGACTCCCATAACCCCGAAATCAACCTGTTCCCACGTCCCTTACCAAAAAACTACACACACCCCCCCATTCAACCCCCCCTCCCCCACTCTCCAGTCCATCTATGTAAACCCGTACTATCAGGAAAGCATCACACCTTAAAACACATCACATATCCCCCTCTGAGATGGACATAAACAACCCCCTAACACAAACTGGTACTACCAACAAAACAAAACAACTCTGCGTTATTAAAAAAGATAAAAAATAAAAAAAAGAATACATACCTGCATGACAACGGCAATGCGAACGACCGAAAATGCTATCATTGCTACGACGTCACACAAACAACGCACCAAAAGCCCTAACAGAAACCCCAAAACCCTAACAGGAAATATGTATCACTGTAACATTCAACTTACCAAAAATGAATGTGATCCCACCAAAAATGACCTAATCAAATAAGAAATGGTATAACTGTCCACAGCTCACTTCCAAACTTGGAAGATAGGATCACGTGGATCTAAACCTCTCCACTAGTAGGACTTATCCGATCAACATTTCAAAAGTGAGACTTATTAATATAACTGTTTGTGAGATGAGATTTATTGGTAAATATTCCAAGATAAAATTGATTAAAATAATTAATAAGATAAAATGTCAAATCTAAATAATAATTATTTTTTTTCTTATAATTATCAAATCAATTACAAATAAATTAATTATCATCCCAAATATAACTTTTTTAATTAAATTAAAATAATTAAAAAGCCTAAAAAATTAATTAAAATAATCAAATTTCCCAACTAGTCTGCTGTCATCTTTTAAATGAAAAAAAGAAAAAAGAAAAGTGATTTTTGGGGATCAACTATTTGTGATAGTTTTGTATTGAACATGCCAATGACCTTATAAAAATGTGACAACAAAAGTACACTCTTCTTATTCTCATGTAACATCAATTTATAAAAGATGAGGGAGGTACACTTCAGCACTTGGGACTTGACTAAGGTGTCGTTTGGGAAGAGCTTATTTAGGTTCTTTTGGCTCTTTGAGCCACAACAGACAAAATAGGTTATTTGAGTCACAACAGACAAAACATCACATCCAACTCATAATCATTACACTCTTTTCTCATAAAAAAGTCAAAAAAGTCAAAAAGTCAAAAAGTCAAAAAGTCCTTCTCAAACCTAACTTTTGAGTCCAGACTCAAATAATCAAAAAAATCAAAAAATTAAAAAGCCAACTCACTTTCCAAACGGAGGCTTCATGGAAACTCAAATTTCCATATATTTTGTTCGACTGTCAATGGTGGGCGCATAAAACTTAAGTTGGGAAGTAATTTTTTTTATAAAAAAATATATATAAAAAAGTAAAAAAATAATATAATTTAAATAAATAAATTAATTAATAAATATTTTTATTTTGCCTACTCAAAAGAGGCCTTAGACCTTAGACAGTATTTATTTATTTGTCTTGTTTTTTTTTTTTGTTTTTTTTTTTATTTTATTTTATGCGTGTGAGCAAAAGACTTTAGACTGTTTGTCCCATTTTCTTTTAAAAAATTCTTTATCCATTTATTTCTTATTCTCTATCCATATCAACTCAACCTAAGATTCGCCAATTTGATTTTTTTTAAATCATTATTGTGTTGAATTTGATTTAATTATGTGATCATGGGTTAATTTGATTTTATCATACATAATCCAAAAAAGGTATGTATCATATGTCATAGTTATAACGCTTATAATCTTTAATTATGATCTATTATAGTGTTAGTTATAATTTATTATGATATTAATTGTGATATTATTTTAATTATAATTCAAAATATCAAGTTGATTGTGATTTATTTTTTTCAGTTATGACATAAAAATAATTTAATTATGATATTTGTAATAAATAATTTCATAAATATTATAATTTACATATAACACAAAGGTTGCGAATCAGACAAGTAATTAACCATCAAATCAAAGTTGATGTTGGGAGCTACAACCAAAGAATATTTATCTATCTAGATTCCAACAATTACCCAGAACTGGAGAAGGTATTTGGTGATTTTGGAATAAGCAGTGTAGTGTAGGGGTGTACATTACTTAATAAGAGATTTTATGTTTGCTAAGCTCAGGCTGTTTCTACATTTGCCCAATTCTATTATAAAAATTAATTATAAATCTCAAGTCAACTCATCAGGTTATATGTTAATATGTTTTTAAAATATTTCATAATTAAATTCAATCACACATTATGCCTCCGTTTGGGAAGTGGGTTGACTTTTTGGCTTTTTGGCTTTTTTGGCTATTTTAGCCTGGGCTTAAAAGGTTGGTTTGGGAATGGCTTTTTGGCTTTTTGGCTTTTTTGAGTTTTTTTGTGAGAGAAGAATGTAATGATTATGGGTTGGATGTGATGTTTTGTTTGTTATGGCTAAAATAGCCTATTTTGTTTTTTGTGGCTAAAATAGCCAAAAAAGCCTCCAACCCACCTTCCCAAACGGTGCCTATATTTCTTCAATAAATATGCTGACAACATTATAAATTGAAGAATTTTATGTATAAATAGAAAGATTTCTTAAATAAATTTCATCAAATATCACCACAAATATGAGTTTTAATAAAATTAAAAAGATAAAATTTAAATCCCAACAAAAATTTTATATTTTAATATATTATAATTAAATAATTAATTTAAAAATAGGTCGGGTTGGGGTGGGTTAATAGTATAACTCCCAAATTTAGCTCATTAATATATCAAGTAAAAATGTCCGTCCAATTTGATCTTATAGACTAAATTAATCTTTCTAAATCCTAAAAAAACAGGATCGGGACGGGCAAACCAACGGACCAATACTCAACCTTACATAGTATCTCAAGTGAGTGGTAATTAATTGAGAAAGTACTCTTCATAATTTTATATTAAGTAATTAAAAATTATAAAAAAAAATATTAAATTATAATTAATTAACAACGGATCCACGTGATGCCCGAGACCACGATATAAATTTTCCAAGAAGTGATGATCCTAAGAATCAAGCACAATCACTATACAGTTATTTAAACGAGATAGCGACATGTGAATAGTAGACAGGCATTTTAGAGTATGATAATGGAATTTTTAGCAGAGTAATGTTAGACATTCTAAATATTCTATTAAAAGTTTTATTAAATGTCTGACATGGGTGTGGGACCTACACGATATGGGTCCCATGTGGGTCCCACACCCATGTGAGACATTTAGTAAAATTTTTGGTAGAATTTTTAGGACCTCTAGCATTTTTGTTTTTAGAAAGCAATTATCTCACTGAGAGGGTTCCCCACTTTTATTTTATTTTATTTTATTTAAGCTTAGTTTAATTTGATGTAAATTTTACACTTGTAAATTGATTTTGTGAAAATATATATAGTCCTGGTTTGGCATAGGATTAACATGCTAAAATAATTACAAAATGATAAAATAAATTAAATAGTTAACAAGACAAAATGTTATATCTAAATCATAATTATTTCATTTTTTTTCTTACGAAATTTAAAAAAATCAAAAGTTCAACCCAAACAAAACTTTTTAACTTAGATTAAAATAACCAAAAAATTAAACAGTCAACATACTTCTCAAACGAAACCATATTTATTTATTTTTAGATGTTTGGCTGATTATTAAAACATATTATTTTTAATTGTATGCCTCGAATAGAAAATAATCAAGAGCCACTTTTTTTACTTTTGAAAAGTCAATATGTTGAAAAGGTTAAGCCTCATCTGCGAATAAATAATTTTAGTAGTTTTTTAATTTTTTACAAAAAAAAATATATAAAAAAATAGAGAGAATGATATGACAATTTATAATGATTTTTAAATTTTTTAACTAAAACATGTAGTTGCCAAACAAAACGTAAGTTGAAAGTGAACTTTCTAAAAATTCATTTACAAAAAATTCACTTTCATTGGCATGTCATTTTGAAGATTATAAAAAAATAAAAAATAAAAAAAAAATTATTAAAATATTTTACTTATTTTTTTGTTTTACCAAACATTGAAAAAGTGAAACCTTAGTAATACGTTAGAGATAGGAAAATTATCCCAAAAATGAAACCCAAAAATTTATGTGACTCGTAATTGGTATTAGCGAAAAAACTGGCTTTTTAAACATTTAAATAGTTTTTTTAATCAAAAAAAAAAAATTAGTTTTCAACTTATTTAGCCTAAGTCAAACAGACTTGGACCAAATTGATCTCCGAGAAATAAAGAAACAATTCAATTTTAGCGGTTTACATACAGCCACACAATCCAAAGCAAGTTGATTTAAGAATTCACTATTTTAATTAATTTTTTAATCTTTTTTAATAGAGAAAATAATGTAATAATTTATAATAATTTTTTTTTTTGTGAGACTTTTAGGACAAAGTAATCTGTCCCCGAACAAGCTACAAGAGAACTGGGTTACACTTTTGGGCCAATGGATTCTTGGCCCAACTAATATAACTGGCTTAGACTTGAGCCCAATGGACTCTTGGCCCAAACGTTGAAACTGCAGTTTGGATCAATCCTAAAATTATGTCACTCCAAGCCCATAAAATGACTGTTTTATTTTTACAAAAGACAAATTACTTGGAAGTCCTATTTAAAAGAAGATAAGTCTATTTAGTCTCACAATCTTTTGAATACGTACACTACGTATTTTTTTTTTAGTCTATTGATCTCAAAAGTTCACTACGTATTTTTTTTTCTTCATTCTTCTCTGTGCATTTGTTTTTCTATACCTCTTTCTTTTCATGATTTCTGATGATCGACAACCATTATATAGTTACCAGTGACCGATGATCATCATTGCTTGGGGTTCACCGGTAATCACCAACCATCAACTCCTTACTTCACTCTCATCGACAACGAAAGAGACGAGTTTTCGGGGAAGAAGATAAGCAAACCTACTCAGATCTGATGTAGATCGATTTACATCGGATCTAAGTAAATTTACATGATATTCGATTAGATCTAAATCAAAAATAGTTATCGAAGTACAATATTTTATATCTGTTTCTCTCCTTCGATTTCTAAATTTTTCTACCTTTTCTTTGCTACACACTTCTATTTTTCGGTTTTAATGGAGAAAATTTTCAAATTCTGAACAAGTTGTTTTTAAGTTGTAGTTACAAGCGATGGAAACTGTAAAGTTTTTGTGATACTGAAATGAATCATTCTTTAAAATTGTAAAATTTTACAATTTCATAACATTCTTTAGAATTATAAAATTTTACAGTTTCATCACATGTTTTTCAATTTGATTAATAAGGATAAATACTTAATAGAATCATACTTTGAAACTGTAACATTTTACAATTTTAAAACTTACTTTTCAGTTTGATCAATATTAGAGATTATTTCTTTAAATCCTATAAAAATTAAAAATAATATATAGTTTTTCCCATTGTTGTTTGTTGTTGTTATTTATTTATTTATTTTCGTTTCAATTTATAAATATTTATCACATTTTACTATGTTTTTTCACTATAATTTCTCCATTTATTTTTTTTCCTGGTAATATTCTGGACATTTCGGCGAGTCACCGATAATATTCTTGATGTTCAACAAACATTCTAGTGACTTCCAGTGACGTTCAGAACACTCCGGTGAGCTCCCGGCAATACTCAGTGACTTTCGGTGATGTTGAATATTCCAGCGAGTCTCCGGTGATTATGTAACGGAAGTCTGACAGTGGTGGCACTACAACAAAATGCACTTTTGGTGACTAAATAAAATTTCGTCGCCAAAACTTGTGGAATTAGCGACCAAAAATTTTTTTAGTTGGCAAAAGTACAATATTTAGCTACTAATTTTTTTAGTCGGGAAATATTGATTATTGGCGACTAAAAAAATATTAGTCACTAAAAATGCCACAATTGGCGACTAAAAAATATTTTAATCGCTGTGTAGATAATTTTGGCTACTAAAATTTTTTAGTCGCTGAATGAAAAACAAAAATTTACTTTCAAACTTTTGGCGACGAAAAGTTTGGTCGCCAAAAATTATTTTCAACGACTAAAAAATGTTTTAGTCACTGTATAGCTAGTTTTGGCTACTAAAATTATTTGGTCGCGCAAATAAAAAATAAAAATTTATTTTTTATCTTTGGCAACCAAAAATTTGATAGCCAAAAATTTATTTTTAGCGACTAAAATATTTTAGTCGCCAAAGAATTAAAATATTTGGAGGAAAAATTTCGAATTTTGGAGGGATTTATAAAATTAATTGGCGACCAAAATGTTTTGTCGCCTAATTACTACTTTTAGCGACTAAAATAATATTTAGTTGCCATTAGTTAAGGTTTTGGCTACTAAAAAAACTTAGTCGGCATTGATCAAACTTTGTCCCTTAATTAGACTACTCTGTCAGTCCTCTCCCATTTCACTCTCTCATCATCCCTCTTCTCTCTCTCTCCCTTTCTCTCACTCCATCACAGGCAACCCTCCTACTGACCACCGTCCACCACTGTCGCACACAAGCACCCACCTCCTCACTGGTGACGGTATAACCCAATTCCTTACCAGCGACGCTACCACCCATCTCCCCACCAGCGACGGACAACAGTAGCTACTTTGATTTGTGTCTCCTCCAACGCACACCAAGTATTTTTGGCCTCTCTCTCTGTCTCTCTCTCACTATATATATATATATATATATATATATATATATATATATATCTTTACCCAATTTCTAGGGTTTTATAACAAAGGATTTGTTTTTTTTTTTTTTTGGTTATAAATCAGAGGGTTGGAGTTTCTCTTCTATCTATTTCTTGCAAGGGCAGTGTTTTTTTCTCTCTATTTCTCTCTCACAGCAACCATTGGAGCACATCCTGGTATTTCCCCTTCTTCTTTCCCTTCCCTTTCTCTCCCTCTCTCTCTCTCTCTCTCTCTCTCTCTCTCTCTCAACCATTGGAGCACACCCTGTTAAATCCAATTCATTCTTCTATTGTCCTACATAATGATTCTTAATCCTACTTCCATTCAATTCTAATTTTCTTTTAATCAATTAGTTTGTGTGTGATGATGTTGCTATTGTTGTTGTTGGTAGCTTATTTGTTGTTGTTGTTTGGTCTATGCTTTTTATTGTTGTTGATTTCCACCCTCTTGCTCACCATGTGTTTGACAAAATACTGAAACGAAATTGAAGTTGAATTGACAATTTGTTTGCCTTTTATAATTGAAATTGAAATTGAATGTTATGGAAAGTGAAATTTCGAAGTCATTGAACCTTCCTTTCATTCTTCTAGGTTGACCCACTAGTTGACTTGGAAATTAAAACCATAAACAAGAGTATGTTTGATGAGTAAATAAAGCCTCATTTTAATTCATTAGTACCCCCTCACACAATCACACAAACACATATAAATATACGTATTTAATTCATTAGTACCCCCTCACACAATCACACACACACACATATATAAATATACTTGTATATATGTGTGGTGTCACTTTGATAATACAATACATTACTTGCCAATAGGATATTTCATCAAGCAATGCTTCTGCTGTGTGCATACAAAATAAGTTGTATGAAAGTGTGAAGACTATCAATATTACTAATGCAATTCAATTTCCTTCAAACCTACTGTGAGACTAAGAACTACATACATTCATTTCAGTTCATTGAAAACATAAAAAAAATAATCCAACTGAGTTTCATAATTAGCACGCGTAGCAAAAATGTAAAACAACCCCCGAACCATTGTACGGACGTCACGGGCAACACCCTCGTGTCAAATAGGACCTGCTGCAATAGATAGAATATAATTAGCACACGTAAGTTGGGAGTTAGAACCGAAAATGCGTTAAACTTAGTCGAAAAAGAGCGTTCGAAGGGGGTGAAAATGCAAAACATTGCCCAACCACTAAATACATGTCACAACCAGCTTCCTGGTGACAAATATGACCTGTTGCAACAGATGAAATGTAATTAGCACGCGTATGTTCGGAGTTAGAGCCGAAAAAACATTAAACTTAGTCGAAAAAGGGCGTTCGAGGGGGATGAAAATGCAAAACAGCCCCCGACCACTAAATGCATGTCACAGAAAGCTTCCTCATAACAAATAACACCAGTTACAATAGAAAGAATGTAATTAGTACGTGTAGGTTGGGAGCTAGAGCCGAAAATGTCTTAAACTTAATCAAAAAATGGCGTTTGAAGGGCGGAAATGAAAAATAGGCCCCAAACCACTATATTTGTGTCACGGAAAGTTTCCTCGTGACAAATAGCACATGTTGCAATAGATGGAATATAATTAACACGCGTAGGTTGGGAGTTAGAGCCGAAAACGTCTTAAATATAGTTGAAAAAGGGCGTTCAAAGGGCGAAAATACAAAATTGCCCCCGAACCACTGTATTCATGTCACAGAAAGCTTCCTCGTGAAAAGTAAGTCTTGTTGCAACAAATGGAATGTAATTAGCATGCGTAAGCTGGGAGTTAAAACCAAAAACGCCTTAAACTTTGTCGAAAAAGGCCGTTTGAAGGGCGAAGATGCAAAACAATCTTCGAACCACTGTATTCATGTCATGAAAAGCTTCCTCGTGAAAAATAAGACCTGTTACAACAAACGAAATGTAATTAGTACGGGTAGGTTGGGAGTTAGAACCGAAAATGCCTTAAACTTAGTCAAAAAAACGTTCAGGGGGCAAAAAAAGCAAACCAACCCCTGACCACTAAATGCATGTCACGAGTAGCTTTCTCATGAAAAATAGGACCTGTTGTAACAGACGGAATATAATTAGCAAGCGTAGGTTGGGAGTTAGAACCGAAAACGCCTTAAACTTAGTCGAAAATGGCATTCAGAGGCCGAAAAATGCAAAACAGCCCCTAACCACTAAATGCATGTCACGACCAGCTTTTTCGTGGCAAATAGGACCTATTGCAATAGACAGAATGTAATTAGCACGTGTAGGTTGAGAGTTAGAGCCGAAAACGCCTTAAACTTAGTCGAAAAAGGGCGTTCGGAGGGCAAAAATGCAAAATAGCCCCCCGAACCACTATATTTATGTCACCAAGATTTCTCATGACAAATAGGATAGGTTGTAATAGACAGAATGTAATTAGCACGTGTAGGTTGGGAGTTAGAGACAAAAACGCCTTAAACTTACTCAAAAAAGGGCGTTCGGAGGGTAAAAATTCAAAATTGCCCCCGAACCACTGTATTCATGTCACGACAAGATTTCTCGTGACAAATAGGACTTGTTGCAATAGACAAAATGTAATTAGCACGCATAAGTTGGGACTTAGAGCCGAAAACACCTTAAACTTAGTCAAAAAATGGCAATATGTAACAATTAAATTCTATAGCAAATGAAAAAGGTTAACGGAGTAAGTGTTAACCTTGTCAGTATTGCGAGTTAAATTTTATGATGTAGTTTTGAACTTGGTATGGAATAGGCCACTCAAAATGAAATTACAAGTGTATTTTGCCCTTCATTATGTTATGAGACTCTACATTTCATGACAAAGCTTCAACATGTTGGGGGTTAAAATAACAATAAGTTCATGACATTTTCTTGTAATTTATGTTAGCATTTTCCTATCAGTTATGGGTTGATATCTAAGAAATAGTTCATCAGATTTATGCTCTGTTTTGCTCTATACAGTCCACATTACATCATCACAAGTACATATCTGTGAAAACTCATATTTAAATTATTCTTAAAAGAAAATAAATAAATTAATTACTTAATTAATGTTATTCAGAACCTACCTAAAATATAGAATAATGAAAAAAAAAATAGTTTTAAATTAATCCAATTCTATCACTAACAAAGACCTTATTAAGAATAATAAGGTATTGATGTTCAATAATTATTGTTATAAATTATGATCAAAAAAAAAAAAGAAAGGAGAATCAGATTCGGTGGCAAGGGTATGCCACATGCTAACTTGCATGTTGGCTTGGTGAATTCCACCAAATGATGGCTTTTGGGTAGAGTGAAGTTTATGGCAGGGAATAGCATCATGAAAAGAGAGAGAGAGAGAGAGAGAGAGAGAGAGAGAGAGAGAGAGATCTGCCTATATATATCATAGGTAGACTTAGTTCATGGACACATACAAACAAAAGAAGGAGTATATACGGGTGATGAGATATTTAGTAGAAGGAAAAGAAGAGGGGAAGGTTAAAGAAGCAAAATTTTTCTACCACTTCATCACCCATTTGAATCCTACTTTTAAGTAAGAAAACCTTCTCAATCCTCTCATTTTTTTTTATATATTTGAAATTTTCAGATTATATATGATAAATTGTCTAAACTGTGTTGAGAATAATTTCTTTTGAATCTGCCAGCATGTTAACCCGAATTTTTAGACAATTTTATACTCAAAATTTTGAGATGATTTCTGCTACAAAGTTATTGATAATGATGCCTACTTCATCCAGAAATTTTGGCAACAATTTTTGAGCTTTCTACGAATTTATGCAAATATTTTTACTAAATCTGAAACTGCGTTGAGAATAATCTGTTTTGAATCTGCCAGCATGTTTGCCCAAATTTTTGCACAATTTTATACTCAAAATTTTAAGATTATTTCTTCTACAAAGTTGTTGATAATGATGTCTAATTCATCCAAGAATTTTGGCAACAATTTTTGAGCTCTCTACGAATTTATACAAATATTTTTACTAAATTTGAAACTGTGTTGAGAATAATCTGTTTTGAATCTGCCAGCATGTTTGCCCAAATTTTTACACAATTTTATACTCAAAATTTCAAGATTATTTCTTCTACAAAGTTGTTGATAATGATGTCTAATTCATCCAAGAATTTTGGCAACAATTTTTGAGCTCTCTACGAATTTATACAAATATTTTTACTAAATCTGAAACTGTGAGACAGATTTTACTATGTATTTGAAAATTTATTTAAAATTCTATACTAAGGCCTCGTTTGGGAACAGGCTAATTTAGTAACTTTTTGGCTATTTGGCTAAAAAGGTAGGTAAAAAAAACTTGTATGTTTGGGATGACTTTTTGGCTAATTACGAAAAGATGTGTAAAAAGTAGAAAGAAAAGAGAATCTTTGACTTTTTGGTATGGATTGTTGGCTTTTTGGCTAATTTAGTAACTTTTTGGCTAATTGGCTAAAATAGCCTCTTGCCAAACGAGGCCTAAGCCAAACCTGGTAATTTCTAACTAAAAGATGAAATTTGAGAAGTCTAGTTTCATGATAAATTTTTAGATTATGGATTTGATTTATAAATTTAAGCGTGGAATTAATGTAAGGAAATGTGAAGAATCTGTGTCAAAAAAAAAATTTGCTGGGAATTTTACAGGATTATTTACACCTTCTTTTTCTGAAATTCTTTCTGAAAGTGACCTAAACATCCCTATTGAGTATTCTGTTCAATTGCACGAATTTTAGAATTGTGTAAATAATTTATTTATAAATTTTAATACCGGGTATTCAGGGTAAGCCCTGGTTTTGAATAACTTTTAAGTAAATTGTGTCGCGAAACCCTAAGTTGGCACGGGGATTATTTGAACCCTTATCGGTATTTGGTTTTGGAATATAGGTGGATGTGCGGGTAGCACGCAGGGAAGTTACGTATCCCTGGCAGACCACAGATGTCACGGCTTGGGTATATAACTCTGGGCGTGGGCATCTTTGGTAGTTCTTGAATATTTGACCAAGGAGGGGTTTCCAAATTAACTGTGGTCATGACTTAGTGGTTGGTAAATTAAACCTCTTTAGCGAGATTTCAAAGGTCACCTAAGTTATTAAAATTATTTGAGGTATTTTAATAGTATTTTAATAGTTCTAATTTATATTTACGATTATATTATTGTCTCGTGTTTATAATCTCATTATTTTCTCTCAGAAAGAATGGTAGGTTAGTTATGTTTTCTTACTGCGTTGCAAAACTCATGGCATATATTTTGTTGCCCTGGCGTTTCATGCCAGATTATGTCGAAGAAGGGACTGAGGCTGAAATTGGAGCTGCTGCTAATATCGAACCTTGGCTAACTTAGAGTCAAGATTTTATCAAAATAAAATCCTATTATTTCTTGTATTAGTGTTTAACTATGTTGTGACGTTGTATGTGAACTTGTAGTTTTATTTTGTTGTTGGACTTTGTCTATGTAAGAATTTAAAATTTCCTAATTAGTAGTTAAAATTTTATCTAGCAAGTTATTGTTGTTTAAATCTTATGACGTTTCAAAAAAAAAAATTTGGGGCGTCACAATATCCCCCAACAATTTTCTTTAATATACTTTCACTATAAGTTCATGGTAAAATCTCTTTAATAAACTAAGTCTTGTTTCAACTTTCAAAAATGCAAATGCACCTTGTTCATTTGGGATAAAAGGAAAATAAAATACTTCAGTTATATGTTCTTGACAATACATATTCTACATGATATGGATGTTGATCATTTGTAGTTACTATTTGTCGAATCTAATTAATGCACTCTTTCACTGTATGATGAAAACAAAGATAAGCATCGTAGTGGATAGTAATATTGATTGATTAACTTGTGTTCTTTTGTCAATAGGGAATTAAATTCAAACTTCAAACAAGTGCACATTCATGATACATATATATAATAATAATAATAATAAATAAAAATCTAACTTCACACATATATATGATTTCATGTCCAATAAGGCATTCATAAGTTGAACCTAACTTAATTGCATGTTAAAAACTTTTTTGTATGGCTGATTGAACAAAGATTTTCTAATAGGCGCAATTTTTTATTTATTTATTTTTTTTTTTAGATGGCTTTTGGCGTGGACTTGTGGATAATCTATTTTTGTGTATATACTTTTGTACATTCCTGCTAATTTTGTTGTCTAGTACTTTTGTGTAGATTACTATTACTCATACAGATAACTTTTGGCATCAAACTGATACTTATTGGCATGGTATATAGATTACCTTTTACTGTAGGACAGATTACGATGGTAATTTGTATCACGCCAAATGGCCATTTGGTATGGTAGTAAATATATTTTTTTGAATACGGAGGGCTTGATTTTCATATGCTTCTCTATTTTGTATGGAGTTATTATTCCAGTTTGAATTATAGTTGGTTTGTATGGAATTTGACATTTAAAATTATTCCTTTTTGGATAGTTGGAAGTGAAATGGATGCAGCTTGTGGAATGATTAATAATATACGTATTGTTTTCTTTATATACATGCTACAGGTTGCACGGAATAAATATAAGTTGCACATAATACATACAGGTTGTGGAGAAATTATAATTTTGAGAGAAAACATACAATCATGTTTTTGGCTTGATATAACAATAAGGAAATACATGTTTTAGCGACTAAATAGATAGTAACTAAAAAAATACAATGAAAAAAGCTCTTGGCGGCTAAAAGTTTAGTAGCCAAAAACCAATCAGATTTTAGGCAATTAAACTGTTTAGTAGCTGATGCACAACCAAAGATTTTTGGCGACTAAAAGTTTAGTAGGGAAAAAAGGTCAGACTTTAGGTGACTAAAAAATTAGTAGCTAAAAACCAATCAAACTTTAGGCGACCACAATATTTAGTAGCTAGAAAAGACAAGCTAGAACACAACATTTTTGGTGACTAAAAGTGTAGTAGGGAAAAAGCTGAGACTTTAGGTGACTAAAATATTAGTAGCCAAAAATATATTAACCTTTAGCCGACTACAATATTTTAGTAGCTAAAAACATTTTCAGTAGCCAAAAACAATATGACTTTACATGACTAATAACTTTAGTAGCTAAAGAAATTAGGATGAAAAAAAAAAAAAATTGGCGACTAATAGTCGCCGAAAATGCATATTTAATTTTATATCAATGCTTTTGGCGACTAAAAAAATAGTTGGCAATTTACTACTTTTGGTAACTAAATTTGTTTTAGTTGCCAATTACCTTTTCCGTCAAGTCTTCAATGACTAAGCAGCTAACCAAAAATTTTAGTCACTAAAAACCTTCGGCGACTAAAACTTGACTTTTGGCGAATAAAAATTTAGTTGTCAAAAGTGTAGTTTCTTGCAATATGGGATGTAGCAGCGTTTTAAAGTTATAAAAAAATAAATAAATAAAGTTTTTTTTGGTAACAATTAAAAATTTGTTGGACTAACTGGTGCAAGTATTTTATTTTGGGATTAGATGGATTTTGAACTTTCCGTATGAGACTTATTGGTAAGTGCCCCTTCTCACAATTAGGGGTGTGTAGAATGCGGTTTAGACGGTTTGAGAATAAAATTATAAACCAAATTATGATTAACAAATTGATAAATAATCAAATCATGTTTGGGATGGTTTCAATTTACGTATTGATTGAAGAATATTCTTAAACAATTATCAAGTATTTAAATAATATATAACATTAATTTACATAATATTTTTCATATATATGACACAAAATAATTTTACATAGTAATATTTTTCATATATAATTACTAATTTGTGATAAATTTCACAGCTTAAATTTTTTCACATTTAATTTTACTCTGATATTTCATTAGACCAGCTCCAGACTCAAATTTTTCATCAAATTTAAATTTGATGAAAATTTAGTAAAAATGGTGTTCTAACCGTTTTACTAAATTGGTATCAAACGAAGAAAACACTAATTTTTTCATCAAATTAAGAGAGTTTTTAACTTTTCATCAAATCTCGCAAGTAAGTGTTGGTGGACAATCAGGTGCATAACTGGATTGGAAAAATTTGAAGAAAATTCACACTAAGCGAAACGATTGTCCGAACATTCTCCTAATCGCTAAGTTAACTGATTATTTGATAAAAATTAAAAATTTAACTGAAACATTTGGTATCAGATGAAATTTTTAACCCAATTTTTTTACTCAAACTTGATTAAAAAAAAAGAAAAAAAGAAAAAGAGAGAAAGAAAAAGCATTAAGTGGAACAATTTTGAAATCGATTCAAAATTTAATCAGTAATTAATAAATGAGTTGATGCGAATTAATGTAAATTGATACAAGTTTAACGGATTAAAATGATAGCTCTCACAGTGAAGCTTAAGCCTGCTAGGCCCATACGCACAGACCATATAAGCTAAATTTTTTGAAATTCTAGGGTTTTTCCATTTCTGCTACTTCCTCCCCCAATTCAAGCTCTCAATCAATCCATCCATGGAGGTCTCAAACCCTAACCACCCAAACCACCATTCAAACTACAAGAACAAGAAGAAGAAGAACCAAACACCAGAAGGCAAGTTTCGCCACGACCTCGATCTCTGCTCCAAGAACAAAGACCTCTCGTCCGCGATTTCGCTCTACGACTTCGCAATCTCACAGAACATTCGCCTCAACCACTACCACTTCAATGCCCTCCTCTACATCTCCTCTAACTCCGTTTCAGACTCCTCCGAATCGGCCTTCGAATTCGGTTTTCGCATCTTCGATCACATGTTGTCGAGCCAAGTTAAGCCGACGGAGGCGACGATCACCGCCGTGGCGAGGCTCGCTGCAGCGAAGGGCGACGGAGACCTAGCTTTCGAGTTGGTGAAGAGTATGGGAAAGTACGGGGTTTCGCCAAGACTGAGGTCCTATGACCCTGCGTTGGTGTGTTATTGTAAAAATTTGGAGGCTGATAAGGCTTATGAGGTTGAGGAACACATGATTTCGAATGGGGTGAGCTTGGAGGAGCCAGAGCTCTCGGCATTGTTGAAGGTGAGTGTGGAAACTGGGAGGGAAGAGAAGGTTTATGAGTATTTGCATAAGCTGAGAGGGACAGTGAGGGGTGTGAGTGCATCGACATCTGAGATTATTGAGTGTTGGTTTGGTGGGGCGGTGGCGGGCGAGGTGGGTGTGTCGAATTGGGACGAGGGTTGTGTTAAAGAAACAATTTTGAGGAATGGTGGTGGTTGGCATGGGATGGGTTGGCTTGGGAAGGGAAAGTGGGTTGTGTGTAGGTCTAATGTGGATTCGGATGGTGGTTGTCTCTCTTGTGGTGAGCAATTGGGTTGTGTTGACATTGATAAAGCAGAGACTGAGAAGTTTGCTCAGTCTGTTGCTTCTTTAGCTATGCAAAGGGAAGTCCAGTCCAATTTCAGGGATTTTGAGGTAGGCAATATGATAGTGTTGCTTTTAGTACTGTGTCAATTAGAATTACTCTTGCGTTTGGTACTTGTAAACTTAATTCAAAAACACTGAAACTACATGGCTTGAGAATATATAGGTTCTAATTACATGCTTCTGATTTGAAGATCTGAAATTGGTACCAATAAAATTCAGGTGTGATTTTGGTAATCTCGCTTGATTAATGGAATAATTGATTGTACCCACTCCTATGGATGTCGAAAATATACTGGATTAGGTGATTTGAATTATAATTAGAATTAGAATTGTTAAGTTGTCCATAACACTTTAGTCAAAACAAACAAGGATTCATTTTGAGCGAACCGGCTAGTTTCGTTGGTTTACTGTGGACATGTCCTATTTCAAGATTCATCAACTGCATTCCTATTTCTATTAAACTTATTTCTTTCGATATAATTTTATTCTCAAATATTAATTAATGGAATAATTGATTTTTTTTTTAGTTAGATCACCTCTGCTTGAAAGATGCTAAACTAAGTTCTATTACACACATAATGCTTCTTGGTGCTTGAATATTATGTTCGGTTCATGTTTAGAAAACGTGCTTACATCATTGTCAATTCTAGAAATGTATATTATATTAATATTGTTGTATCAGAAAATAATTATGCAAAGTTGTGAACTTCTTGTTATTCTGCCTTATATTTTTGAACGCTGCTGATGATACTCTTATTATTGTCTATTGCTAACTTTTGTTTACTTATTTATTTTAAAAATGATTTGTTTAGGACTGGTTGGACAAACATGCTGAATACGAAGCTATAGTAGATGGTGCAAACATTGGACTTTACCAACAGAATTTTGCGGAAGGTGGATTTAGTATTTCTCAGGTTGTACATCTTGAGTTGGTGATTGGTTTACTGCTGTCTTATATTTGGTCTGGCACCTCTATACCAGCTATTCTGTTTGATTCATTATATCTATTTTCTCAAAATTGCAATAGAGCAGCTTGATGCTGTAGTGAAAGAGCTGCATAAGCGGAGCAACAAATGGCCGCTTGTTGTCTTGCATAATAAACGTATCCGGACACTTCAAGAAAATGCTGCCAATCGAGAGCTGCTTGAGGAGTGGATAGCTCAAGGAGTGCTATATGGGACCCCATATGGATCCAATGATGATTGGTAACCACCTCTGAACCTCGTGAAATCTCTCTCTCTCTCTCTCTCAATTTATTTTTTAACTATGATATATGCCTATATGTTTTATTTTTCTTCTTATTGTACAACTGTTCTTTCACCTTATTCTTGTGATAATTTCTCTTCTCAACTCCATTCCAAATTTGCGGTGGTGCATTTCTCATTTGTTACTTAAATAAATGCTTGTGGCATTTCTCATTTGAAGGGGGAGTTCATCCTTTTTCAATAATGCACGCATCATATGATTTTTCACTTTTATGTTTACCATTTTTCGAAGCTGTTTTGTGTGCAAATATGCTAGTAATGGTTCTTGACTATAATTTAGGTACTGGCTTTATGCTGCAGTAAAGCTCAAGTGTTTGCTTGTGACAAATGATGAAATGCGTGATCATATATTTGAACTTCTGGGTAGCAGCTTCTTTCTCAAGTGGAAAGAACGGCATCAAGTATGTTTTACATGAAAATTCTATGCTTAATATAGATTTTGTCATTTTGGGTTCATATTTTGGTTCTTCGTTGATTGTTAGGCCAACTTCGTAGGATTCATTTGTATTGGGCATATACATTTGTATGGCTGAGATTAGAAGAATACAAAATTCATTTGTGTATAACTAGAACTGAGAAGCAACAGAGGAGGAAAAAAGAGTAAAAGTAAGAGAAAAAAAATGTTTGTTAACATAGAAGGAATACAAATAACTCTGCAAGTCTATATTATATGGTCTTGGCTAGAGTTTTGGTTGAGTGTGTATGTGGATGTTGGACTCCTTTATTTCCAAAATCTTGGAAAAAAGACTTGTGAAAAAAAAAAAAAAAAAAATAGTATTTAGTGAAGTTCAAAATGCTGATTTTTCCTAGTCTATTTCTTACAAGCAAGTGAAATTGTGTCTTCCAAGTTCTTCACTAACATGGTTGCTTTGCTCATGTTGAAGCTGTGTTACATGGACTTGCTGATTTAGGGCAGAGTACTCGTGTTGACATGACACGATACGGGTGCGGGTGTGAGATATGTGTCAGATTCGGTGTGGTTTTCTCGAACACAGTTGACATGAGAGGAGAAAGAAGGGTTGTTGCAAGAGAGAGAGAGAGAGAGGGGGGGGGGGGTTGAAACTCACCTTTGCGAAGCAAGTCGAGTCTCGAAGCAAGATCGAAACGCCAACCCTAGTCGCGAACTAGACCAAATCGAAGGAGATCTAAAAACCAACATCTCAAAGTCAATTCCACCTAGAAAATGACCCTAGGGCTTTGATTCCTCTTTAGTCTCTCTCTCTCTCTCTCTCTTCTATTTTCTTCTTCTCTTCTCTCTCTCTCTCTCTCTCTCTTTTCTTCTTTGATTTTGTCCTCTCTTCGTCTCTGTTCTCTTTCTCTGCTTTCTATTTATAAATGATATTAATATAATAACATATAATAGTATTCATATTATATAATATTCACTCAAAAAAATATTATATAATTTAATATATCATAAATGATATAATTTTTATGTCTAAAATAAAAATAATTTATTTTATCAATATAATTTTTTTTTATGTTTAAAATAATTTTTATTTATTATTTATATTTTATTTGTTTTTTTTTTTTTTTAACAAAACTTGTTATTCCTTAACTTTTTTTTAACTCATCTTCATATAATAAATATATTTAAAAAAATAACTATTTAACGTATTCTTGTATCCGTATCTAAATTTGGATCCATATTCACGTATTTCTAATTTTTAATTTTGAAGTGTCCGACCCCTAGATACGCACCCGCACCCGATACCCGCACTCGAGTCTGTGTAACACATCCTTGTGATGAAGAATTACTAAAATATTTATTTTTTGTTTTTTGTTTTCATTTGTGGAAAACACATATAAGCTAATTATTTTTTGGAACTGTTTCTCACAAAATGAAAATGACAAGTGTTTTGAAACTTTTTAATATTTTTGTATTTGAAAACATGAAAAACGAAAGTACAACCGAACAAGCTCTAAGTTCCGTTAGCACCTTATGGTGAATGTTTGATGCTGGTTCTTATATATATTTGATTTTAACATAGGTGATTTTCATTATGCAAGAAAGATTAATCTCTTTTGCTACCTATTTTGCAGGTTCGATATACTTTCACGAAAGGTGATCCGAAACTTCAAATGCCACCCTCTTATTCTTTTGTCATTCAGGTATGTTCTATTTTTGGTCATTCTTGTTCCATATATATCTATTTTTCAGTGCAACATTTTCTAATCCTTCTGGTATTCAAACATTCTATAAGGAATCTTGCTCTGCACTCCATAACCAAATACCTGTTAGAATAGTAAATAAGTTAGAATAGGAAATAAGCAATTGTATTTTATTCTTATTTATTCCCTTGATTCGTGTAATGACCTAGCCCATATATTATGTCTTATGGCACTCCTGTAATTACTCAGTATTATTAATATAAAAAGGAATGAAGTCTAACTCATTCCCTATCACTTTCTCTTCTCTAAAACTACATGGTATCAGAGCCACCCAGGCCTTAGCCACCCTATTCAAGCCACACACAGGAGCCACTTAGCCTCTCTTTTCTCCGGTAGCCTCTGGGCCAACCAAAGCCCTTCACCCAGCCTTTGGGCTAACCACAGCCCTTCACCCAGCCTCTCTTCTTCACCCAGGTCTCCTAGAATCATCTATCTAGGCCTCTGCAGTCCCCTTTAGGCTTTAGGGGTCTGTCGAGAGCCCTCCCTAGCTCTCTAGGCTGTGTCAACTGTCCCTCTTGGCTTCAGAGCTCCTGTTAGCAAGCCCCAGGGCTTCTTTACCTGCAACGACAACCCCTCTGGCTCCCTAGGACATTGTCGCTTGGTCCTCCTTGGCCACTGTCCCTGTCGGCAATCTCCGTTTCTTTTTCTTTTATGTTTTAACCTAAATACAAAGAAAAGAAATCGACACCAAAAAAAAAAAAAAACCTCTGGTGATGTAAAAACAGTACAACAATAAAACCCCACTGGATTCTTTAGTCTTTATGTTTTTATAGTTATTGTTGTGCTTGTTTCTCCCCTCTCATCTTCCGGGTTTGTGATTGGCATCGTGCTTGAGGAATTGTGTTTGAGGAATACTTAGTAGAGTATCCATGGCGGATTTGACTAGTGAATCTACTACCTCTCAGCCATCTCAAGGTGAGAGTTCTGTTATCCCTTCCACTATGACTAATAACCTCCACACCGGCCTTAGAATTACCTAGCGTGGTCGTAGACAGTGTTTTTAAAGGCGAAAGCGCGAGGCGAGGCGTTTTACCCTTGTTGAGGCGAGACGTAAGCCTCGAGGCATTGAGGCGTAAGCTTTTTGAATTTTGATTTTTTTAATTTTTATAAAATACAAAATTAATTAAATATAGCATAAAAAGAGTAAAAAAAATAAGAATTAACAAATAAAATTCTTAAAGGCCATTCTAAGCATATAACCAAAATTAATTAATAATTTCAAGTATTATAAGTGCTTTTTAAGTCATTCTCATTAATACTATAATAAAAAATTAACTTAAGTGATGGTCAAAATGACTTAAATTCCAATTGTCCAATAAACAAAATAACTTAAAACTCTATAAACAAAGCAATAAATAAATAAGAGGTCACTCTAAGTCATCCTCATTAATATTGTCATCATCTTCATTCGCTATATCTATAATGGGATAGGTTCCATCATCCATTCCACCAACTTCTTCCAACTCCATATCTTCATCCACAAGGGTGCATCTTGTTGCCTTGCCTTTTTCTTTATTCTTTCCTATACAAGAAATAGGATTTCAAATTAATTAAATAGGCGCATATAATAATATATATGCAGCTAGTCCATAATTGTTTAACAACTTACTTGAACCTTCACCAACTTTTCTTTTCTTTGCATTCGAAGATGAGTCAACATTAATCGTAGTCGTAGTTGACCGATTCTCCACACTTCTATCATAGGTAGTGATAGGCACAGTCCTAATTGCTTCAGCAGCGAACAATTCTTCTTCATCAAGCTAAGAAGCATCAAGGGGGAGGACATGATCTTCTTTTTCAGCAATCCATTCATCATCCGAATCAATTTCATCAATTAGTATTGGATCGATATTTTGTCTTCTTCTGATACTCCTCTCTCTTAGTTTAGTGTTGTACTTCACATAGACCAAAGCATTCAAACGTTTGTGCTCAAGCCTATTCCTCTTTTTTGTATGAATCTAATATAATAATAAAAGAAACGAAATAAGAAACATGAATATTTTATTTTATGCATAAGAAAGTTTAGGAAAGAAAGATATATTACTGACTCAAAGGTGCTCCAATTCCTCTCACATCCCGAAGCACTACAAGTTAGACTAAGTATTCGAATGGCAAATTTTGTTGATTTTGGTGTTTTGCTCCCAAAACGAATCTATCAATTAGCTACATAATTTGAAAAATGCACAAATAATTTCAATTTCGTATTTTAATTTTATAGAATGTAATTGGAAAATTATTTTCATACTAGTTTCTTACCGGGAGAGCGTATCGCTTTGGAATCAATTGCAACACGACTTCCGAATTCCCTTTTTGCTTGATCATAGTAGTCCAATTGGATATCAGCCTTGAGACGCTCATCATAACTCAACATTCTATCCATGCACTGATTCAATCCTTGCCTCACCTCCTCAACATTGGAGAAGGAATCTCGATAGCGCAATTGAGGGTTTAGATAATAACCAGCAGCATGTAAAGGTCTATGAAGTTGTGGTGCCCACCTTGCATCTATCTGATTCCAAATTGGTCCGTACTTCCTAACATTTCTTCCACAATTGAAAGCAATCTTTTCTTTAGCCAAATCCATCAACTTATAAATGTAACCCATAGCAGGCCTCTCCTCTGAATCAACTTCGCGCAAAACACTAACCAAAGGTATTGTGCTTTTGATACAAAAAGCAACATTAGGCCAAAATTTTGGATCAAACAACACAGTTGCACGAGCCTTTACCCCTTCAACCTTTCTTGCCCAACTACTAGAAGCCCACTTTTCTGAAGAAAACATAGCTTGGAGTAGTTGCTTTTGTTTGTATAGACTTTGGAGAGTAAGATAAGCAGTGGCAAACCGTGTTACTGCTGGACGGAGTAGTTCACTATTCTTTGTAAATGATCTCATCATTGAAAGAACTCAACAATGTCCATATATAAACTTGACCACTTGCCTAGCTAACGAGAGAGTTTGGTCACAGACTTTCAATTTTCCAATGTCCTCCAACATTAAATCAATACAATGTGCAGCACATGGAGTCCAATACAACTTCTTCCTCTTCTCCACAAGTCTCGACCCGACATTGACATAGTTTGAAGCATTATCAGTAATAACTTGAACAACATTATCTTCTCCAATTTCATCTACACTATCAAGATAGTTAAACATCAACTCCCCATTTTTTATAGTATCAGATGTATCAATTGATTTTAAAAACCAAGTAACAGTAGGGATATTCACAAGAAAATTAATAAAAACTTTACTTTTCCCATCTATCCAGCCATCTGACATAATTGAGCATCCATATTGTTTCCATGCTTTCTTACGTTCTTCCATCATGACATTTATATCCTCTACTTCTGCTTTAAGAATCCAAGTCCTCAATTCACGCGTAGAAGGGGGTTTGAAACCAGGTCCATAATTTGCAATTCCATCAACTGCAGCTACCCAATACGGATCATTTATTAAATTAAATAGAAGAGCTTTACAATATATAAAACGCGCAATCTTTCAACACACATCTTTTCTTTCTTCTTGTTTCCATTTGGAGTTCAGTGTAGATTGTCGTGCTTGAGAACTAGCAAATTTATCCATTGGACCCCTCGGTTTTGGTGGTTGTGTCATACCACCAGTATCGCCTTCAATAGATTGAGAAGCACCACTCTCGCCCTTTGCTCCAGCACCCATCCCAATTTCATATAGCATCTCATTACGAGCACTTTTTTGCTCAAAGAAATTTTTTAATGCGTGTTGGCATTCCAACTTTACATCTTTAGGAACTTTTGAACACAGTTTAATGCCTTTATGCATGCCGGCTAGATGATTTTTAAATCAACTTACAGTACTACTACAAGTTTGATCACAAAATTTAAATCTAAAATACTTTTCTCCATCAACTTCTTTTACATACTTCCAAACAAAATCTTTTTTTTGGCCTTTGGGTTCAGTCATTTTTTTTCCCCCACAAACTTATCAACAGTAGCACTATATAAAAATAAACAAATAAAAAAACAAAAACAAAAAAGATACTGATTAGGTGGGATGGCAAAAAGAAAAAAAGAATATTAATATTAATAATAATAAATTATAGTCTATCAAAAAATAATAATAATAATAATTTTAAATGAAAGAAGGAAAAACATTAAAATAATAATATTAAGCATAATATATTAGTCTACACTGTAGATATATTATATAATATATATAGTGCTCGACACAGAGATTTAGAAACATTAAAATAATAATATTAAGCATGATATATTAGTTAGTCTACACTGTAGATATATTATATAATATATATAGTGCTCCACTTAGAGAGATAGAAACATTAAAATAATAATATTAAGCATGATATATTAGCCTACACTATAGATATATTATATAAGATATATACATCACAGTACATCACAGAACCAACGCGACAAGAGAGGGACAGAGCAGCGATGTAGAAAACAGAACGAGAGAGACGATGCAAAGACGATGCAGCAAACAGAACGAGAGAGAGAGAGACAGAGACAGAGACAAACTCGACTCAACTCGAGAGAAAGAGAGAGAGAGACTGCGTACCTTGAAAACCCTAGTTCGTTGAAGAAGATTAGAAGACTGATTCAAAGTTGTTGGGTCTCTGATTTGCTTAAGAAGATCGACTTACATGGTATTTATAACTTCTTCTTAAGCAATTTCTATTTCAATCGAACTCATTTATAGCAATTTTTCTTCAACTGCTCTATCTTCCCTTTTTTGATTTTTGAAATCAAACTCCTCAATGGCTTGCGCCTCGCTGTCGAAAGCGTGAAAAGCGCATAAAGCGCGACAAATGCTTATGCCTCTGATTTTGACACGTACGCATAGCTGGGGTCTCGCCCCAAAAAGAACGCATTTGTGCGTTTTTCGTACGCCTCGCCTCAAGTCGAGCCTCGTATACGCCTTTGAAAACCTTGGTCGCAGAGTCTGACTATTTTCTTGAAGAGCAAAGGGGAGATGGGATATGTTGATGGGCGGGTTCAGGCACCCAGTATCACCGACCCTCATTATGACCAGTAGGAGATCACCAATTCTCTGATTATGGGCTGGTTGATCCATTCTATGGTTTTGGAGATTGGAGATGGTTGCCTTGTCTATGGACACTGCTCAGGATATTTGGGAGGCTGTAGAAACTACTTATTCTAGGAAGGGGAACTTCTCACAGGCTTTCGAGTTACGTCGCTCCATTGAAAGGTCGATACAAGGTGAGCAGATTATCCTCCAGTATTTTACCTTTCTTAGCAATGAATGGAAGTGGCTTGATCATCTTCAGGATTACAAGTCTGTCCGTCCCATTGATTCTGTTGGTTACCGGAAGTTTGTGGCGTAAGAGCAAGTCTTCAAGTTCTTGAAAGGCCTCAATGTGGAGTATGATTTGGTTCGGAGCAGAGTACTTGGCATGGATGTGCTTCCTTCTCTCTAGGAAGCCTTTGCTTTTGTGTAGAATGAGGAGAGTTGCCGTTCTGCGATGCTTCCTTCTGCTACTATTGATCGCTCGGCCTTGATTTTTGTACCCTCTCGCGATGGCGACTGTGTGACTCGTGGTACTCATCCTTCCTCTGAGACGGATAATCTTTACTCTGACTACTATTGTCGACCTTGCTACACACGAGAGACTTGTTGGAAGCTGCATTGAACTCCCTCTGGTGGCCGAGGCGATCGTCCTGGTACTCGGGGGGAGGGGGGTCAGTTTGGTACTAGAGGCCACGGGGTCAATGCACGAGTCCATCTTTCAGACACTGTTAAGCCCCCATCTTCATCTCCAGTTGTCTCTTCCGCTAGCGATGTTTCGGGGTTATCTGCCTTGGATTTTGAGATTGCTCTTCGCCACTTGCTAGATCGTCGAGCCTCCATTTCTGCTACAGGTGCACCCTCTTCTTCCTTTGCCAATTCAGATAACTTGGCTTCCTCCCTATGTGCATTGCTATCTCATACGACTATACCATGGATTATTGATTCTGGTGCTTCTGACCATATGTCTGGCTCTAATTTATTTTCAGAGTATAATCCCTCAGGTCAGGAAAAAGTGTGTATTGCTGATGGTACCATTTCGTCTGTGTCAGGGAAATGTTTAATTCATGCCACCTCTTCCCTTCCTTTGTCTTCTGTCCTTCATATTCCCTATTTCAATATTAATCTTTTATCTTTGAGTCGTGTTACCCATGACTTAAATTGTAGCGTGACGTTTTTTCCTGATCATTGTCTTTTTCAGGACCTTATCACGAGAAAGAGGATTGGCAGTGGTAGAGAGGAACATGGGTTCTACATTCTGGATCAGACAGACATGCTGTCTGATTCATCTATTCAGTTACCATCCACCATGGAAGACATTTGGCTGTGGCACCGTCGCTTAGGACATCCATCTTTTTTATTACTTAAGCATTTATTTCCTTTTATTTTTGAGAAAAATAATGTGTCAGATTTTCAATGTGAATCTTGTTAACTTAGAAAACAACACAGAGCCTCTTTTGCTCTTATTAATAAAAGTTTAGTTCCATTTTCTTTGATTCATTCTGATGTATGGGGTCCATCCCGTTTTGTGTCTTTAACCGGTCAAAAATGGTTTGTTACCTTCATAGATAATTGTTCCAGGGCCACTTGGGTCTATTTGATGACAGATAAAAGTGAGGTATTTTCTGTGTTTCAAAACTTTCGTAAAATGATTTGTACTCAGTTTGGGTTGGTTGTCAAAATTCTACGTTCTGATAATAGAGGAGAATATATTGACTCTGGTCTTGCCACTTACTTCGCCACTCATGGCATTATTCACCAGACTTCATGCCCTAATACCCCTCAACAAAATGGTGTTGCAGAACGCAAAAATCGCCATCTCCTTGATGTCACCCGTTGTCTATCATTTGCGATGCGGGTTCCTCGATCCTATTGGGGGACGCGGTTCTTACTGCCGCTTATTTGATTAATCGTCTTTCTATCCAAGTCCTTCAAAAACAAACACCTCTTCAAGTTTTGTTTGGGTCTACCCCTTTTGGGTTCCCCATTCCTTCTAAGACTTTTAGCTATGTTTGCTTTGTCCATAATCATTCACCCACTCGTGGTAAATTGGATCTTAGGTCTCTTAAATGTGTTTTTCTGGGTTATTCTACCACCAAAAAGGGTTATAAGTGTTATCATCCTCCCACTCGACCACCAAAAAGGCTTATAAGTGTTATCATCCTCCCACTTGCAAGTGTGAAGAGATACTTTCGTCAGTGGTTGAACAAATAAAGGATGATGATCCAGCAGTTTTGGAAAAGGAAGCAGGCAAAGTTTATATCAGGGACAAGGATAGACGGCAAGTCACCTGGATGCAAGAGACTACTTTCCTTCCTTTACTGCCAACTTCTCCGGATGAGTGTCTAGAGTCGCCCCCTCTCCTGAGAGTCCAGGTAATTCTGATTCTAGTGCTTTTATTCCTACTTTTTAAGATCTTGATGTTCCCATTGCTAATGGGAAAGGGGTTAGGTCATGTACTCAACATCCTATTAGTAATCATGTCTTTTATTCTCATTTGTCTGCCTCATATAAAGCTTTTATGTCTAAAGTGTCTTCTGTGAGTCTACCTACCAATTTTCAGGATGCTCTCTCTATTCCTGGATGATGGAAGAGATAAGAGCTCTCAGCAAGAGTGGCACTTGAGAGTTAGTGGAGTTACCTAGAGGCAAAAATCCAGTTGGGTGTAAGTGCGTGTATACGATAAAACACAAAGCAGATGGTTCTATAGAACGGTACAAAGCAAGACTGGTTGCTAAGGGTTTCACTCAGACTTATGGGGTGGATTACCAGGAGATATTTTCACCGGTTGCTAAGATGAATTTTGTGAGGATCTTACTCTCTCTTGTTGCAAATTTGGATTGGCCACTTCATCAGTTTAATGTGAAGAATGCCTTCCTTCAGGGAGACCTAGCAGAAGAGGTCTATACTGATTTTCCTCCTGGTTTTGCGGATGCTAAGTCCAATGGTAAAGTATGTAGGCTCCAAAAGTCAATCTCCTAAGGCTTGGTTTGAAAGGTTTGCTCAAGCTATGCTGAAATATGGGTTCAAGCAAAGTCAAGCTAATCATACCTTGTTTGTGAAACACTCCTCACATGGTAAGACCACAACTCTTATTGTTTATGTTGATATTGTTCTGACAGGAGATGATGTTGAAGAAATTCCTCGTTTGAAAGAATACTTAGCCAAGGAGTTCGAAATCAAAGATTTAGGCTATTTGAAGTATTTTTTGGGCATTGGAGTATAGCTCGGTCCAAGGATGGCATCTTCTTTTGCCAGAGGAAGTATGTACTTGATTTGCTAAAAGAAATTGGAATGCTTGGAGGTAGACCATGTGATACACCTCTAGAATAGGGCCAAAAACCGAGTGAGGATCAAGAGGGGGATCTAGTGGACAGGGGGAGATACCAGAGACTAGTGGGCAAGCTCGTATATTTATCTCATTCACGTCCAGACATTGTCATTGTCGTGAGCATGGTGAGCTAGTCTATGCATGCTCCTAGAACTTCCCACTTAGAGGCAGTTATGAGAATTTTGAGATACCTGAAGTCTTCTCCTGGAAAGGGTCTCTATTTCTCAAAACATGGCCATCTCAGTGTGGAGGCATTTACTGATGCAGATTGGGCTAGATCAGTCACTGACGGACGATCAACTTCTGGATACTGCACATTTGTAGGTGGCAACCTAGTCACATGGCGAAGTAAGAAACAGAATATGGTTGCTAGATCTAGTGCTGAGGCAAAATTCAAGGCTGTAACTCAGGGTGTACGTGAGTTACTATGGATTAAACTATTGTTGGGAGACTTGGGAATCCATCAGACTAACTCCATGCGACTATACTGTGACAACAAGGCCGCAATCAACATAGCTCATAATCCAATGCAACATGATAGAACTAAGCATATGGAAATTGATGGGCACTTCATCAAGGAAAAACTCACTCGTGGCGTCATATGCATTCCTTTTGTGAAGACTAGAGACCAACTAGCTGATGTTCTCACCAAGGGGCTAGGAAGCGAACCATTTCATGGCATTCTCAACAAGCTGGGCATGAGAGATATCTTCGCACCAGCTTGAGGAGGAGTGTTAGAACAGGAAATAAGCAATTGTATTTTATTCTTATGTATTCCTTTGATTGGTGTAATGGGCTGACCCATATATTATGCCTTATGGCATTCCTGTACTTACTCAGTATTATTAATATAAAGGGAATGAAGTCTAATGCATTCCCTATCACTTTCTCTTCTCTAAAACTACAATACCGTGTTTCTGTCTTAAGACTTTCTCTGTTGGAAAATTCTATATGCACAGGTTACTGAATCCTTGCCAAGGTTTCGTTAGTTGTGAAGTCATTATTTGGAAATAGACATCTTTAGTTTAATGTTTTTTATCTACATATTTAAAGTTTATCTCTCTTAAAGTTTTGTATTACATAACTTTTGCTACGATTTTAATGCATCACATGGTGAGAGCCGCCCAGCTTTTAAGGGTTGAAGAGGCTGTTCAGTGGCTTACGCTACATTGCCATTATGATAACTTTTGACCTTATTCAAACATTTGCCTGTCATTTTGGTAACCACACAGTTTATGAGGCCTAAGGAGAGCCAGATGTGCCAACTCGGATTTGAGTATCCCTAAATTGTTAAACATTTTTGATCATTCTAATAAGGGTGATAATCTATGTTATGGATAGGGCTGCAAAACGAATTAAGCTACTTGAGCTTGACTTGTATTTGTCTTGTTAAAAGCTCATCTAAGATTAGTTCATTATGTGAGCAGTCAATCTTGAACATATTTTAAAATTTAAGTTTTCAAGCCAAAATTAAACAAATTATTCTGTTCGATAAGCATATATGCACTATATAAAAAAAAAATAAAAAAAAGTTGTTTGAGCTTGATTCATGTTCAGCTCATTAAAAGCTCATTTGAGATTGACTTGTTATGTAAATAAGCCAAGCGAACGCGTTTTGAAGCTCATTAAGTTTTTAAGCTAAACTTGAACAATCTACTACTCAACTCGGCTTGGTTCATTTGCAGCCTTAATTATGGATGAGTTACTGAACCTGGATACTGATAATATATGCATTGGCAAAATATTGGCATATCAATTAGAAATTTTGTACCGATTGGTGTTTTCACGTTATTGAAGGATAGATTAAGAACAAATTAATTTTTTTATCAAGCATTCAGACACTACTCACTGTTTCAGGAATCAGAGAAAGGAACGTGGCACGTGCCTCTAGCAGGAAGCAAGGATGAGTCTTCAAGGACTTGGCTCTGCATCACGAGGCGAGGTTATTGTGAAGCTTCTGAAAGAGTTCCCAGCACTAAAGATGCTTCTGAAGTTGGCCAACTCGGTAACAACCATGAATTACTTGAGCCAGGTGAGTCAGAGAGCATCTCAATTGACAATAATAATTTGCATGGCAGTTCAGTTTCTTCTCATTTTTATGATAATAATAAAACCATATCCACAACGGGTAAAAGAAAGGATAGGTCTTCATCACCACCGTTAAGACAATATTGATTGTTGGCTACGTCTATAACTGGTGAAAATGTTATGTTTTTGTTTTTTGTTTTTATTTTTTTTTTATGGATAAATAATGTTATGTTTTTGTTTTCATCCTTGGTTTTGTTCTTTAATTTAATTATTTGAGTTTACTTATAATGGAAATGCTTTAAGATTTAACTTAAATGGTACTTGTGCCACTGTTCTTTTCATTTGACTGCTAGTTGTGTTAGCTTCATCATTCTTGTGGCACAGTTGTTCCTGTGTAACTATGTTTGGATGGCTAGAATCTAGAGGAGAACGAAAATCTGGTTAGTAGTAATTTAAAAATTTTACCCTGGAAAAAGTTTAATATGAAATTTAGATTAGAGATTAAATTGACACAATTGAAATATTAAGATCAAAATGACACAAAGTGCATACTTTGTGGTTTTTACTTTATTTTCCAATTAAGGATGAAGTGGAAATTTCAATTTCATAAGATTTAAATTTAAAAATTACACTTTTTATCGATTTGAAACATTAAAAAAAGGTGAATAATTTCTAGTTTGTTGGAAGTAATTTACATATTGGCAGCAATATTCGACGCTGCAAACCTTAAAATTATTGACAGATATCAAATTTAGAAACACCAGTACGAATTCTCCCAAAACACAACATATACATATAGTTAACAGTGGAAAAATTATTAGTATTATGAAAATAATTGTTCTTGATCATCACTTAAACACGTATTTACTAATTGTAATCCCTTCAAAAACAAGCATAGCAAAAGGAAAGGAACAATTAGCATAAAAGAAACAGGATTTGTGTTATCTATTACAATTAATAAGAAGATATCTCAAAGTTCAGTTTCAACCTGGTTTTTCATTATATCAACCTCAAAGTTTAGTTTCAACCTGGTCTTTTTGTCTAAATTTTCGATAAATTTTTTTTGTGTACATCTCAAAAAGTTGACTAGTGTTTGAAAATTATTTTTTTTAACTTTCAATTTGAACAAAAAATAAAAAATGAAAAAAGGTTGAAACAATACTTAAAGGAACTAAATCGTTGAACTTGAAACTAGAGGGGTGAAATGAAATTTAGGTCAAATTATAAGGGTTAAGAAAGTGTAATTTACCCATATATAGGAATATGATACATGTCATCAGATGAATTTCACGTCCTGCATAGATTTGCGTTGATTTTACAAATACAAATGACATCTGTACATGTAAAACTTATATCCGATGTAGATTGAGTGATTTGAGGGAAAGAAAAGAGAAGAAATTCATTTTTATCTTGCTTGATGTCCCCAGATTGGCTGAGTAAAGAGGAGAGAAATAGAAAGAAATCGAGGGAAATTATTTACTTTATAACACTCATTTGAATTTCTCCAAAAGTGTAGAGATTCAAAGAAAAAAGTGTTAGGTCCCTTTATTGTCAAATCCTCGTACAAACTATGTTTTGAAAAGTTGTATTTTTTCCTTATTTTTTGAGTTTTCCGCTCGAGTGGGATCATTGGCGCTCGAGCGTAATATGTGCTATCGCAGTAGTTGGTCGTGTCTGTAAACATACTGAGTAGTGCGATTTCGCGCTCGAGCGTATGTTCCATCGCTCGAGCGGACACTTGTTTGGTCACATACGTATTTTACTGAGCCCGCTCGAGCGAGATGTCCTGTGCTCGAGCGGAAAGCGTGACCTCTGTTTTTTCTATATATATATGTTTAAATCTTTTTAGGGTTTACTTTTCTTAGATCTTCTCAGAGAGTCTTAGGGTTTCTTTTGAGGTTTTCCTCTGAAGTTTTTGTGAGTTTTCCTTGATATATTTGAGAGGATTTGAAACCTATGATCTAAGATACATACATCAAGGAGTTTGTTCCTTCATATTCAAGAGTGGTATTTTTCGGTGGAATCCGGAGATTCAAGCGTGAAGCATTAAAGGAATTTGATACTGTGCGTAGTCGTTGATTCGACATTGGAAGTTGTGGATTTAATTTCAATTGATCAATTCTGAGACGAAGGCTGTGGTGAAAGATTTACAGAAGCTTGAAGACATTTGATGCGTTGGTAATTTGTTGGTTGTTCTTGTAATCTTTCTTTCTTCAGTAGTGGATCGATTAGTGGCGTTTCGCCTGCAGTTTTTTTATCACAGTTGAAGGTGCTTCAATTGTGATTTTTTCACGTAAAAATCGTTTGTGTCGATTTATTATTTTTCGAAAACAACAATCTAAACCACTTTCGTAAGTGCTTGTTGATTTAGATTGTGTGTTTTGAATAATTAGGAATTGGTAGAATTAAATCGTTATCTAATCACGAATCACTTAGGAATTTCAAAAAGAAACTAGCAAATTATTATTTTTTCATAATATTAAAACTTAAATTGTGAATTTTGTTAAGGTTTCAATTCAATGATGCCCTTTCTAAACTAAAATCTTGGCTCTGCCACTTCCGACAGATATGATGATATTTAATTTATTCGACAATGGAGTATTTTTTATTTTGTTGAATCAGGTGGTCCTCATAGGACTAGAAATGAGGCATGGAAGCTAGATGACACTGATAAAGCCATGTTCAAATATTCCTTGTTTGGCTACTGGAAAAAAAATAAAAATAAATAAATAGCGAATTACATTAACAGTTCGTGTAGTGTAGGGCTTGTGTCATTTTAGTTTCTGACTTTTCAATTGTGATACATTTGACTATGAATTTTAAATCTTGTTCCAAATAAGCATAATTGAAGACACTGTTATTCTATTTCAAGGGCAAAGTCATCAATTTGATAAAATATAAGCTAGTTTGACAAATATAAATGTCAAAAAATTATTTTTAAATTTTTAAAAATTATTTTTGTCCACCAACAATAAAATTATATAAAAATGATAAATCTTTTACATTTTTATTTTTTTACTAAATTAATTTTTAGTATGTGTTTGGATGATGATCATGTAATATGTGATTATTTTTGTTGATATTTTTTGATGGTTATCAAGTAATAGAGGGTTACATGTTTTTAACAAATATTTTTCGATGGTTATCATCTAATGGATAGTTATTAGGCTTTTAATGTGTAATCGATATGTTTAATATATAAAATGTTTTTTATTTTGGATTTTTTAATCTAATGGATTGGTTTAATAATGACATTGAAGTTGTTATGTTTGACTTCTGAAAAATAAGAAACTAATTTAACGAAAATAAATATAAAAAAAATTATTTAAAAAATTTATTTCTACCCTCTTAAAAGATAAAATTATATAAAATGATGTATTTTAAATTTTTTTTCACGAATTTAATTTTTAGTTTCTTGAAAAAAAAAATTTCTGAAAATAAAATTTGAAAAATAAACCAAATAGAACTTTATAACTAAGAAAGTTTCAACATTATTCATTAAAAAAGCCGGAATGACTTCCCTTGGAGGGTACTGTTGGGCTCATGGGGCCCCACCATGAGTCTTGTTTTGATAATCTGAACCGTCAATGTGTAGAACTCGTCGAATACTATATGCTTGTAAAAAATTTCGTTGATCGGATATCGATAGCTATGTGATCAAATTAAATTTTTGTAAGTCGTCTATTTCTTACTTTCCATTTTTTTTATACAAAACTGATTTGATCACATAACTATCGATATCCGATCAATGTGATATTTTACAGGCATATACTACTCAACGAGTTCTACACATTGAACGGTTCAGATTGGACTGAAGAGAAGTCATTCCCTAAAAAAAGGTCATTACATTTCAAACTACATACAAGTTAACCAACATAAAATAAGTTGTATGAGGATTTTACCTTTAAAATGGACTATTTGTAAAGAAAATATCTTTAATTGTTTTTGTGTGGAACAATAATGTATCACAATTAAAAAGTCATGAACTAAAATAACACAAATTTCAAATTATAGAAATTATTAGCCAGGGCAGAGCTAGGATTATAAAAGTGGAGGGGCCAAATGGAAATGAACAGGATAGATCATGTTATATGAAAAATCTAATTAAGTCGGTTCTAATAAAATTTTGAATTACTCAAATAAAAACAATTAAAAACTACTTAAAATTCATTAATTATTTTATAATGTGTGTGTATATAAATTATTAATGCTGTTCGTCCCAGTGAATGGATCAGGCAGGTCCAAGCTCCTCCAGCCCGCGTCCAAATGATCAAGCCCACCAGATAACCTGCAGGCAAGTTCAACGGGGAACGGGGTAGTCCCCCAGTAAACTCTCCGACGAGCAAGTTAGGAAGAGAAGTAGAGTATGCGGGAAAAGATTAGAGATAGAAAACTTAACCTTTTTCTTGTCTACAACTTTCGCTTATATCCTTTGATAATCATTTCGCTGTCTCTTCCGACCTGCTCTCCTTGCCGAAAGCCTATGCTGTAGCTTACCTTGTTCAGGGTAAGGGGGTTTTGTTCCGGCAGAGAGGTGTTGTCGTAATAAATGCTGTAATGGGCTGCATTAATGGTGGTGTGCAGTGGCAATAACTTTGCAGATCTTTGTCTGTTGATGTGGTTCGTCCTTCTTTTGCCGTGTGTCTGAATGTCATTGGCTCTTTATGCCATGTTGGATTCCAGCTATCATGGACCTCGTCAACTGGGTTATGCACTGGGCTTCAAGTGATGGGCCATAGGTGATTCATGGCCTTTATGGGCTTATACATATCAGTAGTCCCCCATTCCCGAGTGCAGCTTCAGTCCAACGAAGGGAATATTAGTGACATAGATGAGTATGTTAGGGATTGGCAGGATGGAGGCCGACTGGAAGGGGTGATCGAGGGGGGGCGACCGCGGTGGTTGGCCGAGCGGGAGGGCTGACCACGAGGAGGGGCAACCGCGGTGCTGGCCGACAGGGAGGAGGGCCGACCGCGGTGTTTGGCCGAGCGGGAGGGCAGACCACGAGGAGGGCCGACCGCGGGGTTTGGCCGAGTGGGAGGGTTGACCGCGGGGAGGGCCGATCGCGGTGTGTGACCGAGCGGGAGGGCGGACCACGAGGAGGGCCGACCGCGGTGTTAGCCGAGTGGGAGGGCTGACCACGAGGAGGGCCAACCGCGGGGTTTGGCTGAGTGGGAGGGCTGACCGCGGAGAGGGCCGAGTGGGAGGGCTGACCGCGGGGAGGGCCGATCGCGGTGTTTGACCGAGCGGGAGGGTCGACCGCGAGGACGGCCGGCCGTGAAGGGTGAGGTGGAGGGGCGTGGGGCTCGAGACGCGGCGGGTCACGTGGTGAGTTGAAGTGGAAAAGACAAAGTAAAGGGAGGAGACAATGGATCGTGGACGTATACGTGGCAACATCCCGTAGGGGGGGAGATTAGGCGTTGCATCAGAAATGAAACGATAAGTCATGATGGGTGTTGAGGAGACAGTTTTGGCGGATGATTTTGAAAAGTTTTCAAACTGGCGGAAATTAATTGGGATCCTTGGAATACGGACAAACCGTGGGCTTTTGGCATTATTCGATTCACCTACCTGTTTACGAAAAATCAAAATATTCCAAGTGTGGATTCCTTTGTTGCTCATAATACACCTCTGCAACACTTTTTCGATTTATTTGTTCCAGCTGCCGAAGCGATTCGCAAACAAACCAGCCCAAGAAGGGAATGTGATTGTCAGGGTGGACCCGCTTGGAGATGATGATGCTGTGGAGCTAGCGGTGCAATATAGGACAGAGAGGGTGGGGGAGTCGGTGGTACGATCCCACGATTCCACCATGATAGCAGCTCCAAAGCCAATCAGCCAGGCGAAACCAGATCATTGGCACACGAAGGCTGACAAATCCACGATTACTGAGGCGGAGTTGGAGGCGATCCGCGAAAAATACCAGATCCCTGGGGAAGTGGAGTTATTGCTATCGGCATCAACGGAAAGGCCGTCTGACGCCAGGCTAGGAGAGTTTTCCTTTTATGAGGAAGCTCTGAAGGGTGGACTGAGGTTGCCACTGCCGCAAGTGGTGGTGGATGTGCTTAACCGTCTGGAGGTAGCACCGGGGCAATTAATGCTCAACGCATGGAAGATCCTGCTGGCCTGTGCAAGTGCGTGGCCGAAGGCAAATGGAGGGGAGGCCATGACGGTAGATGAATTCTTTGCGTGTTATAAGGCTTCGGGGCAGCAGGAGACGTGGGTCACTCTGCAGGTAGCAGTGGGGAAGGGGTTGGTGGCGGGTCTGCCGTCGTCGATCAAGGGGTGGCGGCCGCGATGGTTCTACGTGTCTGCCAATGGGGGGCTTGGAGCGCACATTGTTTGGAAAGTACCTATCAGGTCTGTGGAGCTGAAACTGGGGGCAGCTGCGGAGGGGAGGGTGAAGAGGGTGAAGGGGTGGAGGGAGAGAGAAACGGCCAAATGGAACGAGCTCGTTTAGCCGTCGGCATTGTTTAAGGCGGGGTTGGGGCCAAAGCCAAGTAGTGGGGACCTCAACCAAGCGGAGTTGGAGGCGAGGAGAAGGGTTCAAGAGGCGGAGGATCAGGCCATTCTTACTAAAGCCTAACAATTCAAAGAGTCCCAGGCCGACCGACCACCAAAACCGGTTGCGAGGGAGAGGATTCGACCTCGCCCCAAACTTTTGGGAGAGAAAAACTTGGGCGATTTTGTGCCGCGGCCGCCCCTAACAGACCCTTTGAAGGAGAGGTCCTTGAAGGAGATGGAGGCGTTGGGCGTGGGGAAGAAGAAGAAGAGAGTGAGTCGGAGTGAGGAAGTGCCTGCCAAGAAAAGGAGGAGGGAGATGAGTGTGAAGGAAACCAGTGTGGCCGCGGGGGCTGAAGGGGGAGAAGTGGAGGGGGTCCTAGGAAAGGTAGGTGGCCCAGAAGTGGTGGATGTTGCCTCAGAGGTCATAGAGGTGGTGCCAGTGGTGGCAGCGACCGCTGTCGAGGTCGCAAAGGCCACCCTCGAAAGGCAAGTGGAGGACGAGGCTGCTGGCCCTAGGCCAAGGAGGGAGGAACAGCCCCAGGGGGGGCTTGCACCTCAAGAAGGAGGAATTGGTGCGACCACGGCGATCTACCATGCTCGTGCGGTGGCAGGGCGGCTGGAGGTAGAAGAAGGCCCAGCCAGGGCAGGGGCAGACCGTCTTGTAGGGATTGTAGAAGAGGCAGCCCTGCGCTCGGCCTCCAGATTTAACGAGGCTGAACTGCTAAGGGAGTTATACTCCGCTCAAATAGAGGTAACCACCTTAGCAGGGGCCCTGCTGAGGAAGGCGGAGGCTGCCAAACTCAAGGCAGATGAGGCTAAGGCTCAGCTTGCAAAGTTAAAGAAGAAGAGTGCAAGTTGGGAGAGTGCCCACACTGAGCTGCCAGCGGTTAAGGCGGAGCTAGAGGACACACGCCGCCAGGTTGTGTCGCTCGAGTTCCAACTTGCTGGCGAGCAGAAGAAGTTGGACGGTCCCTAAAGAGCCTGCGCCATCGCGGTCGAGCGACATGAAGAGGCTATGAGTAGTAATGAAGAGCTAGTGAGGCAAAAAGATGAGGCTGATGGCAAAGTGGGCGATCTCCAGAGGGAACTGGAGGGCGAGCGCGCCAAGGCAGTGGAGGAGAAAGGGATGCTTCAGAGGGAGTTAGAAGCAGAGAGAGTGCAGGCGACGGCGGAGAAGGAGAGCCTGAAGAAGGAACTGGAGGCGGAGAAGGCAAAGGCGGCGTCGGAAAGGGTGGCCCTGCAGAAAGAGCTGGACGAAGAGAGGGCAAAGGCTGCCTCTGAAAGGGCGGCTTATCCCGATCTGTGCGTCACAGCAGTGGAGCAATTCAAAGGGTCTGTCGAATTTCAGACGACGGTTGATGTCGCGGTCGCGAGTAGTCTGGCTGGGCAAGAATTTGGGAGGGCTGGCCCATCGAGGACGACCGCTGGAGGCAGAACTGAAGCAGAAGTTATTGAGAGCTTCCAGCAGTCAGACTTTTATAAGCACGAAATGGCTGAGTACTGGGACAGTGGCTGGAAGATGTTCAAACGTAGAGCTGAAGAGCTGTTTCCAGACTTAGACCTCAGTAGTGTAACGATTGGCGAAGACGATGTGGCCCAAACCCCCCTGGATGAGGGCATTGAAGACGAAGACCTCCTCTCCAGTGAGGAGGAGTAACTGGGGAGGAAGGAGAAAAAGATACAATGTTGTTTTGTTTTTTTTTTTTTTTTTGTTTTTTTTTTGAATTGCTATAATGAACTTTTATATAAAGTTGTGAGCGAATAAAATTTTAGTTGTGTTTGTTATTTGATTATTTCTGCTTGTGGATCTTAGATAAATGAGGCATGGGCGAAGTGTGTGTAGAACTCCTTGTTAATAAGAGTGAAATTGAAACTTGTAATAAGGACTCAATGCATAGTGAAGTTAAGAATTCCACAATGCAGAGTGAAATTTAAAATGTAATAAAATGATAGGCTTGAGAAAGTTAAATGTAATAAATGATAGTGAAATTTAAGAACTCCACAATGCAGAGTAAAATTTGAAATGTAATAAAATGATAGGCCTGAGAAAGTTAAATGTAATAAAATGATAGTGAAATTTAAGAACTCCACAATGCAGAGTGAAATTTGAAATGTAATAAAATAATAGGCCTAAGTAAGTTGAATGTAATAAAATGATAAGAACGTCTTTGGAATTTGACTAAGTAAAGAGTGGTGTGAAGACTTGGACCTGGAATTGTGACTAAGTGTGTTAGTTAATTCCACAAGTATGAAGTTTTGCATGGGTGGTTTTGACCGAGCCTTACATGTTAGGTCTGGACGAGTGTTTCACGCTCAGTCTGGATGGAGCTTTTAGCGCTCGGTTCGGCAGAGGGTGTTAACGGTCGGACTGCCCAAGGCGGCTCATGCTCAGTCTGGATGAGGCTTTAAGTGCTCAGTCTGGCTGAGGCTTTAAGTGCTCTGTCTGGCAGAGGCTTTTAGTGCTCAGTCTGGCTGAGGCGTTTAGTGTTCAGTCTGGCTGAGGCTTTTAGTGCTCAGTCTGGTGGAGGCTTTTAGTGCTTAGTCTGGCTGAGGCTTTAAGTGCTCTGTCTGGCAGAGGTTTTTAGTGCTCTGTCTGGCAGAGGCTTTTAGTGCTCAGTCTGGCTGAGGCTTTTAGTGCTGTAAATAAGAATGTTACTGAGACAACATATAGATAACTGAGATATATAATCCAGAAGTTACATTGCGTGGGGGAATATCAAGAATGTGTGAATTTCCCGAAAAGAAAATACAATAACTGAGCAATACAAAAATAGGAGCTTATTGAAAGTAACGTTTAAGGTGTTCGGCGTTCCATGGGTGGGGGAGGTCTCGACCTTCCATGTCCTGAAGTCGGTAAGTGCCTGGTCGAGGTTGGGCTTTCACAATGTAAGGTCCCTCCCACTTGGTTGCCAATTTACCCTCGGCCAGATTTTTGGTAGCAAGAGTTGCTTCTCTCAAGACAAGATCCCCTACAGCGAACTCCCTCGGTCGGACCTTGCGGTTGTAGTGTGTTTTCATTTTCTGTTGGTATGAGGCCAGTCGGACAGCGGTGGTCTCTCTGAGTTCTTCAATTAGGTCGAGGTCAGCCCGACGGAGTTCTTCGGTTAGTGCTGGATCCGGATGTGAAACCCTGGGAGTAGGCAAACCGACTTCTACTGGCATAACCGCCTTAGCGCCGTATGTTAAGCGGAAAGGGGTTTCCCTAGTGGGAGTCTGAGCTGTAGTTCGATAAGCCCAGAGTACATTCGGTAGCTCCTCAGCCCAAATTCCTTTAGCAGCTTCTAGCTTAGTTTTGATGATCTTCAGGAGAGAGCGGTTGGTGACCTCAACTTGGCCATTGGCCTGGGGATGGCTAGGGGATGAGAAACAAGGTTGAATCTGGAGGTCGGCATAGAACTTCCTGTACTTGGCGTTGTCAAATTGTTTACCGTTGTCGGAGATGATGGCCTGAGGAATGCCAAACCTGCAAACGATCGACTGCCAGATGAACTTGGTTGTGTTCCGCTCGGTGATGGTGGCAAGGGGTTCTGCCTCTACTCACTTGGTGAAGTAATCAATGGCGACGATCGCGAACTTGGTCTGGCCTCGGCCAGTAGGGAGTGGACCGACCAAGTCGATCCCCCATTTGGCGAACGGATAAGGGCTGCAAAGTGTGATCAACTCTGTAGGGGGTGCATGGAGGATGTTGGCAAAACGTTGACACTTATCACATTTGAGCACGAAATCGGTCTCATCGCGATTAAGAGTGGGCCAGAAATAACCAGTACGGAGTATCTTGTGGGCTAGAGACTTGCCGCCCGAGTGATTGCCGCAGATTCCCTCATGAATTTCTTGCATCACATAAGTTGCTTGAGTCGGATTGAGGCACCGCAGGTAGGGGCGTGAGAAACCACGTTTGTATAAGATGCCGTCGACAAGGACGTAATTGGACGATCGTGCCCTGACTTTGGCGGCTTGTTGGTGGTCATCTGGAAGTTCCCCCGCTGTCAGAAATCGAAAGATGTCCGACGCCCAAGGGATGGGCTCATTTTGGAGGAATTGTACTTCATGCTGGTCGGGGGAAATGGCGGGGTGGGATAGGTATTCGAGGCGAACACCACTGCTGAGGGCGGACGGGTCTGCGGAAGCCAGCTAGGCCATCTCATCAGCCTTAGAGTTCTTCGCCCGCGGAATGTGCTTGATGTGAAAAGTGTTGAAGAGGCGAACTAGGGGAAGTGCAAGATCCCTGTAAGTCCGCATTGTGCCCTCCTTGGGGTCGAATTTGCCCGTGATCTGTTCGACTATGAGCTGAGAGTCGCTGAGCACTTGGATGTGGCTGACACCAATGTCCCTGGCTAGGCGAAGGCCTGCTATCAGTGCCTCATATTTGGCCTCGTTATTACTGGCCTCAAACAAGAAACGGAGCGCACATTTGAAATAACCACCCTCAGGGCTGGTGAGAATGAGGCCAGCCCCGCTACCTTGCCTGCGGGATGATCCGTCGACGTTGAGAGTCCAAGAGTGAGGGTCTTTTGGCTTGATGGGAGCTGGCAAGGGTGAAGAGGCAGTGGTTGGGATAGGATTAGTGAATTCCAAGATGAAGTCGGCGATAGCCTGTCCCTTAATTGCTGTTCGAGGCCGGTAAGAGATGTCAAACTGGCTGAGTTCCACAGACCACTGCATAAGTCTGCCGGAAAGTTTTGGTTGCTGCATGACCTTTTTCAAGGATTGGTCGATGAGGACCACTATGGAATGGGCTTGGAAGTAAGGACGAAGTCGTCTGGAGACGGTGACCAAAGCCAAGGATAATTTTTCTAACAGGGGTAATTCTGCTCAGCTCCCCTGAGAGCTTGACTGATGTAGTAGACCGGCCGTTGGACAGAGTCGTCTTCCTTGATAAGAGCTGCACTGACGGCGGTGCTTGAGACGGCTAAATAGAGGAAGAGGGACTCGCCCGTAATCGTTTGTGAAATGAGGGGTGGATTGGCCATGCACTGCTTTAACTGCTGAAAAGCCTCTTCAGATTCAGTTGTCCATTCAAAAGTTTGCCGAAGAACTTTGAAGAACGATAGGCACTTATCTGTTGCGCGGGAAATGAAACGGTTGAGGGCTGCAACTCGGCCAGTAAGCCTTTGAACCTCCTTGACCGTCCTGGGTGACTGCATCTCGACCAAGGCCTTGATCTTTTCAGGGTTAGCTTCAATGCCACGCTGACTGACCATAAAACCCAGGAACTTCTCGGATCCTATGCCGAAGGCGCACTTCTCTGGGTTGAGCTTCATTCGGTATTTGCGTAGGGTAGCGAAGGTCTCTCACAGGTCGGTCAGATGGTCAGTGGAGAGTTTGCTCTTGACTAGCATGTCGTCAACGTATACTTCCATATTCCGGCCTATTTGGTGATGGAAGACGGCATTGACCAACCGTTGGTAGGTGGCCCCAGCATTCTTCAATCCAAATGGCATTACTCGGTAATGGTAGGTACCTCGGTCGGTGATGAAGGATGTATGTTCCCGATCAGACAGGTGCATCAGGATTTGGTTGTAGCCAGAGAAAGCATCCATGAAGCTAAGCATTTGATGACCGGCCGTGGCGTCGACCAGCAAATCTATGCGGGGCAGAGGATAGCTGTCTTTGGGGCAAGCTCGGTTCAGGTCAGAGTAATCGACACAGAGTCGCCATTTGCCATTGTTCTTGCGGACGAGGACCACGTTTGACAACCATTTAGGGTAGTCGACATTTTTGATGAATTGGGCCTCAAGGTGTTTGTCGACCTCTGTGGCTATAAGAGTATTGCGCTCCGGATGAAAGATGCGCTGCTTCTGGCAGTAAGGTCGGAAATAAGGTTCAATGCTGAGGCGATGAGTTATGAAAGAAGGGTCGATGCCTGGCATATTTGAATGAGTCCAGGCGAATACATCATTGTGCTCGGCCAGAAGGGCAGTAAGGTCGGCCTTAGCTTGGGGGGATAGCTGGCTGCCGATCTTAGCAGTTTTCATTGGGTTGGTGGGATCGATGGGAATCTCAACGAGCTCCTCCACCGGTTCGCCTCTGACCAGCTCGTCCTAATCTCGGGCGTCAAGTCCTTCAATGATCATGGCCTCCTTCAGCTTGACTTCCTTAAGTGAGGCGACATAACATTCCCTAGCGACGGTCTGCTCTCCCCGTACTGTCCCGACCCCCTGGTCGGTGGGAAACTTTATAGCGAGGTGGTAGGTTGAAGTGAGCTTGGAAAGCGTTGAGGGCGGTGCGACCGAGGATGATGTTGTAGGCAGAGGGACAGTCGACCACAAGGAAGGTGAGTAACTTGGCAGTCTGCCGTGGGTATTTGCCAATAGTGATGGGGAGGTCGATGGAGCCGATAGAGGTCACCCGGTCGCCAGTGAAACCGACCAAGGGGGTTTGGAGGGGGGACAGGCTTTCCTCCCCAATTTTGAGTTGGCAGAAGCAACTGAGGAATATGATGTTTGACGAACTGCCGTTGTCGATGAGAACCCGTTTGACCTTATAGTTGGAGAGAAGGGCAGAAATGACGAGGGGGTCATCATGAGGATAACGGATGCCTGTACAATCGGCGTCCGTGAAGGTGATGGGCTTTGTCCACTGCTTGGGCTGCTTGGAAGGTCGGTCTACCGTGTCCACTGCTTTGTCCGAGCCTTGCCTTATTTTCCTGAGCTCTACCTTCTGAGCAGAGCGGGATGGTCCGCCACAAGCAAGGCCACCAGAGATGACTCGGATTTCACCGACTGGCGGAGGGGGATTACCTGGGGGCCGAGGCTGTTGTGGGAGGCGGTCATGGCCTTGGTCAGGTTGGGCTGGCTGCCGAGGTGGGGTACGTCGGCGGTTGTTCCTGAGGGGCTCGGTTCTTTGTCTCTGTTATGGGCGGGTGTCCGTGAACCGGCTGAGACGCCCTTGACGAATGAGGGTCTCGACCTGATCCTTGAGGTTGATGCAGTCATCAGTGTTGTGGCCATGGTCCTGGTGGAAGCGATAATATTTGGACTGGTCTTTCTGGTTGGAAGGGGTCCGTGAAGGCAGGGGCCATTTGAGGAGGTAATCCCGTTAGATTTGGTGGAGGACTTGTTCCATGGGGGAATTGAGGGGCGTGTACCGCTCAAACCGACCGAGCGGTCGGGCCGGTGCCGACCGCTCAGTGCGTGGAGGTCAGTCGGGATATTGGGACGTTTGGCTGTTATACTGGGTGTTTCTGGGTTCCGAGTCTTTTCTCTTTTCTCTGGGGGGTGGGTTTTTGGATATTGGATCTTGGCGAGTGGCTAGTGAATCCTTGGCATTCATATATTTCTAGGCTTTGGATAATAGGGCTGCTATGGAGGTCGGGGGGTTTTTGGAAAGGGAGAAGAGGAAATCGGACGATCGCAGCCCGGCCATGAAAGCCGTAAGGATGACCTTATCGTCATTCTCCGCTACTTGTAGGGCTTCGGTGTTGAAGCGGGTAACGAAGCTACGTAGCGACTCCCCCTCGGTCTGACGGATGTTGAGGAGTTGGGTTGCAGGGCGGCGTTGGCGTTGGGCTCCAATGAAATGGCTGAGGAAGGAGTTGCTGAGATGCTGGAAAGTGGAGACAGAGTCCGCTGGTAACTGACTGAACCACAGTCGGGCTGACCCCTTCAGTGTCACGGGGAAAGCCCGACACATGATCTCGTCAGGGAAGACATGGAGGATCATGAGGGTACGGTAGGTCTCCAGATGGTCGACTAGGTTTGTTGTACCGTCAAAGGAGTCAATGGTGGGCATCTTGAACTTGGCGGCAAAGGTTTGTCCCAGATGGAGGCAATAAATGGTGAATTTGCCGTGGTAGAGGGTTTATGCTGAATGTTCTGCATGACCCCTTGGAGTTGGAGCTTCATTGCTCGGAGCTCAGCGTCCCAGAGTGGAACGTGGTCCCCATGGTCAGTCAATAGAGGTTGGACGCTGCTGGCCTCCCTTTCAGGGGCTGGTGCTACGACCGACGGGTGCGGGGGTGGTGGTGGTGGATTTATGTGTGGGTGGGGAGGTTGCAACGTTCCAAGTTGGGTGGATGGAGTTGTGGAGCAGTATGGCTCGGGGTTCTTTCTTGGTTGGGGGGAATATCTGGAGGTGGTGGAGGAGGAATCGGAAGGTTCCTTTGGAGTAAAGCATTTATCAAGGCCTGGTTTTGCTCGGCCATGCGGTTGATGCTGTTGGTAAGCTCGATAAAGTACTGTGGTGGGTTGTTTGGATTGGGGGGGTCAACTTGATGGTCGGCAACATTTTTGTGAGAAGCCACGAATCTAGTCGTGACCATGCACTTTGACGGGTAGGAGAGAAAGGTTGTTGGAACGGGGCCTCCGGCGACAGTGAACACAACTGGGGTGAGAAGCAAAGCGTTCCCACAAACGGCGCCAACTGTTAATGCTGTTCGTCCTAGTGAATGGATCAAGCAGGTCCAAGCTCCTCCAGCCCGCGTCCAAATGATCAAGCCTACCAGATAACCTGCAGGCAAGTTCAACAGGGAACGGGGTAGTCCTCCAGTGAACTCTCCGACGAGCAAGTTAGAAAGAGAAGTAGAGTATGTAGGAGAAGATTAGAGATAAAAAACTTAACCTTTTTCTTGTCTACAACGTTCGCTTATATCCTTTGATAATCATTTCGCTGTCCCTTCCGACCTGCTCTCCTTGCCGAAAGCCTATGCTGTAGCTTTCCTTGCTCAGGGTAAGGGGGTCTTGTTCCGGCGGAGAGGTGTTGTCGTAATAAATGCTGTGATGGGCTGCATTAATGGTGATGTGCAGTGGCAATAACTTTACAGATTTTTGTCTGCTGATGTGGTTCGTCCTTCTCTTGCCGTGTGTCTGAATGTCATTGGCTCTTTATGCCATGTTGGACTCCAGCTGTCCTGGACCTCGTCAGCTGGGTTATGCACTGGGCTTCAAGTGATGGGCCATAGGTGATTCATGGCCTTTATGGGCTTATACATGTCATAAATTATTATTGTATAAATTTATTAAGATATTAAGCAAGTGAAGCAATATAAATTTGACAACAATATACTGGTTAAAATAGTTTGATTATTTCTTCTTGTTAAAAACAAATTCAACCTGCCAACAAACTTTTGACAATGGTCCAAATAAAAAATTATTGTGTCAAATTTAAATACTATATACTTTCCAAGTGGGTAAATTTTGAAAATAAAATTCAAAAAGTCCAAATTTAGAGTTAATTTTCTATTGATAATTAAAACGGGTTTGGTTAACTCATAGAATTTTTTTTAAAATTACATAATTTTTATTATAGCTATTTTATTGAGAATATATATCTCTTGCACTTTTAACATGTACTCTAACCCTATGCTTGGTTTATGGATTTGGATAGAGAAAGAAAAAAGGTAGATAAAATGTTAACAAAATAGAATTATATTTCACTTATATTTTACATATTTTTTTATTTTTTTATTTCAAATCTTTAAATCAAACACAACCTCAGTGATAGATTAACAAAATCTATTAAAAACTACTACTAAATATTGCTTCTTTGCCACATTTTTTTGTAAGACTTAATGTTTGGTCTCACTTTGGGATAGATAAGGGTCAGAATTTTCCTCCGCCCTAACTGTTAGGTAATTCACCCAAAAGAAAAAGAAAGGGTAGAAGGAAAAACAGAATGTGGCATATATTAAAGGCCTCCTTCAGGGCTATGCTTACCTCATTATGCAACCGTTGAGAGAGTGCATCTGAAGCTCTTAGAAGAAGATAGAGCTTCTTCACATTTTGTTGAACTCTTGGTATCCTTTCCACAAATACTACATCCATACAAAAATACAATCATATTCTCATTAAAACCATGCATATATATATATACACACACATATATGGAGAGGGAGAGAGGGGGAGAGAGAGAGAGCCAGTGACACCAGTGACTAAAATGGTCCTGTTGTCTTTGCTAGAAAGAGTAGAACACCAGTGGTTCTCGAAGAAGTGGATAATACTACCCAACTCCGTTAGCAGGCTAAAGAGAGAGTTTAAGAAACTGGAAAATAAAGAGTTCCAAACTCCAGGAGCAACCCACGGGAGACACTGTCTGAGTCATGTATTGCAATTTGCATTTCATATATATATATGTATATATATATATATATGTAAATGTAAGCTTGTCACAATTACACATATTTTTATGATATATGTTATGTATTTTTATAGTAAACGTTATGTAATTTTCTATGGTTACAATAATTTATAGTTAACTAGAGCATTTATTGCGTTAAAATATGTTTGGATAAAAAAAAAATGTAATATTATTACAAAATGCGTAATTTTATTTTTTAATCATAAATTATCGTAATTTTATCAGAAAAATATGTACTATTTAGGATAAACTATCAATAGGTCATAATAGTTAGATTTAATTTCGATCAAGTCCTATTAAAAATTAGTCTTGGTAAAATTATAGCCAAAAATAATTTTTTTCTGATAATTTTTCACATACATCTTTAAAAATTGACAATTAATGACTTTTTGTCATGATTTTTATAAATTATCGCTAAAACTTATAATTAGTAACTTTTTAAATTTTTTCCATACGACCTATTAGACAATATACCTAAGTATCCCAAAAACACATAACAAAGATATTGTAAACAATTAGAATTTTTATAACGTTTGTTTCTTCTTCTTTTTTCTTTTTCTTTTTTGACTTTTTTTTTAATAAAAAAAAGAATTTAAAGAAGAGTGAGACACACACATTGTGTGTGTGTGTTGTTAAGGAAAATATGTGATTCCCCACAAGTAAATCAATCAATGGGAATAAAAATTAATGCGGAAAAATTAAATCAAAAGCAACACAAGAATTTTTACGTGGTTCCCTCAATGTGAGGTACGTCCACGGGATCGAAATCCGATTCCACTATCAACCAAATAAGTTCCAAACGATTACAAACGAGACACTAATGGTCTCATAAAACCACCCTTAGGTGAATTCCAAATAATCACAAATAAACAAAGAGGAAAGATCTCACCAAATAGATGAACCAAATCTTCTGAATCAAAGTTGAAGAAGACCCAAAATAATGAACCAAATTAGCTTCCACACAAAGGAAACAAAAGCTTGAACAAATCAAGCACTGTTGACCAATCTTCCCCAATTGTCCATTCACCGGCACTATTCCCTATGCAGTGTATCAGCCGCCGTCCACCACGTTTTAGTGTGTTGAACAAAAATAATATATATTGAATCTTAGGTTTTGGAATCAAACCCTAATTGTATCTCAATTGAATTAGGTCTCCACAAATATAATATATAAAAATATATTATACCTAAATCAAGTCAAATTAAAACTCTTTTTCCAAAACCAATTGGGTCCCACACTCCAATAAGGAGGTATACCCAACAATTCTCCCCCTACCGACTTAGGTGGAGACATCAACCATACCCGCCAAAGTTCGACACTTCAAATGTTTGTCCCTCGACAAAATCTTAGTCAACATATCCGAAATATTATCATCTGTATGAACCTTTTCGAGTTGCAACAATTTCGAATCTAACACATCACGAATCCAATGGTATCTCATATCAATGTGTTTCGATCTCGAATGAAAAGTAGAATTTTTACTCAAGTGAATAGCACTCTGACTATCACAATAAAGCACATACTTTTCTTGCTTCAAACCCAACTCTTGCAAAAATTTCTTCAACCATAACTCTTCTTTGCAAGCTTCTGTAATAGCAATAAATTCAGCTTCGGTAGTTGAGAGAGCAACACATTTTTGTAATTTAGATTGCCATGCCACAGCTCCCCCTGCAAAAGTCATCAAATACCCCGAAATAGATTTCCTAGAATCAACATCACTAGCCATGTCAGAATCTGTGAACCCATCAAGCATCGACTTACCATCCCCAAAATACAAACACACCTTCGAAGTCTCTCGAAGATACCTTAGAATCCATTTTACCGCTGCCCAATGTTCTTTACCCGGATTAGAGAGAAAACGACTCACCACACCAACGGCGTGAGCAATATCCGGCCTTGTACAAACCATGGTGTACATCAAAGAACCAACTGCTGAAGCATAAGGAACTTTCAACATCTCTTCTTTGTCTTTCTCACTTGTAGGACATTGATTCGAACTAAGTTTGAAGTGACCCGCAAGTGGACAACCAACCGGCTTTGCTTTATTCATGTTGAACCTCTCAAGAACTTTCTCAATGTAGCTTTCTTGAGACAACCAAATCAGCCCCTCTTTGCGATCACGAACAATTTTCATACCAAGAATTTGTTTTGCTGGTCCCAAATCTTTCATAGCAAAAGACTTGCTCAACTCCAATTTCAACCTGTTTATCAAGGTAGAATCTTGACCAACAATTAATATGTCATCAACATAAAGCAAAAGAATAATAAATTTACCATCCGAAATTTTTTTCACAAACACACAATGGTCCGAAGTGGTTTTAGAAAAACCATTATTCATCATGAAAGAGTCAAATTTTTTGTACCATTGCCGCGGGGCTTGCTTGAGGCCATACAAACTTTTCTTCAATTTGTAAACAAATTTCTCTTTCCCTTTTTCCACAAATCCTTCCGGTTGCTCCATGTAAATTTCTTCTTCAAGATCACCATGAAGAAATGCGGTCTTCACATCAAGTTGCTCGACTTCAAGGTTCATACATGCAGCCATGCCAAGTGCAACCCGAATAGAAGACATCTTCACAACTGGCGAGAAAATTTCATCAAAATCAATACCTTTCTTTTGCCCAAAACCTTTCACAACAAGACGTGCTTTGTACCTCAGATTCTTGCCATCATTCTTCAATTTGAAGACCCATTTATTTTTCAAAATTTTCCTCCCTTTAGGCAACTTCACTAAGTCATAGGTGTGATTTTCAAGTAAGGAGTTCATCTTCTCTTCTATGGCCTTTTTCCAATCACCTTTCTTTGCATGCTCAATTGCTTCTTGGTAGCTCTCGGGCTCGCCTTGATCGGAAATCAACACAAATTCATTGGGAGGATACTTTCTTGAAGGTTGTCGGTCCCTTGTAGATTTCCTCAACTCAAGTTGTGGTGACGGTACTTGAGTTGGATGCTCTTCCTCAATTTCTGGCTCCACTTCATTAGAATTAGCATCATCCTCTATATCTTCAATAGGTGGCTGCACATCTCCCCCGTTTTCATCATCAACTGAAGATGAAGGAGATAAATCCATGTCAATAAGATCACTAGCTTTTGGCTCCGGTTGGTCGCCTTTGCCAAAGTCTTCAATTGTTTGGTCTTCAAGAAACACAACATCACGGCTTCGAATGACTTTCTTGTCGACCGGATCCCACAATCTATACCCAAATTCATCATGCCCATAGCCAAGAAAAATACATTGTCTTGACTTACTATCAAGCTTGGACCTCTCATCTTTTGGAATGTGAACAAAAGCTCGGCAACCAAACACTCTCAAGTGCTCATAAGACACATCTTTACCGGTCCAAACTCTTTCTGGAACATCACCATTTAATGGATAGGAATGAGACAAATTGATCACGTCAACCGCTGTCTTCAATGCCTCATCCCAAAAGGATCTTGGCAATTTAGCTTGTGAAAGCAAACACCTTGTTCTTTCCACAATGGTGCGGTTCATCCTCTCGGCGACTCCATTTTGTTGAGGAGTCTTCTTAACTGTCTTTTGATGTCGAATACCTTGGCTGCGACAATACTCATCAAATGGCCCAATGTATTCACCACCATTGTCTGATCGGATGCACTTCAATTTCTGCCCTGTTTCTCTTTCAACCATGGCCTAAAAGTGCTTAAATAGTTCTAGAACTTGATCTTTAGTTTTTAGTAGAAAAGCCCAAACTTTTCTTGAATAATCATCAATGAAAGTAACAAAATAAAGTGCACCATCATGTGTTCTAACTTTTAAAGGACCACAAACATCTGAATGGATCAACTCCAAAACATTTTCTTTTCTAGAAGCAACGTTTTTATGAAAAGAAACTCTATGTTGTTTACCCGCCAAACAATGAACACAAGTTTTAAGATGTGTACCTTTCAAACCGGGTAGAAGCTCTTTTTTGAACAAAACTTGCAGCCCCTTTTCACTCATATGCCCAAGCTGCTTGTGCCACAATTCAGTAGAAGTATCATCTTCAAGTGCATTGACAACACCTTTACAAATTTTTCCTTGCATCGAATAAAGTGTATGAGTCTTCTTGCACTTAGCCACCACCAAAGTACCCTTTGTGAGCTTCCATATTTCATCACCAAATTTGTTGTTGAAGCCTTCATCATCTAGCTTCCCAGTAGAGATCAAATTGAGGCGAATGTCGGGAACGTGCCTCACATCTTTAAGCAACAACTTGTAGCCCAAATTTGTTTCCAAGCAAACATCACCCATGCCAATAATCTCGGACAAACCTTCATTACCCATTCGAACAAAACCATAATCTCCTTCGGTGTAGGTAGTGAAGAAATTAACTCGAGAAGTCACATGAAAAGAAGCACCGGAATCAATCACCCAATTACTCTTTTGGCCCACAAAATTGATACAATCATCTTCACAAACGACTATGAGATCACCATTGGTAGTAACTGCCGTTGTGTCTTCTTGCTTCTTGCTTCTTGTCCACACTTTTGTCACGCCTTTTCTCCTTATTCTTGAGCTTTCGGCATTCTCGCTTCATGTGCCCTTTCTCATGGCAATAATAGCACTCAATGTCTTTCTTTGAAAAAGAACCATCTTTTGATTTATCACGGCTTTGACCACGATCATGAGGAGTTTTACTCCTCCCCCTTGTTTTGTTTCGGCCTCTCACAACAAATGCTTCTGAATGAGAGGAACCCGCTGATTTTCTTCTAGTTTCTTCATTCAATAAGCTACTAGTGACTTGGCCCATTGTGACAACTCCATCAGGTGCCGAATTACTAACCGTCACAACCAAAGTCTCCCAACTTTCGGGCAAAGAACTTAGTAGCATCAAAGCCTGCAACTCATCATCAAAAACAATTTTCATAGAGGCGAGTTGGTTAACAATACTCTTTATTTCATTCAGATGTTCTGGAATAGGGCTGCCCTCTTTATATTTTAAATTAACCAACTTACGAAATAGAAAAGCTTTATTTGTGGTTGATTTTCTATCATAAAGGCTTTCTAATTTTTTCCATAAATCATGTGCTGAAGTTTCAGTAGCAACATGATGAAACACACTGTCATCAATCCATTGACGGATAATACCAACGGCTTTTCGATTAAGCCTATTCCATTCATCATCTTTCATACCGTCGGGTTTGCCACTAGCACCCTCAATGGGTCCATACAAATTTTTACAAAATAATAGGTCCTCCATTTTAGTTTTCCAAGTTACCCAATTGCTTCCATTGAAGCTAGACATACGACCCACATTCCCTTCCATTGATTTACACAAATAAATAAACTCAAATAGACCGTAAGCTCTGATACCAATTGTTAGGGAAAATATGTGATTCCCCACAAGTAAATCAATCAATGGGAATAAAAACTAATGCGAAAAAATTAAATCAAAGGCAACACAAGAATTTTTACGTGGTTCTCTCAATGTGAGGCACGTCCACGGGATCGAAATCCGATTCCACTATCAACCAAATAAGTTCCAAACGATTACAAACGAGACACTAATGGTCTCACAAAACCACCCTTAGGTGAATTCCAAATAATCACAAATAAACAAAGAAGAAAGACCTTACCAAATAGATTAACTAAAATCTTCTGAATCAAAATTGAAGAAGACCCAAAATAACGAACCAAATTAGCTTCCACACAAAGGAAACAAAAGCTTGAACAAATCAAGCACTGTTGACCAATCTTCCCCCAATTGTCCATTCACCGGCACTATTCCCGATGCAGTGTATCAGCCGCCGTCCACCACATTTTAGTGTGTTGAACAAAAATAATATATATTGAATCTTAGGTTTTGGAATCAAACCCTAATTGTATCTTAGTTGAATTAGGTCTCCACAAATATAATATATAAAAATATATTATACCTAAACTAAGCTAAATTAAAATTCTTTTTCCAAAATTAATTAGGTCCCGCATTCCAATAAAGAGGTATACTCAACATGTGTGTATAATCTGTCTGCCGGTGAAACAGCACACACAATATGTGTGTTTTGTCCTTCGAAGGTAAAATTATAAAAAAAACCTCTTCGGCGTACACTCTTTAAAGGAGGTGTATATAATGTGTATTATATATATTTTATTATGTATTTTTAGGAAAATTTTAAAAGATATGTGTTATATGGTTATGTTATGTATTTTTATTATAAATGTTATATTTTTTTTATATTTAAAATTTATTATTTAGATATAAAACAAAAGTATAACATAATCGCAAAAACACTTAAATATTATCAAAATGTGTAATTTTATTTCTTATTTATAAATTATGGTAACTCTATCAAAAAAATATATAATATTTATCATAAAAATACGTAACAAATATTACAAAAATATATAACAATGGTGCATACCAAAGTATTTTTTATATTTTTATAGTATATATTATATGATTTTTTTTTTTATATTAGTGGTTCAAAAATGAATTTACACACAATGTTATGAATTTTTTTTGGTAATACTTTATATTTTTTCATTAAAATATTTTTGAACCACGAAATGCATAACATGACCACAGGAATAAGCAATTTAATTTTTGAACCCCAAATTGTTAAAGATTGTCAAATAAATTACGCAACTTTTATTACAAAAATATATAACAAATATCTATCTATACTATATATATAACCAAACGTAGTTGTCTTGTCAAAAGCTTCCAAATATTTATTCTTAAATTCTCATAATTTTAAAACACTCTCTTTCCTACGTGGCAACATTCTTTGATTGCCTTTCATGTTTTCTATTTTTCTTCATTTTTTATTTGTTTGATTAATTAAAATTAAAATTAATTTCATTACTAATGGATAAAGATTTGAATTTCAAAATTCCTCCATATAAATAAACATATAAAAACTGAAAATTAATTTTATAATCTACAGATAAAGATAAAAAAATAAACAATTAATTTTTAAAAAATTAATATCATAACTTATAGATAATTTAAAATTTCTTCCCATAAATAAACAAATAAAAGTTGATAAATAACTTATAAAAATTAATTTCATGGCCTACAAATAAAGATAAAGATTAAATAATTGATTTCTTTTTTTTAAAAAAAAAAACAAAATTAGTCTCTCTTTTTTTTCCCCTTCATTTCGTACTTTAATTAATTTCATTATAGATAAACATATAAAAATTCATAAATAATTTATGAAAATTTATTTCATGACCTATAGATAAAGATAAAATTTTAAAAAATTATTTTAAAAAAATAATTTCATAACTTATAGATAAATAAACATGTAAAAATTGATAAATAATTTATAAAGATTAATTTCGTGGCCTATAGATAAAGATAAAGATTAAATAATTGATTTTTAAAAAATTAAAAACATATATATCTATCAAAAATTAAAAATATGATTTGTTAATCTATATATCTATCAAAAACATATATATCTAAATATTTATTTTGATTTACTCTTTTCTTTTTCTCCTATCACATATTATCTTTTTTTATTTTAAATTTTTTATCTTATGAAATGCCCTTATCTATAACTTCTTATCTCCTATTAAATTCTTAACATTCTCTTGATAATTTTTATTATTCGTTATTATCTACCAAATGATAAAGATTATAAAAAAAAAAAAAAAAATATCGCTCTGAATGAGAATAGTATTAATAATGAAATAATAAAGGCTACATGGGAGAAGGTAGCACAAAAATCTCACAAAATTAATTTTCTTCACTATATTTATAAATGGCAATAATTTAAGATTCTTTCTATTAGTTATTAAAAATAATTTGCATTAGATCATTGTTATGTTTTTTTTTTTTAATTTTTTTATGAGGCTGTCATTCGTTATAATATTTCTTCAATCCCATCTCTAAATTCTCTCTTTGAAATTTTTGTTTTTTCAATAATTAAGTCTAGAATCAATTTCCTATCAAATTTGTTTTCTTGATCCTTATTTTATTGAAGGATCGAGACGAATAAAACTTTCATATAATATATGAAATTAATGAATATAATACAAAGATGATAGGGAAGTACTCAGGGCCGGCCCTGCCCTAAGGCAGGTAAGGCTTGTGCCTTAGGCCCCATATTTTGGCTCAAAAATAGGGCCCCCAAATTTAAAAAATTGTTATAGGTTTAACTTTTTTTTTTTTTTTTTTGGTTTTAAGATCAATTTAGAGGGCCCCAAATGTTTTATTGGGCCCATGTATAATTTAGCTCATATTTATTTATAAATGTGTTTGGCCCATATTTATTAAAATGAAAATATATAAATAAATAAATAAAAAACAATAGGGCCCCTAAATTTGGTAAAACATATAAACATATATAACATAGGGCCCCTAAATTTGGCCCAAAAATAGGGCCCCTAAATTTGGTAAGATATTATAGGCTCAATGTTTTTTTTTTTTTTTGGGTTTTAGGATCAATTTAAAGGGCCCCAAAATATTTTTTTGGGTCCATGTATGATTTACTCCATATTTATTTATAAGTGTAGTTTGGTCCATATTTATTAAAATGAAAATATATATTAAAAAAAAGTGTTTGGGCTCAAGAAAAATAATACATACAATATATAGGCCCTATTATTTTTTATTTTTTTTTTACCTTCTTTATCTATTAGATTTTAGTGGAATAAATAATTTTGCTCAAATGTTTTTACCTAGGTCTTTATCAATTTTAATTGAATAATTTTTTCCTAATTTTTTTGTTCTAATTTTGTTTTATTAAATTGTTTTATTTATAATTTTAATGATTATATGTGTAAGTAAATTTTTTTATGATTACAAACAAATAAAAAAATTATAACTTATCGTTTTATTCATGAATTTTTTTTCAATATAAAAGGGCCCCCATTTCCAAAATTCGCCTTAGGCCCCGACGAATTCAGGGCCGACCCTGGAAGTACTACATATTTGTCAATATCTCTATGTTATTATTAGTTGATTTGCTAGATTATACTATCAATTTAGAGCCCATATAATTTAATTCAATGTTCACGACTCTATTTGTATTCGACCATTTTTTCGTTGAGTAACCGATATAATTTTTTTTTTGGGTATATAATGATTAAAGCTATCATTTGTTATATTTTTCAAGTACAATTCAAATAATTTTTTATCATTTTTTTTATAAATAAAATGGATTAAAACTTTTCTCTTATATAATTTTTATAATACTATGACATTCTTATCTTGATTAATTTTTTTAAAATGACGTAGGAACTATGCAAGTATTATTCAAATTATGGAGAATGATTTATGAGTGTGCCATTGATAGAGGAAATCAAAGATAGAGAGTTACTAATATAATCAATTAATGATTTGTTTGAGAAGGTCTTTTTATAAGCAAGGCAACAAACTTAGATTAAATTTTTTTAAAAACTACTTATAAATTATATTTAAAAGTTGATATTTATTCATAATTTGATCCCATAATAATAATATACACCACTGATTTAAAAGTCCAAGTAAATTTATGATAACTTTTCCGAGCTTATAGAATTTCTCTCTTTTAATATTTTGTTTAGTTTAGTTTGATACAAGTTATTTATGTTATCAAGTGATTGTGATACTATTATTCTCAACAATTTTTATAATTAATAATTTCTTATGCATATCAAATGATTTATTTATCACACAAAATATATATAGTCTATTTTTCCGTGCATCGCACGGGTTACCGCTAGTATATATATATATATATATATATATATATATATATATATATATATATATGTGGTACACACCTCTTATAGGTTATATACGGAAGGGGTTCCCAAAATTATATTAGGGTTCTGGGCAAATTTATATGGTGTATTAGCTTATTGATTAAAATAGTGAGATTTATTATTTTTATGTTAGCTTTTGAGAAATAATTAGACAAGTGTCACTAAGTGAAAAAATGACTTGAGAAAAATATCAGATGGGACAAGTGTGACAAATAATTATGTTTGATTAAGAGATTTGAAAAAGGATTTGAAAAGAAAAAAAATATATATATATAAAATTAAGTGAAATATAAATATATTTTATTTACATTTTACTTATATATTTTTTTTCTTTTTTATTTCAAAATCTTGCAACCAAATACAACGTAAATGTAAAAATCTTTATGGAGTGTAATTTTGTTGTATTTTTTTTTTTTCAAAAAAAAAAACTGCAACCACATGTATTTGTTATTATTTTTTTGGTCAAGTACCTCTATCATTAATTTTTTAAAACAATTTTACATTGGCATATGTCAGTGGAAAAATATTTACAAAAAATTAAAAAAACATATTAATAATTAAAATAATAATTTTTTTTTATTAATTTATAATTTTTTTTCACCGCCATAATTGACAGGTAATTCTCCCTTTAGAACTCCACATTGATATTGTGCTCAACTAAATAATGCGGTACCTAATAATTATATGAAACTAAAAACAAGAAAATTGTAAAAAAAATTGATGTGATACTATTAAATGGGTACAAGGACACCTAATCTTTCTCACCGGTGGATAATTTCTACAAAGGACTGTTAGAATGAAAGTATAACGACCCAACCTTCGTATCTTTTTTACATAACAAATGATACATAATATTTTATTGTGTTTTTTTATTGATAAATCTCGTGCTCTAACCCGATAAGTCCACCAAAAAAAATTACAACCTAATTAGTCCTATGCATTTATATTTTTATTCCATAAGGTCATTTTTTCCTTATTTATATTATTTATTAGACTATTATATCCTTATGTCTATTGTTGATATGTATTACATAAAAAAAGGATATACACATTTCATATATATATATATATATATATATATAATTTCACAGCATAGCACACCAACTCTATCATCTCAAATTGCTTCAGAGAACTTCACAGCACACCAACTCCATAAATGGAGCAACAACTTCGTGCCAAATTCGAGCAAATTCTCAAGCAACCCACACCTGCCTCCACTTCTCTACAAGCTCTATCTCTTGCTCGATCTCTCATCCTCAACCCTTCCACCTCCGACTCCACCATCTCTTCTCTCCTCCAAACCCTATCTATCTTTCTCTCCCTAACCAGACCGCAACCCCCCCCTCTCTCTCTCTCTCTCTCTCTCTCTCTCTCTCTCTCTTCTCCGATCTCACTGCCCACCACTGCCACCTCTCTTACTCCATCGTCCACATTATCCGCTCGTTCTTTCTCCTGTGCAACCCCACCTTAACTCACACCCTCATGATAATATATAGATAGTGTATATATTATCAATGTGTTCATTATCACTATGCAATTGTGATGTTTTCATGTCAAACTGTTCTATTCAGTCATCCACAATGTTTATTTGGAACAAAAATGCTATGATATTCACAATGTAACAAATAGATGTGAAGATTCACATTAATTTTAGTAAATTTGTGGATGGATCATACATCTTATTCATGTACAATGTGAATATTTACATCTGTAATCAATTATAATAAACATAGGACATAATGTGATTGAAAATGAGCCTTAACATAATTAGAATGTGAACATTGACACCAACTTCAATATAAGAGACCAGATATAGATGTTCACACTTCATATTGTTTAGAACATTGTTTGGTCAACTGTCATTGTGTGTAGCCAATATTTTTTTTTTGATATATTTGTGGATGAATCATACACCCTACATATGTAAAATGTAAATATTAACATCTGTAGTCGATCATAGTAAACATAAGATATATTTTAAACATTCACATTAATTGTAAATGGGCATTGACATGAATTACGATGTCATTCACACCAATTTCTAATATGTTTGTTCATGGGTCATACACCTAATTAATGTATGATGTGAATATTTACAATGCAATGAAAATGTAAAATTTGCATTAATTCTAATATATTTGTGAATAGATCATACATCTAATTAATGTATAATGTGAATATTAACATCTGTAATCAGCCACAATAAACATAGGACATAATTTGAACATTCACATTTATTGAACATAAATTATGATGTGAACATTCCCACAAACTTCAACATAAGAAAACAGATGTGAATGTTCATAGTTTGTATTGTTTAGCACACGCAACACATCAACACCAAATATACCATCAAAACACCCAGGTCTGTGAGAAGTATATCATTGATTTATATATATGTTGTCAAGTGTTTTCAACTACAAGTTATCAAAATTACCAAAAAAAAAAAAAAAACTAGCACTGTATTTTGGTATAGCTAGTGTATGGTGGACAACCCCTACTATCGAACAACGGAGTTTGCCTCAAATAGTCCAACTGAGGATCTCAAAACTTGGTGCTTGTCATCAGTTTTACTAAGCCTATAATGTTGGTTGATAATTGACATGCCGCATATCGATGTGGGTGGTTCTCTCTAGAGGCATGCTCTCTTCTTTGGCATTATACTTCTCTCTCTTCCTCTTTGTGCAAAAGTTAGATGCAACATCTGTTACATAGGCATGCACAAATAGTGAGTGTTTATATGAACATTAAATTTGATTTCAATAGAATTGCTAAGGTAGGCATGCACATTGACATCAACATATCATTAGTCAATGTGGATGTTCACATTCAACGATATTTATATAAGCAAAAGCAACAAAGTACTATTTAGGTGACAAACATAATAATATAAACATTCACATCATTAGAGATGTGAATATTCATATTACTGCTAGGGTACAAATTGGAGCGGTCACACCGAATATTAATATTTACACATCCATATAATATTAGGTATATCTATGTATATAGAAGTGAATGTTAAACTTCACATCAACATTTGGTTACAACAATTCATAATAAGACAATGATTATATGTACACATTTATAAGCAAATAGCACTAATGTGAATATTCATAGTGGCTATAAACAACCAAACAACATGACAACATCACCCATTCATTAACCACAAACCACATATTTTCAGTGTACACATGTGATGTGAATATTAAGTGGAAAAATATGAACAACATTAGTGTTTACAATGTCAAGGTTCACATCAAAATTGAACTACAACTAGAAGAAATGTTTTTATTTGGGGATTTGCTTGACACAATGTTCACAATCATATAACAAATTTATTCAAGACATGGTCCCTATGTGAATGTTGACATCATGTGAACAACAACAACAATATCTGAAACAATGACAATTTTCTATTTTCTAGAACAAGCAACAAATTTGGAAGTTCATATCATTTCAACAATACCAACAACAGCAAAAAGACGAAAAATAACAGCAACAACATGAACAACAAGGACAAAAAATAACAATGGCAACAGGTGAGAAAGTTTGCATTGGGACAAAAAAAAAATGTAATTTGATTACACAAAAAAAGGTGATTACATTTGGTCCCCAAGTCGAGTTGATACACTTCGATAGATGCAAATGTTCACAAAGTGAAATATAGTTTCAAACATAGAATAACATAAGTGATAAACACAGTGATGAATGTTCACAAAATGATTAATCAATTTATACATATTATAAATGTTCACAACATAATTATATATACCAACATCATCTGACACAAGCAAGTTGGACCATGATTCTTTGTTTTCATGTGAATGTTCACTACTGTTAACAACAACAATATTATGGGCAAGAACTGTAACAATATGAAATTACATACATTGTATGAATAGAAATTCATATTGATATGTATGGAAATTCATATTGGTACAATTTGAATAGGACATTCACATGATCAAACAATACAATAACAACAAGAACATCTGCAACAATTGGCTTGGCCCAACATATTGACTTCCCTATGCCTGTCCACTACTGTTAACAACAATAGTAGTAGGGACAATAACAGTAATAATATGAAGTTCACACATTAAATGAATAAAAACAAGGGCTATTGTGGAAGTTCATATTGATGCAATTTCAATAGAACATTTACATGATTAAAACATACGACAACAACAACCATAACAACATTTGAAACATTGTGTAGCACGCGCCCGCGAGGGGGCCCTCGCTGCAGTTCGGATTCGATTTGTGTCACGGTTCTTAATCTGAACCAAAGAGTCCCAAATCTGGCAAATCGTTTTGAGAAACAGATTGTTGAAAAGAAGTGCCAAACATGGACTGCTTTGCCAGATACAAAGTCGCCACCTAAATATTTTATTTTGGGGGAATTTAGGAAACCCTGACTCGGTGCCAAAGGCCACGTGTCCGTCATCACCAAAGTTGCCTCGGCTCGGGAACTTGGGTACGATTGGGGAAGGTCAACTATGAGCACCCCCTCTTGCCCGATCCGAAGATCGGCCTCTACTAACCGTGATATCCGTTTTTGAAAACGTTATGTGTTCTTATCCCGATTATTAACCTAGAATTACTATGTTATGCGCACAGCACAAAAGTATAGACTAGATTGCCTAATTTGGGAATAAGCATTGCATATCCGTTTGTTTTGAAAAAATGTTTTGGAATTTGCTACTCGCAAGTAGGCTAAAACACGGATTTCAATGAGCAATTCCAACTCAGACAATCTAACCTTCACCCACAGGCATTCAAGCAGTTTATATCACATAAGCAGCTAGCCTCATGGTAATCATGCTATCATGGCAACACTCACACGCATGCAAGGATGCTAAAGAATAAAAGCTTACCTAGTACTCCAAGCCAAAACAGAAACTAGTTAGTAATCACATGCATGATCCTAGTTCATGTTTAAAATGGCTAATGCAATCGCATGCAAAGATGTAACCTAGACAAGCTCGGCTAATCTATAATGACATGTGAAATGCTACGACTAACACGTATTCAATTTGGAATCGAAATACAAATGCAATTAGCATGATGCGCCGAGCCCGGTGCATGCAAGACAAATGTATGAATGCACGCATGCATAGCATAAGGTATGCTAATTTAAATATGCCCTAGTCTACCATCATAAGCGGGTAAATAAAAGGGAAGAAAGACGTGGGGTTGGAAGACATACACACACTCACGCGCACTTATTACACAATTGCCCTCACTCGGAGGGTCCAAATAAATATTACAGTCCGAATAAATAATACTAAATTAATTATTGCAAAATTTCTAATCTAATTAGCAAGCTAAATGCAAAGAGAAGATGGCCGCAGCCCCTGCCTCGGGATGCGTGAATGATGCATGCTCGATCCATCTTGCCTGGAAACCCATGGCCATAGCACTACTGCCTCTTGCTTCTCTGAAAACTGCCAAAGTCCCAGGGTATTTTCAATGAGCACAGCATGACACCGCCGGCTAAGTGAAATGACCACCGGCCATGGTAAAATGCCGTCGGCTTCTGATAACATTATCAGCCATTCAACAATGGCCGGTCGGCACTAAATGTTGCCGGTCGGCAAAAAATTCCTACAGAAAACAGTTTTGACAGCAGCAGAGGACATGTAGTGCATGGTATAGAATTTCAAGCACATGTAAGCATGGTCATGTTCCCTATCATGTATTGAACTCAGGGGAGCATGGTCCTTGATCCTTGGGCCATCAATTGCGCATGATAGCCTAAGGGACCAAACTTGCCATTCAATGTAAAATGCATGCAACACAAAAATGAGGACCAAGACCCTATCATGTCAAAGTCAAGGGCCTCGGTGACCGAGGGTTGAGATGTGTTTCATCACTTGTAGTATGAACACCTCTCACCCTCACACTAGGTTTGACACCCCAAACCAAGCGATGCAATGCATGTTGTGCAAACATGGCTAAAAAATGCAACAAGAAGCTAAGATGCAAAACATGTCAAACGTGATGCAATGCAAACTATCATGCAAACAACATGGTAATGCCACTAGCATGCAACACTACAAGCAATACTACAATGCACACTAGATAGGCAAGTATGTAAAGAGGTGGGCATGCAACAATGCACAAACCATAAGGATGCCACAACATGCAATGTCATGAGCATACTACAAGATGCAAATATATGATCCATGGACTTACACTAAGATGGAGGACCCTCAGCCACACCCCAAAACAGTGGCCAAAAGTGATGGAATGATGGGCAAATACTCATGCAAACTTGCATACCAAAGAGCATAAGGCTAAGGCATAAAAGAAGCCTTCTACCACAACTATCATAACCACACATGGTATGAATGAAACAACCAAAAAAAAAAAAAACAGAGTTTTAATGCATTAAAACACGCCCCAAAACCCTCATGAATGGCAACCCAAGTGACTTAAACATACAAGCATGCACAATGCCTATTTCAAGGCACAAAACTACAACACCTCAAGGCATAAAAGGAAGATAAATGCTGTCATACAAGCATGATATAGGGACTGAAATAGCATGAGAAGTGACTCCAAATCATTTAAACAACTTAACCAAAGCATGCTAATGACCCATTTGCTCAAGGCCAAAATTCTAGAATGCAAAGGTGCTATGTAAAACACGACAAACATGACAAAAACAGTGGCCAACAGACCTCAAGCATGACAAATCATGACCAAAAGCTTCAATAAGCTAAGCCAAATCATGAAGATATACTAGGCTAAACACATGGCACATTTCTAGGCAAGATAAGGAATTACAAAGCAAGTACAAGATGTATGCTAAGGGCTACAAGTCCGACCAAAGACAGAGATATAACATGACTAATAGGCACCCAAAAACCTCTGAGATGAGACCAAAAACAACCAAGCATGCATGTTGCCCTTTTAAGTCAAAACAAAGGTAAAAGAAGGACAAAGGGGAGAGGGGTGTCCCTCCCCTACACAAGACTTCAAAATCACTCCATCACCACTAAAAATCCACTGGATTTCAGTGGTGAGAAGACCAACACAACAAAGTAAACAAAGCTTAAAGAAAAGGGCACCAAAATAGGCCAAAAGAGGCCTAAGGGGAGGAGTTCGACCCCCAATGACAAAACGCCCTTAATGAAAGATGTTAAGCACGAAAATACAAGACTTTTTCATGTTATACACAAAGCCTAAATCATCATGCAAGACAGGTAGAAACTAGTGCAAGATTGGAAAAACTAAAGCAAATGTCTCACCCTTGAAGAAACCTTGAAGAACAGATGATCCAGCCACTCTCTACTGATCAAAATCAGTCCAAAACCTCAACAAACAACCCTCAATGCCTCTCAATCTCGGAGTAAGGTGTAATGGTGTGTGTGTTAGTGCAAAAGTAAGGTCAAAATGCACTTTAAGGCTTCCAAACACACCCTAAGGATGAGAGAGAGGGAGATATAGAGAGAGAGAGGATGATATATTAGATATAGATATAGAAGCTCTGGTTTTTTATTCAAAAGCTCCAACCCCCAACAAAGGGAGAGGATGAGTGCTTATATAGGCAAAGGCCAAGATTCTAGGCTTCTCCAAGAAGCTAGATGAAAGGGACAAAGGGTGCATAGGGTTCTTGGCTTCTTGGAGAAGCTAATACAGCTGGCCAAGCTTCCCCAAGAAGCTTGGCCAAAGGGTTCAAGCTTCTAGAAGGAAAGGGGGGTTCGAAGGTTCACACCAGCCAAAAACTGCATGGGGAGGAGTGATGGTGCATTCCAGCTGGCACAGCTGGCATGCACCATGCCTCAAGGGTGCAAAGTAGTCACACCAGCCAGCAAAAGAGATCGCCGGAAAAATAAAGTGCCGGCCGGCCAAATATAGTGCCGACTGGCCATCGATTTTAAGAAACCATGGCCGGTGGCACCCATAAACAGCCGGTGATGCTAGGGGAAGGCCGGTGGAATGTGGGGATGGCCAACAAGCCATTCCCCGCCCTTCAAGGCAAAAACACAAGTGTTTGGTGCCAAAACCAAACACGGAACAGTCGAGTCGAGAGATCCTGAGGCAAGGCGCGCAGCCAAGACTTTCGGAAACTCAAGACGAAACACAAACAAAGAGGATCACCGAGTGTTCCAATGGTGACGTCCAAGTCTTGAGGATGGTAAAAAATGGGGTGTCTACAGTTGCCCCTCTTTGACAGAACTCGAAAGTCATAACAATGGCGGGAGTGAATGTCAAAGCCCAAAGACGACCCATTTTTGACAAGGCCGAAGACTCAGACAAACATGGAAGACAAACAAGATATGCGCCCGAAGGCAGGGGCAAAATGCAAGACAACGGACAAAGCCGGACATAACTTATGATCATGCAAAGAAAGCTGTAATGAAGCATACACGTGACAATTTTAAGCTAGCATACACCAAACTACACTACAATGCAGAAAGGGATGTAAAAGAATTATGCAATTCTCGATACGTCTCACTCGGAGGATACCATACCTGTCCGGTTCGTCGGGTTGTACCGGCCTTAAATGAACCGTACATACAATATCGTGCCTGCAAAGAAAACAAACTTAGCAGGTACGATGTTATTAATAACACGCATATTAAAGTACTTGAAAATGCGTGACAACGCAAAGCAAGTGGGAAGCATAATAATGCTGTGAAGGCACAGACATGTAAGTGGAGCACGCGGTCTACGCAGTCAACAAAATTGATCATAAGTATGCGGTCTACGCAAGCAATGAAATTCATTATAAGCATGCGGTCTACGCAAGTAATGTGTGCGGTCTACGCGAGTAAAACATGCGGTCTACTCAAGCAAAACATGCGGTCTACGCAGGTAAAACATGCGGTCTACGCAAGCAAGACATGCGGTCTACGCAAGCAAAACATGCGATCTACGCAAGTAATGAAATTGATTACAAACATGCGGTCTACGCAAGTAGTGTGATTGATTATAAACATGCGATCTACGTAAGTAATGAAATTGATTACAAACATGCGGTCTACGCAAGTAGTGTGTATGAGAAGAGTTGAACGTACACATGTAAGTAAAAACATGTTATCCACGATGCTGGAATGTAAAGTACTGTAACACAGCATAATTGAAACGATTTGTGGAAATCCTCAAGACATGAAAAGGATATGGGAAGGGACGTTCTTCGTACGTATCGAGCATCGCTCGCAGAAGTTGTGGCCTGAGGTCAACTCGAAGGTCCACGTTTCAAAAGTGTGCTTTCCCGCATTGTCTCAAATGATGAAGGTGCCAAACCATGTAGTTGACCCGAACAAAGGCGCGGAAGGTGCGTTGACCGCAAGGGGAGTTTTGCTGGTATCGATTCCGACACTTTGTTACCCTGACATTCTATGTTTTACTTTCCTTTTTACTGGTAATTTAAGCACATTGCACTGCCTCGGGCAGGTTTTATTCTTTCTCAAAATTACATATTTTGCAAAACACATGATGGGAATGAAACAACCATTTTGTTCGGAAGATGTTGCATTTGTAAATTTTCTATGCATCGCATCGCAAGGTATCACACTACAATGTGAACGAAATTGAACCTGTTTTGAACATTGAGTACTTGCATCGTAATAATCAGGTAGTGAACCGACTTACAACTCGATAAGCAAAACAAAGGCATGATATAACCAATCAAGTGTGAGTACAACTCGATAAACAAATCAAAGACTTAAAAGGAGTGAAATACAACTCGATAAGCAAATGTACAATGACTTGATAAGCAGACAGGTGTGACTCCGCAAGAATCGATCACCGGGGGGAGATTGGGGGTGGTGGAGTTCCCTAATCCCTAGCATAACAACTCAGGGAACAAGGAGGAAGACCATCGGCCATGGGTAGAGGCCATCGGCCATAGGAAATGGCCATCGGCCAGGAATTTGTTTGGTCGGCAAAAGTAATGGCCGGTCGGCACAATATTTGGTTGGTCAGCCGGCCATGAATGAAGGAATCACCAGAATGTTGACATCTGTCCTCCACCCAACCTTATCTCCTACAAAAGACCTCAGCTTCGTAGTTTTTCTCAATTCCACACTGATTTGCTCTAATGGAAGAGTTTCTTGTTCAAAATCTCACAGCTTGGATTACTAGCTTGGATGGCTCGGAAAAGTTGAATTTCCGGGGTTTCGGCATAAATGCACTATTCACTCTGGGTCGTACCCCATTGCACCTTCCGTTTCTCCATGCCTTGGCGAGATTTTGGAATCTGGTGACGCATGTCTTTAGTTTCGCTGGGCAAGAGATATGTCCTACCTTTGAAGATTTCCGAGCCTTAATGGAGTCCGAGCGCGACGAGGAGCTCCTGCCCCAACTTAATTTTGGTCATGCCCAATCCTTAGGGCAAATGTGTGGACTCAGTATGCGTGACGCTCGGTCTCTGATTTGTGACGGGATGCTGGATATTCCGAGTTTGATTGATCGGTTTTCTGATGCCGGTGATCGCAACAACCATCGTTGGCTAGGCTTCCGGCGACACGCCCTCTGTTTGTGCATGTTATCTCATTTTCTATTTGTCTCAGGCTCCGGAGGGTCTAGTGTCCGGCTGACCGAGGTTGCCCAAGGCTTGAAGGAGGGCAAGAGCTGTGTTGCCATGACTCTGGCTGGGACGTTGATGGGCTTGGATGCCTTTTACCGTCATGAGACGACCAGATTAGCAGGGAGTCCACTACTACTACAGGTACTGTTTCCCACCCAATCTCACATATGTATTGCTCACATCACTCGACCCTCAAGCTCGGTTTTTTTTCTCACAAAATCCTATTCTCACTTTTCTCTCATTGTACATCTCTCTATTCTTTATTCTCTCATTTTTCATCCCTTCCCAGGTATGGTTGATGGACAAACTGCAGGTTGTGGACTCTAGCCTAGCATATTCAGCTCGCGGCTACTTCTTCCGACATCGTCTAGTCAATGCCCTTGATAAGGGATGGTGGTTCGCTTAGATGTGCTGCTTGTCCGTAGACCGTATTGCTTGGCGGTGCCCTTGGCTCAGCCTTCCGGCAATGAGTTACAACATGTCCCGGCAGACTGGGATTCAATTGATTGGTCTCACTCACTGTGTATTCTACTTCCCATTCCGGATTCGGCGCCAATTTGGCCATGATCAGACCTGCCCGCCAGAGGGGATAGAGTATCATGCTGCATTCCCAGCGCGAGGCGCACAGCTTGCTCGGCAGGCCACCGCATGGAGGACGAGAGAACTCCTGGCCCCCGCTCCCACTTTCAATTGCACTTTATCTGATGAGTGCTTGGATTGGCTTAATGAGGAGGCACAGGTCGGGGCCAGCTTGGTATCAGAGGCTTCGACCAGCTCTGGGAGGGGGCGCAGGAGCACCTGACTTGACTATGCCCCGGATTTATTGCTTTATTAGTACTTTCAAGTTTTCTTTATGAATGTAATAAAAAGCAACTTCGATTGTATGCAAGAGCAGGAGAACTCTGTTTTGAAATCAATGAAATTGAAGGTTGTGGTACTGGAAATTTTCCGCTTTGGTCCAAAAATGGTCTTAGCTGTAAAAAGATTAATTTGAACAAAGTCAACTTTTATTAAAACTTTTCAAAACCATTTTCGATATGGATCAGAACTGGACGCGCCTGAAATTTGTCACTGAGATGCACAACCCCGAATTCTAGCAACTGCAAAGTTGCCCCTAGTCTGAAGAGTACCGCGGCACTGCATGGCAACGGAAAGTTGCCCCTAGTCTGCAAGGCACTGTACCGGAGACCTTAACTGAACTCTTGAATGCCGAATAGACAAAGGTGACCGAGATGATCAACTGGACAAAGTTGATCGGGCAAAAGTTTATGGCTGAACTCCAGGATGAAGTTGCCTACGTATCCCAAGGATGGGAATCAAGCCTTAAGTAGTTCAGGCTTAGGTTCACTCAGGTATTTTCACTCTCCTTTTACGCTCTAACTTTTTCCAAGGCCGCCCTTTGCGGGTTTTCAACCTTGCGAGCTCAGTTTTTCTATTTTCTAATTTTCTGTGCTCTAACTTTTGCCTAGGTCGCCCTTTCGGGTTTTCGGTCTAGCAAGCCTCTCAAGGGTAATATTTCTTCAACTTGTCCATGTTAATCGGTTGGGAGAATTCCAAGCCATCTAGGTCCATCAAAACCACAGCTCCACCTGACCAGATAGCTTTGATGATGTAGGGACCAGTCCAATTAGGTCTGAACTTGCCCCTAGGGTCGTAGATGGGCTCATTTTGGAGGAATTGTACTTCATGCTGGTCGGGGGAAATGGCGGGGTGGGATAGGTATTCGAGGCGAACACCACTGCTGAGGGCGGACGGGTCTGCGGAAGCCAGCTAGGCCATCTCATCAGCCTTAGAGTTCTTCGCCCGCGGAATGTGCTTGATGTGAAAAGTGTTGAAGAGGCGAACTAGGGGAAGTGCAAGATCCCTGTAAGTCCGCATTGTGCCCTCCTTGGGGTCGAATTTGCCCGTGATCTGTTCGACTATGAGCTGAGAGTCGCTGAGCACTTGGATGTGGCTGACACCAATGTCCCTGGCTAGGCGAAGGCCTGCTATCAGTGCCTCATATTTGGCCTCGTTATTACTGGCCTCAAACAAGAAACGGAGCGCACATTTGAAATAACCACCCTCAGGGCTGGTGAGAATGAGGCCAGCCCCGCTACCTTGCCTGCGGGATGATCCGTCGACGTTGAGAGTCCAAGAGTGAGGGTCTTTTGGCTTGATGGGAGCTGGCAAGGGTGAAGAGGCAGTGGTTGGGATAGGATTAGTGAATTCCAAGATGAAGTCGGCGATAGCCTGTCCCTTAATTGCTGTTCGAGGCCGGTAAGAGATGTCAAACTGGCTGAGTTCCACAGACCACTGCATAAGTCTGCCGGAAAGTTTTGGTTGCTGCATGACCTTTTTCAAGGATTGGTCGATGAGGACCACTATGGAATGGGCTTGGAAGTAAGGACGAAGTCGTCTGGAGACGGTGACCAAAGCCAAGGATAATTTTTCTAACAGGGGTAATTCTGCTCAGCTCCCCTGAGAGCTTGACTGATGTAGTAGACCGGCCGTTGGACAGAGTCGTCTTCCTTGATAAGAGCTGCACTGACGGCGGTGCTTGAGACGGCTAAATAGAGGAAGAGGGACTCGCCCGTAATCGTTTGTGAAATGAGGGGTGGATTGGCCATGCACTGCTTTAACTGCTGAAAAGCCTCTTCAGATTCAGTTGTCCATTCAAAAGTTTGCCGAAGAACTTTGAAGAACGATAGGCACTTATCTGTTGCGCGGGAAATGAAACGGTTGAGGGCTGCAACTCGGCCAGTAAGCCTTTGAACCTCCTTGACCGTCCTGGGTGACTGCATCTCGACCAAGGCCTTGATCTTTTCAGGGTTAGCTTCAATGCCACGCTGACTGACCATAAAACCCAGGAACTTCTCGGATCCTATGCCGAAGGCGCACTTCTCTGGGTTGAGCTTCATTCGGTATTTGCGTAGGGTAGCGAAGGTCTCTCACAGGTCGGTCAGATGGTCAGTGGAGAGTTTGCTCTTGACTAGCATGTCGTCAACGTATACTTCCATATTCCGGCCTATTTGGTGATGGAAGACGGCATTGACCAACCGTTGGTAGGTGGCCCCAGCATTCTTCAATCCAAATGGCATTACTCGGTAATGGTAGGTACCTCGGTCGGTGATGAAGGATGTATGTTCCCGATCAGACAGGTGCATCAGGATTTGGTTGTAGCCAGAGAAAGCATCCATGAAGCTAAGCATTTGATGACCGGCCGTGGCGTCGACCAGCAAATCTATGCGGGGCAGAGGATAGCTGTCTTTGGGGCAAGCTCGGTTCAGGTCAGAGTAATCGACACAGAGTCGCCATTTGCCATTGTTCTTGCGGACGAGGACCACGTTTGACAACCATTTAGGGTAGTCGACATTTTTGATGAATTGGGCCTCAAGGTGTTTGTCGACCTCTGTGGCTATAAGAGTATTGCGCTCCGGATGAAAGATGCGCTGCTTCTGGCAGTAAGGTCGGAAATAAGGTTCAATGCTGAGGCGATGAGTTATGAAAGAAGGGTCGATGCCTGGCATATTTGAATGAGTCCAGGCGAATACATCATTGTGCTCGGCCAGAAGGGCAGTAAGGTCGGCCTTAGCTTGGGGGGATAGCTGGCTGCCGATCTTAGCAGTTTTCATTGGGTTGGTGGGATCGATGGGAATCTCAACGAGCTCCTCCACCGGTTCGCCTCTGACCAGCTCGTCCTAATCTCGGGCGTCAAGTCCTTCAATGATCATGGCCTCCTTCAGCTTGACTTCCTTAAGTGAGGCGACATAACATTCCCTAGCGACGGTCTGCTCTCCCCGTACTGTCCCGACCCCCTGGTCGGTGGGAAACTTTATAGCGAGGTGGTAGGTTGAAGTGAGCTTGGAAAGCGTTGAGGGCGGTGCGACCGAGGATGATGTTGTAGGCAGAGGGACAGTCGACCACAAGGAAGGTGAGTAACTTGGCAGTCTGCCGTGGGTATTTGCCAATAGTGATGGGGAGGTCGATGGAGCCGATAGAGGTCACCCGGTCGCCAGTGAAACCGACCAAGGGGGTTTGGAGGGGGGACAGGCTTTCCTCCCCAATTTTGAGTTGGCAGAAGCAACTGAGGAATATGATGTTTGACGAACTGCCGTTGTCGATGAGAACCCGTTTGACCTTATAGTTGGAGAGAAGGGCAGAAATGACGAGGGGGTCATCATGAGGATAACGGATGCCTGTACAATCGGCGTCCGTGAAGGTGATGGGCTTTGTCCACTGCTTGGGCTGCTTGGAAGGTCGGTCTACCGTGTCCACTGCTTTGTCCGAGCCTTGCCTTATTTTCCTGAGCTCTACCTTCTGAGCAGAGCGGGATGGTCCGCCACAAGCAAGGCCACCAGAGATGACTCGGATTTCACCGACTGGCGGAGGGGGATTACCTGGGGGCCGAGGCTGTTGTGGGAGGCGGTCATGGCCTTGGTCAGGTTGGGCTGGCTGCCGAGGTGGGGTACGTCGGCGGTTGTTCCTGAGGGGCTCGGTTCTTTGTCTCTGTTATGGGCGGGTGTCCGTGAACCGGCTGAGACGCCCTTGACGAATGAGGGTCTCGACCTGATCCTTGAGGTTGATGCAGTCATCAGTGTTGTGGCCATGGTCCTGGTGGAAGCGATAATATTTGGACTGGTCTTTCTGGTTGGAAGGGGTCCGTGAAGGCAGGGGCCATTTGAGGAGGTAATCCCGTTAGATTTGGTGGAGGACTTGTTCCATGGGGGAATTGAGGGGCGTGTACCGCTCAAACCGACCGAGCGGTCGGGCCGGTGCCGACCGCTCAGTGCGTGGAGGTCAGTCGGGATATTGGGACGTTTGGCTGTTATACTGGGTGTTTCTGGGTTCCGAGTCTTTTCTCTTTTCTCTGGGGGGTGGGTTTTTGGATATTGGATCTTGGCGAGTGGCTAGTGAATCCTTGGCATTCATATATTTCTAGGCTTTGGATAATAGGGCTGCTATGGAGGTCGGGGGGTTTTTGGAAAGGGAGAAGAGGAAATCGGACGATCGCAGCCCGGCCATGAAAGCCGTAAGGATGACCTTATCGTCATTCTCCGCTACTTGTAGGGCTTCGGTGTTGAAGCGGGTAACGAAGCTACGTAGCGACTCCCCCTCGGTCTGACGGATGTTGAGGAGTTGGGTTGCAGGGCGGCGTTGGCGTTGGGCTCCAATGAAATGGCTGAGGAAGGAGTTGCTGAGATGCTGGAAAGTGGAGACAGAGTCCGCTGGTAACTGACTGAACCACAGTCGGGCTGACCCCTTCAGTGTCACGGGGAAAGCCCGACACATGATCTCGTCAGGGAAGACATGGAGGATCATGAGGGTACGGTAGGTCTCCAGATGGTCGACTAGGTTTGTTGTACCGTCAAAGGAGTCAATGGTGGGCATCTTGAACTTGGCGGCAAAGGTTTGTCCCAGATGGAGGCAATAAATGGTGAATTTGCCGTGGTAGAGGGTTTATGCTGAATGTTCTGCATGACCCCTTGGAGTTGGAGCTTCATTGCTCGGAGCTCAGCGTCCCAGAGTGGAACGTGGTCCCCATGGTCAGTCAATAGAGGTTGGACGCTGCTGGCCTCCCTTTCAGGGGCTGGTGCTACGACCGACGGGTGCGGGGGTGGTGGTGGTGGATTTATGTGTGGGTGGGGAGGTTGCAACGTTCCAAGTTGGGTGGATGGAGTTGTGGAGCAGTATGGCTCGGGGTTCTTTCTTGGTTGGGGGGAATATCTGGAGGTGGTGGAGGAGGAATCGGAAGGTTCCTTTGGAGTAAAGCATTTATCAAGGCCTGGTTTTGCTCGGCCATGCGGTTGATGCTGTTGGTAAGCTCGATAAAGTACTGTGGTGGGTTGTTTGGATTGGGGGGGTCAACTTGATGGTCGGCAACATTTTTGTGAGAAGCCACGAATCTAGTCGTGACCATGCACTTTGACGGGTAGGAGAGAAAGGTTGTTGGAACGGGGCCTCCGGCGACAGTGAACACAACTGGGGTGAGAAGCAAAGCGTTCCCACAAACGGCGCCAACTGTTAATGCTGTTCGTCCTAGTGAATGGATCAAGCAGGTCCAAGCTCCTCCAGCCCGCGTCCAAATGATCAAGCCTACCAGATAACCTGCAGGCAAGTTCAACAGGGAACGGGGTAGTCCTCCAGTGAACTCTCCGACGAGCAAGTTAGAAAGAGAAGTAGAGTATGTAGGAGAAGATTAGAGATAAAAAACTTAACCTTTTTCTTGTCTACAACGTTCGCTTATATCCTTTGATAATCATTTCGCTGTCCCTTCCGACCTGCTCTCCTTGCCGAAAGCCTATGCTGTAGCTTTCCTTGCTCAGGGTAAGGGGGTCTTGTTCCGGCGGAGAGGTGTTGTCGTAATAAATGCTGTGATGGGCTGCATTAATGGTGATGTGCAGTGGCAATAACTTTACAGATTTTTGTCTGCTGATGTGGTTCGTCCTTCTCTTGCCGTGTGTCTGAATGTCATTGGCTCTTTATGCCATGTTGGACTCCAGCTGTCCTGGACCTCGTCAGCTGGGTTATGCACTGGGCTTCAAGTGATGGGCCATAGGTGATTCATGGCCTTTATGGGCTTATACATGTCATAAATTATTATTGTATAAATTTATTAAGATATTAAGCAAGTGAAGCAATATAAATTTGACAACAATATACTGGTTAAAATAGTTTGATTATTTCTTCTTGTTAAAAACAAATTCAACCTGCCAACAAACTTTTGACAATGGTCCAAATAAAAAATTATTGTGTCAAATTTAAATACTATATACTTTCCAAGTGGGTAAATTTTGAAAATAAAATTCAAAAAGTCCAAATTTAGAGTTAATTTTCTATTGATAATTAAAACGGGTTTGGTTAACTCATAGAATTTTTTTTAAAATTACATAATTTTTATTATAGCTATTTTATTGAGAATATATATCTCTTGCACTTTTAACATGTACTCTAACCCTATGCTTGGTTTATGGATTTGGATAGAGAAAGAAAAAAGGTAGATAAAATGTTAACAAAATAGAATTATATTTCACTTATATTTTACATATTTTTTTATTTTTTTATTTCAAATCTTTAAATCAAACACAACCTCAGTGATAGATTAACAAAATCTATTAAAAACTACTACTAAATATTGCTTCTTTGCCACATTTTTTTGTAAGACTTAATGTTTGGTCTCACTTTGGGATAGATAAGGGTCAGAATTTTCCTCCGCCCTAACTGTTAGGTAATTCACCCAAAAGAAAAAGAAAGGGTAGAAGGAAAAACAGAATGTGGCATATATTAAAGGCCTCCTTCAGGGCTATGCTTACCTCATTATGCAACCGTTGAGAGAGTGCATCTGAAGCTCTTAGAAGAAGATAGAGCTTCTTCACATTTTGTTGAACTCTTGGTATCCTTTCCACAAATACTACATCCATACAAAAATACAATCATATTCTCATTAAAACCATGCATATATATATATACACACACATATATGGAGAGGGAGAGAGGGGGAGAGAGAGAGAGCCAGTGACACCAGTGACTAAAATGGTCCTGTTGTCTTTGCTAGAAAGAGTAGAACACCAGTGGTTCTCGAAGAAGTGGATAATACTACCCAACTCCGTTAGCAGGCTAAAGAGAGAGTTTAAGAAACTGGAAAATAAAGAGTTCCAAACTCCAGGAGCAACCCACGGGAGACACTGTCTGAGTCATGTATTGCAATTTGCATTTCATATATATATATGTATATATATATATATATGTAAATGTAAGCTTGTCACAATTACACATATTTTTATGATATATGTTATGTATTTTTATAGTAAACGTTATGTAATTTTCTATGGTTACAATAATTTATAGTTAACTAGAGCATTTATTGCGTTAAAATATGTTTGGATAAAAAAAAAATGTAATATTATTACAAAATGCGTAATTTTATTTTTTAATCATAAATTATCGTAATTTTATCAGAAAAATATGTACTATTTAGGATAAACTATCAATAGGTCATAATAGTTAGATTTAATTTCGATCAAGTCCTATTAAAAATTAGTCTTGGTAAAATTATAGCCAAAAATAATTTTTTTCTGATAATTTTTCACATACATCTTTAAAAATTGACAATTAATGACTTTTTGTCATGATTTTTATAAATTATCGCTAAAACTTATAATTAGTAACTTTTTAAATTTTTTCCATACGACCTATTAGACAATATACCTAAGTATCCCAAAAACACATAACAAAGATATTGTAAACAATTAGAATTTTTATAACGTTTGTTTCTTCTTCTTTTTTCTTTTTCTTTTTTGACTTTTTTTTTAATAAAAAAAAGAATTTAAAGAAGAGTGAGACACACACATTGTGTGTGTGTTGTTAAGGAAAATATGTGATTCCCCACAAGTAAATCAATCAATGGGAATAAAAATTAATGCGGAAAAATTAAATCAAAAGCAACACAAGAATTTTTACGTGGTTCCCTCAATGTGAGGTACGTCCACGGGATCGAAATCCGATTCCACTATCAACCAAATAAGTTCCAAACGATTACAAACGAGACACTAATGGTCTCATAAAACCACCCTTAGGTGAATTCCAAATAATCACAAATAAACAAAGAGGAAAGATCTCACCAAATAGATGAACCAAATCTTCTGAATCAAAGTTGAAGAAGACCCAAAATAATGAACCAAATTAGCTTCCACACAAAGGAAACAAAAGCTTGAACAAATCAAGCACTGTTGACCAATCTTCCCCAATTGTCCATTCACCGGCACTATTCCCTATGCAGTGTATCAGCCGCCGTCCACCACGTTTTAGTGTGTTGAACAAAAATAATATATATTGAATCTTAGGTTTTGGAATCAAACCCTAATTGTATCTCAATTGAATTAGGTCTCCACAAATATAATATATAAAAATATATTATACCTAAATCAAGTCAAATTAAAACTCTTTTTCCAAAACCAATTGGGTCCCACACTCCAATAAGGAGGTATACCCAACAATTCTCCCCCTACCGACTTAGGTGGAGACATCAACCATACCCGCCAAAGTTCGACACTTCAAATGTTTGTCCCTCGACAAAATCTTAGTCAACATATCCGAAATATTATCATCTGTATGAACCTTTTCGAGTTGCAACAATTTCGAATCTAACACATCACGAATCCAATGGTATCTCATATCAATGTGTTTCGATCTCGAATGAAAAGTAGAATTTTTACTCAAGTGAATAGCACTCTGACTATCACAATAAAGCACATACTTTTCTTGCTTCAAACCCAACTCTTGCAAAAATTTCTTCAACCATAACTCTTCTTTGCAAGCTTCTGTAATAGCAATAAATTCAGCTTCGGTAGTTGAGAGAGCAACACATTTTTGTAATTTAGATTGCCATGCCACAGCTCCCCCTGCAAAAGTCATCAAATACCCCGAAATAGATTTCCTAGAATCAACATCACTAGCCATGTCAGAATCTGTGAACCCATCAAGCATCGACTTACCATCCCCAAAATACAAACACACCTTCGAAGTCTCTCGAAGATACCTTAGAATCCATTTTACCGCTGCCCAATGTTCTTTACCCGGATTAGAGAGAAAACGACTCACCACACCAACGGCGTGAGCAATATCCGGCCTTGTACAAACCATGGTGTACATCAAAGAACCAACTGCTGAAGCATAAGGAACTTTCAACATCTCTTCTTTGTCTTTCTCACTTGTAGGACATTGATTCGAACTAAGTTTGAAGTGACCCGCAAGTGGACAACCAACCGGCTTTGCTTTATTCATGTTGAACCTCTCAAGAACTTTCTCAATGTAGCTTTCTTGAGACAACCAAATCAGCCCCTCTTTGCGATCACGAACAATTTTCATACCAAGAATTTGTTTTGCTGGTCCCAAATCTTTCATAGCAAAAGACTTGCTCAACTCCAATTTCAACCTGTTTATCAAGGTAGAATCTTGACCAACAATTAATATGTCATCAACATAAAGCAAAAGAATAATAAATTTACCATCCGAAATTTTTTTCACAAACACACAATGGTCCGAAGTGGTTTTAGAAAAACCATTATTCATCATGAAAGAGTCAAATTTTTTGTACCATTGCCGCGGGGCTTGCTTGAGGCCATACAAACTTTTCTTCAATTTGTAAACAAATTTCTCTTTCCCTTTTTCCACAAATCCTTCCGGTTGCTCCATGTAAATTTCTTCTTCAAGATCACCATGAAGAAATGCGGTCTTCACATCAAGTTGCTCGACTTCAAGGTTCATACATGCAGCCATGCCAAGTGCAACCCGAATAGAAGACATCTTCACAACTGGCGAGAAAATTTCATCAAAATCAATACCTTTCTTTTGCCCAAAACCTTTCACAACAAGACGTGCTTTGTACCTCAGATTCTTGCCATCATTCTTCAATTTGAAGACCCATTTATTTTTCAAAATTTTCCTCCCTTTAGGCAACTTCACTAAGTCATAGGTGTGATTTTCAAGTAAGGAGTTCATCTTCTCTTCTATGGCCTTTTTCCAATCACCTTTCTTTGCATGCTCAATTGCTTCTTGGTAGCTCTCGGGCTCGCCTTGATCGGAAATCAACACAAATTCATTGGGAGGATACTTTCTTGAAGGTTGTCGGTCCCTTGTAGATTTCCTCAACTCAAGTTGTGGTGACGGTACTTGAGTTGGATGCTCTTCCTCAATTTCTGGCTCCACTTCATTAGAATTAGCATCATCCTCTATATCTTCAATAGGTGGCTGCACATCTCCCCCGTTTTCATCATCAACTGAAGATGAAGGAGATAAATCCATGTCAATAAGATCACTAGCTTTTGGCTCCGGTTGGTCGCCTTTGCCAAAGTCTTCAATTGTTTGGTCTTCAAGAAACACAACATCACGGCTTCGAATGACTTTCTTGTCGACCGGATCCCACAATCTATACCCAAATTCATCATGCCCATAGCCAAGAAAAATACATTGTCTTGACTTACTATCAAGCTTGGACCTCTCATCTTTTGGAATGTGAACAAAAGCTCGGCAACCAAACACTCTCAAGTGCTCATAAGACACATCTTTACCGGTCCAAACTCTTTCTGGAACATCACCATTTAATGGATAGGAATGAGACAAATTGATCACGTCAACCGCTGTCTTCAATGCCTCATCCCAAAAGGATCTTGGCAATTTAGCTTGTGAAAGCAAACACCTTGTTCTTTCCACAATGGTGCGGTTCATCCTCTCGGCGACTCCATTTTGTTGAGGAGTCTTCTTAACTGTCTTTTGATGTCGAATACCTTGGCTGCGACAATACTCATCAAATGGCCCAATGTATTCACCACCATTGTCTGATCGGATGCACTTCAATTTCTGCCCTGTTTCTCTTTCAACCATGGCCTAAAAGTGCTTAAATAGTTCTAGAACTTGATCTTTAGTTTTTAGTAGAAAAGCCCAAACTTTTCTTGAATAATCATCAATGAAAGTAACAAAATAAAGTGCACCATCATGTGTTCTAACTTTTAAAGGACCACAAACATCTGAATGGATCAACTCCAAAACATTTTCTTTTCTAGAAGCAACGTTTTTATGAAAAGAAACTCTATGTTGTTTACCCGCCAAACAATGAACACAAGTTTTAAGATGTGTACCTTTCAAACCGGGTAGAAGCTCTTTTTTGAACAAAACTTGCAGCCCCTTTTCACTCATATGCCCAAGCTGCTTGTGCCACAATTCAGTAGAAGTATCATCTTCAAGTGCATTGACAACACCTTTACAAATTTTTCCTTGCATCGAATAAAGTGTATGAGTCTTCTTGCACTTAGCCACCACCAAAGTACCCTTTGTGAGCTTCCATATTTCATCACCAAATTTGTTGTTGAAGCCTTCATCATCTAGCTTCCCAGTAGAGATCAAATTGAGGCGAATGTCGGGAACGTGCCTCACATCTTTAAGCAACAACTTGTAGCCCAAATTTGTTTCCAAGCAAACATCACCCATGCCAATAATCTCGGACAAACCTTCATTACCCATTCGAACAAAACCATAATCTCCTTCGGTGTAGGTAGTGAAGAAATTAACTCGAGAAGTCACATGAAAAGAAGCACCGGAATCAATCACCCAATTACTCTTTTGGCCCACAAAATTGATACAATCATCTTCACAAACGACTATGAGATCACCATTGGTAGTAACTGCCGTTGTGTCTTCTTGCTTCTTGCTTCTTGTCCACACTTTTGTCACGCCTTTTCTCCTTATTCTTGAGCTTTCGGCATTCTCGCTTCATGTGCCCTTTCTCATGGCAATAATAGCACTCAATGTCTTTCTTTGAAAAAGAACCATCTTTTGATTTATCACGGCTTTGACCACGATCATGAGGAGTTTTACTCCTCCCCCTTGTTTTGTTTCGGCCTCTCACAACAAATGCTTCTGAATGAGAGGAACCCGCTGATTTTCTTCTAGTTTCTTCATTCAATAAGCTACTAGTGACTTGGCCCATTGTGACAACTCCATCAGGTGCCGAATTACTAACCGTCACAACCAAAGTCTCCCAACTTTCGGGCAAAGAACTTAGTAGCATCAAAGCCTGCAACTCATCATCAAAAACAATTTTCATAGAGGCGAGTTGGTTAACAATACTCTTTATTTCATTCAGATGTTCTGGAATAGGGCTGCCCTCTTTATATTTTAAATTAACCAACTTACGAAATAGAAAAGCTTTATTTGTGGTTGATTTTCTATCATAAAGGCTTTCTAATTTTTTCCATAAATCATGTGCTGAAGTTTCAGTAGCAACATGATGAAACACACTGTCATCAATCCATTGACGGATAATACCAACGGCTTTTCGATTAAGCCTATTCCATTCATCATCTTTCATACCGTCGGGTTTGCCACTAGCACCCTCAATGGGTCCATACAAATTTTTACAAAATAATAGGTCCTCCATTTTAGTTTTCCAAGTTACCCAATTGCTTCCATTGAAGCTAGACATACGACCCACATTCCCTTCCATTGATTTACACAAATAAATAAACTCAAATAGACCGTAAGCTCTGATACCAATTGTTAGGGAAAATATGTGATTCCCCACAAGTAAATCAATCAATGGGAATAAAAACTAATGCGAAAAAATTAAATCAAAGGCAACACAAGAATTTTTACGTGGTTCTCTCAATGTGAGGCACGTCCACGGGATCGAAATCCGATTCCACTATCAACCAAATAAGTTCCAAACGATTACAAACGAGACACTAATGGTCTCACAAAACCACCCTTAGGTGAATTCCAAATAATCACAAATAAACAAAGAAGAAAGACCTTACCAAATAGATTAACTAAAATCTTCTGAATCAAAATTGAAGAAGACCCAAAATAACGAACCAAATTAGCTTCCACACAAAGGAAACAAAAGCTTGAACAAATCAAGCACTGTTGACCAATCTTCCCCCAATTGTCCATTCACCGGCACTATTCCCGATGCAGTGTATCAGCCGCCGTCCACCACATTTTAGTGTGTTGAACAAAAATAATATATATTGAATCTTAGGTTTTGGAATCAAACCCTAATTGTATCTTAGTTGAATTAGGTCTCCACAAATATAATATATAAAAATATATTATACCTAAACTAAGCTAAATTAAAATTCTTTTTCCAAAATTAATTAGGTCCCGCATTCCAATAAAGAGGTATACTCAACATGTGTGTATAATCTGTCTGCCGGTGAAACAGCACACACAATATGTGTGTTTTGTCCTTCGAAGGTAAAATTATAAAAAAAACCTCTTCGGCGTACACTCTTTAAAGGAGGTGTATATAATGTGTATTATATATATTTTATTATGTATTTTTAGGAAAATTTTAAAAGATATGTGTTATATGGTTATGTTATGTATTTTTATTATAAATGTTATATTTTTTTTATATTTAAAATTTATTATTTAGATATAAAACAAAAGTATAACATAATCGCAAAAACACTTAAATATTATCAAAATGTGTAATTTTATTTCTTATTTATAAATTATGGTAACTCTATCAAAAAAATATATAATATTTATCATAAAAATACGTAACAAATATTACAAAAATATATAACAATGGTGCATACCAAAGTATTTTTTATATTTTTATAGTATATATTATATGATTTTTTTTTTATATTAGTGGTTCAAAAATGAATTTACACACAATGTTATGAATTTTTTTTGGTAATACTTTATATTTTTTCATTAAAATATTTTTGAACCACGAAATGCATAACATGACCACAGGAATAAGCAATTTAATTTTTGAACCCCAAATTGTTAAAGATTGTCAAATAAATTACGCAACTTTTATTACAAAAATATATAACAAATATCTATCTATACTATATATATAACCAAACGTAGTTGTCTTGTCAAAAGCTTCCAAATATTTATTCTTAAATTCTCATAATTTTAAAACACTCTCTTTCCTACGTGGCAACATTCTTTGATTGCCTTTCATGTTTTCTATTTTTCTTCATTTTTTATTTGTTTGATTAATTAAAATTAAAATTAATTTCATTACTAATGGATAAAGATTTGAATTTCAAAATTCCTCCATATAAATAAACATATAAAAACTGAAAATTAATTTTATAATCTACAGATAAAGATAAAAAAATAAACAATTAATTTTTAAAAAATTAATATCATAACTTATAGATAATTTAAAATTTCTTCCCATAAATAAACAAATAAAAGTTGATAAATAACTTATAAAAATTAATTTCATGGCCTACAAATAAAGATAAAGATTAAATAATTGATTTCTTTTTTTTAAAAAAAAAAACAAAATTAGTCTCTCTTTTTTTTCCCCTTCATTTCGTACTTTAATTAATTTCATTATAGATAAACATATAAAAATTCATAAATAATTTATGAAAATTTATTTCATGACCTATAGATAAAGATAAAATTTTAAAAAATTATTTTAAAAAAATAATTTCATAACTTATAGATAAATAAACATGTAAAAATTGATAAATAATTTATAAAGATTAATTTCGTGGCCTATAGATAAAGATAAAGATTAAATAATTGATTTTTAAAAAATTAAAAACATATATATCTATCAAAAATTAAAAATATGATTTGTTAATCTATATATCTATCAAAAACATATATATCTAAATATTTATTTTGATTTACTCTTTTCTTTTTCTCCTATCACATATTATCTTTTTTTATTTTAAATTTTTTATCTTATGAAATGCCCTTATCTATAACTTCTTATCTCCTATTAAATTCTTAACATTCTCTTGATAATTTTTATTATTCGTTATTATCTACCAAATGATAAAGATTATAAAAAAAAAAAAAAAAATATCGCTCTGAATGAGAATAGTATTAATAATGAAATAATAAAGGCTACATGGGAGAAGGTAGCACAAAAATCTCACAAAATTAATTTTCTTCACTATATTTATAAATGGCAATAATTTAAGATTCTTTCTATTAGTTATTAAAAATAATTTGCATTAGATCATTGTTATGTTTTTTTTTTTTAATTTTTTTATGAGGCTGTCATTCGTTATAATATTTCTTCAATCCCATCTCTAAATTCTCTCTTTGAAATTTTTGTTTTTTCAATAATTAAGTCTAGAATCAATTTCCTATCAAATTTGTTTTCTTGATCCTTATTTTATTGAAGGATCGAGACGAATAAAACTTTCATATAATATATGAAATTAATGAATATAATACAAAGATGATAGGGAAGTACTCAGGGCCGGCCCTGCCCTAAGGCAGGTAAGGCTTGTGCCTTAGGCCCCATATTTTGGCTCAAAAATAGGGCCCCCAAATTTAAAAAATTGTTATAGGTTTAACTTTTTTTTTTTTTTTTTTGGTTTTAAGATCAATTTAGAGGGCCCCAAATGTTTTATTGGGCCCATGTATAATTTAGCTCATATTTATTTATAAATGTGTTTGGCCCATATTTATTAAAATGAAAATATATAAATAAATAAATAAAAAACAATAGGGCCCCTAAATTTGGTAAAACATATAAACATATATAACATAGGGCCCCTAAATTTGGCCCAAAAATAGGGCCCCTAAATTTGGTAAGATATTATAGGCTCAATGTTTTTTTTTTTTTTTGGGTTTTAGGATCAATTTAAAGGGCCCCAAAATATTTTTTTGGGTCCATGTATGATTTACTCCATATTTATTTATAAGTGTAGTTTGGTCCATATTTATTAAAATGAAAATATATATTAAAAAAAAGTGTTTGGGCTCAAGAAAAATAATACATACAATATATAGGCCCTATTATTTTTTATTTTTTTTTACCTTCTTTATCTATTAGATTTTAGTGGAATAAATAATTTTGCTCAAATGTTTTTACCTAGGTCTTTATCAATTTTAATTGAATAATTTTTTCCTAATTTTTTTGTTCTAATTTTGTTTTATTAAATTGTTTTATTTATAATTTTAATGATTATATGTGTAAGTAAATTTTTTTATGATTACAAACAAATAAAAAAATTATAACTTATCGTTTTATTCATGAATTTTTTTTCAATATAAAAGGGCCCCCATTTCCAAAATTCGCCTTAGGCCCCGACGAATTCAGGGCCGACCCTGGAAGTACTACATATTTGTCAATATCTCTATGTTATTATTAGTTGATTTGCTAGATTATACTATCAATTTAGAGCCCATATAATTTAATTCAATGTTCACGACTCTATTTGTATTCGACCATTTTTTCGTTGAGTAACCGATATAATTTTTTTTTTGGGTATATAATGATTAAAGCTATCATTTGTTATATTTTTCAAGTACAATTCAAATAATTTTTTATCATTTTTTTTATAAATAAAATGGATTAAAACTTTTCTCTTATATAATTTTTATAATACTATGACATTCTTATCTTGATTAATTTTTTTAAAATGACGTAGGAACTATGCAAGTATTATTCAAATTATGGAGAATGATTTATGAGTGTGCCATTGATAGAGGAAATCAAAGATAGAGAGTTACTAATATAATCAATTAATGATTTGTTTGAGAAGGTCTTTTTATAAGCAAGGCAACAAACTTAGATTAAATTTTTTTAAAAACTACTTATAAATTATATTTAAAAGTTGATATTTATTCATAATTTGATCCCATAATAATAATATACACCACTGATTTAAAAGTCCAAGTAAATTTATGATAACTTTTCCGAGCTTATAGAATTTCTCTCTTTTAATATTTTGTTTAGTTTAGTTTGATACAAGTTATTTATGTTATCAAGTGATTGTGATACTATTATTCTCAACAATTTTTATAATTAATAATTTCTTATGCATATCAAATGATTTATTTATCACACAAAATATATATAGTCTATTTTTCCGTGCATCGCACGGGTTACCGCTAGTATATATATATATATATATATATATATATATATATATATATATATATATGTGGTACACACCTCTTATAGGTTATATACGGAAGGGGTTCCCAAAATTATATTAGGGTTCTGGGCAAATTTATATGGTGTATTAGCTTATTGATTAAAATAGTGAGATTTATTATTTTTATGTTAGCTTTTGAGAAATAATTAGACAAGTGTCACTAAGTGAAAAAATGACTTGAGAAAAATATCAGATGGGACAAGTGTGACAAATAATTATGTTTGATTAAGAGATTTGAAAAAGGATTTGAAAAGAAAAAAAATATATATATATAAAATTAAGTGAAATATAAATATATTTTATTTACATTTTACTTATATATTTTTTTTCTTTTTTATTTCAAAATCTTGCAACCAAATACAACGTAAATGTAAAAATCTTTATGGAGTGTAATTTTGTTGTATTTTTTTTTTTTCAAAAAAAAAAACTGCAACCACATGTATTTGTTATTATTTTTTTGGTCAAGTACCTCTATCATTAATTTTTTAAAACAATTTTACATTGGCATATGTCAGTGGAAAAATATTTACAAAAAATTAAAAAAACATATTAATAATTAAAATAATAATTTTTTTTTATTAATTTATAATTTTTTTTCACCGCCATAATTGACAGGTAATTCTCCCTTTAGAACTCCACATTGATATTGTGCTCAACTAAATAATGCGGTACCTAATAATTATATGAAACTAAAAACAAGAAAATTGTAAAAAAAATTGATGTGATACTATTAAATGGGTACAAGGACACCTAATCTTTCTCACCGGTGGATAATTTCTACAAAGGACTGTTAGAATGAAAGTATAACGACCCAACCTTCGTATCTTTTTTACATAACAAATGATACATAATATTTTATTGTGTTTTTTTATTGATAAATCTCGTGCTCTAACCCGATAAGTCCACCAAAAAAAATTACAACCTAATTAGTCCTATGCATTTATATTTTTATTCCATAAGGTCATTTTTTCCTTATTTATATTATTTATTAGACTATTATATCCTTATGTCTATTGTTGATATGTATTACATAAAAAAAGGATATACACATTTCATATATATATATATATATATATATATAATTTCACAGCATAGCACACCAACTCTATCATCTCAAATTGCTTCAGAGAACTTCACAGCACACCAACTCCATAAATGGAGCAACAACTTCGTGCCAAATTCGAGCAAATTCTCAAGCAACCCACACCTGCCTCCACTTCTCTACAAGCTCTATCTCTTGCTCGATCTCTCATCCTCAACCCTTCCACCTCCGACTCCACCATCTCTTCTCTCCTCCAAACCCTATCTATCTTTCTCTCCCTAACCAGACCGCAACCCCCCCCTCTCTCTCTCTCTCTCTCTCTCTCTCTCTCTCTCTCTTCTCCGATCTCACTGCCCACCACTGCCACCTCTCTTACTCCATCGTCCACATTATCCGCTCGTTCTTTCTCCTGTGCAACCCCACCTTAACTCACACCCTCATGATAATATATAGATAGTGTATATATTATCAATGTGTTCATTATCACTATGCAATTGTGATGTTTTCATGTCAAACTGTTCTATTCAGTCATCCACAATGTTTATTTGGAACAAAAATGCTATGATATTCACAATGTAACAAATAGATGTGAAGATTCACATTAATTTTAGTAAATTTGTGGATGGATCATACATCTTATTCATGTACAATGTGAATATTTACATCTGTAATCAATTATAATAAACATAGGACATAATGTGATTGAAAATGAGCCTTAACATAATTAGAATGTGAACATTGACACCAACTTCAATATAAGAGACCAGATATAGATGTTCACACTTCATATTGTTTAGAACATTGTTTGGTCAACTGTCATTGTGTGTAGCCAATATTTTTTTTTTGATATATTTGTGGATGAATCATACACCCTACATATGTAAAATGTAAATATTAACATCTGTAGTCGATCATAGTAAACATAAGATATATTTTAAACATTCACATTAATTGTAAATGGGCATTGACATGAATTACGATGTCATTCACACCAATTTCTAATATGTTTGTTCATGGGTCATACACCTAATTAATGTATGATGTGAATATTTACAATGCAATGAAAATGTAAAATTTGCATTAATTCTAATATATTTGTGAATAGATCATACATCTAATTAATGTATAATGTGAATATTAACATCTGTAATCAGCCACAATAAACATAGGACATAATTTGAACATTCACATTTATTGAACATAAATTATGATGTGAACATTCCCACAAACTTCAACATAAGAAAACAGATGTGAATGTTCATAGTTTGTATTGTTTAGCACACGCAACACATCAACACCAAATATACCATCAAAACACCCAGGTCTGTGAGAAGTATATCATTGATTTATATATATGTTGTCAAGTGTTTTCAACTACAAGTTATCAAAATTACCAAAAAAAAAAAAAAAACTAGCACTGTATTTTGGTATAGCTAGTGTATGGTGGACAACCCCTACTATCGAACAACGGAGTTTGCCTCAAATAGTCCAACTGAGGATCTCAAAACTTGGTGCTTGTCATCAGTTTTACTAAGCCTATAATGTTGGTTGATAATTGACATGCCGCATATCGATGTGGGTGGTTCTCTCTAGAGGCATGCTCTCTTCTTTGGCATTATACTTCTCTCTCTTCCTCTTTGTGCAAAAGTTAGATGCAACATCTGTTACATAGGCATGCACAAATAGTGAGTGTTTATATGAACATTAAATTTGATTTCAATAGAATTGCTAAGGTAGGCATGCACATTGACATCAACATATCATTAGTCAATGTGGATGTTCACATTCAACGATATTTATATAAGCAAAAGCAACAAAGTACTATTTAGGTGACAAACATAATAATATAAACATTCACATCATTAGAGATGTGAATATTCATATTACTGCTAGGGTACAAATTGGAGCGGTCACACCGAATATTAATATTTACACATCCATATAATATTAGGTATATCTATGTATATAGAAGTGAATGTTAAACTTCACATCAACATTTGGTTACAACAATTCATAATAAGACAATGATTATATGTACACATTTATAAGCAAATAGCACTAATGTGAATATTCATAGTGGCTATAAACAACCAAACAACATGACAACATCACCCATTCATTAACCACAAACCACATATTTTCAGTGTACACATGTGATGTGAATATTAAGTGGAAAAATATGAACAACATTAGTGTTTACAATGTCAAGGTTCACATCAAAATTGAACTACAACTAGAAGAAATGTTTTTATTTGGGGATTTGCTTGACACAATGTTCACAATCATATAACAAATTTATTCAAGACATGGTCCCTATGTGAATGTTGACATCATGTGAACAACAACAACAATATCTGAAACAATGACAATTTTCTATTTTCTAGAACAAGCAACAAATTTGGAAGTTCATATCATTTCAACAATACCAACAACAGCAAAAAGACGAAAAATAACAGCAACAACATGAACAACAAGGACAAAAAATAACAATGGCAACAGGTGAGAAAGTTTGCATTGGGACAAAAAAAAAATGTAATTTGATTACACAAAAAAAGGTGATTACATTTGGTCCCCAAGTCGAGTTGATACACTCCGATAGATGCAAATGTTCACAAAGTGAAATATAGTTTCAAACATAGAATAACATAAGTGATAAACACAGTGATGAATGTTCACAAAATGATTAATCAATTTATACATATTATAAATGTTCACAACATAATTATATATACCAACATCATCTGACACAAGCAAGTTGGACCATGATTCTTTGTTTTCATGTGAATGTTCACTACTGTTAACAACAACAATATTATGGGCAAGAACTGTAACAATATGAAATTACATACATTGTATGAATAGAAATTCATATTGATATGTATGGAAATTCATATTGGTACAATTTGAATAGGACATTCACATGATCAAACAATACAATAACAACAAGAACATCTGCAACAATTGGCTTGGCCCAACATATTGACTTCCCTATGCCTGTCCACTACTGTTAACAACAATAGTAGTAGGGACAATAACAGTAATAATATGAAGTTCACACATTAAATGAATAAAAACAAGGGCTATTGTGGAAGTTCATATTGATGCAATTTCAATAGAACATTTACATGATTAAAACATACGACAACAACAACCATAACAACATTTGAAACATTGTGTAGCACGCGCCCGCGAGGGGGCCCTCGCTGCAGTTCGGATTCGATTTGTGTCACGGTTCTTAATCTGAACCAAAGAGTCCCAAATCTGGCAAATCGTTTTGAGAAACAGATTGTTGAAAAGAAGTGCCAAACATGGACTGCTTTGCCAGATACAAAGTCGCCACCTAAATATTTTATTTTGGGGGAATTTAGGAAACCCTGACTCGGTGCCAAAGGCCACGTGTCCGTCATCACCAAAGTTGCCTCGGCTCGGGAACTTGGGTACGATTGGGGAAGGTCAACTATGAGCACCCCCTCTTGCCCGATCCGAAGATCGGCCTCTACTAACCGTGATATCCGTTTTTGAAAACGTTATGTGTTCTTATCCCGATTATTAACCTAGAATTACTATGTTATGCGCACAGCACAAAAGTATAGACTAGATTGCCTAATTTGGGAATAAGCATTGCATATCCGTTTGTTTTGAAAAAATGTTTTGGAATTTGCTACTCGCAAGTAGGCTAAAACACGGATTTCAATGAGCAATTCCAACTCAGACAATCTAACCTTCACCCACAGGCATTCAAGCAGTTTATATCACATAAGCAGCTAGCCTCATGGTAATCATGCTATCATGGCAACACTCACACGCATGCAAGGATGCTAAAGAATAAAAGCTTACCTAGTACTCCAAGCCAAAACAGAAACTAGTTAGTAATCACATGCATGATCCTAGTTCATGTTTAAAATGGCTAATGCAATCGCATGCAAAGATGTAACCTAGACAAGCTCGGCTAATCTATAATGACATGTGAAATGCTACGACTAACACGTATTCAATTTGGAATCGAAATACAAATGCAATTAGCATGATGCGCCGAGCCCGGTGCATGCAAGACAAATGTATGAATGCACGCATGCATAGCATAAGGTATGCTAATTTAAATATGCCCTAGTCTACCATCATAAGCGGGTAAATAAAAGGGAAGAAAGACGTGGGGTTGGAAGACATACACACACTCACGCGCACTTATTACACAATTGCCCTCACTCGGAGGGTCCAAATAAATATTACAGTCCGAATAAATAATACTAAATTAATTATTGCAAAATTTCTAATCTAATTAGCAAGCTAAATGCAAAGAGAAGATGGCCGCAGCCCCTGCCTCGGGATGCGTGAATGATGCATGCTCGATCCATCTTGCCTGGAAACCCATGGCCATAGCACTACTGCCTCTTGCTTCTCTGAAAACTGCCAAAGTCCCAGGGTATTTTCAATGAGCACAGCATGACACCGCCGGCTAAGTGAAATGACCACCGGCCATGGTAAAATGCCGTCGGCTTCTGATAACATTATCAGCCATTCAACAATGGCCGGTCGGCACTAAATGTTGCCGGTCGGCAAAAAATTCCTACAGAAAACAGTTTTGACAGCAGCAGAGGACATGTAGTGCATGGTATAGAATTTCAAGCACATGTAAGCATGGTCATGTTCCCTATCATGTATTGAACTCAGGGGAGCATGGTCCTTGATCCTTGGGCCATCAATTGCGCATGATAGCCTAAGGGACCAAACTTGCCATTCAATGTAAAATGCATGCAACACAAAAATGAGGACCAAGACCCTATCATGTCAAAGTCAAGGGCCTCGGTGACCGAGGGTTGAGATGTGTTTCATCACTTGTAGTATGAACACCTCTCACCCTCACACTAGGTTTGACACCCCAAACCAAGCGATGCAATGCATGTTGTGCAAACATGGCTAAAAAATGCAACAAGAAGCTAAGATGCAAAACATGTCAAACGTGATGCAATGCAAACTATCATGCAAACAACATGGTAATGCCACTAGCATGCAACACTACAAGCAATACTACAATGCACACTAGATAGGCAAGTATGTAAAGAGGTGGGCATGCAACAATGCACAAACCATAAGGATGCCACAACATGCAATGTCATGAGCATACTACAAGATGCAAATATATGATCCATGGACTTACACTAAGATGGAGGACCCTCAGCCACACCCCAAAACAGTGGCCAAAAGTGATGGAATGATGGGCAAATACTCATGCAAACTTGCATACCAAAGAGCATAAGGCTAAGGCATAAAAGAAGCCTTCTACCACAACTATCATAACCACACATGGTATGAATGAAACAACCAAAAAAAAAAAAAACAGAGTTTTAATGCATTAAAACACGCCCCAAAACCCTCATGAATGGCAACCCAAGTGACTTAAACATACAAGCATGCACAATGCCTATTTCAAGGCACAAAACTACAACACCTCAAGGCATAAAAGGAAGATAAATGCTGTCATACAAGCATGATATAGGGACTGAAATAGCATGAGAAGTGACTCCAAATCATTTAAACAACTTAACCAAAGCATGCTAATGACCCATTTGCTCAAGGCCAAAATTCTAGAATGCAAAGGTGCTATGTAAAACACGACAAACATGACAAAAACAGTGGCCAACAGACCTCAAGCATGACAAATCATGACCAAAAGCTTCAATAAGCTAAGCCAAATCATGAAGATATACTAGGCTAAACACATGGCACATTTCTAGGCAAGATAAGGAATTACAAAGCAAGTACAAGATGTATGCTAAGGGCTACAAGTCCGACCAAAGACAGAGATATAACATGACTAATAGGCACCCAAAAACCTCTGAGATGAGACCAAAAACAACCAAGCATGCATGTTGCCCTTTTAAGTCAAAACAAAGGTAAAAGAAGGACAAAGGGGAGAGGGGTGTCCCTCCCCTACACAAGACTTCAAAATCACTCCATCACCACTAAAAATCCACTGGATTTCAGTGGTGAGAAGACCAACACAACAAAGTAAACAAAGCTTAAAGAAAAGGGCACCAAAATAGGCCAAAAGAGGCCTAAGGGGAGGAGTTCGACCCCCAATGACAAAACGCCCTTAATGAAAGATGTTAAGCACGAAAATACAAGACTTTTTCATGTTATACACAAAGCCTAAATCATCATGCAAGACAGGTAGAAACTAGTGCAAGATTGGAAAAACTAAAGCAAATGTCTCACCCTTGAAGAAACCTTGAAGAACAGATGATCCAGCCACTCTCTACTGATCAAAATCAGTCCAAAACCTCAACAAACAACCCTCAATGCCTCTCAATCTCGGAGTAAGGTGTAATGGTGTGTGTGTTAGTGCAAAAGTAAGGTCAAAATGCACTTTAAGGCTTCCAAACACACCCTAAGGATGAGAGAGAGGGAGATATAGAGAGAGAGAGGATGATATATTAGATATAGATATAGAAGCTCTGGTTTTTTATTCAAAAGCTCCAACCCCCAACAAAGGGAGAGGATGAGTGCTTATATAGGCAAAGGCCAAGATTCTAGGCTTCTCCAAGAAGCTAGATGAAAGGGACAAAGGGTGCATAGGGTTCTTGGCTTCTTGGAGAAGCTAATACAGCTGGCCAAGCTTCCCCAAGAAGCTTGGCCAAAGGGTTCAAGCTTCTAGAAGGAAAGGGGGGTTCGAAGGTTCACACCAGCCAAAAACTGCATGGGGAGGAGTGATGGTGCATTCCAGCTGGCACAGCTGGCATGCACCATGCCTCAAGGGTGCAAAGTAGTCACACCAGCCAGCAAAAGAGATCGCCGGAAAAATAAAGTGCCGGCCGGCCAAATATAGTGCCGACTGGCCATCGATTTTAAGAAACCATGGCCGGTGGCACCCATAAACAGCCGGTGATGCTAGGGGAAGGCCGGTGGAATGTGGGGATGGCCAACAAGCCATTCCCCGCCCTTCAAGGCAAAAACACAAGTGTTTGGTGCCAAAACCAAACACGGAACAGTCGAGTCGAGAGATCCTGAGGCAAGGCGCGCAGCCAAGACTTTCGGAAACTCAAGACGAAACACAAACAAAGAGGATCACCGAGTGTTCCAATGGTGACGTCCAAGTCTTGAGGATGGTAAAAAATGGGGTGTCTACAGTTGCCCCTCTTTGACAGAACTCGAAAGTCATAACAATGGCGGGAGTGAATGTCAAAGCCCAAAGACGACCCATTTTTGACAAGGCCGAAGACTCAGACAAACATGGAAGACAAACAAGATATGCGCCCGAAGGCAGGGGCAAAATGCAAGACAACGGACAAAGCCGGACATAACTTATGATCATGCAAAGAAAGCTGTAATGAAGCATACACGTGACAATTTTAAGCTAGCATACACCAAACTACACTACAATGCAGAAAGGGATGTAAAAGAATTATGCAATTCTCGATACGTCTCACTCGGAGGATACCATACCTGTCCGGTTCGTCGGGTTGTACCGGCCTTAAATGAACCGTACATACAATATCGTGCCTGCAAAGAAAACAAACTTAGCAGGTACGATGTTATTAATAACACGCATATTAAAGTACTTGAAAATGCGTGACAACGCAAAGCAAGTGGGAAGCATAATAATGCTGTGAAGGCACAGACATGTAAGTGGAGCACGCGGTCTACGCAGTCAACAAAATTGATCATAAGTATGCGGTCTACGCAAGCAATGAAATTCATTATAAGCATGCGGTCTACGCAAGTAATGTGTGCGGTCTACGCGAGTAAAACATGCGGTCTACTCAAGCAAAACATGCGGTCTACGCAGGTAAAACATGCGGTCTACGCAAGCAAGACATGCGGTCTACGCAAGCAAAACATGCGATCTACGCAAGTAATGAAATTGATTACAAACATGCGGTCTACGCAAGTAGTGTGATTGATTATAAACATGCGATCTACGTAAGTAATGAAATTGATTACAAACATGCGGTCTACGCAAGTAGTGTGTATGAGAAGAGTTGAACGTACACATGTAAGTAAAAACATGTTATCCACGATGCTGGAATGTAAAGTACTGTAACACAGCATAATTGAAACGATTTGTGGAAATCCTCAAGACATGAAAAGGATATGGGAAGGGACGTTCTTCGTACGTATCGAGCATCGCTCGCAGAAGTTGTGGCCTGAGGTCAACTCGAAGGTCCACGTTTCAAAAGTGTGCTTTCCCGCATTGTCTCAAATGATGAAGGTGCCAAACCATGTAGTTGACCCGAACAAAGGCGCGGAAGGTGCGTTGACCGCAAGGGGAGTTTTGCTGGTATCGATTCCGACACTTTGTTACCCTGACATTCTATGTTTTACTTTCCTTTTTACTGGTAATTTAAGCACATTGCACTGCCTCGGGCAGGTTTTATTCTTTCTCAAAATTACATATTTTGCAAAACACATGATGGGAATGAAACAACCATTTTGTTCGGAAGATGTTGCATTTGTAAATTTTCTATGCATCGCATCGCAAGGTATCACACTACAATGTGAACGAAATTGAACCTGTTTTGAACATTGAGTACTTGCATCGTAATAATCAGGTAGTGAACCGACTTACAACTCGATAAGCAAAACAAAGGCATGATATAACCAATCAAGTGTGAGTACAACTCGATAAACAAATCAAAGACTTAAAAGGAGTGAAATACAACTCGATAAGCAAATGTACAATGACTTGATAAGCAGACAGGTGTGACTCCGCAAGAATCGATCACCGGGGGGAGATTGGGGGTGGTGGAGTTCCCTAATCCCTAGCATAACAACTCAGGGAACAAGGAGGAAGACCATCGGCCATGGGTAGAGGCCATCGGCCATAGGAAATGGCCATCGGCCAGGAATTTGTTTGGTCGGCAAAAGTAATGGCCGGTCGGCACAATATTTGGTTGGTCAGCCGGCCATGAATGAAGGAATCACCAGAATGTTGACATCTGTCCTCCACCCAACCTTATCTCCTACAAAAGACCTCAGCTTCGTAGTTTTTCTCAATTCCACACTGATTTGCTCTAATGGAAGAGTTTCTTGTTCAAAATCTCACAGCTTGGATTACTAGCTTGGATGGCTCGGAAAAGTTGAATTTCCGGGGTTTCGGCATAAATGCACTATTCACTCTGGGTCGTACCCCATTGCACCTTCCGTTTCTCCATGCCTTGGCGAGATTTTGGAATCTGGTGACGCATGTCTTTAGTTTCGCTGGGCAAGAGATATGTCCTACCTTTGAAGATTTCCGAGCCTTAATGGAGTCCGAGCGCGACGAGGAGCTCCTGCCCCAACTTAATTTTGGTCATGCCCAATCCTTAGGGCAAATGTGTGGACTCAGTATGCGTGACGCTCGGTCTCTGATTTGTGACGGGATGCTGGATATTCCGAGTTTGATTGATCGGTTTTCTGATGCCGGTGATCGCAACAACCATCGTTGGCTAGGCTTCCGGCGACACGCCCTCTGTTTGTGCATGTTATCTCATTTTCTATTTGTCTCAGGCTCCGGAGGGTCTAGTGTCCGGCTGACCGAGGTTGCCCAAGGCTTGAAGGAGGGCAAGAGCTGTGTTGCCATGACTCTGGCTGGGACGTTGATGGGCTTGGATGCCTTTTACCGTCATGAGACGACCAGATTAGCAGGGAGTCCACTACTACTACAGGTACTGTTTCCCACCCAATCTCACATATGTATTGCTCACATCACTCGACCCTCAAGCTCGGTTTTTTTTCTCACAAAATCCTATTCTCACTTTTCTCTCATTGTACATCTCTCTATTCTTTATTCTCTCATTTTTCATCCCTTCCCAGGTATGGTTGATGGACAAACTGCAGGTTGTGGACTCTAGCCTAGCATATTCAGCTCGCGGCTACTTCTTCCGACATCGTCTAGTCAATGCCCTTGATAAGGGATGGTGGTTCGCTTAGATGTGCTGCTTGTCCGTAGACCGTATTGCTTGGCGGTGCCCTTGGCTCAGCCTTCCGGCAATGAGTTACAACATGTCCCGGCAGACTGGGATTCAATTGATTGGTCTCACTCACTGTGTATTCTACTTCCCATTCCGGATTCGGCGCCAATTTGGCCATGATCAGACCTGCCCGCCAGAGGGGATAGAGTATCATGCTGCATTCCCAGCGCGAGGCGCACAGCTTGCTCGGCAGGCCACCGCATGGAGGACGAGAGAACTCCTGGCCCCCGCTCCCACTTTCAATTGCACTTTATCTGATGAGTGCTTGGATTGGCTTAATGAGGAGGCACAGGTCGGGGCCAGCTTGGTATCAGAGGCTTCGACCAGCTCTGGGAGGGGGCGCAGGAGCACCTGACTTGACTATGCCCCGGATTTATTGCTTTATTAGTACTTTCAAGTTTTCTTTATGAATGTAATAAAAAGCAACTTCGATTGTATGCAAGAGCAGGAGAACTCTGTTTTGAAATCAATGAAATTGAAGGTTGTGGTACTGGAAATTTTCCGCTTTGGTCCAAAAATGGTCTTAGCTGTAAAAAGATTAATTTGAACAAAGTCAACTTTTATTAAAACTTTTCAAAACCATTTTCGATATGGATCAGAACTGGACGCGCCTGAAATTTGTCACTGAGATGCACAACCCCGAATTCTAGCAACTGCAAAGTTGCCCCTAGTCTGAAGAGTACCGCGGCACTGCATGGCAACGGAAAGTTGCCCCTAGTCTGCAAGGCACTGTACCGGAGACCTTAACTGAACTCTTGAATGCCGAATAGACAAAGGTGACCGAGATGATCAACTGGACAAAGTTGATCGGGCAAAAGTTTATGGCTGAACTCCAGGATGAAGTTGCCTACGTATCCCAAGGATGGGAATCAAGCCTTAAGTAGTTCAGGCTTAGGTTCACTCAGGTATTTTCACTCTCCTTTTACGCTCTAACTTTTTCCAAGGCCGCCCTTTGCGGGTTTTCAACCTTGCGAGCTCAGTTTTTCTATTTTCTAATTTTCTGTGCTCTAACTTTTGCCTAGGTCGCCCTTTCGGGTTTTCGGTCTAGCAAGCCTCTCAAGGGTAATATTTCTTCAACTTGTCCATGTTAATCGGTTGGGAGAATTCCAAGCCATCTAGGTCCATCAAAACCACAGCTCCACCTGACCAGATAGCTTTGATGATGTAGGGACCAGTCCAATTAGGTCTGAACTTGCCCCTAGGGTCGTAGATGGGAGCTCGGTTGTCTTTGAGTACCAAATCTCCTTCTTTTAGATTCCTGGACTTAACTTTCTTGTCGAAAGCCCGGGCAATTCTGCACTGATAACCTTGAACATGGTACAGTGCTTTCAGTCTTCTCTCATCAAAGAGCATAAGTTCCTCAAACCTGCTCTGCTGCCAATTTGCTTCGGCTATTTGACACTCAGCCAATACTCGCAATGACGGAACCTCAACCTCGATAGGTAGAACGACCTCCATCCCATAAACCAATGAATACGGAGTCGCTCCGGTATAAGTTCTAATTGAAGTCCTGTAGCCCCACAGAGCAAATGGCAGCTTATCTGGCCAATCCCGGTAGGTTTCCACCATCTTCTACAGTATATGCTTGATGTTCTTGTTGGCGGCCTCAACTGCTCCGTTGGTTTGCGGCCGGTATGTGGACGACTTATGAAAAGCCACGTTATATTTCTCCAACAAGTCAATCACTTCCTTCTTGAAGTGGGAACCGTTATCTAAAATGACCTCGTTTGGGACTCCATAACGGCAGATGATGTTGTTTCTGATGAACTTTGCGACGTGCGACGCCTTCAACACCGCGTATGATTGGGCCTCGACCCACTTTGTGAAATAATCTATCGCGACCAAGATAAACTCATGTCCATTCGACCCTTTTGGAGTAACAGCCCCGATCACATCAATTCCCCAAACTGAAAATGGCCATGGTGAAGTCATGTTGTACAGCTTCGACGGCGGAATATTCATGCGATTCGCATGAATCTGACATTTGTGGCATCGCCGAACAAAGCTGATACAATCCTCCTCCATGGTAGACCAGTAGTAACCTTGTCGGAGGATCTTCCGTGCTAGCATTACTCCGCTCATGTGTGCACCGCACTCTCCTCCATGGATGGCCTCCATCAGGCGCTTTGATTCTTCGGCTTCTACACACAGCTTGTGCATTCCCAGATGACCTCTCTTATACAGCTTACCCCCACAGATGATGAACTGAATGGCCATTCTTCTGATTGCCCTTTTATCCTTGGCATTTGCCCCTGGTAGATACGCCTCATTCTCCAAGAAGTTCCAAATGTCGTAATACCAGAGGTTGTCATCCTGAGCCTCATCTATGGCGGAAATTGACTCATATGCTGGTGCAAACTTCTGGTCAATAATGACTGGACGCATCCGGACTCCGGACGGGATGTCTATCATGGAAGATAGAGTTGCTAGTGAATCTGCGAACTTGTTGTTCTCTCTTACTAGGTGGGTGAAATTTAGCTTCTCAAACTGAGGAATTAACAAATCCAAGGTCTGGTGGTAAATTATCATCTTTTCCTCTTTGACTTTCCAGTCTCCTTTTGCTTGAGACACAACAAGGTTCGAGTCCCCAATGACGTCCAACCGTCTTGCCCCTAGTTCTAGGGCTGCTTCTAGGCCGGTAATACATGCTTCATATTCTGCTTCGTTGTTCGAGACTTTGAATCGGAACTTGAATGCTAAAGGGATATGGGAATCGTCAGGCGCTATCAGCAACACTCCTATCCCATACTCGTGCTGGTTTGACGCTCCATTAAAGTACATTGTCCAAGTTTCATCTTCGATGTGCAGAATGGCTTCATCTGGGAATAGGTACTCAACCACTTCATCCCTTTCAACCGGGTGGTCGGCAAGGAACTCCGCTACCACTCTTCCTTTTATTGACTTGCGTGTCACATACTTCAGATCAAATTCAAAAAGCAACAACAGCCAACGAGCTAGCCTACCCGTAAGTGCCGGTTTCTCGAAAAGATATTTGATGAGATCCAAGCGTGAAACCAACATTACAGAGTGAGCTAACAGGTAGTGCCGTAGCTTCCTGGTAGCCCATACCAAGGCCAAACAAGCCTTCTCCAGCGGAGTGTAGCGGGTCTCGTAATCCAGCATCTTCTTGCTCAGATAGTAGATGGCCCTTTCCACTTTGTCCTCTGACTCTTGTGCGAGCATGCAGCCCATGGTAGTCTCAGTTACTGAAAGGTACAATATCAACGATTTCCCCGGCTCTGGTGGTGACAACACGGGCGGGTTCTGTAAATATTCTTTGATCTGTTCAAAAGCTGCTTGACATCGGCTGTCCCATTGGAATTTCTTTCCTTTCTTCAGGAGACCAAAAAGTGGTTCACAAGTCAAGGTTAGTTTTGAGATAAACCGTCTTATGAATTGCACTTTACCTAGAAAGCCTCGCACCTCCTTTTCAGTTATTGGTGGTGGTATTTCTAAGATGGCCTTGATTTTGGAAGGGTAGACTTCGATGCCCCTTTGTGTAATCAGAAACCCTAGCATTTTTCCCGCTGTAACACCGAATGTACACTTCTGAGGATTCAATCGCAGCCGAAACTCTCTGATCCTTTGAAAGAACTTTTCTAAGGCGGTGTAGTGGCCCTCTCTTTCTTTGGACTTGACAATAATGTCGTCCACGTACACCTCAACCTCTTTATGGATCATATCATGCAATATTGTGGTCGCTGCCCGTTGATAAGTAGCTCAAGCATTCTTCAACCTAAATGGCATCACTCTGTAGCAATATGTACCCCACGGGGTAGTGAATGCAGTCTTCTCCCGGTCTTTGAGTGCCATTACTATCTGATTATAGCCTGAGAAGCCATCCATAAATGAAAGCAAAGCATGCCCTGCCGTGAAATCTACCAACTCATCAATGTGTGGCAAGGGAAAGTCGTCCTTCGGACTGGCCCGATTCAAATCTCTAAAGTCTACACATACCCGAATTCTGCCATCCTTCTTCGGCACTGGAACAATGTTGGCCAACCATGTCGGGTATTCGGATACCAGTAGGAAGCCTACATCGATTTGCTTGGTGACCTCTTCCTTGATCTTAATGGCCCAATCAGGGCGGATCCTTCTGAGTTTCTGTTTGACAGGTCGGGCCTCGGGATCAAGAGGGATTCGGTGCTGTACAATCTCAGGATCGATTCCAGGCATGTCTTCATAGGACCACGCGAAAACATCTTTGAAATCTTTTAATAAAGTGACTAAGCGCCCGCGTTCCTCTGAAGACAACGTGGATCCGATCTGGACCAGCCGCGGGTCCTTCTCAGTACCAACATTCACAGTAATGATTTTATCCATTAAGGGTTTAACAAATCTTTCCTGTTCTTGATCAATTAATCGTTGCAAAACCAAAGGAATTTCTTTCTCGTCGTTTTCATCAAAATTTTGAAAATCCTGATTTAAGCAATAAATCAAAGGCACAGAAAAATACTCAGAAACCACATCCACATCATTCTCATTAAATACTTCCAAGCCGTCCGATTCTTCTGTTACAACAGACTCAAAAGAGAAAGAAAAAGACAACCTAGACAGGACTGTGGCATCCAGGTTATCACCCCCAGGAATACCGGACTCAGACTCAGTCGAGCTGGAACCTGATTCCGACTCACAAGATTCGGTGGAATCAGATTCCGGCTCACTACCTGACTCGGTGCTGCTAGACAAAAATCCCTCTTCATATTGCCAAATGAGAGAGGGTGCGATGGATGCATCCAAAATAGTTGATGGTAGGCCCGCAGTCGTTTCATTCCCGATCATGCATACCGAGGAGTTGTCCCCCAAGCACTTCTGTTCGATCGGAGGATCTGAAAGGAGACATGCCAGCGCTACCCCCATTTCATTTTCAGCGTCCTTAGACTGCACTTCCTTACTCTGTTCAGCCTCAGCCGATGGGTCTGTCTGCTCTTCGGCAATGTCATCCCCAGGTAACTGTAGATCAAAGAAAATCTCAAACCCCAGCATGCGCTTCCTTTCCGCGTTCAGCCACGGCTCTGGGAAGCCATAAAACGGAAAATCCTCCCCCTCCCGGACGAAGCGTCTGTTTAGGGTACCCTGAATGGGCCTGTGCATCAACTCAAAAGGCTTCCCAGCCTGCTTTGCTCTAGCTCTTCCAGCCTTTTCCTTTCCCTTCCTTATCCAATCCTCTTTGGTGGGTAGATAACCCAATCCAAAGGCATAAGGGTTGTGTGGCACTTCGGCCAATGCTACGACGCCCTTGCTGCCGCTCTTTCCTAATCCCATCCCGGGGATATGTTGGAGTTTGTTCATGAGATAGACTGCTTGAGCACTGACATATATCCCTTCATTAGCGACCATGATGTTCTGTACAACCTGAGCCTCAGCTAGGGTGAAACCTGATATGAACACATCCTCCATGCCATGCTCGATTTCTAGAACAGGTGTGGATACCTCCGGCGGCAGATGAATTGATGAATTTCCGAAGACAATGGCTACTCCCTTCCCATAGGGGTATTTCACCACTTGATGTAGGGTGGAGGAGACCGCCTTTACCTGATGCAGCCACGGCCACCCCAAAAGCAGGTTGAAAGTTGCAGGAACCTCCAAGACATGGAAATCTATCTCATGCTGTCCCGGCCCAACCTTTGTTTGAATCTTAACTGTTCCCATTACTTCCCGGCTTGTGTTGTCATGCGCCCGAATCACCTGGGCCGTTGGCACAAAGTCCGCGATTTTCAAACCGATCGCATAGGCTGTCCTTGCCGGACAGACGTTGATGGCGGACCCTGTGTCGACAAGCACCACGGGTATCCATTTATTTCTGCACTCCACGGAGATGTAGAGTGGCTTGTTATGGTTCGCAACCTCAGGTGGCAGTTCTTTGTCAGAAAAGGTCAACATCGGGGTAGCTCCTCCCGAAAAAACTAGGCCCACCAGCTGTTCGGGCGTGGTGTCTATAAAAAGCTTGGCTTTGTCCATGGCTGCAAGGACAACCTGTCTATGTACTCGAGAAGCCATAAGCAGCCCCCAGATGGAGATGTCTGCTTGTATCTTTTTCAATTGTCTCAATACGACCTCATCCTCGAGTTGCTTTTCTTTTTGCTTTTCTGCCTCCCTATCTTTTCCAAACGCCTCTGGCTGATCTAGGTGTGGAGGCTTGAAATACCGTCCACTCCTAGTCATGTGATCGACGTCGCCGATATACTAGGTATCATCTGGTTGGTTACTCCCCCAATCTTCGTCTGTGTGGGCAAGACATAGATCATCGTCCTCCCACCACATTCCATCTGTAGCCAACAGACACCTGTCCTGTTCTGGCATGACTGTCCTCATACTTGCAGTACCTTCTATTCCTATGCTCGCGGCATTCTCCATTTCTGTACTCGCAGCAGTCTCAGTCCCCACATGGGCTTTTGCCTTCCTGATTCTCTCGGATCCTTCGAATCTTTCCTGTTCCGACTGTGTCAATGCAGCCGACTGTTCAATAATCCCAGTACTCGAAATGCTCCAATCCCGAGCGAAACTCTTGACACCGGCGCTCTCCGGCGATGCACTCTGTTCTTCAACCCTTCCGGTTGTCACTGACATGCTTGCCTCTGTCAGGCCTCGTTGTGGCTGAAACTCTTCTACCACATCTGGTTGATCGTCCAACCACCCCGTAGCCTCTGTTGATTCCTCATAATCGAACTAGTTGACGACTGAGTCCCCTGGATCTTGGTTACTGTAAAACTGGAACTTGGCAAGGTCCTCTTCCACCGCCATTAAATCATTTGTTCCCTGTCCTAGACTGTCCCCTTGGATCACACACAGCTCCCCCTCTGTTGGTAGTTCCATATCTGGCCTATCCTGGCCTATTGACAAAATGTAGTCACTTGGATTATAAGCATTCCCAACACCACTCCCAAATTCCGCAGACTCTGGCTCAACAACCCCCTTCTCCTTTGGAATCTTCTCTTTCCTATTCTCGATAGTCACCACCGCTGGCTTAGGTTGGGTTATGGAGATGTCTAACATGCACAAAGCGGTGCAATCAGGAAGGAACACTTCCGGTTTAGGTAGGTGGGAAGGAGTGATATAGATGCTAGGATCGTAAGGCATGACCCCAGTTTGGATGAAGTTGACTCTTTTGGGCGGTGGAGCTTGGTTATGTGTGGGGAGAGGGTTCGTAGTAACGTTGGGTTTCTCAGGAGGCAAAATCACCCCGTTATCAATGAGATCTTGAATCTCATGACGTAATCGGAAGCACAGATCGGTGTCATGACCGTGCTGTTAGTGAAATGCACAATATTTGGCTGGGTTGTGGGTAGCGGGGAGTCTTTCTGGTAAGGGTCGCAGCTCTAGGGGCTTCAAATGCCCTTTTTTGATTAAAACCCCCAAAGCTTTGGACAGGGGCATATAAAGCGGAGCGAAGGTTCTGGTGTTTTTGGGTGGGTATTTGGCTGTTTGTGGGTTGCTTCCGGACGCACCGGAGAATGGTGCGGCCGCCATAGTTCTTGGGAGAGGGTTGGTGGTGACCATACTCACTTCGGAGGTTCTGGTAGTTGTAGCGCCACTCGAGCCTGCATTAGTGTTACGATTGAAAGTTCTGCGGGGTTGCTCCCGGTCATTATTAATCAAGCCTTGTTTTAAGGCATCCTCAATCTGCACCCCCATTTCATGTAGATCAGAAAAGGTAGGGAATGGGAGTACAATCATCTTTTGCATCAACTTCGGCTGAAGATTGCGCACAATCATCCGAATCTGATCTTTGTCCGTTGGCCTTAAGGTCATCATCGAAGCCTTAGCCCGCCATCTGGTTACGAATTATGAGAAGCTCTCTTTGGGTTCTTGCCTTGTTGTCTCGAGATCCCGGGTCGTAATCTCGATTTGTGTATTGTATGAGTACTGCAAGATGAAGGCCTCAGCCATCTCGTCCCAACTTCTCTTGACGTCATCCTCCAATTTGGCATACCATAAGGCCGCTACACCCGATAGGGTCCGGCCAAATAGAGACAACTTCTGCAGTCTAGTGAGGCCCATTGGCCTTAGGATGTCCGAAAACAATCTTAGGTGCACCATTGGGGTCCCCGGACCGATCAAATCGATCAATGTGCGGCATTTTGAATCTGTCAGGCAGCGTCACGGCTGCGTCGGTATACCCATCTTCGATGTCAGGGATGGTCTTGACTCCCTGGGACTTCTTAAACATCTTTTCCAACTTGCTTAATTTTAAGGCTGTGGGGTCCACTTCGAACTCAAAAGGAGAGTCCGGTATATTAACAGGCGTGGGTGCCTTGGATAGTTGTGGTGGAATCGGGGGCGGAGCTGGCCCCGCTGGAAGGTCTGTATCTTCTTGGACATTCCGCGCATTCGGTATTTCTTCGGGTATCGGAACCCTTAGTGGGGGAGGGACTTGCTGTGAAGCAGATGCTCCGGTTTGCTGCTGTAACCTCACGATTAACTCTGCTTGTTCATTCATAACCGTGGCATGCTATTTGGCGAACTCTGCCTGTCGGACAGCATCCTGCTGCATCACTTTCATGCTTTCTTGGAGTTGGCGCACCATCTCCTCTAAACTGGCCATACTGTTCTGTTCTGACTGAATTATCGGTATATGTTCCCTTTCTGTGGGTGAAACAGAACCCTGATCTCTACTGTACACAAGTGGGGTAGATAAAGCCCTATGTACTGACTGTTGAACTGATGCCCTCTGCCTAGCTGTCCTCCGTCTAGTAACCGGGGTTAGGGAGTGGTACACTAGTTGTCCGTCTACCAGATCCTCAGATCGATGGAGCCGACGACCTCTAATCCAGAGTGCTTGGGGAATATCTACCGGGTTGGAAGCAATGGTGCTAAACTACCTAGCAAAATGATAAATAAAGCAATAAATAACCAAACAATTGGACAGCATAAGGGCGTAAAATAAACATATACAACGCGCAGTTGGGTATTCATAATACACAGTTGGTAAGCCGAACACACTGTTCCTCGATACTGGTCATTGTTCTCAAATCACCGTTCCCAAAACTGAACTTGATATCCGCAGATAACCGATTTCTCAACGACACTGATACTGGTGCCCTCGGGCCTGATACTCAAACTCGCAAACTGATATGTACGTTCCTGTAGAGATACACTCTAAAAGCACATAGAAAGCAAAGAGAGCAAAAACATTCCTATGAAGGGGTAGGGTTTCCCTGTCCTATTTTGTCAGGAGCTAAGGTTTCACTACGCACGCAGCGGTTTCAAACAACTTAGCATCGGGTAAGCAACCTGTCTTAGTTTGGAATGGCCACTATGGATTCCGAATATGCACTAGGTCGAATGGTCAAAAAAAAGGGTGCCCCGATAAAACCGGGGTTTGTGTTCCCATACTGTCAGAGCCCACAACCGGTCAGCCTTATGGTCATGCCTTGACAAGACAAGCCTCCGGTCAAACCGTTCAGGAATGACAGATGGCAAACACGGTGTCCTAGGCGCACCAATGCACATGCAATGCAAAGAGACACATAAATGAAATCAAAATAGGATATCACAAGTTCTAGTCAAGCTCTCTAAATCCCCAGCAGAGTCGCCAGAAACTGTAGCACGCGCCCGCGAGGGGGCCCTCGCTGCAGTTCGGACTCGATTTGTGTCACGGTTCTTAATCTGAACCAAAGAGTCCCAAATGTGGCAAATCGTTTTGAGAAACAGATTGTTGAAAAGAAGTACCAAACATGGACTGCTTTGCCAGATACAGAGTCGCCACCTAAATATTTTATTTTGGGGGAATTTAGGAAACCCTGACTCGGTGCCAAAGGCCACGTGTCCGTCATCACCAAAGTTGCCTCGGCTCGGGAACTTGGGTATGATTGGGGAAGGTCAGCTATGAGCACCCCCTCTCGCCCGATCCGAAGATCGGCCTCTACTAACCGTGATATCCATTTTTGAAAACGTTATGTGTTCTTATCCCGATTATTAACCTAGAATTACTATGTTATGCGCACAGCACAAAAGTATAGACTAGATTGCCTAATTTGGGAATAAGCATTGCATATCCGTTTATTTTGAAAAAATGTTTTGGAATTTGCTACTCGCAAGTAGGCTAAAACACGGATTTCAATGAGTTATTCCAACTCAGACAATCCAACCTTCACCCACAGGCATTCAAGCAGTTTATATCACATAAGCAGCTAGCCTCATGGTAATCATGCTATCATGGCAACACTCACACGCATGCAAGGATGCTAAAGCATAAAAGCTTACCTAGTATTCCAAGCCAAAACAGAAACTAGTTAGTAATCACATGCATGATCCTAGTTCATGTTTAAAATGGCTAATGCAATCGCATGCAAAGATGTAACCTAGACAAGCTCGGCTAATCTATAATGACATGTGAAATGCTATGACTAACACGTATTCAATTTGGAATCGAAATACAAATGCAGTTAGCATGATGCGCCGAGCCCGGTGCATGCAAGACAAATGTATGAATGCACGCATGCATAGCATAAGGTATGCTAATTTAAATATGCCCTAGTCTACCATCATAAGCGGGTAAATAAAAGGGAAGAAAGACGTGGGGTTGGAAGACATACACACACTCACGCACACTTATTACACAATTGCCCTCATTCGGAGGGTCCAAATAAATATTACAGTCCGAATAAATAATACTAAATTAATTATTGCAAAATTTCTAATCTAATTAGCAAGCTAAATGCAAAGAGAAGATGGCCGCAGCTCCCGCCTCGGGATGCGTGAATGATGCATGCTCGATCCATCTTGCCCGGAAACCCATGGCCATAGCACTACTGCCTATTGCTTCTCTGAAAACTGCCAAAGTCCCAGGGTATCTTCAATGAGCACTGCATGACACCGCCGGCTAAGTGAAATGACCACCGGCCATGGTAAAATGCCATCGGCTTCTGATAACATTATCGGCCATTCGCCAATGGCCGGTCGGCACTAAATGTTGCTGGTCGGCAAAAAATTCCTACAGAAAACAGTTTTGACAGCAGTAGAGGACAGGTAGTGCATGGCATAGAATTTCAAACACATGTAAGCATGGTCACGTTCCCTATCATGTATTAAACTCAGGGGAGCATGGTCCTTGATCCTTGGGCCATCAATTGCGCATGATAGCCTAAGGGACCAAACTTGCCATTCAATGTAAAATGCATGCAACACAAAAATGAGGACCAAGACCCTATCATGTCAAAGTCAAGGGCCTCGGTGACCGAGGGTTGAGATGTGTTTCATCACTTGTAGTATGAACACCTCTCACCCTCACACTAGGTTTGACACCCCAAACCAAGCGATGCAATGCATGTTGTGCAAACATGGCTAAAAAATGCAACAAGAAGCTAAGATGCAAAACATGTCAAACGTGATGCAATGCAAACTATCATGCAAACAACATGGTAATGCCACTAGCATGCAACACTACAAGCAATACTACAATGCACACTAGATAGGCAAGTATGTAAAGAGGTGGGCATGCAACAATGCACAAACCATAAGGATGCCACAACATGCAATGTCATGAGCATACTACAAGATGCAAATATATGATCCATGGACTTACACTAAGATGGAGGACCCTCAGCCACACCCCAAAACAGTGGCCAAAAGTGATGGAATGATGGGCAAATGCTCATGCAAACTTGCATACCAAAGAGCATAAGGCTAAGGCATAAAAGAAGCCTTCTACCACAACTATCATAATCACACATGGTATGAATGAAACAACCAAAAAAAAAAAAAAAACAGAGTTTTAATGCATTAAAACACGCCCCAAAACCCTCATGAATGGCAACCCAAGTGACTTAAACATACAAGCATGCACAATGCCTATTTCAAGGCACAAAACTACAACACCTCAAGGCATAAAAGGAAGATAAATGCTGTCATACAAGCATGATATAGGGACTGAAATAACATGAGAAGTGACTCCAAATCATTTAAACAACCTAACCAAAGCATGCTAATGACCCATTTGCTCAAGGCCAAAATTCTAGAATGCAAAGGAGCTATGTAAAACACGACAAACATGACAAAAACAGTGGCCAACAGACCTCAAGCATGACAAATCATGACCAAAAGCTTCAATAAGCTAAGCCAAATCATGAAGATATACTAGGCTAAACACATGGCACATTTCTAGGCAAGATAAGGAATTACAAAGCAAGTACAAGATGCCTGCTAAGGGCTACAAGTCCGACCAAAGACAGAGATATAACATGACTAATAGGCACCCAAAAACCTCTGAGATGAGACCAAAAACAACCAAGCATGCATGTTGCCCTTTTAAGCCAAAACAAAGGTAAAAGAAGGACAAAGGGGAGAGCGGTGTCCCTCCCCTACACAAGACTTCAAAATCACTCCATCACCACTAAAAATCCACTGGATTTCAGTGGTGAGAAGACCAACACAACAAAGTAAACAAAGCTTAAAGAAAAGGGCACCAAAATAGGCCAAAAAAGGCCTAAGGGGAGGAGTTCGACCCCCAATGCCAAAACGCCCTTAGTGAAAGATGTTAAGCACAAAAATACAAGACTTTTTCATGTTATACACAAAGTCTAAATCAGCATGCAAGACAGGTAGAAAACTAGTGCAAGATTGGGAAAACTAAAGCAAATGTCTCACCCTTAAAGAAACCTTGAAGAACAGATGATCCAGCCACTCTCTACTGATCAAAATCAGCCCAAAACCTCAACAAACAACCCTCAATGCCTCTCAATCTCAGAGTAAGGTGTAATGGTGTGTGTGTTAGTGCAAAAGTAAGGTCAAAATGCACTTTAAGGCTTCCAAACACACCCTAAGGATGAAAGAGAGGGAGATATAGAGAGAGAGGATGATATATCAGATATAGATATAGAAGCTCTGGTTTTTTATTCAAAGGCTCCAACCCCCAACAAAGGGAGAGGATGAGTGCTTATATAGGCAAAGGCCAAGATTCTAGGCTTCTCCAAGAAGCTAGATGAAAGGGGCAAAGGGTGCAAAGGGTTCTTGGCTTCTAGAAGGAAAGGGGGGTTCAAAGGTTCACACCAGCCAAAAACTGCACGGGGAGGAGTGATGGTGCATTCCAGCTGGCACAGCTGGCATGCACCATGCCTCAAGGGTGCAAATGAGTCACACCGGCCAGCAAAAGAGATCGCCGGCAAAATAAAGTGCCGGCTAGCCAAATATAGTGCTGACCGGCCATTGATTTTAAGAAACCATGGCCGGTGGCACCCATAAACAGCCGGTGATGATAGGGGAAGGCCGGTGGAATGTGGGGATGGCTAACAAGCCATTCCGCTCCCTTCAAGGCAAAAACACAAGTGTTTGGTGCCAAAACCAAACACGGAACAGTCGAGTCGAGAGATTCTGAGGCAAGGCGCGCAGTCAAGACTTTCGGGAACTCAAGACGAAACACAAACAAAGAGGATCACCGAGTGTTCCAATGGTGACGTCCAAGTCTTGAGAACGGTCAAAAATGGGGTGTCTACACATTGGCTTGGCCCAACATATTGACTTCCCTGTGAATTTCTACTACAATTAACAACAATAACAGTAAAGGTAATAATAGTTATAATATGAAGTTCACACATTGAATGAATAAAACCATATACTATGAAGCTCACTATTGTGGAAATTCATATTGATGAATTGTGTACAGGAGATTCACATGATTAAAACATACAACAACAAGAACAATAACAACAACATCTGAAACAAATGGCTTGGCCCAACATGTTTCATTCCCATGTGAATGTTCACAGCTTTTGACAACACAATGTAATTGCCACTGCATTATTTTTGGGTAAACAAAACCATATACTTGGGGATTGGGATTGAGGGGTTCACATTCATGGTTAGGGCATAATATGAAGTTCCACACATTGTATGAATAGAAAGAGGGGATATTGGAAGTCCACAATGGTGTAATTTGAACAAGAGATTTAAGGTTTACATACAAAATTGGTGAGATTACTTACTCTTTTTGCCCATATCGACGGTTGGGTTGTCACAAATGGTCGTCGATGATGATCTTGACGAAGATGGAACTTTAAGATGTTCACCAATGGTGATTTCCACTTTTCCGTAGATAGATTGCGGAGGTATGACGAAGCCGACGATGAGACGTTGCGACGATGGGACAATAAGAGATATGTGGGTGTGAGATGATATGGAATACGATTTTGGATTTTCGGAAGGGTGGAAATACAGTGCGTGATTTTCTACAAAAAGAGAGGGGAAGAAGGATGTTTATTTGATTCAAAAAGAGAGAGGAAAAGGGGAAGGGTATTTTGGTCTTCTAATATGAAATAGGACATAATGGAATAGTAGAAAACACTATGGGGTTTATGGAATAGTATTCTTAGAGAGTGGATTTACCAAAAAAATTCCCTATTTTATTAGGTATATTTTACATGATTATGTATTTATTTGATGATTATTTGCTTGTTAATGAACTATCTGTTTAAAAGTCAACGTAAAATGCGAAATTGAAATCTTTGAGGGACTTTTCCCCTTCGATGAAAATTCTCCCCATTCTACGAAGTCGCCCCCTTTCCGTATATAATGTCGACTTGCTGTTAGAGAATGGAATTTTTCTATATTTGGATGATAGATCCTCCCGTTGGTTCCAATGAGATCAAAAAATCTCGACTTGGAGGTTTGGATCTTTTTCGTGCATTGAACCATGGCATGGAGGTGAGAGTTTCCATCTTCGTAGAGCTCCCTTGTGACAAGCATGTAGTATGGTTGACAGGCTAGTTGGAGAAGGTATTGGAGGAGATCTAAGAGTTATTATTTTGGGCATGGACATTGTGGGTATGTAAGGAGAACATTTTTGGCATAGAAACGGAAAGAGGCTTGGCGAGGCATTTTGTAGAGGTAAACAACGAACTCACACCAACTGTATAAGGCCTCCCAATTAGTTAAAAAACCCAGTGTGAATGGTGTGCCTAGGGGGCGCTGTATTAATATTACCAACGCCTTCTCCCCCCGCGCTGATCTGGGCCGTTCATTGTTGTACTTTTGGACACGTGTATGGATGAGGTTAAAAGGAAGTCACACCCGGCCCAGGCGTGAGTGGTGTGAGTACTTTTGATTCCTTTGCCGGATAGTGCGATACACATGTCTCGTTTCTAGTGGTTTGTGTGGTTGTAAAGTAAAGATTCTTGCAGAATGATTGACATAAAGCAAAGGCAGGAAAATAAGTATGGCTTTGAATTATTTTGAATGGGGAATCTTCATCCTTATACGCGGGCCACTTTGGCTATTTATTTGGTACCAGAAAACATTTGATGGCAGAGAGAAATATGCTTTTGCAGTGGGATAACTATTGTGGTGAAGTTGTTTTCTGGTACATTGTTTCGTCCTTTATTTTCTGTCATTCTTTTTTGTTGATTGTATTGGTATACAATATTGTACTCCTTAGAAGAGTATCTCGAAAATTATGGGCAGTTCACTCAAATGTGTGTTGATTGTTTTTTGACGTGGCAAATAGAACTTTGGGAAGAGAGTCAGCGATCAGCTCCAGTGAGGTTTGTTCCGGTGTACGAGGAGTAGAGGCAAAAAATATCAAAGCTAAAGTGCTTGAACAGAAGGATTAGCAGAGGTAAGAGAATTTGCAGAATTTGTAGGATAAAAAATTTGGAGTGTTTTATTAAATATGGAAGGAGTAGTAAGCAACCAGTGTCGGACTCCCCTTGCATACCGGAGGTCAAGGGCACTGGCGGCCAGTGGATATAAGCGTAGTTGCCGTGGTCGTGCACCTTTTAAGGCGACGTATGCATGTAGACGGTACGTACAGAATATTCCCCAATATATTAAGAAGACTAAGAGGGGAGTAAGGAAGTTACAATTGTACAATGAACAATTAAGGAACGTTAAATTTGATAATAAAGGTGTGATGAGATTGCCAAATGGTATTAAATTGGGTAATAAGAGATGTGACCGTCAATCAAACAAGATCGGGGTTAAGGGTATAAAATTAATTAGGAATCTTCAATTGGGACAAGATGCTAAAGACGAAGTTATGGTCCATCTGTAGACACTCCATTTTTGACCACCCTTAAGACTTGGACGTTACTGATGGTTTATTTGGTGATGGGAGATGTGCAGAGCAAAAGTTCGATTTCTTTGGAAAGGAGAGCGTCAAATCCAAACCTCACACCCCATTTTGGACCAAAGATATTTTGAATGGTTTTTAGACCTTAAAACCGTCTCTTTCAAAATATTTTTGAAAAGAAGTTTCTACGATGTTCCGAGGCTCGTATTTTGTCAAATGTTGCGCTTTTCGGTAAACCAAGCAAGGACAAAGTGGAAATTAATGAAAGAGAGTTGAAATCTTTGAAAAATATTTCAAAACATCTTGTTTAGGGGTTTGGAGTTGAAGAAAAGAGGAGAAGAGGGAATGAACCAAGTTGGAGAAGAAGATTGGCATAAATCACTAAGAGAGAGTCGAGCAGCACTCGCTAAATCAGGCCTATCCTTTTTGTATACTTGGATTTAAGCTATGAGGCCACCATTGTTGGAAATAATACTTTTGGGGCTTCATTTTACACTCAACAATCTCCTAAAGCCGAGTACAGATGGGGGAGATATGATTGATTGAAGTTGGGCATTATTCCGGTTGAATCGAAACTGAGAAACCTTCACTAAAAGAGGGATATCTCTTAGCACACATGGAATTTTAAGGTGGGGTTTCCAAATTTGGAAATAATACTTCCGGGGCTACAGTTTAGGTTCAAGAATGACCTGAAAAGGAGTTCAGATGAAGGAATTAGGCTTTCTTCAAGTCAGGGACCATGACTGATTTTTTCCATCGGCCTCTATGGAAGTGCATCGGCCACAATTTGACCTCATCAGCCATCAGTCGGCCAAAAGTGAACCTTATCGGCCACAAATGGTGGCTGGTCGGCACCAAAGATGGCCGGTCGGCCAAAAGTGTCCAGAAAGCCTAGAATTGGCAGATATTTCTCCTCCAACTGTTTCTAGCTTGTGCCACCTGTCCCAAATTAGATATTTTCGACCAAAAGCTTTTATTTTGCTATATATGAAGCCAAATATCTCATATTCAAAGAGGTATAACTTCCTAAGCAAGTTTGGGAGCTTCTCACTCTAAAAAGTCCCTCTCTCTCTAGAAATTTCAGAGCTAAATCTCTGCCTCTCTCTCCTTCTCTTGCCTTGGTGTGCATAACAAAAGCTATACTTGGAGATATACCTCTCCTTTGCCTAGGAACCCTTGATCAAACTCAACTACCATTGGGCTGAGGTTCTTTGAGGATCATTTTGAGCTCCAAAAGGTGGTTTTGGCTCAAATTTTGGGCTAGTTTTGCAGCTGTGCATCAAGGGTAAGAACTCTCTCCCTTTTAGCTTATTTTGCATACTTGCTTGGCCATCTTTTCACACTACTTTGGGACTGTTTTTGGGGTCGTGTTGAACTACAAAAACCTCTGTTTTTCCTCTATTTTTCAGTCCTAGAAGTGTTGGTTTGTGCCTTATTTGGCTAAGGGGTTGTCTCTCCCTTTGCTCTTTGGCTTGTAAAGCCTTTAGAGGCAACTTCCTAAGCTTTTGAAACCATCTTTGTTTGGCCTTTTAACCACTGAAATCCAGTGGATTTTCAGTGGTAAAAATGTTATTTTGAGGCTCAAAATATGAGAGGGTGGTCCCCTCCCCTCTTGCCTTGCTTGCTAGTGTTGATGGCCAACCAAATGAGCATGTATTTTTACTTTATTATGGCTTTGTTTAGGCTCATTTTTGTGACTTATCAGACCTTCCATAACTTTGTTTTTGTCTTTCTTGGTCACCTCTTGCATGCTTATTGCACTTGTAGTCTAAATCCTCTTTGCTAGCCTTGTTAGCCTTACAAAGTAGCATGCTCTTGTGGTTTGAATTAGCTTAGTTCAAGCATGTTTTTGGTATTATTTTGGAATATTATAACTTTGGTTTTGATTGGTGGACTCACCTCTTGCATGCTTTATACACTTGTAGTGTAATCCATGCTTACTAGTCTAACATGCTTGATGTTTTGGCCAATCATGCTAGCTTATTTTGGCTATACTCCATACATGTTTTAGCATTATTTTGACATGCTTTAGGACAGTTTTGGGCTGTCTTGGTCATATGACTCATGTTTTGTATAGCTATAGTGCAAATGCCTTGACTAGTCTTGAGTTTTGAGGTCCCTACCATGCTATACTTGTGATTTTTGCATGCCTTGGCATCATTTGGCATGGAATTTCAGAGCTTATATCTTTGCCATATTCTCATGTTTATCACTCTTTAATTGTATTTGAGAGTTGAGCTTTGTGCCTTGCTTGCGAGCCATCATTTGAGCATGCTTTTTTTTTGTTTATCATGCTATCATTTCAGTCCATTTTAGCCAATGTTTTGGCATGCATGAGGTCTGTTTGGAGTTGGTTTAGTCAATTGGGCATTGTATTGCATGGTCCTAGTGTAAAGCTCTTCACTAGTTTCAATGTTTAAGCCTAATAGCATGTTGTACTTAAAGTGTTTACATGTTAGAGTCTTGTTTATCATGCCACTTTAGCATTGAAAAATCTGTCATCCTCCTCATTTCTTCACTTTTGATTTGTTTTGAGGATTGGTTAGTCTTGAGTTTGAGTTTAATGCAAGGGATTGAGACTTGTGCTTAAATGGCTTTAACTCTCTCTTGTGAGGGTTTCTCCTAGTCAAAGGCATTGGTCTCTTCCATGCCTTAAACCATTCTCTTTGATAGACCTCTCTCTCATTAGAGGACTCTCATATTTGGACAAGTTGATTAATGAATGGATTGGTAATGTTAAAATGTGTAAACAAAATCAATCAAGTAAAATGTGCCAAGATAAGCATGTTGCATGTGTGCATTGCATTGTGTTCAACCGAATGTTATGTTGAACACAAAGTGAATTGGTCCATTTCATACTTGAAGTGATGAAAATGGGCCAATCCCCTTTGTCTCCATTGCCTTTGATTATCCATGATAAGGTGATGGTCCAAGTGTCCCATTTGTTATGCATTTATTGACCTTGTGCAATTTGGCTTCTTTGGCCATCATGCATTGCGATGCGTGATTGATGGCTTGAGAGTCGAGCATTACACTCCTTTGAGCATTAGACATGATAAGGAGTGTGGTGGCACAAATATTTTCTTGAAAATACCTTGACATGCCTCTGTTAGTGCTTTGTTGCAGCAAAAGCAGGAATTTGCAGGAAGTGTTAGCCGATCGACCATCAGAATTACCGATCGGCCACCTTAGTCTGCCGATCAGCTATCAGTTTGGCCGATGGCCACTCCTCTTGGCCGATGGCCTCTCAAAGTGTCCATGAGGTGGTTCAGAAGCATCACAGAGATTTTCACAGTTTTCAGAGGTGCAAAATAGTGCAAACAGAGGCAACATGGGGCATGGCAATGGATTTCCGAGCGAAGCCGATCGAGTATCCATTTGTCCCTCCTCTTGAGGCCGCTTTAACTGTTTTGTAACTTAATTGATTTGCTTAATTCGTTAAGAGTTGTGTAATAATTAATTAGCTAGGGTAGTTAATTAATTAGTTGATTTGTATTATTTATTCGGACCCTCCGTCGAGAGGGCGAATTTTGTAATAAGTGTGCGTGAGTGTGAGAATGTCTTCCAACCCCACGTCTTTCTCCCTTTTACTTAACCGCTTACGATGGTTAGTTCTAGGTCATGTTTTGATTAGCATCCTTATGCTTGCATGTTTGCACCCATTCATCTGTATTGCATGTACCGGGCTCGGCGTATCATACTAACTGCATTGTATTTTAATTCCTACTTGAATACATGTATCAATTGTCGCATTTCACATGTCATTTTAGAATAGCCGAGCCTATTTCTAATCGCATTTTGCATGTGTTGCATTAGCCATCTTGACATAGCTAGGATCATACATTGATTACTAACTAGCTATTGTTTTGGCTCGGAGTACTAGGTAAGCTTTTATGCTTTAGTGTGTGAGTGATTACCATGATAGCATGCTTGCCATGAGACTATTTGCTTAAATGATATAACTGCTTGAATGCCTGTGGGTAGAGGTTGGATTACTTGAAAGTGGCAAAATTATGTTTTCTAAGCCCACTTGAGGGTGGCAAATCCACGTCTTAGCCTACTTACGAGTAACACCTTCAAACCATTTTCAAACAAACATGAGATGTTTTGTTCCAACTTAGGCGATCTAGTCTATACTTGTATGCTGTGCGCATCACGTAGTAAGCTAGCTAATAAACCGGAATAAGAACACATGTGTTTTCAAAAACAAAATATCATGCTTAGTAAAGGCTGATCTTTGATCGGGCGAGCGGGGGTGCTCATTGCAGGACCTTCCCCTCTCGTACCCAAGTTCCCGAGCTGAGGCAACTTTGGTGATGATGGACACGTGGCCTTAGGCACGAGTCAGGGTTTCCTAAATTTCCCAAAACAAAACATTTAGGTGGCGACTCTGTATCTGGCGAAGCAGTCCATGTTTGGCACTTCTTTATTAAAATCAGTTTTCTAAAACGATTTGCCGGATTTAGACTCTTTGGTGATTTATCAATCTTGTATTGCACTTTGCAAGATTAGATTCAGAACCGTGACATTGAGTCCGAACTGTAGTAGCTAATGAACAAAACGGATTTCGCGCCCCTTCGCGCGCAGAGTCGGGACGTTCGGGCACGTCTACACCATCACATATTGTTTTTTGTCATAAGTGATAATAGTCCATCAGATTCCGTCCCCACACTTGACAAGATATTTATTGGAGTTGACAAGGGTAATCCTGAGACCTGGATTGTTGATCTTAACCAGTCCGACCAGTTTCGGATGCTAAAAAAAATGAGATTCAAGCTCATTGGTGGCGAGGACAAAGAGTACGTTCGTCATGGAATAGAAGTTGTGAACCGGTTCTTCCTAGTTGATGTTTGGACGGACTACAAAGATACGCTGTTGGAAAATGTTGGAAGTATTCAGAAAGGTGTCATTTATTTAGTGGCTACTACTGTTAGTGGAAAAGAATGTAAAATTATGTTAAGGAGTCAAATCTACTTTAAAACTGTTTAGAATTTTAATTTTACGTATTTTTATTTGTAATGTTCAGGTGAATAGATGTGGACGATATAAAAACTAGTATTGTTGAAGGAGTTTCAACAAGTGATTTCAGTTGTATTGAACTTGCTTTGCCTAATTTATTTTCTTAGTTGAGGTTGAGATACAAACAAAAGAGTATTAAGGCTAATAAAATATTGATAAAATATTCCCTCATTTGCGCACCAAATATTAGTGGGTTGGTCAGAGTAAATGTGTATGATAAGAGGTTAGATGGAAATGATAGTCTGCAGACGTATTTTATTTTTCCTGTGGATTGTCAATGCGAGTCAGTGTATTATGGGAATGGTTATTGTTCAATTAACGACAAATAGGTGCCATGGATGGTGAAGTATCGACTTGAAAATTTAAATATTAAAAGGAGGATTACGTATTGTAAAATGAATGGGTATTTGAAGTATTCTACAAGTGACATGCCAGAGGATTCGCAGATGAGGGCCCATTCTATTGTTGTGTTATCTAAAAAATATACTAATAATAATTTTGATGTTTGGCACTGTGCTCCAACCAAGGCCATTCTGATTCTGACACGGACTATGTCTGTAGGTTTACCGGAGAGGCAAAGAGATTTGTTGTTAGGAGGTTTTAGGGAAAGTGGTTCAGTTATTCATGAACTCAGAGGTCGTCTAAGTTTGTCTGAGATTGATGTATGCAGAGGTGGTGATGGTGATGGTGATGGTGATAGTGATGTTGATCCTAGTCCATCGATTTCGGAGGTTGGTGTTAAAAAAAAAAGTTGATCGGAGAGGATCAATTGTTATGGACCTCGCAGAATTTTCTGATGTTTTACGACGTGTAATAATCAGTGTAAAAAATAGTGATATGACTTAAGATGTAATAGTTGATGACAAGGGAAATATAGTAATTAAATAAAAGTTTGAGTGGTTTCATCAATAAATTTTTTTATTAATCATGACAGATGGATTCAGAAACCAGAATTGGTTAATTCAATATGCTAGTTAAAATTTTTAGAATCATATGATAAATTTGATTTGGATCAAAATAATTAGAATAAATTAAGTATAATTGCTTAGACTTAAGCCAAATGATTAGTTTTAATCACACTTAATTAGCTTAAACACTAATCACCCTATATATATATATGCTAAACATGCTTAAGCTTCATTTTGGACATCAAATTTGTGCTAAAAATTGAGAGTTAGAGAGAGAATTCAACATTGTAGAGAGAGAGAAGAAAAATTCAAGAGAAGCCAAGAGTGATTGTAGAGAATAAGCTTAGTCAATGCCAAATTCAAGATCTAGGTAAGATTCTTATCATTAATTCAAGAAGTTAATCCATGTAGGAAGATGAATTCACCACTTTGTAGGGCTAATTGCATGCATCTATGAAGGAGTTGAGGTTTTGAATTTGTATGATTTTCATATATGTACCGCTTGATGGACATGTTTATATTTTAATAGTGCTTCCACAGTGCCCCTTTATTATTATTGTAGATCAGATTTATCTGTGAGGCCGAAAGTAATTTGGGATTACTGGTCGGTCACAGCTTAGATCGTTAAGGGCGGGTTCAGGTCGTGACAGAAAATTGAGCTGATTATTCGTTGGTACAGGAGTATGGTTATGTAGTGTTATATAGTAGCATGATTAGTAGAGAATTTTTTTTTTTTTTTTTTTTTTTGATCGACAAAAGAACTTTATTGAATAAGAATCAAGGATAAAACCTTACATCAAACATCAATAAAGAACAAAACCTAGTAGGTGCTATAAGCATCAGAGTGAAAGCCATTTATCCCAACTAGGTTGGCACAAAAGGGCTCACCCAATCATATGCAGCACCTACAGAACAAGGCTGATGAGGGATCAACCAGACAGAAACAAAAACACAGAAACCCAAAACACAGAAACCCAACTAGCTAGCTACCCCTTATAGCTTTGATCCTAAACACCAAGTCAGACACAGAATAAATCACCCCTTTGACATGATAGTTAACCCATAAGGCTATATGCAATAAAATAGATTCTCACAAACCTTCCCAATTAATACCAAGACTAGCAAACTTGCACCAATTTCTAGCCTTCCATAAATTCCATATCGCAGCAGTTGGAATTGCACCCCAAATACTATTTTCCAACTTTTTGAATTTGAATCCGTCCCACCACTCTAACAAATGACTCACAGATTGAGGAACCACCCAAATAATACCCCACCATGACAAAATCTCTGTCCAGATTTTCCAAGCAAAACTACAATGAAGGATCACACGGTTCACATCTTCATCACAAGAATTATAGAAAATGCATAAAGGATCTACAGTAAGATCAAGAACACCAATGCTATGAAGAAACACTGAAGCTTTTAGTCTGCCTTTCCAAGCTAGCCAACAGGTGAATTGCATCTTAGAGGGAGCAATATTCATCCATATCGCTCGAGGCACAGAAGGCAATGGACCAAGATTCAAAATGAACTTATCATAAACTGATTTCACAGTGAATAACCCGGATACTTCAGCTGTCCAAACCAATTTGTCATCCTCTGATTCACTCAGTACAGCGCTACAATGAAGCAAGTGAATGAGCTGAGAGCATTCATCCATTTCCCAAGCAAACAGTTGCCTACGAAAATAGAAATCTCGTACACCTAGAGTAGATTTTCTTCTAAAAAACTCAAACATCGTACCCTCCTTCTCTAATGACAAAGAAAACAACCTCGAAAATAGCTCTTTCAAGCTACCTTTCCCTAAGCCACCTGTCAATCCAGAATCTACATCTTCTCCCATTACCAAGAAGAATACTTGCATTCGACTGGTATAAAACAAGAACACTAGGGTTAGAAAATGCTGCAGACAAAATGTCCTTCCAAACTCTTGAGACTTTGGTTTGAGGATCAAAAGATGCAACCAATCATTAGTGGCATAGTTATATTTGCTACGAAAAATATCCTTCCATGAAACCCTATTAGCACACCCAAATCTCCACCACCATTTGACAAGGAGGCATAAGTTCATAACACTCAAACTGCTAATACCCAGACCCCTTACATCCCTCCTTCTAGTAACATCACTCCACTTAACCATGTGGATTTTCCTCTTTAAATCAAAACCTCCCCACAAAAATATAGCTTGAATACTTTCAAGTTCTTTAATCACAGAGACAGACATCTTAAAAGAGGATAGGTAATACACCGGTAAGCTTGACAACACAGATTTTATGAGTGTTATTCTACGCTCGAATGATAAGTGTCTTCTCTTCCAAGTTGCAAGCCTCAACTTGAATTTCTTGACAATAGGGTTCTAGGTTGCCTTTAATCTAGGACTTGAACCAAGAGGCATGCCTAAAAACATGAAAGGGAGAGCATGTTTGGAGCAATTAAGTGCATCAGCAAAATCATTAAAAAGATCCTCCTCCACCCCTACACCAATCACCATACTTTTGCAATAATTAATTTTAAGCCCAGATATAACCTCAAAACACCTCAATAATCGCTTGATGCATAAAACTTCCTCCCAATCAGCCTCACAAAAGAGAATAGTATCATCTGCAAATTGTAAATGGGATACATTAACCCTATTAGCTCCAATATCAGTCCCCTTAAGCAGTCCACCCTCCTTAGCTCTCATGATTAGGATGTTGAGACCTTCTGCGATCAAATTGAACAAGAATGGAGAAAGTGGATCACCTTGTCTCAGACCTCTCTCTGTACTGAACTCAGAAGTAGGGCTTGCATTCACTAAGACTAACACCCTTGCTGAAGAGATACAACTCTTAATCCAATTCCTCCACTTTTGACCAAAACCAAAGCTTTCCAACAAATTAAACAAGAAAGACCAATTGACACAATCATATGCCTTTTCAAAATCTAGTTTGAAGATCACCCCTTTCTTCTTTTTCACTTTCCACCAATCCAACACCTTGTTGGCCACCAACACTCCATCAAGGATATGCCTCCCTCCCATGAATGCAGATTGAGTATCACTGATAACAAATGGAAGTACCTTCTTCAGTCTAGAGGACAACACCTTGGCTAGGATTTTATAGATTGACCCAATTAAACTAATAGGTCTGTAATCATAAAGACTAATAGGTCTGGAATTAACGCTATAAAGGATGAGTTCAAACCAGAAGCTAATTTGCCGTGGTCGAAAAATTCCTTAAAGAACTGCATCACTTCTACCTTCATAAGCTTCCAACAATTTTTAATACCAAATAGATTAAAGCCATCTAACCCAGGGGCTTTGTTCCCATCACAAGACTTCAGAGCACTCCATACCTCAGCTATGAAGAATTCTTTTTCTAAGTCTGCTGCAACCTGAGAACTAGAAATAGTTTGGAATCCACCTACTAATTTTGGTTTCTTCTTCTAACTTTCTGAGAACACCCCATTGAAGTGGTTCCACACAACATTTTTTATAGACACTGGATCCTCAAAAGACACACCATTCACCACAACTGAAGTTAATAATTTAATGTTGTGCCTGCATTTGGCCATTATGTGAAAGAACTTGGTGTTTCTATCCCCTCTCAAAGCCCAATCCTCTCTAGACTTCTGAAGCCAAAGCCAATCAATCTTTTTGCTCAATCTCCAAACCTCCCCTTTAAGCTCTGATTTTCTACTGCTTTCAGAATCTAGCAACAATCTGGATTCAGCTAGCAAGTCCAATTTGAGTAACTTAACCTCAACCAGCTTTAACTGACTAGGAAGATTACCAAAAACAGATATATTCCACTCCTTCAAAACCCTCTTCAGGTGCCCCAATTTGCTAAATAATCTGAACCCTGCCCATCCATCAACCTGCACCTCCATCTAGGATTTCTCTACAAAAGCCAAAAAACCTGGATGGAGAACCCAACAATTCAAGAATTTGAAGGGCTTTAGGGCCCCAATCTCTAATATCCTCCATTAAAAGAAGAGGGCAGTGATCAGATAAAGTTCTAGGCAATTCCCAACACTTGTAATCAAATCTTAATAGCCAATCTGAATCCACAATAAATCTATCAATGCGGCTCCATCTACCTTCCTCTCTAGAATCACTCCAAGTAAATTTTCTACCCAACAATGGCAACTCCACCCCTTCCATACAATCGATGAAAACATTAAAGTGATTCATACCCACATTTCTCCTAAAGCTTCCCACCATTTCCCCTAAGTGCCTGATTTCATTAAAATCCCCACCCATACACCAAGGGTTGGGAAATAAAGTCTTAGTTCTAGCTATCAAATTCCAGAGATCCCTCATTTTGGTTACTTCATTAGGAGCATACACATTTATCACCACACAATCAAAATCTGGCCTAATCTTCGCAGCTAAGAGAATAAAATTTCTGGAACAGCAACAATCAACTAAGGCAAACATAGCAGGATTCCAATGCACAATAGGCCTCCTGCACTCCCACCAGCACCCACTTCCATGAAATCCAAATTATCCTCTGGCCATATTGATCGAACAAGGTTTGAATCAAAAGCAGCCCGTTTTGTTTCTTGCAAAAGCACCATATCCACCTTATTATCTTTGATGATTTTCTTTATTTTTCTCCTTTTCACCTCCCTACCAAAACCTTTAATATTCCAAGACAATATCTTCATAAAAATAGATTTAAACAACCACTTTACACCCAAGAAAAAAATAGAATTACCTAGATTTTGATTTCTTCCTCTGCTCCACCCTCTCAGCATCCAATTGTTTGAGCTCAATAATCTTCTTTAACACTTCATCTTCTTGCCCTTCAAAGTTGATTCCAATTAATTTCCCCATACGAACTGTAGCTTGCACCTCGTTAAGGATAATCTGGTCTTTGCTTGGACCTGCATGCGAAGCTGAAGCCAAAGAGTAAGCTACAACTACAGCTTTGAGTGTTGCCCCTTTCTAAGCTTTGATTTTATGATTTTTGACCCTTTGACCCTGAGATCTATTCTTGCTCTTCCCTTTTTCTGATATGCGTGGTCTTTTGCTTCCACCCTTACGCATCCCAGAATCCAACCCCTTTTGTAATTTTGGTAATTTCGAGCACATGCTTGAGCTACTGGATAAATCATCATCTTGAGAGCGAATATTTTCTTCAGCCACCACCACTGCCCTAATATTTGCCAACCCACTATCCTCCCTTGTATTTACATTCCGAATGCCCACAAAAGCATCTCCACTATCTTCCACAGGCCCATTAACCACCAGTCCATTACCCTCAACTTCCTCAATTAAACAATTACTGGCTGATTGAGGCCTATTTATCAACATGGGCTTGTTTAAAACAATTTCCAAATTAAGCCCAGGGCATGGCCTAATAGAGCCACTAAAGCTCCTCATAAACCCAAGATCAGATATCTTGTTGTCCTTCCTAACGTTAACCACAACTTGTTCAGCTTCACCTTCACCTTCACCTTCGCATGCGCCGACATCCCTCACAAAGTCATAATCTGCAAAAGTATCATTAACCACTGAAATCGAGTTCCCATGGTCTGACGCCACCAACCTGCTTGCCACTTGTATATGCTGCTTTTGGTCCACCGCAACAGTGTGTCCCACCTCATCGATTCTCTCATCTTGTTAATGGTTAACTCCGGGGACTGAACTCTCCGACCGGAAAGGTGAAGAGAAATTCAACCCCCATTTCTGGCACATCTCACAATCAAAATCAACACTGTTATTTCCTTCCCCCATCATAACCTTGTAAATTCTCTTATTGCACTCAACCTTTATCGACGAGTTAATTACTTCCATGAACCTAGTATGAACCATAACCTTGCCACAGTTAAGAGATTTTGAATCCAAAAGGTTATCCTCAAATCTGATGATTTCCCTCCATAATGACCCAGTTCTTTGAAGTGTGCTAGTGTTCCATGCATGGAAATGTATACCATAACAATGCAACCAGACTAGCCTTGAAGTCTCCATAGGCAAATCTTCATTCCACAATCTTATTTCGTCACAGAGATCTTGAATAAGGTCTGCCACCAAACTAAACTCCTGGTGCATTATCTCTTTCACTGAAAAAATTAATAGAATTAAATTACCACCCCCAAATCGAAAATGAATTTCTTGCAAACTGTTATTCAAGATTATACTCTGCAACTCCCCCAGCATCGGCATACTCTCGATACATATCACCATACATCTCTGTAACCATTCACTGCCTTCGTCTGAAATTGCCACTGTTAACAAATTATTAGCATCACATCCCTCTTCTTCACAATGTCTGCATACGATTTTGTTCCTGTGTTTGTACTCACCCCGATGCCTTTAAGAACAGTCACATTGGATGCATTTGATTTACTGTCATCCCCTGCTACACACTCCACTCTTTGTCTGGTCTCGTGATCTACTCTAGACATAGTTCTGTGATGTCTCTTCCCATTATCATAATCTGCAAACTTTACCTTCAGTTGTTTATTGCCACACCAGACCCCATTTGTCTTCTGAATCGCCATCTTTACTGCCACTACACAATCGTATCAAAAAAACCCAAGTCTTGTTCCCACTTTGCTTCTCTTAAATGATATGAAGACATGCTTCACCACTCCAAACTTAGAAAACATATTAAACATGCCTTTAGGATCCATATCATATGGAAGGTTGTTAACAAAAATGGAAAACAAATTCCAGCCTGGAACACTTCGTCTGTGACCAGCAGCTCTCCTTCTGTAGAACACCAGTTGCCAACCCCCTTCAAATCTCCTACCATCAGCTTTTTCAACTTGCCCCGCCATACCTTTGAAATTCATTTCAATTTAATGAACGTTTAACGAAAGGATTAGAGATCAACAACAACTCTAGTTAGATGACCATGATGAGCTTACTCGTGTTCTCACTTGTTTGGATTAACCTTCTAAACATACACACTAACTCAACTGCAAGTTCTTCAATGGCAATCTCAACAGCTTCCAATCTCTTATTTGCCGTTTGGATCATTGTCGGATCACATTTCTCCTACAACCTTATGTTGTTCACAATTAGTAGAGAATGTAATGTATAATATTAATTATTTGTGTTGGGTTATTCAGTAGTCTGGGAGTATGGCCACGTGGTGCTCTATGACAGTATGATTGGTGGAAAATGTAGAGTATTAATTATTTGTACTAGGTAATTGAGAAACATGAGAGATATAGTAAATAGTGATTGGTAAGGAAATATGTTCACATAGTACTCCGAGATTATTGTATAATTTTTCAGAAAGTTGTGGCGGACAGGATTGTTGGAGAACACGATTGAGTGTGCATATAAGGTTACTTGATGATTATTATGTTTTAAAAATTTAAGATAATTGTTTATTATCAAAATTTAAGAAGCTGAATTTAGATGGAAAGAAATCAATCTAAAAATAATAATAATAATTTAGATGGAAAGAAAAGAATTAAAGGAATTAAATAAATTTAATAAAAAAAAAAGGTGATAGTTGCAAAAGGATAATTTAGGCATAAAAAAATCAGTGACATAATCTTAAATGGATGTTGATACCAATTTTTAAGTGGTTACATCATATAATAGTATATGTATAAGAGTATTTTTTTTTCGGTGTATGGTATGTATTTTTTTAATAAATGTTATATAATTTTGTGTAGAGATCTTTATAGTTTCATATTTTTGTATAGTGGTGTATGTTTTGGGTCTGTTTTAAAAGTAAATAAGAACCAAAATAGATATAGAGATGGTATTTGTTCAATTGAAAAATAAATAGTACTAAAAATAAACACAAACTAACAAACACAAAAAACAATTGAAGCTCCTGTTGGATCTCATTTGTAACGCTTTGAAATAAAAGCAACAACCCACATTCATAATATTCCAAGAATAAAAGAACTTACACAATATCACCCTTTCATTAATTCTCATTGCTCGTACAAAAGATGACATATGCGAATATATATTCATAAATCATAAATCATAAATCTATAGCATATGACATAGGTAAATGAATTAGAACAAAAAGAAAGTACAGATATGTCTATGCCCTAATAGTTACATCTTTTTAAGTCAATACTTGGATACAACAAAAGTGAGTTAAACTCAATACAGGTTTGTACAAAAATAATTACACAAATGAAACAAAATGAACATTTAGCTACACGGTCCTCCCAAGCTAAGTCCTTGGTAGAGACATATCATCAACACTTGGAAGTTATTTTTTTACGTAGGGTGAGATAAAACCCAATAGAGATACTCAAACACGAAGTATGAAACTTAACAAAATCATATGGTAAATGCAATGCATGCCATTTGCCAAACACTATGCATTTTCTTTCAAAGCAATGCCATGTGTCAATTATATGTAATTCAATTCAATAAACAATACTTTCAAGTTAGAAAACAGGGCAGTGGATACAAAATATTGGGAATCTTTAAGTATGTGTCTGTTAATAGGCTATACAAGCATTATCGAGCCATTTTACCGGTACTAACTGGAAGAATCGGCACCTAACCGCTTGGTTTCTAGACTTTCACTAAGGACACATAAGCTAATAATATAAACCACAATCACACCCCCTAACCAGATTCACTAAGATATACATCTATTTTTGTCAAAAACGATACATTTTCAATGTTCAAGTATGAAACAATACTCGGTGCAAGATGTATAAGTAATTAGTTGTGATTAACTTAATTCTTATGTAATGTTTACAACAATCAAAACTATCCTCCACTGAAAGCCCAAAACAAATATTGCTACTCAACAAATATATTCTCAACAAGTATAATGTCAAAATCTCAAAAAAAATAAAAGTGATAATACATATCCAACTCTGTTCTTATCATCAACAGATATATTCATTTTATGTTTTCAAAATCCAACATTATTCCTTTTGTCTTTCAAAAATCAAACATCAATGAATTTCAAATCACTCATCCTTTACTATCAAAACGCATTTAGGGAAGAGATTCCCAACATTTCAACATATCTCAACAATAATTACATCCCCATAATCTTTCTCAAAAATCCATTTAAAAACTCATCTTTTACATTTCAAAACCTAAACCCTAAATCAAAATTCTCAACTCCTAAATCTCAATACTTAACAAGGAACACATAACTAAGTTAAGAATCATACTACAAGGTTGAAGAAATCTCTACCACAAGTCTAGAAGAAGAAAAGAAGAAGAGTAGAAGTCTGACGAAACCAAAAACAAAATCTTCTCTATGTTTTACTCTAAAGCACTTGGCATTGGAATCAATGAATGAGGGTGTATGGAAGGGTTTAAGCAAGAACTAGAGTGAGAAAGTGAAGAAATTAGGGTTATTAGTGTTTTAAAGAGAGAGAAGAATGAAAAAGTGACTAAAAATGCCATTTCCCAAATCTGATATACGTGCAGACCGCTTGAGTGACCAAACCACCGCTCGAGCGACATAAACACTGCTCGAGCGCACAATGATCCCCTTCCAGAAGTTCGGGCCTACAAAAGACCGCTCGAGCGAGGATCACCTATTCTCAGAAGTTTTACAGGTCTGTAAAGATACTGAGAGATCTCAAATACTGCTTGACCAACCAAAGCATCGCTCGAGTGAACCAAAAGTGAAACAGATATCAACTCTATAAAAAAATTAACTCCTATTCTATTTCAAAGACAACCAACAACTCAACTCAATTATCAATAAGATGATAAAAGGCATAAACAACAATTAAAGGTACAAAATCTCAGATCTAAAAGCGCAAAATGGGTCAAATCTAAACCAGAACCATTATATTAATTAATGGATGTTTGTATCTCAGAATGCAATGATAAAAATTACAATTTGTCCTTTATTACGGTGTTATGAGATTAATTAATAGGCGTTTGTATCTCAGGATACAATGATCAAAATTTCATAGACGTAACACTTTGACTATATACATGGCGAACCACCAATTAATGGCTATACTTTCAAATTTAAACTCTATGTATGATGCAAAGAAGGAAAAACAAATTAAATAAAATGCAAGAATGAGGGATGTATATATAGACGTGTTGATGATTGTTTGGTTCAACCTCCCATAGTGAGCAGACATGAATCTCATCTCTTAAAAAATGAAGAGTTGATGGGAACAGATGCAAATGTTCGTAGCAAAATAGTAACACATTATAATTTTTTTTTAAAAAACTTACTAAATAAATAAATAAATAAATAAATATTTAATATTTTCTATCAAGTACACAAACACATTAGCAACCAAAAAGTAAATATTCATACTACAGGTCTCGTAATCAATGAAATATATCAAATTGGGAAATTCTTTGAGATGTGAGTTCTCCCCAAACGCAACATATATATACATATACTATATTAATTTTTCAAGCAGATCTCGAGTTTGATTTTCAAACTCTTTCTCTTAGCTCAAGTTGTTTGCAGTCCTAGTCATAAACTCCAATTGCGACAATCACTTAAACACATATCTTACTAAGCCAGGAATGTGAGTATTCATAAAGTAGTCTTCCCAGTTAATGCTCTTGGGATCAAAGTAAAACATGTCTGTCTCAACACCGCTCTCTCTAGCTACCATTCGCAACTTTTCTGTGTTGATATCATCATATCTGAATCCAAAAAACAAGCTCATTATTAGCGGTATTACAATGATTATCACAAGTAAATTTTCTTAATATGACTACCTAGGTAACAAATATATGCTTACATGCCCTTAAAGAACAAGTATGGTCGATAAATTTCAATCATCCGCTTCACGAAGTTGATCTTTCGACGCAGCTTGAGATATATGCCTTGAAAATATTGGCAAGATGCTGTATTTACTAATTCTAATCCCTAAAAGATCAAAAAAAATAAAAAAGACAATATGAAAAGAAAAATTAATAACGGAAGAGACAAGATCTGTGATGTATAAGTAAAAATTAACAATAGTACTAAACTTAGTTTCTGAATGGTGAATCATATAATCATTCTCCTAGGGAGAGTTACAATGAGTTGAAAGAAAAATAGTGTAATGCTTTGTTTGGTTACTGGGAAATATGGATTAAAAGAAAAGAAAATTTCAAATCTTAAAATCCCTTGTCAATTGGAATTAGAGGTTGGTGAAAAGCAATCCTATAAGGTTATTTTTTATTACACACCCAAGAGAGTTGCCTAGAAATGAGGACAAGTGCCATCCATATAAAGACCTCTTTGTGGTCTCTCCATTAAGTGTCACATCTAATTCAACCCATCCATTGAATAACAAAAATGCTTTACAGATGAGGTGTGGCCCAATATCTATCTATATGGATTTAAGGTCTACGTCTCATTATTAAAAGTAATAGTTGGTAATTTAATTTGTAGATTATTAAGAAATTGTCAAAAGAATAGTTGAATAACTACTATCCATCAATTTGTAACTCTACAGAATAGTTCTTCATTAACTTAGAGGAGTGATAGTGTGCAAAGTGATCCTTCAATATTATGGTTTCGTTAGACCTAGAAGTATTATCTGCTAAGGCTGAATTTAAATAAAGAGTCTTACGAGTTTGTCGCTTTGGGCTGCATGCTTAAAATGTGCCTCCAGAATAAAAGTGTCATGTTAAGTTTATTTTGAACATTGTTCTCATCTAATATGCAAGATGTCAACATTCTTATTTAGACGTAACTACAACTTTGCATTTGAAATCACGTTAAACGTGACTCAATCCCCACCATAAAACCATTGTCCACTAAAACCCACGTCAACAATTGACATCTCGGGTTTTATCTCATTGGGCTCCAAGCCCAAAAGATAACACAAAATTAAAAGCGTCACAACTTGCTATTAAAAACAAAAAAAAAAAAACATACCTTGAGGGGAAGCAAGTAACGAAGGGTCATGTATCTGTGGAAGCTATCCATGGAGGTGAGTAGTGTAACATTGCCAACAATGACAGGTTTTCCATCTTTACCAATCCATGGATGCTTTGTGAAGTAACGCTGTGCATAATCTTGAAGACAAGTTAGTATGAAAGGGTTTGCTACTGAAGAACCCACATGGTATATCATCATCTCATCAGAAGCTGCAAATGCTTGATTTGCATGAGCCACCATTGCTACCATCATTGCATTCACCACCATATCTCCTGGGATCTGCATAATCTTCCAAATATTATGAGTATATGTATATATGATAAATATCATCGGATGAATTCATCTCTCATGTAGATCTACAATACAAATGACATGCCTACACGTAAAATTTATTATATTAAAAAATAATTGTGAATTCTATTGTTTTATTTGGATATGGTAAATCAAGAGCGACTCAAATCTTAAGATGATTAAGCCAAATGTTTTAGATTTTAAAAGGGCAAAGAAAAGTGAAACTCAATCAAAATTTCAGAAAAAAAAAATATATATATATATATATATATATATTCCTTGTCTAGATAGGGAGATAGGGGCTGTGGTGATGATGATGATGAAGGGTAATGTAGTGGTGATGAAAATTAGTTGACGGCAGTGGTATAATGATGGTGGTTATTGTAGAGGCCAAATGATGATGGTAATAATAACAATAATGGTAATAGTTGTGGATGGTAATGGTAGTGAGATTGTAACGGTATATGTTGATACTAATAAGTAAGTATTTATAAAGTCAGTTAAAATTAAATAAATTTTTTGCCACTTAATTATTTTTTTAATCTACATTTTCAGAATCACTCAAAATTTTTAAGTAATAATACTTGTGGTTATCAAACATGCTTAATTGATTTTTACTTAATACAATGAACTTTTAATATTAAATCAAATTATCAAAGACTACCTTAAATAATTTAAATAATTTATATTTCTCAATAAAATGACATCATTTGAACCATGGACCGTGCTTTGAACTCTTTACTAGTATATATATACAATACGTATGTAATTTAAATAAGTAAAAATAAAATAGAATATTTATCATATATATTTTGTTCGATTCAAGTGATTAGTTCGAGTCTCATGTCCATTATTTGTTTAAATTTTTTTTTTTAATGCCAAAATGGACACTTGGCATTAAAGTGGAAGATGGCTTCAAAACACCAACTAAGGTGTTCCCTTGATTAATAAGTATAGATAGATACAACCACCGATTATTTTTATTATTTTTAGATAGGGACAAGCACCAATTATAAAGTCTAAAACATTGTTACTCAAAAACAGACCCAAAAAAAAAAAAAAAAATCTTTCAATTACCTAAACGTTTAGGAAAAAATACAAAGGCTAATTATAAAAAACATAACTTAAAAAAAAAAAAATCCATATATGCATGTACATAATGCAAATAGGGAGATTTAAACCCTCGTCACATAACGCAATCATGGTCACATTTTGACAATCTAAAATTGTTATGTGTAAATTATTTATGAGAAATTCAAATACAATAGATATATGATTTTATTAAATTTATCTTTAAAAAAATAAATAGTAAATTTTTAAAATTATATTTATCATTTTTGATTTTTGAAGACGGAGACCAACAAAATAATATGACTCTAATTATCAAATCAATGTAATTTTCTTTTAATAAATAATTAATACATATGATCTAATAAAATAAATAGTTCAGATCATTAAAATAAAACTTAGAGTGGATTACCAACCCCTCCAAAAAAAGGACTCATACTAGGTCCATGGGGCCAACAAGACTTTTACAATCCTATCCCATACTTAGGGCTCATTTAGAATTAATTTTTTGCGTAATTTTTTAAGTTTTTACAAAAAAAAAAAAAAAAAAAAAAAAAAATCGTGTAAAAAGTTAAGAGAGTAAATTAATAATGTGCAGTAATTTTTTGACTAAAAATCGAACTTTCCCAAAAATGTTATTGTCCCGTTGGTTTAGTTTTGAATTCAATTTTGAGAAATAAGTTTTTTAAAAGAGTTTTCAAATTTTAAAAATTTGTTTGGTTGTATACTTTAAAAATAATTTTGTAATTAGAGTTTTGTGGTTTGGGATAATTTGTATTTTTTGTAGTTAAATGGATGTGTGTAAGAGAAAAAATGATTGATTGATGTATAAGATGTAAAAGAATGAGAGAAAAGAATGAAAAGTAATTGATTGATGTGTATTTGTGAGAGAAGGAGAAGGAGATAGAACAAATAATTTAAAACATTTTTGAAAAAATTATAAATCAAACAAATTTTAGATTTTGAACTCTCAAAAATTGATTTGAAAACTAAACCAAACAAGCAATTTTTTGGATAAATTACAAATACAACCCTTGAAATTTACTTAAAATGCGGATTAGCCTTGTAGTTTGAAAAATTACAAATATCCCCTTATTAGAATTTTTTATTTAACATAATTAACTGAAACAATAAAATTTATAATTGCTCTCCTATACAATAATAAAATTGCCTAAATTATTAATAGAAACATATTTTTAACATTATTAAAAATTGTTAATTGATTTGATGATTTATTAATAAAATGGACAATTATGAAATTAGAAACCTTAGAGGGTGGAATGTAATTTTTAAAATTACAGGGAGCGATTCGTATTTTAATAAAATCTCAGGAGATGTACTTGTAATTTACCCTAATTTTTTTATACCACTTTTTATTTCTAGCATGATTTGGCATATGCATAACTATTATTAGAAGGGTAGTTATTTACAGGTTTGTTATAAGGACATGTGCATCCCACAAGTGTTTGCATAGAATAAAACGCCCACAAGTATTAGTAGTAATTAGTGATTTTTTTGTGACTAATTTTTTTAACGGCGGCTAAAAACTAATAATTGGTGACACTTTTTTGAAAAAGCCGTTAAAAACATTAAGAAAATAAGGCTATGTTTGGTTGTGTTTCCAAACAATGATTCTACACCTATATTCAAATATGATGTTTGGTTGTAATTCTCAAATAACGTTTTTAAAACTCTGCAGAAAACTCTGTCTCAGGCACATTTTTCAAAAAAAAAAAATCAAATTCGTCCTAACCGGTCGTCCGACCGGTTGACCGGAACAGTGAATTTTTTTTTTTTTTTGCAATTGACATATGTTAATTTTTATATATTCGAAAAAAATATTTTTCAAATTTTAAAAAAATTTTTTATGTACTTTAATAGAATTTTGAGTTGTATGTTTGGTTATGAGTTGTAAGTTTTCGTATCAAATATCATATGTCATATCAAAAATTTCCCGTTCAATTCAAAACTCTTTTACCAAACAAATTTTCCACACTCAAATCGTAATTCCAAAACTCACAAACTCAAAATACAACTCATACTCTCAAATCATATTTACAAAACTCTACCAAATGCAACCTAAGACTTTACAATAACAATTAAAAGTGAATAAGACATTTTAATACACTAAAAAGTAAAAAATACTTATTAATGCACCCATCTTCTTAATATGACTTCTTAGTCAATTTTCTTTATTACACTAGGCGTGAAATGAGTTTCACTAATATTTAGTAGTTACATATGGCGACAACGCTACATCCCTTGAGTTATCACTTGTAAATGATCTTTAATAATATGATTTTGAAATTAGACCTCACATGATAAAATATTTGATAAATAAAAATTTAACACTTATCAAATATATCATTAAAAGTGAATTTTAAAAATGATAAATTAAATATTTCAAACATTGTTTTTATATGATTCTTACAGAGGACCGGCCTAAGTGCAAGGGCACTAAGGCCACTTCCTTGGTCTCCGAATTAAAGAAGGCCCAATTGCTTGACTGTGCTTGCATGTTTTATTTATTTTGTTGTGTGTTGGTGTAAAATTATACAATGAACATTGATCAATATTGGTCTTGTTTGGAAGGTTGGTTATTTTAACTGTCTATTTAGCTTTCTGATTATTTTAGTTTGGTTAAAAAATTTGTATTTGTGAAGTTAATTGACTTTTTTTTGTAGTTGATTTGATGGTTGTGAGAGAAAAAGTGAAATAATTATGAGTTGAATATGATATTTTGTCTTATTAACTATATTAATTTATTTTATCTTTTAATGAAATTTTAGTCCAAATGACAAAAAAAAAAAAGGAAAAAAAAAAAGGAGAGATTTACCACATCAATAACGGAGTGTGGATCAGCAAGAAAACACGTCATATTTCCTTTGCCATATCCAACTAGTATGCTATCAATCGTTCTGTAATAAAATAAATAAAATTATGTCAGTTTATAGATTATTGAACCGTTAATTAGTCAAGACTTCAGTTCAGATGAATCTCAAATCCATTTTGAGCCGAAAATTGGTTTTAAGAAAAAAAAAAAACTTTAATAAATTATTCCAAACAATCCTAAAGGACAGTTTTGTACGTTTACCTTACACCTTCAACCCAACCGGGGAAAGGCTCTTTGAAAGTGCTAGTTATGATGGTGGGCCTGATTATAACTAGGGGCATATTTTCTTTCGAGTGTCCCAAAAGCATTTCTCCCATTGCCTTTGTAAATACGTAGGTGTTTGGCCATCCATACTTCCTTGCTCTGTAAGATCAGTTGAAAAAATAAAAAATAAAAAATAAAAAACAAAAAACATAATGGAAAAATGGATTAACAATTCTATTGTGAATAAAATTAGATATATAAAATATATGTAGATAATAATTTATAGAATTTGTTAGCGGATTATAGTTTTAGAAAATTGTATGCATCCATATATTTAAGGAGAGGGCTTCTCTCCAATTCACAAATTGCTGGGCAACGAGCCTCATCATGGGGTTTAACTTCGATAATCTAAACCATCCATTGTGTAGAGCTTGTCATGTATTTCATCCCTATTAAAATTACGTTGATCGGATATCAATTGTCTCTCGATCAGATCATATTTTTGTCAATGGTAAGAAAGATTTTAAAAATAAATTGTTAATAAAAATGTGCTCTGATCAAGTATCTATCGATATCCGGTCAACATGATTTTTTGCAAGGATAAAATAATCAACAAACTTTACACATAGGGTGCGTTTGTTTGGACGGACTGAATAAGGAGAGATTGTAATCCATCGAACTATTAGTCCTGGGATACATTGTCCCAAGACTATTTGGTTGGACTAAATTTATATCCTATGTTTGTTTAGTCATTGGATTAGATGTCTGGATTGTACTATTTTTAGTTATCCAATGTTTGTTTGGGATATTATCGAGAAGGATAAATGCTCAAATGACTATTTTATCCTTTCCAATTATTTACTAAGTAATAGCAATATTAAACATAGCTTTAATATTTTAATTATTTTTAGCTAAATTAAATAAAAATTTGTTTTATTGTATTTTTTGCACAATATTTTAATTATTTTAATTTATTATTTTCAATTAAATTAAATTTATAATTTATATTTTTTATTTTTTATTTAATATATAATTTTAAATTAATGACAATAAAAAATAATTTTATTTAATATATAAATTAAATTTTCAACAACACTAAAAAAATTTAATTTATAAGGCCATAATTTATAATTTATTATTTTTAAATAAATTTAATTTATAATTTATATTTTTTATTTAATATATAATTTTAAATTAACAACACTAAAAAAATAATTTAATTTAACATGTAAATTTAATTTTTTAACAACACTAAAAAAATTTAATTTATAGGGCCATATTTTATTATTTATTATTTTTATTTAATTTAATTTATAATTTATAACTTATAACTTATAATTAAATTTTTTTATTTAATATATAATTTTAAATTAACAACACTAAAAAAATAATTTATAAATGTTCAAAAGACTATTTTATTATTTTCTAATTGTTTGCTAAGTAATAGCATAGAGGGTAAAATGAACATGTCACAAAATAATTCTATGGGATACCAATCCCATGGTTTCTATCCCATCCTCCCCCATGGGATAGGATAGTCCCATATTTGTGGGACTAATAGTCCGGTAGTTCGGAGTAAAAAAAATTAAACAAACAATGGACTATTAGTCCGGTGGGACTAATAGTTCAATCTCACCCTCAAGGACGGAACTAGGAGAAGACTATGGGGGGCCATGGCCCCCCTATTTCTCTAAAAATTATTGTTTGCCATTGAATTTTGAATATATATATATATATATATATATCATTTTATACATAAAATGGCCCCAGCATAAAAAAATATATATGTCATTCTTCTTCCATCTTAAATTCTTTTTCTATTTTACACCAAAAACACTTCTTTATCTTATTAGAAATTGTTTTTATGGTATTTAAATTTTTTTATGTATATATAATTTATATATATCATATTATACATACATGTATGTTTTGTGTATATGGTAAAAAAAAATTATTTTCTTTTGGCCCCTCCGATAATGAAATTCTGGTTTCGTCCCTGTCACCCCCTGATCCTTTAAAACAAACACACCTAAAATGATTAGAATCATTAAAATGAGATATATGATGGCCCCACAAGTCTACTAGTACGGTCTAGTTGTGGACCGGAAAAGACTTATTAATATGTCTAATTTTGTGATAAGTTTACGTGTTAATAGACTTTTTCATGATTTAATCATATATAGGCTGCTAATAAAAGAGGTTTGAGCAATGTTTGATGTCTTCTTTGTTTGGTTGTCCGAAAAATGTGAATTGGATGGTAAATTAAATTTATTCATTCATTTAAGAACTAGAACTATTTAATTGAAAATTGAGAAATCAAAAATTTAATTGCTCAACGCCTATAAAATCTAAATTAAGCCATTTACAAATTTAGAAATTTTGAATAGTTAATTCAAAATGAAGCAATTCATGCAACCGAACAGGCCCTTAATGAAATACCTAATTATTATTATTATAATTAACGTCTTGTAATTTTAATATTGTCAAGTCAAACTTCTAATATTGAGATATTCAATTGATGGCATCAATAATGTTACACACTGAAAATTAAATACAGAAATTGTTCATTTGAACAACTGGCCGAATGACTGCCCGAATAATTGGGTAATCGATTAGAAGACAAGATAATATTCACAGTTGACAAATTTTGACCACAATCGACAAGATGACAATTAGAATTGACAAAAAAATTACCGCAATTGACAAACTCTAACGCATATTAGTGTGTTGTTGAAGAAACATGTAATAACAAAGGCGGCTTTAATTTAGGCATTATTTGCTATATTCATAGAATTTCTCTCTTCTAGGGTTAATTACACTTGGCACCCATATATTTTTTTAAATCAAAATTTCACTTTCACCCTTCCTTTTTCAATTATATCAATTAACTCTTCACACTATAAGTTAAGTTATGATATTATCTTTTTGTATATTTGATATTAATAAGGCTAATAAAACTTGTTATGTGAGTTATATGTGACATTTTTCTCGCTTCATTTGTACTTTTAAATTTTTATTAAAATCTCAATTTAATCCTTACACTTCTATTGAAATATCACTCTGTCCCTCTATTTTTAATTTTTGTTAGTCTCTTTAATGGTAAATGAACATAAGAATTAACTGTCACAATTAAAAATAATGGATTAGATTGAATTGGATTGGGTTATGTCAAGCAAACCTTTGAATGCCCAACTTCTTCATTGCCATTTTAATTTCTCCATCTGTAGCCTCTTCCTCCCTAAGCTCTCTCAGTCTTTCTCCAACAACTTTTATTTCCATTTCAATGTCTAATCCATGAGCCCCATTGAGTGTCTCACCCATGTAATATGAGTTCTCCACTATGAGTCCCTCCCTTTCTCCTGATACATAAGCTGAAAACAAACCATACTCCAATGATGATTATTGAAAAATGATTCACAAACAAAATTTTAATGCGGAAAATATATTCAAATCAATTAATGTGTGGATGGTATTTTTAAAATCATGAGTCAATGATGTATTACATTAGTAATTTTACCAAGCCTAAAAATTTGTCTCAAAATTTAATTAGAAAACAGTTAGTGCGTGGTCCCCACTTATTATTATTGGTAAATTACCGGTTTCATGCAGTTAACTTTTACATAAATTTCACTTTTATCTATTAACTTTCTCCTTAATTTTAATGGTGCCGTTTGGTAACACTTACGTTTTTAATTTTCTATTTATATTTATAAAAATTTTAAAAATTTAAATAAAAATTTTTTTGGTAAAATTTTTAATTTATAAATGAGTGGTCTCAGTTTATAAATTTGGCTAAAAAATGAAAACACAAAAAATGTGTTTCTGTTTTGAGTTTTGAGTTTTTTTTTTTTTACCACCCAATACTAGCCACCACCCACCACCATTTTCCACTACCGTCTTCCACTACCACCACCCACCCACCACCACCACTCACCACCCATCCGCCACCACCACCACCACCCACCAGCCACCCACTCGCCGCCACCACCACCACCACCACCCACTACCCACCTGCCATCCACCCGCCACCACTCACTGCCCGCCACTACCATCCACCACTCGCCACCTACTTGCCACCACCACTCACCACCCACCTGCCACCACCACCCACCCACTACCACCAGCCACCTGCCACCACCGATCACTACCACCACCACCATTACCACTATCACCCACCACCCATGCGCCACCTACCCACCACCACCCACTCGCTACCACCTACCACCCGCTATCGTTACCCACCCACCCACTACCACCACCACTCGCCACCACCCACTACCACCTGCCATCCGCCACCTATCTGCCACCACCACCACCACCACCCACTCGCTACCACCCACCACCTGCCACTGTCACCCACCCATCATCACCACCCACCACCCACCCGCCACCACCCGCCAACCGCCACTCACTTGCCACCACCACCCACCACCCGCCACCGCCATCACCGCCCACTCGCTACTACCCCCCACCTGCCACCGTCATCCACCCACCCACCACCACCACCCGCCACCTATCGGCCACCACTACCCACCCGCCACAGCCCAACACCATCCGCCATCCGCCATCCGCCTGCCACCACCACCACCACCCACCATCCGCCACCGCCGCCGCCACCACCACCACCACCACCACCCACTCGCTACCACCTACCACTCGCTACCGTCACCCACCCATCCACCACCACCACTCACTCGCCACCACCCATCACCACCAGCTACCCACCACCCACTGACACCACTTGCCACCACCGTCTTTCACCGCCACTTGCCACCACTTGCCATTTTTCACTATTTTTTAAATTTTTAAACATTTTTTCAATTACCAAACGTGTTTGTAGTTTATATTTTTCTAAAAATAAACAAAAACCAATTTATAAAATTTTTGTAAATATAAACTGGAAACGTAAACGTTACCAAACACACCCAATGTAATCCACCTGTCATCTTAAAAAAATGGACAGAGAGTGCTCATGTGATGTTCACGTGTTTTTTTAGCATTGAGGAAAAAAATTATAGAAAAAAATTTACTTTATTAGTTTTAACTTTCATTCAAATATTAAATGATGAAATGAACTAAATTAAAACTCAAGTTGAAGTATGAAAACTTAATTTAAGTGAAATTCCAAGCATTACAAAATTTCGATGGAAAATTTGAAGAAAATTTTAAATATATATAAAATTTATATAAAAAACTTAAAAAGAATGATGTGACATTTTTCTTATTGTAAATAAATTTATCTTTAAAAATATTTTGTTTTGAAATGAAAGATCCACATAGAAGTGTAAAAATGGCCCGGCCCAACCCACCATCGGGCCTAGCACTCTCCCACCAAAAATTGGGTCAAGCCTGGCCTTGGGTGGGTTAATAGGCCTGGCCGCCCGGCCGAGGCTCAAACTTGGGGCGGACCTGGCCCTTTTTTAAATCTTTTTTCACCAAAATTTTATTTATTTTTTTCTACCAAAATATCTTGAAAATGGCATTGGGCCTCAGGCGAGTCGGGCCTCGAACTAGGCCTTGGAGTTGGCCAGTGGGCCAGGCTTCAAGCAAGGCTAATTAGGTCAAGGTCACAGGCTACTACAACAAATTACGCTTTTGGCGATCAAATTTGGTGACTAAAAAAAATTTAGTCGCCAAAAGTTGTGAAATTAGCGACCAAAACTTATATTAGTTGGAAAAAGTATAATATTTAGTGCCTAATTTTTTTTAGTCGGGATATATTGATTATTGGCAACTAAAAAAAATTTCATCGCTAAAAGGCCACAATTGGCGACTGAAATTTTTTTTTAGTCGTTGTATAGTTAGTTTTGGCTATTAAAATTATTTAGTCGCCAGATGAAAATCAAAAATTTACTTTTTATCTTTGACAATCAAGAGTTTGGTCGATAAAAAGTTATTTTTAGCGACTAAAAAATATTGTAGTTGTTGATTAAAATTATTTAGTTGCCAAATGAAAAACTTTTTATCTTTGGCGACCAAAGAGACCAAAAGTTTGGTCGCCAAAAATTTATTTTCAGTGACTAAAAAATATTTTAGTCACTGTATAGTTAGTTTTGACTACTAAAATTATTTAGTCGCCAAATGAAAAACTTTTTATCTTTGGCGCCCAAAAGTTTGGTCACTAAAAATTTATTTTCAGCGACTAAAAAATATTTAAGTCGCTGTATAGTTGGTTTTGGCTATTAAAATTATTTAGTCACTAAATGAAAACAAAAAATTACTTTTTATCTTTAGCGACCAAAAGTTTAGTTGCCAAAAATTTATTTTCGCTGCATAGTTAATTTTGGCTACTAAAATTATTTAGTCACTAAATAAAAAACTTTTTATCTTTGACAACTAAAAATTTGGTCGCCAAAAAAGTTATTTTCACCAACTAAAAATAATTTTAATTGCTAAAAAACTGTAATATTTGGAGGGAGACATTTCAAATTTTGGAGTGAGACATTTTAATCACCAAAAGTTTAAATTTTTAGTCGGCAATAGTGCGAATTCTTGTAGTGGGCTGGGCCGAACCCCAAAACAAACAGCTCAACCATAGGGTCACGGATATGGTTAGTCCTGGTCAGACCAGTCTGCGAATGGGTTTCGGGCGGGCCGCAGGTCGGTGGGCCGATTTTACACCCATAGGTCTACATTAAGTCGCATAACTGTATACGAAAATAAGTCCATCTTCAATGATGTTTTATTTTAAAATAAATGATTTATAATGAATTATATTATTATGTATAAAAATAGTATACGCTATTTTTAATTTGTATAGCATAGCGGTTAGGACACCCGTGATTAATACATAGACAAATAAATGGGGTTAACAATGTAACAAAACACGAAGTAATTTTGGAGGGACGAACGAATTGGAGAGGGGGACAGCATTGTGGGAAACAACAATTAGAATTTAGGGGGATAGTCAAATTCACCAAATGTGTGTGTTGGTTTTTTTTTTTTTTGAGTAATGCTAGAGATCCTAAATATTCTACCAAAAGTTTTATCAAATGTCTCACATGGGTGTGGGACCCACACAATGTGGGTCCCATGTGGGACCCACACCCATGTGAGACATTTGGTAAAACTTTTAGTAGAATTTTTGGAGCCTTTAGCATTTTTGTTTTTTTTTTTTTTTTGTTTCATTGATCATCGCAACAATCATTTATCCATAAGGTAAATAATTTAGAAAAATAGTACTGATAAAAACTTACAGGAAAAATTATTTTAAAAAAAAATAGAGTTTGACCTTTATGACAAATAAATTTTGAAATTTTGATATTTATTTTCAATTTAAATGATTGGTCTATTTTCGTTAACTAAAATTGATGAAAAATGATATTTTAGCCATTAAACTAAATTTAAATTATTAAAAATATCTAAAATACCGTTTTCATTGAGTTTAAAAATTAAAATACTATTTTTTTCGTTAGTTTTACTTAATGAAAATAGATGGATGATTTAAATTGAAAACAAAATATAAAAAAAAAAAGTAGGATTTATTTTATTAAAAGGCTCAATCCCTGAATATATATATATATATATATATATATTATTTTTGTGTAATTTTCTTGAACTTTTATATGAAAATGAATAAGGTAATGAAGAATTAGAGGGATTGTACTAGCCTGTAGATATGTGGAGCAGCATCTTTATATTAGCACATTTCTTTGCAAAGTCCAAAACAAGCTTAGCTCCCAATGTATTGAGAAGCAATGCAACATCATATCTACATAAAATAAAAATAAAAAAAAACCATCATTTTAGTTTTTGATCGGCAAAGAAAAAAATCATTAGCTTAAGAATGTGTATCCAATATGATTAGATGAATTAAGATTTTGTAACCGATACCTTTCTTCAAAGTTTGTTGTTGCTGCTAAATTAACTACAACATCCACTTCTCTCCACATCCTTTCCACCAAATTAGAGTCTTTAACCCCCAAGTTCTTACAAGTAATGTCTCCAGCGACCGGAGTGACTTTTTCCGATATGAGGGAATTCAAATTTGCACCCAATTTCTCTCTTAGAACCCTAAACAAGTCCTTTGATATGACCTACATTAATAAAAATGATTACCAAAATTATAGTCCCAAGGCTTGAAAATAAAATGAAGCAATTTTGTTAGAATGGCATTTGGATTTATTGGAATAATTGTTTCTACTATAATGGATTGCATGCAATGTTTTAAATAGAGGTATTGATATCAGGAATAACGAATTGTATGTATTAAAAATTGAATAATCCAATTGTGCATTTTTTAAAAATACTAGCTCCAAAGAATAGAAGTTTTAGGGAAAAAACCCTCAACATAGTTTTCTAGTAGTAAAAAGACACTCCAACCATTTTTATTGATAAAATCATTCAAAATAGATTTGTAATGGGACAAGGGCACTAAATTTTCTAAACTACTATCTATAGAATCATTCAAAATAGATTGTTTTAATTTTTTTGGTTTAACCAGTGATTATTAGAGGAGAAATAACAAATCAGTGTTAGTTTTAAAAAGTAATCATAGATTTATAGTAAATTTTATATATTTTAATGATTAAAGTTATAAATTTTCCTATGAATTTGTAATTATTTTAGAATAGTATTGCTGATTTGTAAATTCCCCATTATTAAAAGCCACTTCGTCCTTTTCTGTTTGAAAAATACAAAGTAAAATTTCACTATCACAAAATAATAAAAATTTATAGTCAGAAAATTGTAGATAGTGAAATAAAGGTAATCTCATTTCGGTCCCTTTACTTTTAATGTAAGGATGCTAATGAGATAATAAAAATGCTACACATGTTTCAAATGACAATTTTTATCAACTCTGTTAATGGTAGATGGATGTAAAGATGAAATTACAATTTGACTTAAAATATAAAAAATTGACTGTTATAATTAAAATTAAAACAACAAAAATAATATTTTAATAAAAATATAGAGATACTTAGTAGTGTAAAAATGGCATGCGGCCCAGGATGGGCCCGATCCCAGTCCGAGATCCTGAGCCTGGGCTTGAACCACCATTTTGAAGCCCAGCCCAACCTGCTTAAGGCCTGACTCGAGGCCCGACCCGTCCGGCTCGCCCCAGGCCCAGTGTATTTTTTAGTGAAAATTAATAAAATTTTGGTAGAAAAAAAAAATAAAAAACAAAAAAATTGTTCAAGCCCACCTAAGCTTAGCCTAAGGCCGAGCCCAGACTCAAGCCCAATGGTCCGTCCAAAGCCCGAACACTCCTTGGGTCTAAGCTTAATTTTTCTAATCCGTGGCCCGGCCTGACCTGACTCGAATTTTGAAGGGAGTCCGTGAGATCTGACATGGGCCGAGCCATGCCCGGACACAGATGAGCCGGGCCAATCCCAAACCCAGATGAACTGGACCAATTTTACACCCCTATAGATACTACATGAAATTAACCCCGCAAAATAATTGTCATTTTGCCACTCCTAGAGATACTACGTGTAATTAACCCACAAAATAATTGTCATTTTGCCCCCTTGGATTTACAATTTTCAATCGCCAGAATTGAAATTATTTTTCCCTCAATTTTGTCTTTTCTAGCTGTCAATTTTGAGATATTATTTTTACTTTTTTAAATTTTGTATTTAACACGAGTTAGGTCAGGTTAAAAAGTTGGGTTGGCGTTTCGGAGTTTTGCCTATTTTAGATTAACAAGTTTGTTTTGATTGATGTTTTTGATTTTTTTTTTATGAAAATAAAAAAAAATAATTATAATTTAGATGTGAAAATTTTTCTTATTAATTTTTAAGTTTATTTTGTCTTTTTTGTGATTAATTTAGTTAAAAAGTCAACCCAACCCAATTGTCAAAGGACACCTAAAAGTGATAACAATTTAAAAATTAAATAAAACTATACCTACCAATTGATATACTAGTGTATTAACGATAACGTGATATATTTTTAAAAGTTTTAAATTTTTGTAATTTATATGATGAGTAGAGTCTATTTTTTAAAATGACAATATCATAATATATTTTGATACACTACTTAATATACTAATTGATATATATATATATACCATTGTTAAAAATTAAAAACCCAATTTAAATGCTACGGATGTTCCATTTCTTGTCCCCAAAATAAAAGTCTTGTCATTTTATTTCTCAATATTTAAGATATATAAATTTAATCCCCAATGTATAAAAATATTCCATTTCTATGCCCTTTATATTTAATTATTTTTTTACTTTGGCCTTTACGTTATTTTTATTTTTTTAACTCTTAAAGCTAATTTATGTTCAAAATTTGTCATGTAACATAAAAGAATATATTATTATATTAAAATTTAATTGTATGTTAGATATGTGAGTTATATATAATAAAATATTTTTATGATATGTGATTGTTAATGTGTCATGTTCTGTCTAACTTTTAACTGAAATTAACTTTAAGAATAAATTGAAAAAAACCTAAAACTTGAAACATGAAAGGCCAAAATTTGAAAAAACAAATTTTAAATATCAAAGTGAAAAAAATAATCAAATATAAATTTACCCTATTTAAAATGTATCAATATGATATCTCATACATATATATATACACAAAATGTTTTAATTTACAGACTTCCTTCAGGGCTGCAACCATTATGCTTACCTCATTATGTAACCGTTGAGAGGCTGAGTGAGCGTCTGAAGCTCTTAGAAGAAGATAGAGTTTCTTCACATTTGGTTGAACTCTTAGTATCTTCTCCACAAATACTACAACCATACAAATACAACCATATTCTCATTAAAACCATGCATATATACATATATGGAGAGAGAGAGAGAGAGAGAGAGAGAGTACTCTTTGCTAGAAAGCCAGTGGCACCAGTGACTAAAATTGTTCTGTTCTCAAGAAAATGGACGACACTACCCAACTCCATTGGACAAGGAAAATGAGAAGCTAAAGAGAGAGTTTAAGATGCAATGAAAAAGAAACAACAGAGTTCCAAGTGTTTGGGATTTGTATTGCATTTCATGTATATTTATATATAGCAGGTGCCAAAACGACAAAATGGACTGTGGTTGGGAAAATTTTTATGGAATATACCACAAACACTATTATCACAAAAAATTAATAAGCATAATGTAAATATGTAAATTCAGATATTTACAAAAAAATAAAAATAAAAATAAATAAATAAATAAATAAAAAGGCTTGAGATTTTGATATATGCACGTAATTATTGTCTTGAAGGAGCCCAAATCACTGTTAGTCGGTGTAGTGTTAGGAGATGATTGGGTTTACTTTGCGATTCTAATATATTGGGAGCGCCTAGTTTGTTAGGATACTTTGTGCACACACCTCCTTTTATTGATATTTATGTTTGTATTATTAATTTTTATCAATAATTTTTTTTTTACTGATCATAAAAAGAAATTATTGTGAATCATTTAAACGTTTGTGTACACAGAAAGATTAATAAATTACTTATGATTGAACTTGTCCAAAATATAAAATACAGAAATAAGAGAGAGAATCGAGTTTGTGCTAGAGAAAAAAAGACAATGGCGACATCAATATTTTTTTTGTCATTGGGTCAATGACTCTGGACAATTTCTATTATTTATTTCAAATAATTTGATAAAGATAAATTAAATTTCTCAAATAATAAATAAATAAATAATTTAGCACATTCATATTAATGTTAAAAAAAATTAATTTATCAATTATTGAGGTGTTCATAATGAGATTTCATATCTTGGAACAGTTGAATTATCATCTCAGTATTATTTCTTCAGTAATGCTCTAGACTCCCACAACTCCTAGAACCCCATAGCATTTGTGAGAGAAAGGGAGGGGAGAGAAAAAAAATTAGTCACAAATCAATTGGAGATTGTGGGGTCACAAAAAATGGAGGTATGAAGCATTTTTATTATGAACAATGTTTTAGAGCACTAAATTGGGAGCTCTAGAGCATCATTAATGATGTGGCACAGTGGCCCCCACCAAAGTGATGTGATGTTTTGGCTTGAGTTTGTTTTTTTTTTTTTTTTAAGCTCATTAGAGCTATTAGTGGTCCAAAAATTAGTGGGATAAATCACCACTCTTTTATTATTTCTTTCAAATACATCATTCTCAAACCAGTAGGTGAGCAAACAATTATTAGTTCACTAATCTCACATTCGGTTGTGTAACTGATTTTTTTTATGAGTATTTCTATAAAAATAAAAAATAAAAACTATTATTGTAGTTACTGTTGATGAAAACCAATTTAATTTCACAGGTAATAAACTGATGAATATACTGTAAGATTTAATAATACATGTAACCATAATAATAATGCGGAATTAAACTTTACAGGATCTTAAATTCAATACAACTCAAGAATAAAACGAAAATACATTTGTCAGTCATTGAATTGGAGAAGTTGAGAAAAATACTCCTAATAGTTGAACCTTGAATTCTTGGCATTCTTGGCTCACCTTCTTCTCTCTGTCTCTCTTAATTAGGATGACTATATAAACTTAAGGTGATGGAAATACTTATGATATGAAAGGGAAGTCACCCATCCTTATATAGAGGAGAGAAGTGGGCCAGATAAACTCTATCAGAAGAATTCCTAATCCATCAAGGTTTTCTTCTTATCTTAGAAGAGTGATTATATTAAAATTCTAATTACTGAACTTTATATATAATAGTGGCTTTATCTATTTGTGGAGTCCAAATAAAATAAAACATATGAAAATATGTACGCTATTGGGCCACACTAGAAAATAAAACCAACATATACAATATTTCTCTTTGTGTTTGTCAATTTGCTAGTAAGATCACCAACTCATTTTAGTTCAAAAAAACCTTTTGTTCACATATTTAACAATGTAGTTGGAAAGTTGATTCAAGAAAATTAATGAGTACAATGAAATTGTACATGGGCCTTAATTTCAAAAAATTTTAGACAATAATTCCAAATTCTATTTTTTAATTTGGTGACTAAGAAACTATAATATTTTGAAAGAAAATTGCACTTAGGGCGGGAGTTGCTTGTTCCACACCAGACGAATAGAATTATCGCAAGCACCAGGGACAATGTTGTTATGATTATAAAATACCGAGGCAAGAGACTGCCCTGCAGTAGCTTCTAACCACACTGCACTGTCATGGGCTTCCAGATTTAGTGTGGGAGTTGGAGATAGGGTGGCAGTGAGTCTAAGTAGCTGGCTTGCATGGAAATATAAGTTAAAAACCTCTGTCTTCCTTCAACATATTGGTATTTTGGATGGATCTTCCTCTACTCTTTGCATCTTCTGTCAAGTGCAGCAGGAAACAATAGAACATGTGCTAATCTCTTGCCCTCTGGTGTGGAAAGTCTGGACTGGGCTGTTACAGTTGTGGGGGACTACTTGGGTTGTCCCAAATCTGCTGCTATGGTGGTCAGGTCATGATTGCAGAAGGCTTGAACATCGAATTTGGAGCGTCATTCCTTTAGTAACTTTCTGGTCCATCTGGAAACATAGGAATGAATGTCTCTTTCAAGCTTCTTCGCTAAATCTGCAGGAGCTGCAAGAGCTCATTGTCACCAAAATTGCCATATGGCTGAAAGCTTCGTCCACAAAGCTCCACTTTTCGATCAATGACTTCCTCTACAACATCTCAGCTGTTAGGCATTGTCTCAATGAAGGGTAAACAATAAAGTGAGCTACAACTGCAAATTAGCATCTCTACGGACCATAGAGGCTAACACACAAAAGGGTGCTCAGTGAAGTTTAATGAATTGGTTTAGATTTGGGGGTTCAGTGAATGGGAATTTTAGTGAGCTGTTGTTGATCTGCTCAATTTTGATGATTGATGCACCCCTTGATCTGTTCTAGTCTGTTTCTGATTTGTTTATCTGTTCCAATGGATGCTGCTGGGTTGGTTTTGATTTGAGTTTGCATGCAGCTGGGTTTGTTTATCTGTTGTTCTGCTGATCTGAGTTTGCATGCTGCTGAGTTGGTTTTGATATGAGTTTGCATGCTACTAGTCCCTATCTGTTGTTCTGCTCGGATTTGATCTGAGTCCTTCTTGTGCTGTATGGTTGAGTGGCTGCTGGTTGTATATGAAGTCTACTGTTTGGTACTCAGGTTTATAGTATGCTGTGTAGCTGCTGGGTATCTAGCTGTTGGTAGTTTTTGGCTGCAGAAGAGCTGGTGTAGTTTGCAAGATTGGATGCAGATTTGGAGTTGCTGCTAATGTTGTGTGTTGTGTTGCTCCTTGGATGCTCAGTTATGCTCAATTTGCAAATCTTTTTATTGATGCTAGTCTGATCTGCTCAGTTGTTGTGAAGCTTGGGTGCTGGTGGTGAAGTTGCTAGCTCAATTGGTGGTCCTGTTGCTGGGTGGTGATTATAGGTGATGCGACTACTGCTATTAGCAGGGTGGAGAATATAGTCATCACAGGCTTTGCCTCTGCTGCTGCTAGCTGGGTGGTGACTATAGGAGGCCAAAAGACTTGTTTCTCTGTTGCTGAGCAAATTCAAGCACAAACTCAGATTTGGGCAGATGCTGGTGCATTGGCTAGGAGGGTATGATGGGGTATGGTGGGGTATGCTGCTGGGAAGCAGAGGGTAGTTTAGCTGGGATGCAGAAGGTAGTTTATCTACTGAATGCTTCTGGTGTTTGCTGTCTTAGAGTGTATGCTGATTTATGATGTATGATGTTGAATTGCAGCAGTACTGTTGTACACTGTTTTTTGTTATAGTTCTTTTTTTTCTATTTTTTTGGTTCCTCCTGATTGGCTTCTCACCAATCTTTGGGTTAGTGCTCGCATTCGCACTTTCCATCTTTATTGATGTAAGTTTTAGCATATTTTGCTTTCTTCATTAATAAAATTTCATTTTGTTGATCAAAAAAAAAAAAAAAAAAATCTATCCGTCTATATGTTCACTTCACCTATTTATTTGTCTATATATCACTTATTTGTCTGTCTACGTAATTTCTCTAGCCACCACTTGATGCACTACCAACCACTTCTGGGGACTTTTCTAACAAAATTTTTGATGCTGGTGACTTTTTTCACAGTGATTCGATGGTGGTCTAGCAGCGGTTGGATAAAATTAGAAAAAAAAATTCTTTCAAAGTAATAATTTATTATTTTTACCAAACAGTTTTATTAAATATATTCTTATCACTAAAAAAGATTAAACTTTAAACTAAATAACAAATAACTCCATAAGTATAGATTTTTTTACCAGTGATACCAAAACGAAATTTCAATTAAATAATAATTTCAAATGTATATACATTTAAAAAAAAATGACATATATAAAAGCTAGCAAGCATAAAAATATATATAAATAAATAAATAAATAAATAAAAGAATATACCTATGGCCTAAGTTATTTAGCACAGCCACTCAACTTCTTATTGCAGCAGTGCTAGGGCCTCGAATTGTTGAGGCTCCTCTCTTGTTTGTTTTGTTTTGTTTTTTTTTTTGTTTTTTTTTTTGGAAAGGTGACCATTTCGTATCACTTAAGTCTGAGTTGAATTGGTAGGGTGATAAAATTGACTGATTAATTAGGTTATTGGTTAAAATTTATTAATTTTATATAATTTTGTACGAGTTCCTGTTATATTTTTATTCTTAATTGATCAGTTAATTTTATCATCCAACCAGTTCAACTCAACTCAACTCACTCACCTTATCAAACTACACAGGTGTGCCAACTAAATTTTTGGCACACCCTTACATATAATCACTCTTTAAAAAAAAAAAAAAAACAAAAACCAAACCAATACACCCCAACAAATAAAAATAAAAATAAAAGAGGCTCCAAATATTTTTCAAATTTTGTAAAACAAACTAATTATTCTAAGTTAATTAAAGTCAGGTTAAATTAATGGGTTTAATTTATGTACTGAATTTTTATATTTTTTTTTTATATTTTTGATATTTAGTGAATTTTTAAAAGATTTTTTTTACAATTTTTTTTATTTTTTAGATGTATTTATGTTAGGTGTGTCTAAAAAGTAAAAAAATTACTTAAAATATTAAAAAAATTCAGTAAAAACAAAAAAAAAATACGAAAAATAAGAAAGTTGAATTTTCTGAAAAATATTTTTTGAAAAGTGAAAACAAAATGTGAATAATGGCTTTTGAAAATTTTAGTTAGGTCAGTTGAACCAGAATGATGTGGATGGATTGGAAGGGTGGACATTTCGTACCAATTCAACTTGAGTTGAATTTGTAAAGTGATAAAATTGATTAATCAGTTAGGTTATTGATTAAAATTTATTAATTTTATATAATTTTGTACGAGTTTCTATTATATTTTTATTCTTAATTGATCAGTCAATTTTATCATCTAACCAGTTCAACTTAACTCACTCATCTTATCAAACTATACAGATGTGTTAGTTAAATTTTTGGCACACCCTTACACATAATCACTCTTTAAAAAAAAAAATAACCAAACCAATATAGCCCAACAAATTTAAAAAAAAAAATTCAAGACATTCAAGCCTCAACCATTCGAGACTCCAAACATTTTCCTAATTTTTTTAAACAAACTAATTATTTTAAGGGGTCGTTTGGGGTGTCCTAAATAAGTGCACTTTTTTATCTTTTTGGACTAAAATATTGAGGTTGAAAATATGGATGTTTGGGTTAACTTTTTGACGTTTTATGAAAAAACGTGTAATAAAAAATTGTAAAAATTAATTTGTTGAGAAAAATTCGAATTGGGAGTTGTGCAGCCGTAATTGTTGACTTTGGTGAATAGTGTTAATTTTTTAACTTTTTGAGTAACTTTTTAACTTTTTGATTTTTTTATAAATTCCCAAACTTAGCCTAAGTTAATTAAAGTCGGGTTAAATTAATGGGTTTAATTTATGCACAGTAAAAAATTTCAATGACTTTTGAAATTTTTGGTTAGGTCAGTTGAAGCAGAATGATGTGGACCCGCCATTGCGTTCGTTGAAATGTCAAAAACGTGTTCGTGTGGGAATTGGGGCTGCTCTGCCAGGCTCGTGGAGCATTGACCCAATAATTTATACGGCAGTGTTACGTTCTTGAATTGTCCAGGCTCGATTTCCTCGAAAATTCCTCTTTTCTTTTTATTTTTTTATTTATTTGTTAGGCTGTGCTTTGTTTTATTTTATTTTGTTCTTTTATTTTTATTTTTATTATTTTTTTTGAGCTGTGTTGGTTTGTTTGTTTGTTTTTTTTTTTTTTCCTTTGAAAGGGTAGGGTGGATATCCTGCACCAACTCAACCTGGGTTGAACTGATTAGGTGATAAAATTAACTGATCAGTTAGGCTGCTAATTAAAATTTATTAGTTCCATATAATTTTATACGAGTTCCTATTATATTTTTATCTCTAATTGATCAGTCAATTTTATCATCCAACCAATACAACTCAACGTACTCACCTTATCAAACCACGCAAGTTGAGTGGGGACGGAATGTCTAGTTTTTTGGCACATCTTTACACATAACCACCATTTAAAAAAAAAAATCAAACCAAACCAAAACAATACAACCCAACAAATAATAATTAAAAAAAAAAAAACCAACGACCAACACAGCCCCCTCTCCCCCCAAAAAAGGGAGGAATTCAAGGCATTCGAGCCTCAACCATTCGAGGCCCCAAACATTTCCCTAATTTATATGGTTCATATTTTATAGTTTGTTAAGTAATTTTTATATGAAAAATTAAATTAATTGTATATTTGTAACTTTATAATAAGATCATATTTGTATTGTAAAAAAATAGATAGCTATAATAAGGTTACAAATGTCTAATTAATCTGATTTTCTCATAGATAATATGTTTGACAAACTGTACAATAGAGGGTTTGGGGTACCAACACAATATGTACAACAGTCATTGTTGTGCAGGCTTTTTGACCATTTTGAGACTTATTTGAATTATTTGAACTGTTCACTTTTTAAAACATATTGAGTAGAACATGCTTGAAAAATAACAAGTTGATTAGACATTGATAGCCTTTTTATAAAATCATATTTGTATTTAGTTTTATACTTCAAAATACACATTCATTAATTTTTTTGATACAAATATAATTTGATGAAAAGGACATCAATATTCGATTAACTTGGTTTTTTGCAGATATATTCCACTTGACATGCTTTAAAAAGTGAACAGTTTAGATCATTCAAATAAGTCCCGAAAGTGGCCTAGAAGTCCGCACAATAGTGCTTCTTGCGCACTATCCATAGAAGCCATCCCAAACCCTCGCATTATAAAGTTTGTTGAGTATATCATTCATAAAAAGTGAATGGTTTGTGTATACGAAATTATCGTCACTTGTATAATCCTATTGATCAAGATTGAGATCCTCTGAACGTCGGTTTAACTTGAAATCACAAACGTGGGCTAGCCAGTAAGTGTGTACCAGAAACCCCTCCGATGTCTAAGTCAGTCAATAAGACAAGCGAGGAGGAAAAGCTCTATGAATTTGGGAATAATAATTGCAATACCTGGAATTAAGTTAGATTTGAGTTTTTATAAGTTTTGTATGGCACAACCTAGTGGGACTCTATTTCTCCTTTGTAGAGTCCTCCTAGGAATCACATTATTAATGGATAACGTCCATCCTTTAAAACCCTACTCACTGTAAGCCAAGTGAGTTGGCACAACTCTTTGCACGACTTCCAGCCAAGCAACCAAGTTGCATTAACATTTGCCAACATTTGTTCCCACCGTGTAACACGCAGCGCCGTGTATATCCAATACGGCATGCCACCATGCTAACATTACGCAGTTCTTTATCTAGCTCAGTCAAAGCGTTGCACCTAATTGCGTTTGACCGGTCTTCATAGGTAGCTCGGTCAATGCCTGCTTTGATAGTTTCCCAGTCAAACCTAGAGTTATCTTTAATCAATTCAAACTCTTTAATCAATTCAAATCATGTAGTCTTTCAAACAGCAGCTCGGTTGACGCCAAGGGCATGATTTGGCTCAGTCCATTTGTACGCATTCATAGACTAGCCCACTTGTGTGGCCCAAATTCGAGGCCCATGTCAAATTAGCTCGGCTCAATTTGCTCAACACAAATTATCCTCTCCATTGCCGTTTAATTCCATCTACTCTGCATTGTTGGGATTACCATATCAAACTGAGCTAAGATAATCCATTCCATCAAGTCAATCACTACTACTTGGTTGCAATATCTGTTTTGTCTAGAGTGGATTCTTCAATCGTACAGCACATTCACCACGTTCTTCTAGGGACACGTGGCTTACGCTGATTGAACTCGTACGCTTACTCTAGCCGTCACTCAGATCCTCCAAAAATTCAAATCATAGTGCCTTTTCGCATTCGACATATATAACTAATAGATATATACCATACTTCCATTGTTCATCTTCATCTAAGGCATAACCCTAAAAACCAGAGCTCCAAACCTTTGATTCCTCACATTCTAGACTAAAATCTAGGCATTTCTCTTGCATCAGTTGACTCACCATCTTCAAAGGAGCATGTTCATCGATCGGAATCTGATTCTGCATCCTAAACCGTAAGTTCTCTAAACCCTTCAATGCATTTTCCATCAACATACATACTTTTCTTCATGTTCCTGAATCCTAACCTCACTATTATACCCAATAATGAACTTATAGGATTAATAGTTAACAAACTTTGGGTAAAATAGGGTCTGAAACTATGATAAAAGATAAAAAAAAAAATTTTAAAAAAACCCCTTAAGCTTCTGCTTTCTAATGCACAATCTATTCTCTCTGATGAACATTAAGGAATCTAGGTGGAACTGAGCAAAAACCATATGTTTTTATCTGAAATCCCATTGGAACCGAGAAAACTCCATGTTTGTAGCACCTCCAAGAGAACCGAACTAAAACAATGCCACAACCGAGCTAAAACATAGCTCATCCAAACCCAAGCTAGAACCTAACCTTATCATATAACCAAGCTAAAACCTTGCTCGTGAACTTAACCAAGGTAAAACTTTGCTCGCTTGCATGACCGAGTTAACACAGCTCAAAAGAAAAAATCAGTCAATGTCCGAGCTAAAAATAGTACCAAAACGTGCACACCCATTTTAACTAAGCAACTAGCTTAGAACTTCAGTACACTTTATACCTTGTCAACTTGCACTACTATTTTAGCTTGGTCCACACTTGAGCATAACACTTCATTTTCGACTATGCAGTCTCAACTAGGATCGGTTAGCCACAACTTCAATATTTCTCTTTGGCGATGCCCAACGACCAAGCAAACACAAAACCAATTGAGGCCGAACTGAGCAGTTGAACAAACCACTTAACTTATTTCTATAGAACTGGACTCCATAGGAAAATATCGCTTTATGGTGAGCTCCCATTGCACCATTGTTGAATTCTACAAGGATTACAACATTCCAGCCGATGTACATATTGAATTGGCCAAAGAGGGGATATTGCCATGGGACTGAGAAGGATTTTCCCCATTCACTGTGAAATTTATCATTGAAAGAGGGCTACACTTCCCAAGCAAACAAGACTCTACCCAACCCAACACTCAACGAACACATAATAAACAAAATAGCCTAGCTAAACCACAGTCTAGGACTCAACTTGGGCCTTGCCGAACTATTCCACCAGCACGCCTTAAGCCAAACAAATGATCACTGATGTTATTATTTAAAAATAAAAAAAGGTCGCGAGAAAGTCGTTAAAAGGACACAGTACAAGGACGTACATGACGATGACTTCTTGTGGGTCTTTGGAAATTATGAAAACATTGATGCCCCAGTGTCAGGCTGGCACATAAACCATAAGAAAGGATTAGATAGTATAACCAGTAGCCCAATTTTCTCTTTGCTAATTGCTTCTGCTCTTTACACCATGCTAACACTTGCACTATTTTGCAGATCTAGACCACTTGAAGTTTTCCTACACCTACGCAAACCAGGATGCCCTTCGTGCCGTGTTGAGGCATAAAGGGCGAGATTGGATTGACCTGCTTGACTTCGAGCCGACCTACCGGTATAGCGGCAAGCGAAAGACCAAGGTCATAGATTTCCCCTTAGAATCTTCACCAAAACCAGATCCTTCACCCCCATAAGTTATTCTTGTTCCCTTAATTGAAGAGCAGGATATGGTAAAAAAAAAAGAGCCCTCGAGGCCCTAATCACCGGACAACCTTCTTCCACTCTTGAGAAAGCCCAAACCAAGGGACAGGCAACCGAGCAGGGTGCGGGCACTATCATTGCTCTTCCCATTGCTAAGGCCACTTCATCTCAGCCCAACAAAAGAGCACATTCCACTTCTTCCGAATAGTGTCTTGCAGACGAGAAAAGCACCGAGTTGTAAGATGCCAAGCAATCTGACCTAAATGTCTAGCTCGAGCTAGCTCAAATCAAGCAAGGTGCCAGTCTCTCTGCTCCCTTAGTGTAAGCACAATCGATGACTTACAAGGGTCGAGCTATTACCACAACTGACTTGATTTATGCAGACAAGGATAAGCAACCGGCCTTCAACCTAGACAAGGAGTAGCTATTGCCTACTGACATAGAGAGGCACCAACAGTTGACTAACTTAAGAGCCATTAGGTCGGCCTCTAAATCTATAGTTTTGATAAGACTTGAAACTTTTCTTTTTTTTATCTAACTGTCTGTTTGGTTTCCCATGCTAATCTCATTTCACATGCCACACAAAAAGCTTATGTCACCTATGAGCATATGTTGGACCTAAGGAAGAACTTGAGGGCTGCGATAGCAGACAAAGATGAAAATGAGGCTAAGTTGAAGGTCTTAAAAGAAAATCTGGCCGACCTAACCACTGAAAGAGATCGACCGACCGAGCAAGTCAACACGGTTAAGAAAGACAAACAAAAACCTTTGGCTAAGAAAAAGAGCAGATACTTGCGCGAGCTGAAGAACCTTAAAGACACCTATGAAGGTCAAGTTAAAGCGCTGGAGATGCAAATGGAGGAAGCTGAGGATAGTAGCTATGTAGAAGGCGAAAGGGCCTAGGAGCACCAGTGCGAAGCCACGAAAGATATTTTCTTTCACTGTGGCTGGAAAACGGTGGCCAAAAAGCTTGGGCAGGCCTCAGATTCTAAGGTTTTCAAGAACCCACCTCTTCACTTCATCCTAGAGTGCATGATTGAATACGTCAATGTCATATAACAAAACCTACTTGAAGTGGAGAAGGAAGAAAGCCCAATAGAGCAAGGTAAGGATACAACAGCTTGGGGTGAAGAAGTGGGCCAGACTCAACCGAGTGTTGTCGCTGAAGAAGAAATCACTGACCTGACAATTGGCGATGATGTTGGCGCCGCGCTCGAACAAGGGGATCCCACCACCTGACAGCGACAATATTTTTTTTTTCATTTTCTTCAAGTTGTAACTGGGCTATCTACCCCTACTTTTGTTATTGGACAACATCCCCATCTTTTGTTTTTAAATTTAATGAAAATATCACAACTTTTTGCTCGCCCTGTAAGTATTTTTGTTTTTCTCGAAGTTAAATAAACCCTTAAACCTGCTTTGCCAAGCCAAACCAACTCAACAAAGACTTCCAAAGTTGGACAAACATCCTAACCTACTTTGGTCGAGTAAGATATAGCTTAGTCAAAGATTTTTCAAAGTTAGACAAACCTCCCAGCCTACTTTTCCGAGCAAAACCTACCGAACAAAGATATTGCAAAGTTAGGCAAACCTCCTAACCTACTTTGCTGAGCAAAACTCGCCGAACAAAGATTTTCCAAAGTTTGTCGAGCATAACTAACTCGGTCAAAGATTTTTTAAAGTTAGACAAACCTCCCAATCTACTTTGTCGAGCAAAACCCGTTGAGCAAAGATTTTTCAAAGCTTGACAAACCTCCCAACCTACTTTGCCGAGCAAAATCCACCGAGCAAAGATTTTCCAAAGTTCAACAAACCTCCCAACGTACTTTGCCGAACATAACTAGCCCAGTCAAAGATTTTCTAAAGTTAGACCTCCCAACCTATTTGCCAAGCAAAACCCATCGAGCAAAGATTTTTCAAAGTTGGACAAACCTCCTAAGTTACTTTACGTAGCAAAACCAGCTCAATCAAAGATTTTGCAAGGTCGGTCAATCCTTCCAACTTACTTTGCCGAGCAAAACCCGTCGGGCAAAGATTTTTCAAAGTTGGTCAAACCTGCCAACTAATTTTGCTGAGCAAAATTCCACTCAGCAAAGATTTTCCAAAGTTCAAACAAAAGTATTTGCCCCTAGATCGTACTTTCGATGCTCAACTGCTTTACTTTGGGAAATTTGAGTTCATCACATCTACAAAATGAAACTATAAAAGAGTTTGGAAAGAAAAATTGTCTACTTGTTTTATTGCTAAAAGGTTTTAAAAATTACAATGGTAAAAGCTAAAAATAAAACAACTTTAAATTGGAAGTATTCCACGATCTTGAAACAGCTCGACCATCCATGTCTTTTAAGTTGAAAGCTCCTTTTCTAGCTAACCCCGCAACTTTGTAAGGACCTTCTCAGTTAGGTCCTAACTTGTCATCACCAGGGACTATAGTGTTGCCTATGACTTTACGTAGAACCCAATCACCAACTTTGAATTACCTTGGATGCACAATTTTGTTATACTTTCTGGATAGCTCTTGCTGGTAAGCGACGATGTGAATTGGGACTTTCTTTTCTTTCTTCTACGAGATCAAGTTCTAAGGCTATTGCTTCTTCGTTCAAATATGAATCAAAATTCTCACTTCTGATAGTAGGAAGGCTAATCACCAAAGAGATGACAGTCTCCATATCATAAGCCAAGGCAAAGAGGGTTTCCTTGGTCGATCGTCTTAGGGTTTTGTGGTAGGCCCATATGACATGGGGCAGTTCTTCAATCCACTTTCCCTTTGCCTTCTCCAATGTTTTCTTCAATCCATCAAGATTACTTTGTTCGACGCTTCGGCCTGACCATTGGCCTGAGGGTAAGCCAATGTGGAATTGTAGAATTCTATCTTGTGCTCCTCAATGAAACCTCTAAAGATCCTCCCACTAAAATGAGTGCCATTGTCTGATATCAGAGTCTTAGGGATTCCAAACCAAGTGATTATGTTTTGCCAAAAGAAATATTTCACGTCTTTCTCTTTAATAAATGCAAATGCTCCTGTTTTAACCTATTTAGTGAAGTAGTTTATCACCGCGATAAAGTACTTTCTGTTTCATAGTATGGTTGGAAGCGACCCCACAGTATCTAAGCTCCACATAGCAAATGACTAAGGGCTGGTTAAAGGTAGAAGTTCTCTGGCTAGTTGGTGGATTTGATGTGCAAATTTTTGATATTTTTCACACTTTCTGACATACTTCTCCACATCTGCTTATATGTATGACCACCAATATCCTTGAAAAATAGCTCGGTAAGCCAGGGATCTCCCACATTGGTGGCTCCCATAAATTCCTTCGTGAATTTTTGTAGCTTGCTTTTCGTGCTCCTCGGAGGGGTTTAGCCTCCTCGGCTACGATAGCCCTGTAGTTTAGTCTCTCGTGGTTCTGAGTCTGGTTTCACAAGTGCAATGTGAAACAAAAAAAAAACACAAATGAGAGTCCAAATCCAGTAAATCTTAGAAAATCCATTTATCATCAGAGACGCCAGAAATGGACTGCATTGCCAGATTTCAAAGTCGCCACATAAATATTTTTGAAAAATTTTGGAAACCCGTGACTCGTGCAATAGGCCACTTGTCCATCATAACCGAAATGTCTTGACTCGGGAACTTAGGTATGAGAGGGGAAGGTCATGAATTGAGCATCCCACTCACTTGATCAAAGATCGGCTTCTACTAATCATGATGTGATTTTTATGTACACTGTATGCTCTTGTTCTGATTTATTATTTTAACATTACTATGTGAGGCACACAAGTATAGACTATTTTACCTACTTTGGAATGCTTTGATATTATGTTTGTTTGAACAGAATTTTGAATATACGCTACTTGAAAAGCTGAGCTCATACGTACATTTATCAAAGATATTCCAACTTAAGCGAAATAGCCTTCATCTGCAGGCATTCAAAAGGTATATCAAATAAGCACTTAGTCTCATGGTAGTATGCTTGATATGGAAACACAAACACACATGCAATATACTAAAGCGAAAATGCTCACCTAGTACTCAACCGAGGCAAGCTAAAGAGAAGAAAAATGCATGCTCTAATATGCAAATGACTAATGCAACACATACAAAATGCAACTACTAGGTTCGGTTTATTTTTAACATGTCATATGGATCAACTCAAAGCATGCGGCAACTCACGTATTCAAGTAAGTAGGAAATGACAACAATGTTAGAGTGATGAACTAAACTCAATGCATGCAAAAATGGATATTAAGCATGGCAATGATATGAAACAAAACATATGATGCTACCACGGTAAGTAAATAAATAAACGGGAGAAAGAAATGGGAGTTGGAAGACATACAAAATATTACAAGCGTTACAAATTTGCCTTCGCATAAGGGGGCCGAATGAATGTCCTAATTAAACTAATTATTACAATACCAAATGAATTAACTAAATTAACTAGGTGGTTGATGATTATTACACATTTGAATGAAACCAACTAATTAATTACAACATACTAATATTAAAGCAATAATTTAATGGAACAAGAGGCGAGGAGCCACATGCACACACCTGAGAACATCCTCCTGGAAACCTCTTTGTTTGTTTCCAGAATTTGACTACAATCAGGTTTTGCTCTGTTCTGCTGTAAAAATGCCACTCCATGTACAAGAATAGGTGGTTGGCAGGCCTTGAAAAGTGGTCAGCCGTACTAAGCAATGGCCGACTGGTCACTGCTTTTAAGAAATGCCCTGCTGCCACAGAGTTGAAATAGAGCAAACATAAGGTATTTTCAAGAGATGTTTATCCTCCCTGCCGTTCCCTATCATGAAAACGATCATGAGAGGAGTAGATTCGATTCACAAATTATCAATTGTCATAAATTTGTTGCGTGATGATCTTAGAACCGGTAGAACAAAAGCTCAATAAAATGAAATGAAAGACAAACAACACCTCCTCCCTATCATGGAGTTACCTCAAGGAAAGAGGTAAACATTGCTTCATGAACCATTAAACATCACTAAAGAGTATGTAATGATTCAAGATGCAATAAGTTCAATATAATGTCTGATTGAACCTAACCCAATTTTATTACCCCCCCCCTTTTTTTTTTTTTACCTCTTTTACTCCAATTTGATTAGCCCATTTTACATTACCTTTCCATTTCTTATCTTTTCTTCCTTTTTGTCCAAAAGTGTGGATTACATCCACTAAGTCCAAAAGCAATGAAGAGTAGCAAGCATTGACTTAACCCCAGAAATGAGTTATTCAAGCCCTTTTCTATGGAGGAAATTACAAAGAAATAATCAAACTCATTTACAAGCGATAATGAATTCTAAGTCAAACCTAAAATGAGCTATAATGACTAGTCAAACTCAAAAAGAGCGATAATGACTAATCAAACCGAAAATGAGCGATAATGACTCTAAATCCAAACTTGATAATAAACTATAATGACACTTTTCTTTGTGATTTCCAAGAGTCTAAATAGAAAGTTACTCCCTTAGAAGTAATGCATTGGCAATAAAGAGAGGTATCAAACAAGGGATTGTGCTTAGCATAAGAGAGATGTAATCCCTTGGTAATGAACCCCCGAAGAGATTAAACCATTAAGCATGAGAGGTTTCTTTCTTATGCCTTGAACAACAATCTTTTGTTTGCTATGACTCTTAATCAAAATAAACAAAGAAATGAGAGAGAGATTGCAGAGTGCTAATGGAGAGTGGGTGATTACAATGGTAATGAACATGTATGAAAGCTACAAAAAAAAGTTAAAGAAAAGACTATCAACTCAAATAGATTGAAAGCTATATCCATGAGGACTTACAACAACAAATCCATAGTATTTAAAGCATAATTTAACACACAAAACATTACTGAAACAACACAAAAACATTGCTAAAAATTTTGTTTTTGAGGTGGAAAAAGTGAGCAACAGTGGGCTAAAGCCAAAGGGTTTCAACCAACCAGCAAGCCTAAGGAAGGATGGCTAATCCCTTCTCTTTTTTGTGACTTAAGATCACATTTTTAAGCTTAAAAACACTCTGAAAAATAGTGTGAAAAAGCAAAGAAAAGAGATAGTAAAAGATTTTACAAAAGCTCAAAGATTACCCTTTAAAGAGAGGATGCTCTTCTAGTTCACAAACCACAAGTTGAACACTCTCAAGAGCCGAAATTTGTGTTCAAGAATCTCAGTAAAATGCCTCAAGTTTAGGCTTATGAAGTATATGTATAGTGCATGTATATTGCAAGAGAGGAATGACGAGTGTTTGGCAAGTATTTGGCTCTTGACAAAATTTTCTAACCCCAAACCCTTAGGGGAGGCCTTGTATTTATAGAAAAACACCTTCTCACGTTGGAGATATCTGTAATGAGACAGCTAGTGCAATGCATGGTCATGGGGATAGCTGGCTATCTCAAAATATCTGCTATCGCTAAACATGGCTGACCGACCAATATTTTGTACAACCTACTCATTAATTGATCGGCCTACCAATTGTTTTTGGCCCCCGCTGCTTATTAATTGGCCCCGTTGCTCATTGAGTGGTCAGACTAAAAAAAGGGTTTTGGTCCAAATAGGGTGAAAGGCTTGGGTTTGAAGCTCGAAACCAAATTCTTTTGCTGAAAATTCGAACAATTTGCACAATGTAACTTTCATCGTCGAGTGTTCGGATTGAGGCACCCAAGTATTAAGGGCGGTCAAAATAGGATGTCTATAATTTCAAACAAGAATGCATCAACCTTCCTAGGATGCACACACTTCAACTATGGACTAGTGGAAAACTTCTTGTATAATGCTCCTGATGGGAAGAGCCAAAACCATTGTGATTTTGCTCGAATTTTATTTGCTTCTTTCTTGTCGTTGGGTAAAATCCTATCTTTCAAAAAGATAATGATGTGGTCCACTTAGTAAGGTCCTAACTCGCCACATACAACTTTGGTTATTTTGGGCTCTTCGATACTTGGCCTTGGTAGAAAATCAATCAACAAAGGATTGGGAATGGATGATTCTGACATTGTTGCAAAACTAGCCAACTCATCTACTTTGTTGTTTTCGTCTCTACCAACTTGTTCTATTCTTACGACGTCAAACTTTTTGATCTCCGTTCTGACCAACTCTTGACATTTGACCATTTTATCATCATTCACTTCATATTCACCAGATATTTGGTTCGCCACCAATTGAGAGTAACTATACACCATTAACTCAGTAGCCTTCATGCAGAAGGCAGATTTTAAACCGGCTAAGAGCGTTTTGTACTCTACCTCATTATTGGATGCTAGAAACCCAAGTCTGATTACTTACTCAACAGTCAGATTATCTGCGAAATAAGCATGACTCCAAGCCCAATTCCATACCTATTAGAAGCTCTGTCAACAAATAGCTCCCTCACCTCTTCAACAAATAGTTTCCAACAAATAGATGGATCTGAAGATGTCTTTGGGTCCGATACTTCAATTACTTCTTTGATCGTGTCCTTCAATCACGGCAGATCTATTGGTTCGCCAACTTATTTGCTAGGTTACCCTACCATTTTCTTTTTAGGTACGTCATTGAAAATCTTGTTTTCTATTGCTCAGCTTACCTCTTCACCCTCCTGTGATTTGTCATTGAAGTTAGTAGATGGTGCCACTATTGCCAAACTCAATGGTGTACTTCGCGGTTTCTTTTCTTGGAGTGAAGCCACAACCGGTTGTAAGGTTGCTGAGGGTTGTTCTATTCCCACAACAATTACCCCTTCCTCAGTTTCGCCTATCAAATCAACTAAACAAATAGAATGAGTTCTTGGAGCAAACTCTGTGACAAAGTCTGCTAATGCCTAGGTTTTGATATCTATTTTGGGTTAGAATTTGATGTCGAATTGTCCAAATTCAATTGCCCACTTCAAAATCCTCCTAGAAGAATCCGTTCTTTCAAACAGAGCTTTTAGTGTGAATGCAGCCAGCACCAAAATTGTATGTGTGTGAAAGTAGTGCAGCAACTTTATGGTTGCCATCATTAAAGCCAAGGCAAGCTTCTCCAATAAAAGGTATCTCGTCCCAGCGCCAAGCATGGTCTCACTTACGTAAAAAAATAGGTAAGTGATGTATTCTTTCTGCGCGCACAAGTACCGCGCTAATGGCATGTTGAGAGACCACCAAGTACAAATACAGCTCTTTCCCAAGTACCGAAGTCACCAAAAGTGGTGGAGAAAGTATTGTTTCAATTCTTCCAGAGCACAGTCACATTCTTCATCCCAGCTAAACTTTTATTTGAGTGTTTGGAAAAATAGTTGGCAATGATTTGAAGACCAACTTATAAATTTGTTTAGTGCGACCGCCAACCCCATCAAATGTTGTAACTCCTTCATAGTGTTTGGTCTCTCCAACTCTTGAATGGCTTTAAGTTGGGAGAGATCTAATTCTATTCCATAGTTGGTCAAAAAAAGCCGTAATTTTCCTGATCACACGCCGAACGCATACTTAGATGCGTTCAAATGAAACTTATGAGTCTTCAAAATGTGAAACATCTCAGCTAGGTCGCTAAGATGGTCCAATTCATTCTTACTCTTGATTACTATATCATCAATGTATGCCTATAGTTGGTTTTTTGCGCTCCTCGGAGTGGTTTAGTCTCCTTGGATGCGATTCCCTGCAGTTCAGACTCGCGTGGTTTTGAATCTGGCTTCACAAGTGCAATGTGAAACAAGAAAATGAATGAGAGTCCAGATCCGACAAATCTTAGAAAAATCCATTAATCACCAAAGATGCCAAAAACGGACTGCATTGCCAGATTTTAGAGTCGCCACCTAATATTTTTGGAAGAATTAGGAAACCCTTGACTCGCGCCAAAAGGCCACTTGTTCGTCATAACCAAAGTTGTCTCGGTTCAGGAACTTAAGTATGAGAGGGGAAGGGCAAGAATTGGGCACCCTATTCACCCGATCAAAGATCGGCCTCTACTAAATCATGTTGTCAATCATATAAACATTATATGCTCAGATTCTGATTATTAATATACTAACATTACTATGTGAAGCAAACGAGTATAGACCATGCCACTTACTTTCGAATGCTTTGATTTCATACTTTTGAAAGAGTTTAGAATATGTGCAACTCAATGAAAAAAAAATGAGCTCATATATACAACGATCAAAGTCATTCTAATTTAAGCAATATAGCCTTCCTCTATAGGCATTCATAGAGTTATTTCAAGTAAGCAAGTAGCCTCATGGTAGTATGCTCAACATGGTAACACAAACACACATATATATGCCAAAGTAAAAAATACCCACCTAGTACTTAGTCGTGGAAAGCCAAAGAAAAGAAGATAGTTAGAAAAAATGCATTCCTAATATGTAAAATGACTAATGCAACGCATACAAAAATGCAACTATTAGATTTGGCTACTAACATGACATGTGAATCAACTCAAAGCATGAGGTAATGCACATAATCAAGTAGGAAATGATAAAACATCAAGTATGATAAGCCGAACCTTAATGCATACAAAAATGGATACAAGGCATGGAAATGATAAAGGAAAACATGATGCTTTGTACAACCACGGTAAGCATGTAAATAAAAGGGAGAAATAAATGGAGGTTGGTAGACATACATCAAGTATTACAAATTTGCCCTCGTACAAGAGGGTCTAAATGGCCTAATCAACTAATTATTATAACACAAAATGAATTAACTAATTATTGCATTTGCAAATGTTACAACAATAAATATTAAAGAAACAAAAACGAAGACAACATGCACTCGAGTGAGAACATCCTTCAGAAATTACTTTGTCTGCCCTCTGCTTTGCCAACAACAGTTCTCTGTGTGTACACTCTAAAGCCCGGTCGGCCCACAATGAGGCCTGGCCGGGTCCAATGAAATACAGTCGTGCCTCAATTTGGCCTAAAAACCTGTTTTGTGCACTAAGGTAAAAACAGTGCAGACAACGTATTTTTAAAAAATGTTTATCCCTTCTATCCTTTCTATCATGAAGCTACTCGAGGAAGGAATAGATTTGCTTCTCAAATCATCAACCATTGCAAGGTTGTTGCATGATGATCTTAGAAGCAATAGGAAAAGATTTTGCTAAACAAAAAAAATGAGGCTATTCTCCTTACCTCCTTCCTATCATGAGGTTATTCAAGGAAGAGGTAGACATGCTTCGCAAATCATCAAACATCACAAGATAGTATGTGATGACTATAGAAGCAACTAAAATGAAAAATAATAACTCAAAAATTATTGTAAACTCCTCTCCCTACTCATGGAATAAGGATGAGACATCCATTTCCATGTTTCAAAGTGGAACTATGAGAGAGTTTTCAACACTTTTTGATAAAGAACTCTATATGAGCAACAAGGAACGTAAGGAAGAAACTCGAAATCAAGCTAACTATCAAAAGCTTAAACACACTAGTCACCAAAGTTGTTGACAAATCCTCTTTTGTTCATGGAATAAAGATGAGACATCCATTTCCATGTTTTGAAAATGATCAGAAAGAGAGCTTTTCAACACTTTGACACAAAAGTTATCACCTAGCTTCAAGGTAAACAAAGCAAAAGATTTACAACTAGTTAATCAAACTTGTGGTGGGGTGGCTAAGCTCTAAACCCCCCATGACCACAAGGTTCCAATATACTTTAAGGAAATCTATAAAAATAAAAGAAATACTATTAACTCAAACAGATAGGCTGCTACGTCCTAAACACACCCAATCCTTGAGGACTTACAACAACACAATTATAATATTCAAAGCATAAATTAAAGCATTAAACAACCCACAAATACCAACACAAAAAAGAAAAAAGAAAAAAAAAATAGTGGTAAAGCTAATGGAAAGCAAGGAAGAAAGTAAAGTACAAGTTATTGTGATTATGCCTAAGGAGGGGTGGCTAACCCCTCCACTTTTTGTAGCTTTTGATCACATAATTTAGGCCTCCAAAATAGTCCAAAAACAGTATATAAAACAAGGGGAAAAAAAAAAGAAAAGAAAAAGAGAGTGAAGGAGAAGTAAAGAAGAAGATGGAAAATTATACCTCTTGAAAAGAAGGGTAAGTTCTTAGTTATCAAACTTAATTCCAAACACCCTCAAGATGCTGAAATAGAGTTTGAAACTTAGCAAAAGCCTTAAGAACAAGCTCTAATAGTGTATATATTGTGTATGTATAACTAAACGGTGGTATAGAGGTCAAATAGTTTGTTCAAAGAAAGAGGAGTCCTTTTAGCTCTCAAAAACCTTACAAGCCTTTGGAAAATTTTTCTCACCCTAAATTCTAAAGAGAGAGGCTCTATTTATAGAATTTAAGATGTTTTGATGACAAATATTTTAAAAAAAAACTAGCTGGCGGAATCTCGCCAGATATTCTATCTATTGTCAATGACACTCGGCCGGGTCCAAATAGACATGACCAGGCCCAAAAATCCAAGGCTAGATCTAAAATCCCTCTTGGCATCCTGCTGCATGGGCAATGCAAGTTGGGAAAAAAGCTTTGAAAATAGGGTTTTAAGGTCTAAATCATTTTGGTCAAAACAGGGTGCGAAACAGGTTTGGGATTAGAGCTTGAATCCAAATTTCTTCACTAGGAATTCAAAAGATTGCACAATGGAACTTTTATCACCAGGTGTTTGGAATGAAATGCCCAAGTCTTAAGGGCGGCAAACATCTTGGTGACCATCCTTTGGAATGTCACCCTTGCATTTTTATGCCAAAGGGCATGACCTTGTAACAATACAACCCCCTTGGGGTCGTAAAAGAAGTGATCTCCTGATCGGGCTCATACATAGCAATCTAATGATATCCACAATATGCAACCAGAAAGCTAAGCCGATTGTGTCTTGCTGTTAGGTTGACCAACTAATCAATCATTGGTAAAGGAAAGCTGTCTTTTGGGTACGCCTTGTTGACTGTCTTATAATTGACACAAACGTGCCGCTTGCTATTCTTTTTTGGTACCACGATAGTGTTTGAGATCCTTGTCCTTACCTCCAGCAGGTTCCCCACCTTTTTGGCCATTACTTCGGTGTGGCATGGAGGTTGACATTAAGTTAATGGTAGATGAAGTTTGAATCAATAGCAGGCATGTCGTAAGGTGTCCAGGCGCACACCTCAATATTGGAGATCAAAAAATCCATGACTTCCTTTGTTTTGGTGTTGAACAAAGATGAGCCTAGAAAAAAGAACTTTTATGAATTGTTCTCATGGATCCTAACTTTCACGAGGTCCTTCATAGCCTTTTGCCTAGCCTCTTTGCCAACATCTTCAAACATCTCTTTGGTCTCTAGTTCTTCTGCCATCTAAACGAATCCCTTGGCAACACGGCTTCCATTCACTATAACGAAGCATTGCTTTGACATGATTTGATCTCCCAAGACTTCTTCAATTACTCCAGCTTTGTTTGTGAACCACATTACTTGATGGTTTATTGATGCTAGGGCTCGCATGGCGTACAACCATGCTAGACTAAGAATGATATTGTAAGTGGATAGAACTTTCATAACCCAAAAACTCCACTTGCTTGACCATCAATCCTACTTTGGTCAGCAGAATGATCTTGCCAACCGGCCATTTAGGCATAGAATTGAAGCCTACCAAGGGAAACGTGACGGATGCCAAATATGTGTTATCTAACTTCAGTTGCTTAAAAGTGTCATAAGACATGATTTCACATGAACTCCCCAGGTCAATCAAGATCCTCTTGATGTCAAAATTCTTGACGTGCAAAGTGACCACTAGCGCATTGTTGGAGGGATTTTGCAACCTCACTAGATCTTTGTTAGAGAAAGAAGTCACATTTCTTATCTTTGTCTTCCCTTTCTTAACACTGAGTACCTTCCTCATGTGCTCAGCCTTCTTTATCATTTCCCTGAGCTTGCAAACTCACTCAGGCTTAATGATACCATGGATCACATTAATCACGCCTTGAGGTGGACCAGCAAGTGGCATTTTGTCCAGCATGTTCTTATCTTGAGGGGCTAACCGAGCTTTGCCCTCAATGTAACAGTCCAGGTGACCCACAACCACCAATTCTTCTAAGTGATGTTTCAATGACATGCAGTCCTTTGTTTGGTGCCCATTCTCATCATGAAAGGTACATCGGTATCTTTCGTCATAACCCTTCTGCGTTTCACCTAACTTTGTTGGCTGCTGGACAAATGGCTCGTCACAAATTTCGCTAAGGATACGATAAATGGGCTTCTTGAACACCGTGGTGATGGCGGTGTGGACCTTCAACTTCCTTGCCTTGTTTTCTTCGCTGCTAATTTGTGGGTCACCTTGGTTGTTATCTCGGTTTTTGTTGCCTTGTTTTCCATTCCGACCAACCGTGTTGACTTTGTCAAAATATTTTTTGTCTAGCAGTGCTGTTGTACCAACTTTGTCTTTACTCGAGCGACATCTTCTTCCACCCACATATGCTGGTGAACCCTTTCCATTAGAGCTTCCATGGTTAAGAGTGGTATCGTAGTTATTGATTCCTTCAGTTTATACTCGATTGGTAGTCCGCGCTTGTACTGAGCGATTGCTAGGTTGGTAGGACACTCACCAATTTGGTTGAATGTCTCCCAATACCTATTATTGTATGATTTTAATGACTCTCGCTCCCCCATGTTAATGGCGAATAGTTGATCGACCTCCATAAGTTGTTTTGAACCTTGTAACAAATGCCTTTACAAGCTGTGCCCAAGAAGCTACGCTGACTTCTAGCAATCTCTCAAACCATGTCAAGCCTAAATCCCCTAAGCTTGATTGAAACAAAATGCACATCAAGGCATCATTCCTTCTATATATATTCATGACTTGTCGAAAGTGGCTAAGATACATGTAAGGATCTGACTTCCCGTCGTAGATCGTAAATTTGGGTTGATTAAAGCCCACATGCAGAGGTGCGTTTTTTTTTTATCTCCGGTGAAAATGACGTAATTTGCAACCTTGCCAATGCTTTGTCTGCTGGTTCGTAAATAAGATTTAGCATTGGAATGAAACCTCGACGCTTCCATACGTTCTAGGGGCCAATCTCTGCAAAGCTAACACCCTATAAGGGTTGTGCGCCTAGGTAACTTCTCTTCTTCGGGCCCTTTCATCTAGAACAGTTCGCAAGTCTTCTGATCGGGGTAACTCCGTATAATGAGAAGACATCTAGTGAGTGCGTGAAAGTCGATAGTTGATCTCCTTAAGGTATGATCTTACTAACCTCATCCTCTCAAACCTGGAGTAACGAGATCTGGATGTCCTTGACTGTGAGTCGCCTGTCCTGAGGCTCTTACTCTCAGAAGGTTCTGGTGAAGCACGACTATCTTTGCCTCCTGAACGATGGGATCGAGTGTGCTCCCTGTGAGTTTCCACTCTAGCGACACCCTTGCCCCTTACCTGGTGCTTTAAAGCTTGAATATCTGCTGCCATCTTCCTGAGTAATTCATGTTGCTCCTTCACACGATCTTCCAAAACATGGGAATCAGTTCATCGTCTTCGCCTATCAGGGTTGTGGAAGCAGGTGGCCTCCATTTCGCTATTGATGGCAGAAATAGGCAAATCTTCATTATGCACCATTAAAATTATGGAAGAAAAACTTGACCAAAAGGTTTGTTCTGTGAAATTCCTACGGATAACGCCAATTGTACGAGTACAAAATAATCGTCACTTGTATAATCTTGTTGATCGAATTTGCGATCAATGTTTAACCTGAAATCACAAATGTGAGTTAGTAGGCGGGTGTGTGCCAAAAAGCCCTTCAATGCCTAAGTCAGTGAATAAGACAAACGAGGAGGAAAAGCTCTATGAATTCAAGAATAGTAATTGCAATACCTGGAATTATGGTAGATTTGAGTTTTTATAAGTTTTGCATGGCATAATCCTAGTAAAACTCTAATTCCCCTGTGTAAAGTCCTCCTAGGAATCACATTCTTAAATGGTAATGTCCATCCTTAACACCATACTTACTGCAAATCAAATGAGATGGCATAACTCTTTGCACGACTTCCAGCCGAGCAACCAAATTACATTAACATTTGTACATTTGTTCCCACCGTGCAACACGCAGCGTGGTGCACATCTAACACGGTGCGTTACCATGCTAATATTGCGTGGCTCTTCATCTAGCTCAGTCAAAGTGTCGCGCCCAATTACGTTTGACCGGTCTTATAGGTAGCTCAGTCCATGTCTGCTCTAATAGTTGCCCGGTCAAACCTGGAGTCATCTTTGACCAGTTCAAACTCTTTACACGATCCAAACCATGAAGTCTTTCAACCAGTAGCTCGGTTGACACCAAGGGCATGATTTGGCTCAGTCTGTTTGTACGCATCTACAGGCTAGCCCACCTGTGCGGCCCATGTCAACTTTGCTCAACTCAATTTACTCAACAAAAATTATCCTCTCAATTTGGATCATCAAAATAGGCTCAACAAAAATCCCAAGAGACCGCATAACAGGGTTAATGTATCCCATGATGTTTAGAAATTTATAAGTTGCACTAGGAGCATATTTGTTGTTTTTATTTGCTAAAATTATGAGACATCAAATAATTTCTTACATAGAAGGACATAGTATTAATTATGGATGTAATCGGTTTGATCCGATCGATATTTAGTCGAAATTTTACCACCGAACCACTAAATTATATAAAAATATTGAATTAGTCATTTGTCCACCCCTTAAATCCAATCCATCTATTTAGTAAATAACTTCCAATTTTTAAATTAACAAAAAAATACAAACAAATAATAATAATAATAATAATAATAATAATAATAATAATAATAAAAAATGCTAAAACTTGGCATAAGGAGAACATATTAATAATATTATATAAATTCTAAATACAATATATATTGAAGTAGTCGGTTTCGGAAAAAAAAAAAAAAACTTTTTATTGATACAAAGACAAGTTTTTTGTTTTAAAACTTTTTTTTGATATTTTTTGTGTTTAGCGAATTTTTTTTTAAATATTTTAATTGTTTATTTTTAAATCCACCTAACTTGTACTAAAAGTACAAAATATTTTTAAAAAAATCTGGAAAAAAAAAAACTAAAGATATTAGGTTGAAAAAACAACACATTTTGAACCCGTATATTTTTGCATTTTCTAGTTAAGTTTTTCAGAATTTTTTCATAAACATTTATTTTTAAAATAAAATTAAAAATAAAATAATAACTAAAATAAAAAATATTAAAAATTAAAATAAAATAACAATAATTGAACTATTTTTTATTTATAAAATTAAAAAATAAAAATAAATTTTAAAAATTAAATCAAAGAGACGTGCTCCAAGAAATGTTGAAACTTGCACGCAAATAATACAGTTGATTGTTTATTGGATAGAATCATGCTGTGTGTTTGATTTATGAATTTTAGAAGAAATTTTGAAATGAAAAGAATTTGAAAAAAAAAAAAATGATAAGTGAAATATATATATATAATATAATTATATTTTACTTATATTTTATATATATATATATTTTTTTTTTTTTCTTTTTTTCTTTTTTTAAAATCTCTTCTTAAATTTATAAACCAAATACAACTTGCGAGTCCACGAATCTTAGCCGATAAGAATAGAGATGAGACAAATGAGACATGTGACTGAGATGACACAAGAGTTGGAAAGTGAGGGCACTTGGCTAGCGTGGGTAGTTAATTTAGGAGGAATTATTTTTTTGAGGACTAGGAGGAATTATTTAGAGTGAAATAGAGAGGAAAAAAAAAATTACAAATATATAAAGGGTGTAAATAATTCTATAGTGGAGTATAAATGAAAAATTACGGAAGTATAAGCCTCACTTGCATCTTTCTATATTTGTGTAATTTTTTTTTCTTTTATTACACGGTTAAGTAATTCTCCCTTTAATTTATCAGAGATTAATAATAAGTGAAATAGCAAATCATTTAAAGGTTGAAAAAAAAAATCATATTAATAGTTAACTTTATAAACTTTAATTATTAAAACCATAAATTTTTTCAAGTGCATGTAATAATTTTTGACAAGTTAACTTGATTTGTAATTTCTCCTATATGGTACGTCTATGTGTATATTGGGTATATGAAAATATGTATTCAAATTTTTTGTATTTAATTTTTATTGTACTTTAAACGTATTTAGTATATACATACGTTCTACCACAATTGAAATTGGAGATGTGCAAAACACCTAATAAATCAAAGAACTGAACCAATCCAACCTTTTTGGGTTGGTTTAGTTCAATTTTTTAGTACGTTGATTTGGTATCGGGTTTTCAAATCATCAACCCGATAAGATTGAGTTGGCTCTTGATTTGGGCATTGCCTAAACCAAATTAGCCTAAGAACCGAACCTACAGATATTATGTAAAATTTTATTTATATTGAAATGCTTTAACCTAGTTGGTCTATCATTGTGGACTTGATTGCATTTAATAATGTTCACAAAGAAATCTTATTGGATTTAATTTGCTTTTGTTGGGTTTAAGTTTGAGTTAGACTTTACTATATTATTCATAATTGTTGACATGTATTAAATAATATTTTATTCTTTATTTGTATTGTTTAAATGTTAATAAATCAAACCAACCCAAAACTTAAGTTCTATCATATAGAGTCAGTTACATGAATCTTTCTTCTCCACCCGACTCTATCAATGGCCATTTAGTTAGTCAAATTAAGGAGATTCATATCTCTATTTATTACACCAGCACACGTCAATCTAGGTCTGTCCCTTCTCCTAACACTTCCATCTAGCATTACTATATCACATCTCTTCACTACTGCCTCTGTTGGTCTCTATTGTAATGATCAAACCATTTTATTCTATTCTCTCTCTGAACTTATCTTCTATTGATATTACTTCTACCCATTCACAGATATACTTATTCTGAATTCTGTCTTTCCCAGTCTTGCCACACATCCACCTTAGTATCTCCATCTCAGTAACACTCATTTTATTTACATGTCGTTTCTTAGTTGTCTAACATTCCGTCTCATACAATAGCGTTGGTCTAATAGCCGTTCTATAGAACTTTTCTTTTAGTCTAGTGGGTATTCATTAATTACGTATCCCAGACGTACTCCTCTACCTAAGCCATGCTACCTTAATTCTATGGACCACATCCATTCCAATCTTTCCAATCATTGTGATAATCGATCATAAATAACGAAAATATTCACTCTTAAGTAGTTCTTAATTCTCAATCTTCACTTTTCATCTACTTCCATTGTTACTGTTACTAAAATTACACTCTATGTAGTTTGGATGTGGACCCCACACTAATAAATGACCGAGATTAATTTGTGGAATGGTCACATCAATACTTTTGAGGCATTAAATAATTGCTCCTCATGGTGGATATGTAAGGAGAAGTTATTTGGTGATTTTAGGATATGGCATGGCTATGTGGTAACCCAAGTGATTTGTGATTGATGGAAAAGGTAGAGCCAATGATTTGTATTGAGTGATTGTTGAATAGGAGGGAATATAGTAAATTATGATTAATTAATAATAAAGCCACAGTGTCCCTAAACTACTATATAATTTTTCATATGCAAAAGTGCTTTATAAGGGCACATGTATACGGATGTGCAATTATCTCCACAGCATATCAGAGTTTTAAGGACAACTTATTTGTTCTCAAAAATAAAAATTTTGTTACAAAAAATAATTGGGGATCATTTTCTAACTTTGCGAAATAGTCACTAACAGATCACATTGAAAAGTTTTTTTTTTTTTTTTAAAATGACTTTTAATGAAAAAATTTAAAAATGTCATTAATAAATACACTTTTAGAGATAAAATAACTAGTTTATGCCCGTGCCTAAAGGTACGGTGTAAACAATATTTTGTTTGAATAATTTTCGTATGTCATTCTCTCTTTAGCTAGGAATACTGAGAATCAAGCATACCTAATCTGTTTTCCCATGACATATAAAAAATGAATAGATAACATACATTTGAGCAAGGGGATCCCCTTTATTATAAACACAACTTCAAATAAAAGGAACAACAAAATGGTGTTCTCCCTTTGAAGCACACCATGCCAATACGAAAATAGTATTCTTGATCAAAATCTAAATAACAAACACCTTGAAATGTTTACCTTTCAAACCAAACCAAATCTATATAAGTTTCTACAACGTCAATCTGCCATAATCTTTAACTTTATACAACGTCAATCATTTTCAAAGTTTGTCAACGATAAAACCAAAAATAGTGTAAATTCTGCCCTCGAGATTGTTGCTCACTCGAGATTGTCCCTCTTTCAACACTTATCAATCAAAGAAGTGCACATTTAGTTTATACAACAATAAATACAAAATCATTAGAGAGATAAGAAAAACTTAAGCCTGAAGAAATGTAGACTTGTAAAAAGGGAGTCAATATTACCATTCGCTTGTAGTCTTCATCCACCTGTAAAATAGAAAAAAAAACCAATATGATAATTAAAAGAGACTACCCAATTCAAAACAAACACACACGTTGTCACACTAATGAAATGTTTTTTTATAGACCACTCAATTCAAACCAAACACGTACATTGTTGCAAAATAATAATTGGTTACCCAATGCAAACACTACGAACAAACACAACACATTATCAACACAAATACAAATTAATGATTGATAAAAATATTAAGAAAGAAAGATGTGTTGATCACATAAGGTTAGACGTGTTCAACTCTTTCTTTTTGGAACTTCCTTTAATTGATCACATAAGGTTAGAGGGAAAATTTAAGAAAGACGTGTTCTTAAGAAAGAATTTAATAAAATAAAATTCAAAAAGCAAACTCTAACTAACTTAACTCTCCCATCATTTACAAATCAATACAACTTAAAAAAACCCCATTTATTTTCTTCCAAAAACCCAAAGCCATTTATTATATCAGTTTAGTCCCATCAATTTTGTGTATGTAACCCTCCATCATCTTCTTCAATCTTCACATACACCCATTCAGATTCATTTTGCTTCCAACCTAAAATAAATTTTGAATATTTGTTAAGCAAGACATGATCATAAGCAAAATATCAAACCAACCCCTTTGGATCTATTTGGTTAGCTCATGGGCAGCAGCCAACAAAATTTAGATTGAAATTAAATAAACTATAAGACTAAACTGATATAATAAAATTCAATGGATAAAACAACAAATCAACAACATACAATAAGGGGACAATTGTTTATAGGGTCTTAAAAAAGTAATAGGCAATGCTGAAACTATATATATATATATATATATATTTATCACAGCTTACCAATCCCCACTCCCAAATAAAGGGGGGGGGGGGGGAAATAGAAAAACACAAAAAGCCCAATAAATATAGGAAAATCCATATCAGCATTTAAAGAGTATTTGGCAAACTCAGAAGTATTTATAGATCCGTATATATTTATGAGTATTTAGCAAACAATAGAAAAACTCATAATATAGAAAAACCCATTTTATGAATTAAAAAATTAACACCAATTTCTCATTAAAGAATCAAACATTTCATTAATTGTGTGTTTGTGTTGAGTCAGTACCTTTGAGACCAAAAATAGCAGGAACTGTCTGGTTCATCCTCCTCAGTCACAACATTTAAAAAAGGAAAAAGAAAAAAAAAAGTGTCAATAAGATTACTTGCCTACAATTCTTAACTAATGTCCAATTCTTTGCCTTTTCATGAACTCTCTCAATTAGTCATCCTCTCTTTCTGATGCCAAAACTATTCTTCTCTCATTAAACCAGTTTCTGCTCATCATCTTCCAAAACAGCCTGGCATACAGAACTGGAATTAGAGATCAGCGATATTTACATGATTGTTTAAACACCTATTGGCATAATGTTGTTTTAAATTGGGGTTCTGTTCCTAACAGAAAATTGACTATATGGTCAGGAATTATGTGATATAATATTAAATTTGGTTTATAAACATGTATATCCTAAGCAAAAGGAGCTTATTTTAGCTTGAATGAAACGAAACTTTGATGTTTGTTCATACGATGTGATCTCAAAAGTATTGTACACGTACCTTATTTGTTTGTCAGAAATCAAATTATATTATGAGAATGGCTGTGAAATGATAAGTTTATTTATTTTTGAGTTGAACAGAAAGTTCTGGAACCATTATTCTGATATTGCTTTCATGGTTGGAGAATATTGTGGCCAAAATTGCCCCCATTGATGTTACAGGGGTCTGGGTTATTATTAGACCAAAATGGGGGCAATCCCTTTGGATGTCTTTTTATTCTTTATTTTTTATTGCAACACTCTGGGCTTTTCTGGATTATGATTTCATTCTTGTTTTGAAAGGGAATTAGAGTTTATTATTCTAGGTATCAATACTTTTCTGGCTCTCAAGGTATTTGTGTCCCTCTCAAATGTAGCAAATCGCATGCTACCAAGTATTTGTAAGTGCATTCCTATTATAGAAAGTGGTTGTTATTTCCTGGCAAAAAAAAAAAAAAAAAAAACAAGCAAACAAACAAACAATCTGACTGAATTTGTACAATTTAGTGCTTAAAAGGAATGCATACCTTTCACTACCATGTATTATTTTTCATTTATGGAACAGATATTGCAAGGAGAACTGAAAACAATTGGTGTGAACACAATTTATAGTCAACAATAAAGAAAAAAGTTTTGCGAGCAGGTAAAGAATAAATTTTTCCAACTCCTTCAAGATGCTCATGTCTCGTAATTTCCTAAAATTCCAAACCAATATGAAAGACTCACAGACATTCTGTCAAAACCAATGGTAAAGACGGTGTGAGCCTACATTTTCTAAGGCTTAATTTAGTTGGTAGTTTAGCAAAAAAACTTGGTAAAATTTCTGAGTCATGAAATTAGTTTGTCTTTTTTATAAAAGGACACAAAAAAAAGAAAAAGAAAAAAAAACTTATTCAAATTAATTGTGAGCTGAAAGACTCATGTAATAAACTATTATCAATCCAATGGAAAAAGGGTTTGCCCAGTTTCTATATTAAAAAAAAACACCATTTATATCAAATTAGATCTAATTTGTCTCAGAACCTTGAAGCCATTGAAACAAAAAAACTAATGCCCATTAACAAAATTCAGAGAAAATACAAAGAAACTGAAATTGAATCAAATAATTCAAAGAAAATGCAAAGAACTCGTGAAATGTCCACAATCAACACAATTCGAAGTGATAGGAAAAGGGAATTAATACCTTGGAAGAAGGCGCAAAGATAGACCCAAAAAATTCAGAAGATGATGAAGGTTACCTAGCGAGCAAAGTTCGAGATGCAAAAGTCGAGGACTAGAGAGCTGGAGAGCAACATCGGACAAAAACAGATCAATTATCAGAACCTTGAAGCCACTAAAACAAAAAGAAAATTCACAAAACCCAATAACAGAAAAATTGAAATTGAATCAAATAATTCTAATTTTAATTTTAGAATTCTAATCAAATAATTCTAATTCTAATCAAAGAAAATTCTAATTTTAATCAAAACCCAATAACCTAATTCTAATTTTAACAGGAGGATCACCCCAGGTTTGTAGCTGCTATGATAACAACAGGAGGATCACCCGTGTACAACAAAATAAAAAACTAACCAGTGTACACTAAATGGTGTTCTACACTCAATGGTCACCACAACTAGTTCAAAAACTAATGTAGTTCTTGGTGCTTGGATAAAATGTATTAGATTGAGATGAGTTGAGTTCAATTAATACAATTGTGGGTTTGGGAGAATGGAATTCTAATAATAACAGTATGGAGCCCAATGTAAATGACCCATAAACAATGTAAAATAACATTGAAGCCTCTGGATTATAACAATAAAATGGCAGCAAAAGGAACACTGAGAATGAGAATCTAACCCTAACAATTGAAACTCAACTCAATGATAAATAAAAGAGAAAACGCAAATCACCTAATCTTTCAAATTCAAATACCAAGATGACAGATCTCATCAAAGATTCAGAAATAATTAGAACTTAATCATTACACATGTTTTGCCACTTTTATAATTTCATATCTACCAAACAAAAACGGTACAAATACATAGATAAGGATATTATATATGTCAGGAATCATACCTGCTGGAGGAGATTGGAGAGAAGACCGAAGAGCTGGGCATCTGCTTCTGCTGCTGCTGCTTTTCCTTCAGCGCAGAAGAAAAACAAAAACCCATCTCACAATTAGTTTAAGGTTTAAGGTTTAGAAACACTAATCCAAATAAATTATAGGTGATCCAAAGAAAAACAAAACCCATTGCTAACTGATATATATTTGAGAATCAAACCCACTGCTAACAAAACCCATTTAAGGAAAAGCAAACCCATTGCTAAATAAATTATAGGAGGCCGAAGAAAAACAAATACATATTAAGGTTTAGAAACACCAATCCAAATAAATTGAAAGCTACATAAATAAAAAATGAAAAATAAACATAACAAAGAGAAGATTGTGCAGATCATCAAACCTACAAGAGCTTCGAAGCAAAATTCAAAAACTCATAACTAAACTCATTGCTAACTGAAAGAAGTCAGTAATTCCCTCAATTACTCAATTACTCTCCAGAATGTTTAACCAAATATAAAAACCTATCTCACAATTTGAACACACACGTACTCTATACTAACTATTAATAAAAAAAAAAATTAACTTATACAAAATATGTTATTAATCAATCAATAAAAACAAATAATCAAGTTGGACAGGAGAAGATTGGATAGGAGAAGATTAATCCCAATATTATTTCTCCTTTGGCAATGAGATGAAAGAAAAATTTATTAAAACAGGTAAAACAATTCACACCTTAATTAAAAAAATAGAAAATAAATAAACCTCTATCATTAAAACAGGTAAAACAATCAAAAAATAGCTCATTCAAAAAGAAAACTCTTCTTTCATTAAAACAAACATTGCAAAATCAATAAAACATTGTGAAGAGGAAAGAAAAATTTATATAATATCTCCTCTATGACATGAAAATATTACTTCAAACCCAAATGACAACATTTTGAGATTAATGTTGAGATGACAGTTGCTATAAAATTGATGTTGAGATTAATCTTGAGATTAATCGCAATATCTCCAAACATTTTGTCCCAAGATTAATCCCAAGATTAATGTTGGGATGACAGTGTATACCCGTAATAAAATTGGACAGGAGAAGATTAATCCAAAGATTATTTCTCCTTTATTTTGTACTTTTGTAATTTTTATTTACACCGTGTCTTTATTTTAAAAATGAATTTTCAATTCTTTATTTTTATTTTATCCCAAGATTAATCCCAATATCTCCAAATATTTTGAGATGACAATTACTATAAAATTGAAGATGCAATATTTTTGTCCAAGCATTATAATGCTACACACAATGGATGTCATCAAAATTTGATCACTTCTTCCATGTGGTTTCGGTAGAGGCAAAAGTAAAAACAACGGATGAAGGCAAGAGCAGAGAAAAGGAAAAAAAAAATGTGAACACAGTTTACACAGTTTAGACATTCAAAAATCAAAACACATTTAGAAATGAAACCCATTTCACATTTCAGAAATAAAAAATGTTTAATTTTTCCAACACAAACACAAATACAGTTTCAATTTAGAACTTTGTATATATTATTCTTCATTAAGCTAATAATATCTTACCTGTAGATCAATGAGGGAAAAAACATCTAAAATGCAGATATCAAAATCTAAAATCAAAGTTGGAATTCGAAAATAACTTCATAATTGAAACAATAAACGATGGGGGAAAAAAATTAAAATTAAAAATCATACTAATGGGGAATTCTAAGAAAATAAAAAGACCTTCGCTAATGAGATTAATTAAAGATTGAACAGTATGATGGTATACTTGATATACTTAGAGGAGTCAACATGAGAAGATGCAACAGCACAAAAAGAAATTGACAATATCAAAAAACAGTAAATTTATGTTTCTATACTGAACACAAAACTAATTAGGTAAATAGAAATCAAGTCAATTACTCGGTTCCATGTGCAGTATTGCTGATGTGTCCAGAAGATTGAAGCCTTCAGTTATGCAACCACCTTCCAATCCAAATTACATGCTTCAAATAATTAAAAAGAGTTTCAAATTTAATGTTATCTCGTTACCTTTCTAATACAGATTTCACTTAGGTATGCTACACCTGGTTGGCGTTAAACAAATGCAAATCAAATGGTGGAATCTTAAAACTAATTCTAGGGTCAAAATGATTTAGATGTCAGCCAAAACTCTGCTGTTTATTTGCATGTGCATCATTTCCTGTGGAGTACACATCGATAAATCAAACAAATATTTTACTCAGATAAATTGACAGCAGAGTTGATCAGTCTTGTTAGGCTTACATATCATGAAATGATGAATGTGAAGTATATGCCTAACAAAGAACCAAATTTCAATTTCAGCTACTCAACTCTTCTTACTCGTGCTTTCAATTGAGGCATGGAAAATAAATGGTTTTCATTGATATGTTCTACTAACGCAAAAAAATAATTTCACTGATGGCCATGTAAAACTTACCGTAATCTCCTAACGTTCTCCATTCTTAATATGATGCAAATAAGAGCATCTCCAATTGTATGCACAACCTCATACCAAAGCCAAAATTTTGGATTTGAGCATCGAAGAAGAACCGCTCCACTGGTGTGCCAAAATTTGGCATTGTAATATATTTGGGCACCAAGTGTAGCAAAATGACAAATTTTAGCACATTTGATCAGTTGACATTTTGCCTAAAATTTACAAAGTTGTTATTTTTTCAATTTCAGAATTTACATTTACACATGGATAAACACGTTGTATGGTGTAGATTGAATCATATGGTGGTTAAAAAAAAAAAAAAAAGACATTTGTACCATGTGGCAATAACCATTGGAGATGCCACACTTGTGTGTAGATATGATATACCTGTGTGTGTGTCACTTCATCAAGATATTATGATTTGGGAATTAGGTGGAAAAAACTAAAATTCATTCAGAAGCTAGAAAATAGGCTAAATTCATGTTCAAAGCCAATAAAAATCTTAACAAATCACAAAAGAGAAAAAAATTACATTTAGAAATTGACAATATGAGAAGAAGTCAACATGAGAAGAAGCAGCAATACAAAAAGAAATTGACAACATCAAAAAACAGTAAATTTATGTTTCTATACTGAACACAAAACTAATTAGGTAAATAGAAATCAAGGCGATTACACGGTTCCATGTGCAGTATTGCTGATGTGTCCAAAAGATTGAGGTCTTCAGTTATGCAACCACCCTCCAATCCAAATTACCTGCTTCAAATAATTAAAAATAGTTTCAAATTTAATGTTATCCCGTTACCTTTCTAATATAGATTTCACTTAGGTATGCTACACTTGGTTGGCGTTGAACAAAAGAAAAATTTATAGTAACAAAAGAAAGGTAACGGGATAACATGAAAAAGAAAAAAAATCAATTAACAGAATTTCAAAATCAATTAACTAAAAAAGATTCAAATCCTAACAATTAACAGAATAAAAATTTAAAGCCATGGTTGTCTAACTTGACCATACAAATCCTAACTATTAACAAATTCATTCATCAAATGAATTTGTAGGTATGATTTTTTTTATTTCATCATTAACACATGACACATGACCAAAAAAATAAAAATAAAAAGTATTTTTATTGTGTTCAATCATATACCTACAAATCATACCTATAGTAAGCATGATAGATGATAATTTCCTACAAATCAAAATAGTTTATGGATGAAATCACAACCACTCCAACGACAGAGGATATCAATCATATGCCTACAAATCAACAATTTTATGGGAAGAAGAATACCATAGTTGCAATAAGATGTAATCCTCTTTATCATCAAATGTTGTTTCATATTTGTGTGGGTGTGTTTTGAGTTATTGACTCCTAATATTATTGTTTCATACAAATTTAACTAAACCCCTCAAATCCATTTCAAATTATTAGAAATCAAAACCCATCAAACCCATTTCAGAAATCACAACCACTCCAACCACAACAATTAAAATAGTTTACACCAAATTAAAGTTAAAGACTTACAGTTTCACTATCTCTCTGCGTTTACTTTGGGAAGACAAATTATTAGAAATTAGAAATCAAATTATTAGAAATCCATTTAACTTCGAATTTCTGCGAATTAAACCCATCAAATCCATTTCAAATTTCAGAAATAAAAACCCATCAAACCCATTTCAGAAATCACAACCACTCCAACCACAACAAATTAAAATAGTTTACACCAAATTAATGTTAGAGACTTACAATTTCACCATCTCTCTGCGTTTGCTTTGGGAAGACATGGTGACGGCGGAGGACGATCTGAGATCTAGGAGGGAGAGAAGATGAAGAGTGGCTGTCGGTGGAGATCGGAGGCGATGCAACGGTGGAAATGGAGCATCAGTGGAGAGGAGGCAGTGGAAGAGAGAGAGAGAGCTCTGAGGAGAGAGAGATTCAGACCTGAGAAGTTGGAAAGAGAGAGAAAGTGTCAAATAATGTTTGGGTGCAGGAGATAGAGGATTGTTTTGGGCGGGACGTTGAAAACATCACAAACCATCTCAACCCTTAATGGTTAAAAACAACTCATCTCAGCCGTTAAATTGAAATATATCTCTGATATATTTTCACACAAATTCAAAAACTCTTCTCCCTTATTATATAGATTACTTTCACATATAAACATGACAAAGTTTTAAATTTACACTTAAAAACGAACTGCATAGTTCCATACACTTGAAAATGACAAATGAAGATAAGTTTCTTCATCAACAAAAGGGCAAAAATAACTGTAAAGCTAATGATGCCTAAGCTCTCCTAGCCTATAACTCGTGCCTGAAGGCAATCCCAACAAAAAAAAAAAAAAAACTAATAACATTGATTATTAGGATTTCTCAAGCGGTAGCACTTGTCAACCTTCACTGGGTTTAACAGAATTACCAAATTCAATAAAGTACTCACCAATTTTGCTAACTGTCGTAATTGATAAGTAGCTCACAACCTAGTAATGACATCAACTTCATCACCACAACCAAGGTTGCTCATTTTCATCAGACCCAAATTAGCATGACCGATAAAAAACTTATCATAGAGTAGAAGCAAGCTGTAGAGGCACACACTACGACCAAATTTCAATCGGAGGAATACAAAAAATATGTAACAGAACATTATTAGCTATCCCGACCATCCTTTTCTTTAAGGATGGAATTTTTATAAAGATATCCCATTGTTGAAAATAGATTATAAAAAATGAAATGCGAATTTGGGAAGGGAATAGCTCCAATGACCTTTTCCCACACTCACAGCATTCTCATTAAATTTCATATACAATGGAAAACCAATCTGCTAACCAAAACATTTATGGAGCAACGGGTTCAATTGGAGAAAACAAAATTAAGATCAAATTAAAATGGTTAAAGTCATCCACAACATGTTCTTTCACCATCCTATTACGAAAATGGGTCAAAGCCATGGCATCATTTGCCATAAATATTGCAAAGCCAAACTGCATCTTACGAAAATATTATTTGATATAAAATAGAGAGAGTTACCATACCAAATTCAAAGCATAAAAACTCTGAAGGCAGTCAAGCTTATGCTTCCACTTGGTAACTGTAGTGAAGGAAATAAAGAAGAGACTCTATTTTAGGTAGTTTATCAAACATTCTACTGGCAAAATTACAGAATATGCTATATAATCGCAACACACAAAAATATAAGAGTTTGACTATAACCTATATATAATCAAATCAAAAATAGTATGCGAAGGGAAAATTTTGAGAAAATGAATAAGCAAAGAGTTTTACCTGGGTTTAAGTCTCATCCACCTGTAAATTATAGGAAAAGCTTTTTATTAAGAGGAAATTAGATATAATAAATAAATAAAAGCCTTAACCTATAAGAAAGATGTAGTAGAAAGCAAAAAAGAAACTATATTACATGGTACTCCTAGAGTATCTAATAATTTTCTATTTAGAAACAAAATAACCAAGTGCACCTTTCTATAGTTCCTACAATTACTAACCTTCCTCCCTAAAGACTTGTGGCATCATTAATATAAACAAATTAAATTGATTAACTCCAAGTTCCTAATTTCAATTAAAAAAGAAGTGATATTGTTGGGTGCAAGGGGATACATGGAGCCATGTGAAACAGAGGTAAATATAGAATGGCATTAAATAAAATAAATGGACAATGTTTCGATTCTAATTGCAATGAAAAGAAGAGATAAAGAAGTGGGGTTGGAAACAGCTAGGGAGGGTTGTTGTTTTCTATATCAAATCAGTGATTGTTACATTACAGCTTTTGAAAGTTGGAGTAGTCATTTTGTTTTCTTTGGTGCTGAAGTTGAAATTAGAGAAAGTTTTAAAGGACCTTGTTTAAAGCCAAGAACAAAGTCAATAAATTCAAACTCCTTAAGATATCCATATCTAAGACTAAGAGACACCCCTCCTGAATGGATGATTGGGGTTAATGTGTTACACTTAAAAAAGAAGCTGGTATTTCTTTTTTCATAAATATGATTTATTTAGAAAAATATTCAGAATTTAAATAGAGTTGAATTTGTCTCCGGTCCACTGTAACAATTAAGAACATCAACACTTGTTCTTGAGTACAAAACCCAATTAAAAAAAAAAATTAACAAACCTTTCAGTCAAACCCAGAAATGACAGTAACGAAAATTTCATTTTCTCTACTTCTGCTGCCACTTTCTCGACAACCAAACAGGAAGAAAGAAAAAATAAATAAAACCCAAATAGAAGAGGGGGAAATGAGAGAAAAACTTCTGGAACTTTAGTTATGAATTAAATATCAAATCTTTACATTCTTTACATTCAGTCTTTACATTCTTTCTTTCTTTTTCCCCCTCTTCAAATGGAAGACATAATAGACTCCTCAAAACTTCTGAAACTTTAATTATGAATTAAATCATAAAAACAGGGGCAAAATGTGCTTCTTTTGCAAATCAATCACTAACCATAAACAAAACCTAGCATTTACATACAACTTTAAACCAATTTTATGTATACAAAAGAAATTCATAATACCCAATTCTAGAACAACATATTGATTATGGATTTCATTACGGTTAATCACTAAAACAACACATTGATTATGGATTTCATTAGGGTTAATCACTAAAACAACATATTGGGTTTTCTAGATTTCATTAGGGTTAATCACTACAACTTTCGCCCCTATTTTCAAAACCCAAATAGAAGGGGGAGAAATAAAAGAAGATATTAAGGCAGATGGAGCAATATTCTGAAAATAAAAGAGGGGGGGGACCCTAGATTCTTACACCACCTAAAAAAAACTACAAAAAACAACATGGAGGATAGCTTTCTACCTTAGAGCTGTGTAGGGAGAGAGGAGACAGAGATTGAGGCAGATGGAGCTATATTCCGGATATCACCACCGGGACTATATTCTGTCAGAGCTAATCACCACCGGAGAGAGAAAGCTTGGTGGAAAGAGGAAGATATGTGGTGGGAAGTGGAAGAGGTGTGACAGAGCGGAGCTTCAAATTTTGAAATCAAATGAGAGAGAGAGAGAGGGAGAGAGAGAAAATGTCTGTGTAAATATGTGAAAATCTAAAAGCTAAATGGAAAACTAATCTCAACCATTAATATTCCCCCAAAAAATCTCAACCATTGAAATATCCAAGTGAGAGAAACATTTTCAACCATGGGATTGAACCAATCTAACGGTTCATACTTTGACAAATAAACAAAAGTCTCATCAAATATTCAAAAACCTTCTTCCCTTATTATATAGATGTTTATTTTTATAGAAAATTAAAAAAAAATTAAAATTTGGTCTAAAAGTATAATAATTCATCATTAAATATTCAATTTCATCACTAAAAATATAACAATGAACAACTAAAATATTTTGTCCCAAAAAATAATTTATTCCTAAATTTGTCTCTAAAATATTAATGGGCGCTAAATCTAATCTTGGATTTTTCTTACCCAAAGGTCTAAGCACTACAATAGCAAGTCCACATGGACAAGCTGTTACAACATAACCAAAAGAGTAACGTTACCGACCCCAAAAAATATTTCAAAATTTTTACTAAATGTGGGATTCACACCATGTAAATTTAATTTTTACTAAATGTGGGATTCACACCATGTAAATTTTATGTGGGCATTATATTTATATAAGGTATTTGATAAAATTTTTAAAGTTTTTAATATTTTTTTTAACCAAAATACTCTTTCTTACACGCTTCCCATACATACAAGCTTTAGATATCTGTTTAAAACTTTATTCTCTCACTCTTCTCTCTCTCCTAGTACCATCGCCTCCATCTGACTTTTGATTGAACTCTAGGGTTTTGTATCATTTCCTAAGCTAGGGTTTCCAAATCGGACTCCGGCAGTCCAGGCTACACGCACTGTCGCATCAAAGACCGAGATGGATGTCCTTCAGCCGGTGGCCATGAAGCTCGTCCAACTCGTATGATCTTCTCCGATCTTCTCTCGGTCTTGGAGTTCACATCAGCTTCGTCCTATCTTCTCTCTCTCTTCGCTTCGTTTCACGGCGGTGAACAGAGAGCATGGTAATCGGAGACGGAGTCAAAGTGATTGGCGACAGAGTCAAAGTGAGAGAGACGGAGAGCGGTGAGGATGGTTGGACGGAGAGTTCATCATCGTCGTCGGTGGTTGTAGGCTTGAGGTCAGATCTGAGTGCGTTCAGTGGGACCTAGCTCCGACACATTCCTCCATTGCTAGGACCTTCCATTCTCTCTCTCTCTCTGAAAAACTCTCGTTTTGGTCCAATCTAATAGATCACTCTCTTTCCTCCTCTTTTTTTGTTGGATCAGATTAAGGTTGAAGCTGAACATTGGCTCAGTTCGATTTGTTTGTAAGATTATAATAACTCAATAATTTGAATCAATTTGAGAATGAGTATATATATCTTTTACACACACACACACACAAATATATATATATATATATATATAATGTATTTTGCCCAAATAGTACAACACAGTATTGACAGATTTTGAACTAGTGTCTGAACTAGTATTATATAGTACTCTGTATATGGTATTGTTTTGTTTCAACAACTATCAGTTTTTTTTTGTTTTCTTAATGCTGTTGTTGTTGTTTAGGGTTTAGTTGTTGTTGATGATGATGATGTATATGAGATGTGATAATGATGAATCTTTGTTTTATTTATTTTTACTCAACATATAATTGCTTTTTTGAGAGGATTTGAACAAATAAGTTAAAAATGAGATCTTGGACAGATAAGTTAAAAATGAGAATTTCAACAGATAAATAGAGAGAGAATGAAAAGAGAAGTTTGGAGAGAGAGAGAGAGAGAGAGAAAATGAAAATGATGTGAATTTGAACAAATAAAAAAAAATAGGTTATAAAAATTTAACAGATAAATATAAATTTAAGCAAATAAAAAAGATTTTGAACAGATAGTTAAAAAATTTAAAAAGATAGAAAATAATTTAAACATATAGTCAAAAAAAGTCAACGGATAAATTAGGGCTAAAATTGAAAATAAAATTTCTTTCAAAACAAACAAAAAGACTTATCACCGAACTGTTTTACAAAAAGTGAACCTCACACAAATAAAAAATATCCACTAAACCTAATGTCATAGACCTTCCTTAGACTTTTCAACAATTATTTTTATATTAATTTGTTATAGCAGATACTTGCGTTAATAAAGGGGTGAGTAGCGTAGACATTCTATGGTTATGGAATGTGGGCACCCAAATGAATAGGAGTATGGCACCTAGGGAAGGGGCGTAAATATGGATAGAAATGTAAGAAAAAACGATGACTGAATCAACGGTTTAAAATTGATGTTTAAAATTGGTCGAAATTTTGATTTTTAATTTGTTGTACGGTATATTTTGATTTTGAAAATTTTTATATCAATACAAAAAGAACCGACTAAAATATTATATTTAAATATTTTTATGTATTAGTTCTTTGAATACATTACAAGAAATGTCACTTTTGACTACTAAAATATTGGTCGGCAAAAGGCCGATATTTGATCGCTGAAACCATTTATAGACCAAATATTTATGTCGCCAAGTTCGTCGCCTATACCCTGTCGGCGATAGTATTGGCGACTAAATTTCATTGGTCGCCAAAAAATGAAACATTTCCCTACTAAATTTCTTTTAGTGGGCAAATGGTATCTTTTCGCCACTAAAACCGTTGGTCGCCGAATGTGACTTTTGCCTACTACGCTCATGTAGTCAGGGAAGGTGTTCGTTTTTGTTACGAAAATAGTGGTCACCGAAAGTGAACATTTAGCTACGAATCCTTCGTTAGTCGGCAAACGTGACCTTTCCACAACTAAATGTTTAGTCACTAAAAGTTCTATTGTAAAATTTTGACCAACTATTAGAGACTAAATATTTTCCTCACCAATAGAATACATATTTTTAGCCACCATGTCATTAGTTGTGGTGACTTTTGCCGACTAAAACTGTTGGTAGCCAAAAACCTATTAAGATTCATTTCTTTACTTTTTGCAACTAAACGTTTTAGTCGCCAAATGATACTCTTTTTTCCGTGACTAAAAAATTTAGTGGCTAATAGTTTCTTTCTCTCATTCTCAAATTTTTTAGCTACTAATTATTTGGTTGCAAAAACGTTTTAGGTTATGTTTTTGCTACTAAATTATTAGTAGCCAAAACTTTTGATTACCTATTTGGCTACCAAAACATTTGGTGGCCAAATAATTTTTTGTTTTTTTTTTTTTTTAAAAAAAAATTTGTAAACAACCTGTATTCATTATTAGTACAACCTATACCCTGTATAAACAATATAATCCATCAATACTAAAATATATTATGAACCATTAAAGCATTCAACAACGTGCACACATTTCAGTTCCAAGCATCCAAAAAATTAATCTTGAACGTCCAATTCTATATATAATACAAATTCCATACACTCCAAGTCTAATCCAACGTCAATAATTTAAATCCATACATAATACAGGAATAACCAAATTAATTAACAAAAAGAACATATGTATCACAACAAAAATTTAATCTGTATTGTCCCAAAACTATTTTGTACCACGTGCTATGGTAATTTCTACCATGCCAAATTTAATCGGATATTTACCACACCAAAAAAGTAATTTGTACGAACCACTATATATACGGATAGAGGTATAAAAACAATACCCTCCCGTAATTGTCAAAAAATTATATATCCACATTTGTATGTTCAAAACCATCTGCAAAAAAAAAAAAAAAAAAAAAAAAAAAAAAAAAAAATCATTAGTTTGTACTCTACATAGCAACTGTATTAATTTCAACTGTATAGCAACTGTATTAATTTCAAACATTAAAAGCCAAGTAGAGTAATAGCTATTAATTAATGAAAGACACCCAAACATGGACTGGTAGACGAGCATCGATTCTATGAATCAATGCCAAAAGTTGTGTTTATGGCAATTAAAAGGGCCACAGTCAACAAAAGCACTAAATAATTTACCAAAAATATTGTGTCGCATTTAACTAATAAGGAAAGAGTTAAACAAACTATAGTATTACCAAAATAGTTACCCACGACATGGGCATTTCATGTTCTACCACGTAAACACATTGTCGACCCCCAAATGCTTTTTTCGACTATTGTTATGACATTTTCAACTCTAACTCTCAACGTAGGTGTCCTATTTACGTACCGTCTATCCCTACATGTCACATTTGTCACCGGGAAGCTTCCCGTTACGTAAAAACAGTGGTTCGGGGGCTGTTTTGCATTTTTGCCCCCCGAACCCCTTTTTTTGACTAAGTTTATGACATTTTCAACTCTAACTCCTAACGTAGGTGTCCTATTTACGTACCGTCTATCCCTACATGTCACATTTGTCACCGAAAAGCTTCCCGTTACGTAAAAACAGTGGTTCGGGGGCTGTTTTGCATTTTTGCCCCCCGAACCCCTTTTTTTGACTAAGTTTATGACATTTTCAATTCTAACTCCCAACGTAGGTGTCCTATTTATGTACCGTCTATCCCTACATGTCACATTTGTCATCGGAAGCTTCGCGTTACGTAAAAACAGTGGTTCAGGGGCTGTTTTGCATTTTTGCCCCCGAACCCCGTTTTTCAACTAAGTTTATGGCATTTTGAACTCTAACTCCCAACGTAGGTGTCCTATTTACGTACCGTCTATCCCTACATGTCACATTTGTCACCGGGAAGCTTCCCGTTACAAATACATCAGTGGTTCGGGGGCTGCTTTGTATTTTCACCCCCTGAACCACTTTTTTCGACTAAGTTTATGACGTTTTTAACTCTAACTCCCAACGTGGGTGTCCTTTTTATGTACCGTCCGTCCCTACATGTCACATTTGTCACCGGGAAGCTTCCCATTATGTAAAAACAGTGGTTCGGGGGCTGTTTTGCATTTTCGCCCCCCGAACCCCCTTTTTCGACTAAGTTTATGGCATTTTCAACTCTAACTCCCAACGTAGGTGTCCTTTTTACTGCATTATGTATGATTGAAGACACAAAAGCTATTTATGTCAAATCACTATGTAATATTAATTTCATTGGACATTATGTGTGATTGAAGGCACAAAATCTATATGTTTTAAATAACTATGTAATATTATCAGATTTCGGCATTATGTATGCTTGAAGGCACAAAATCTATATATTTCAAAGAACTATGTAATATTATCAGATTTCGACATGATGTAATGATTGAGTTAATATTCAAAATACTATTGTTCAAAACAACATGCTACTTTAATCGAAACATGAAATTACATTATGTTTTTTTAACATGTTGCTACTATGGTTAATATTAATCAAGTAAATGTATTAAATATAAATTCAATGTTTTAGTGAACTCAATACCAAACTCTAGTAACTACACAAGAAATCAATTGCATAAACAACATTTTGGTAGTTTAGGAGATTTGAGTTTTTATTAATTTCTAAAAACTCATAAGGAAGCTTTAAACTTCTAACTAGTAGAGAGTTGAATGAAACTTTAAATAACTATTTCATTGACTTGGCTAATAGGCATTGTATTGATTAATGAAGATGAGATGCCCAGATATGTATACAGTAGTCTATTGTATTGATTTCCGGTAGTCTATCTTCATTTGCATTAGTCTATCTTCATTAGCTTATCTTTATTTGCAGTAGTCTATTGTATTGATTAATGAAGATAAGATGCCAAGATATGTATACAGTATCAAATTAATATTTCATTGACATGGCTAATAGGCATTCATTTGGGTGCTCTCTATATAAGTAGAGATTTATGGGACAGTTGTTGAGTACAAAGCCTTATAATAGGTCTTTATTTTAGTGCATATTTCAGTCATAAATCAGTCAGCCCTAATGATAGGTCAGCCCTACAGATTTATGCAAATCCTTCATATACTGTGAACCATACGCATTTTAGTGCATATTAAAGTCAGCCCTAATGATAGGTCATATTTTTCCCGCATAATCTACCTTAACCAAAGCAGTTCTCATAGTGACCGTTTGTATTCAAGACTAAACTTTGCACCAATTAAGGAGGCAACATTCTACAAACTAGGAACTCCCAAATTGATGACATTTTCAACTCTTAAAGCGAACATATTTAAACAAAATTAAATATTAATGATATTGTTCTTACCAAAAACAAACGTTGGATGCCCAACTTAGATTCCCAAGAGTTGTGATAGTTTGGCGACTACGTTATTAAGATGCTCGACCTTTGTATTTGTCTCCTCCCTCGCTTTTTGTCCCTCCTCCCACTCTTTTAACATCTCATTGGCCAATTTAATGCGCTCCTCTCGCTCTTTCAACATCGCATTATAACATCTCTCGCGCTCCTCTCGCTTTTTCATTAACTCGTCATGATCTTTTTGTCGCTCCTCACGAAGTGCCTCCACCTCAGCTCGCATTGCTTCCATGTCCTTATCGCATGCTCGTGATGCAGCTATGGTAGAGGGTTGTGGACCACTCCCAAATCCAAGCAAGTACCTTTTCTTCTGTCCAAGCACTTGCCTTGAAAGCTCCTCTTGTGTCAATGGCGTCCCCGTCTCGATGGCAGCCGCTTGTACATTGACCATCTCTTGTTGTCATTGCAAATAAATAAGACAAAGAATTTAACTAACATATGTATTATTGGGTACTAAGTCAAGTCATATTGAATACTATTATTTCATTGTAACAAACCTACATGCAGCTCATCGCATTTCGGATGGATCCAGTCATTCATTTTCTTGGAAATGTGGCTGTCCTCATAGAACTTAGGAAAATCCAACTCTCAATTTTTTGCTACCTGTTAACACATCAACATATAAAACAATGACACTTTATGTAGATTTTAAGCAGAATTTAGCCGACAGATTTTTTGCAGACACTATGTATAGTGACAGAGTTTTTGCAGACAGATTTGTAGTTTAGACAGATTTCGAATTCAAACATAGTATCATTAACAGATTTTTCCAGATAGATTTTTTGTAGATTTTTTCAAACAGATATGAGGGGTGGTGGGATCTATCAAAATTAATGCCACTTTAACACATAAGTTGCTTGTATATGGATATCCCATCACTGTAGGAGTTGGACTTCAAAAACTTAAGCTTTTTTTTTTTTGAAAGGACTAAAAGATTAAGGTTAGATATCACACAAATTGTATTTAAAATTAGATACAATTATCTTATAAGTGATGGATCTCACTTTTTTGAGATTTTCCTTCTTGTTTATTTATTAACCTTTATAAAGCCTTATTTCATATAAGAAAGAAAAGAAATAAAATCATGAAGGATTCTCTCATTTCAAACTAACATGTTCTTTTTTTGTAACATCATTACCATACTTGCAAATAGATATTGCTGATCTAAAAAAGTTCCTCCTAATCTAACCATTAGCAATCTTAACATTATTGTTAAGCCTTTTTTCCCAATCTCATGCATGATTAAATGTCTCTCAACCCTCTCTCTCTCTCTCTCTCTCTCTCTCTCTCTCTACACATAAGTATACTCAACAACGAGGCCCTCTCGCTCTTTATCCTATATGTATTGTTTGAGATCTCTTGGGAGATTATCATCAAGGCATAAGAATTGATGGGTCTTTCTCAAAATCCAAGTCCTCCTACTCACATATACTCCCAAGAACTTCAACTTAGGCTTTACCAAGCTTTTATATTTTCAATACCAATCCTCTTTTCCATAATTTTGTTTCTTTTGTTTTATTTGTTTTACCTCAAGAGGAGGTCCTCTACCCTCTTATCCTCCCCCAATACTTCCAATTACTCTGAGTCATCATCATGCTGCCACTTTTTCCCCCTTGGTATGCCATCTGTGTGTGTGTATGTGTGTGTGTGTATGTGTGTGTGTGTTCATCAACAATATATATTTTGTGATGCTTATCTTGTGTACAATATCCAGTTGCATACAATCATTTTGCCAGATAGTGGAGTCATAGATGCATGTAGAGTGCAAGTATATGTAATAATTTTACTTCAAAATGCAATCTGATTTTTAATTTTGTTGACAAAATTGTTACTCATACATAATTTTTTTATAGAATTCATCAAGATGTGGGGGTAGCATTTGTAATTAAATGTTATTTATATGGATGCTTTTTAAAATGATAAGTCTCCATGCAAACACATCATTCTATATAGTTTTTCTATTGATATATTTCAACTTTTTTTTTCTCTCTCTTTATTTATATTGGGTTTGCATAGATTGCAGAGATGAGGTTGAAGGGAGAGCTGAAAGAAAAGCTTCCAATTGCCCTGTTTGATGAAGGTTTAAGGGAGAAGGACTCACAGTAAGTTCTCTTACATTTGATAATCCTATTAACAACAAACAGTTCATGCCAAGCATTAGGTTCAAGGCAGCAAAACAAATACCTAAACCAATACCAATGCAAATAAATTTTAGCACAAAGTAAAGGTTCCATGCAACAAGAACATACGAGCCAGGGAGAGCGAAAATTATAATTTGAAAATCTGTTTAAACAGAATTGAAACAGATTTTTTCAATCAGAATTGAAACAGATTTGTCAAACAGATTGTTCCACGTACAGATTTTTCAGACAGATTATAATTTTTCAAACAGATTGTTCCATGCAGATTTTCAAACAGATTGTTTCAATCAAAATTATAATTTGAAAATTTGTGTTTAAACAGAATTGAAACAGATTGTTCCATGTAAAGGTTCCATGTAGATTTTTTCAAACAGAATTGAAACAAAATTTTCCAGACAGCTTTTTCTAGACAAATTTCGAATTCAAACTGAGTATAACAAAGTTGTTTTCAGAATTCAAATAGAGTATAAAAGAGTTGTTTTCAAACTTAATTATTTTCAGACAGATTGTTTGCAGACAGATTTTAATAACAGAGTTTAACATATATATATGTATCGCAACATAACATTTTCATATCCAAACAACGTATTATAGATTCAAGTTTAAAAAAAATCAATCTCACCTTAGCAGCCATTGCGATAGGAAATGAGCGAGATCCATTAGTATGATTGTACGGCAATTGACTCATATTACTCTTGCCAGCTTTTGACCGTTTCTAAAAATAAGACAAGTAGATAAATAATTTTTTGGTAAATATTAAGGCATATCACATTTTTGCATAGATGTATGTACTCTATCTAGTCTATTATTTTACCTGGTGAGATGCATCTCGCCATGCCACATTGATCAAATGCTTCCAATCATCTAAACTCACCCCTAGGGGTGGATGAGCATAGATCTCATCACGTGGAAGTCCCTCTAACAATTCGAATTCTTGCTTCAAGGTGTACCTCCAATTTTTGTACAACCCATAGGCCTTCTTATTCACAATATGTTGTGCTTGTAAGTCATTGTGGAAATTGTCTCCAATGTGAAACTTGTCCTACAAGCATAACAAATGGAAATTGTAATAATTAAATAAATCTCTTTCCTATAAGCATACATAATACAATTACATCTTGTGCACAAGTAATATTAGTTACAAGAACAGCTTGGATGACAGCAGATTTTGTAGTCTCATCAAGATCCAGCCATGACTTGACATCTTTCACAGGGCACAAGGTCCTAATTTGAATTCCTAACTCGTTAGTTGCTGGAGTGGCATACTTCCCAGTCATTGCATTCAACTCACGATCGATGTGAACATAACATTTTTTCCCTTTCTTGGCTCTGATTATTTTTTGTATGCCTTTGCCAAATGTCGTTCCGCGCTTACGTAGGGGCTTCGAAGTCCCCGTTAACAAAATAACAATACGAAATTTTTTTACAAATTGGCAACAAAAAAACAATGGCAATGGCAAGTGATAATTGACAAATTTGATACACTTTAATCTTACCTACACCACTCGACTGCATTTCGGATGGGGCTTGTGTCTCATCAGAATCAACCATTGGTTGGCTAGTGGCATGATGAGATGGTCCCACATTTGATCGGACGGGGAGAACACGAGATGGAGCAACGGGTGATCCTAAAGGAATAGCCGCCGGCAAGTCTGTTTCTGGCTGTGTGAGTGTCTTTTTTCGAAGCCGACCAGTTTTTAAGCCAGGAACCATTTTCCAATCTGCAATAACACAAGTAACACTATAAAGCATGATATGCCTACTGTAAAATACATTATAACGCATGAACTACATGAAATAAATTAGACAAAAATAAATTAGAAAGCATGAACTACCTTAAATAATACATGCTTAATTACATTATAAAACATGATATACATGAACTAAATTACACAAAAACAATAAAAATAAATAAAACTTCGTCACAGAAAAAAAGTACACCCAAATAATGCTTGATTATTGCACTTTCAAGCTAGAAGAATAAGGAACGGATCACATCAGGGCATCTAACTCTTATGTGAATATGGGACAGAAGGAATAAGTTAACCAACCTTGAACTGTTTGCTGATCTGTTTAAGCTGATATGTTTGCTGCTGTTGATGAGTATTTTCTACTGCTATTGTTGACTTTTGATGTTTTGTTGCCTGCTGCTATTTGTAGAATGGTGTGTCACAGGAGAGCTTTGATCTGCCTAATGCTGGATCTATTTTAGTGGGCTGGATCCGTTTTAGTGATCTGCCTGATGCCTGATGCTGGATCTGTTTTTAGTTCTAGATCTGTTTTGTGTCACATGAATTAACTGATAAATATACATATTCACCCACAAATATTAGCAAACCAGAACTAAAAACTCTGAATGAAAATTGCAACATGATCAACTATTACAAAGATAAGATCATATTATGCATCAAACAACATAGTATACAAGGTTATTAACACCTATTTTACTCATCACCTTACATAATATTCCTGGAAGCTCCAACAAAAGCAAGAACTAAATTGAGAAGGGCTATTGAAAATTATTCTACTCCTAAAAAAATAAGGTGGCAGCAGAAGAAGGGTATTTTTGACTTGTGGCTTTTAATTATCAGCTCTCAGAAGCTGTACCAAACCGACCTAGAGTTGTTGTGGATATGAAGCACTAGACAAGGAGAAGGGCAAAAAAAAGGCTCTCACATTTGGGCAAAAAGGGCACTAGACAAGGAGAAGGACAGAAAATAAGATGGCTGCAGAAGAAAGGCTCTCACATTTGGATTCTCATCTCCAGGCATGATCACAACAATCTATGGCTCCATTTCTGGCTGTAACAAGGAGAAGGGCAAAAAAATAGAGCATTCGCCAAATAGATACCTGCAAAATTCACATTAAGCTAGGCATATTTCAACCTCATCAGCCAGCAAAATGTTGGCAGCCCATTCATCTCAAGTCACGCAAATTCTCTAGGAAATACAGCTAGTAAATAATGTTGTTTAAAAAGGAAAAGAAGCTCTTTGTGATTTTTCTCTTAACAAAGCAAAAATTCTGCTCTTTGTGGTTTACATGCAAATTCTGCTCTTAACAAAATTCTATTATTTCTGCTCTTAACAAAATTCTGCTCTTAACAAAGCAACAATATAGTACAGCGATGATATGCCCAATTATTTACTTGCAAATTTGAAGTCATCAACTGTGATACAATTTTCATAATAATAGAAGTTTGACGATCACTAATTGTTCAAAAAAAAAAAGACATAACAACATTAAATCATAACTAAATCCCCCCTCCCCCATAGCCAGAGAAATGACATGCCAACCCTAGTAATATGAACTATCTTCCCTACTCCAGGGTTAATTCATAACATGCAACAGGAAAACAGGTGAAAATAACTTCAAGCTAAGAAGCCAACCCGGCCTTCCAAGCAATTATGGGCCAAAACAACTGCAGTCACCCTAGTCCACTGCAACTAAATAAGATCACACATACCCAATAATGATTCAAAAATATGGGGAGTGAGGAGAGAGAAGGCAAAGGGTGGAGAGGACAGTTTTATTATTCAATGTTCTAAAGTATGCCATGTGACATGGTATTATTATGTTCAAAAATTTGCATTTTCAGGAATAGAACTTACGATAACAGTTGTCACAATGGCTTTCACTTCTCCCCTATGTGCCATAGTCAATTCTATAAATCTCTTTGCAATAGCTTCTAAGTGCCTTAGCCTCCCGTTCTCAGCCAAAACAGCTAGTACTAAACAATATTAAAAGATAGTTACAACAGGTTAACATAAACTACTAGGAAGGAACTCCAAGCACATAAATACAAGAATTCAGACACTGAAATGAATAATTACTATAGTAATATGAAGCCCAAGCAGTGAACCAGGTACCTCAACATGTAATCAATGTCTACATTCCTATATCTTTACATGGTAATTAACCCCAATATGTTCTACGTTATAACAAGTAAAATTAGCATATTTTTATTCCAGTTCAACTATATACAAACACAAGAAAGCTGCTAAATTTCTTCTAGCTGCAATAGCTCCAATGACTGGATCAAGAGATAACACTGGAAAAGAAAGATCACAAAAAAAAGGGAGGGTTACAGCTTGATCTAAATCTTATTCTTACAATGTAATTGAGATTCATACGACCAATCATTATCATAACAAAAAAAATGAGTTATAGAAAAAAATGGAAAATAAATCTTATTCATGAGCAACACTAAAAAAATGAGTTTGTTAGAAACTCTGTGCGGAAAATCAGCAGCCGCCAATGTTCTATCACAACTAACAGCCATGAAGTTCAACACCTGTTGTAAATAATGAAATTTCACTGTACAAAATTATGTTATGCTTGCATGATATAGATGCTGTTAGACTAACATGAATGAATATTAAATCTACATTTACAAATTGGGTCCCTTATGTTGGTTTTTGTTTTTTTATTATTATTTTAGTTTGAGCTGAATGTATATTATCTAACTCTTATTTGATCTTTGTAACTAAATAACTCAATAGAGCCTGTATTGAAAACAACATAAATTATGTTAGATGAGGTGTTTTGTAAATCTAATGGCTCCATTATGTTGCTTATATTTTTTTGGGATTTTAACTTTGTGTATCGTCCGATACTGTGACTTTAAACCACGATCATGTTGATACAAAGCCAATAGAAAAGAATGTCGGCACATATGAACCAGAGGTGTAATAACTTTTTTGAATTTTTGTGAAACAAGCATTCACCAGTATAAACAAGGTAAGTAGGATCAAAACTCAATAGAGATGCAAGTCTCTCTTTTCTTTATTTATTTATTTTTGAGGAGGTTGTTATAATAAGTTGACCACAAAAAGGTAATAACAACAAGGATGTAAGGAACAAGGTATTTAACATACAGAAAGGATAATTCCATGTTGATATCACCAATACGACACCAAACGGTTCTGGCACTATTTATGCAGATGATGGAAAAGGGGTTATTAAGGTTTTAACCTGCAAAACATGAAAAGAATTGTATTACATAATTCTGACTGAATGACTACCAAGACAACATGGTATGTGACAGTTTCGGGTTTAGATTTAGAAAAAAATTACCTTGTCTGGAATCATCCAATGCTTAAGTTCTTTTAACATGAATTCACATGGGGACTTTACTAGAGTAATCTGCATGATAAACAATAATAATCAAATTCCAAGGATGAAAATATTAATCAGAATAATTAGAGAATAGGAAATAGAAAAGAATGTATAACATGTAGAAGTTCCGTACAAAAGTTATTTCACCAAAATCTTATTCATGAGATAAGCGGCTTTTCTAAACTGGTCGATTCTTTATCAACTTAGTATAGACCATTAGCTACTAAACAAGTTTCTTCTAGAATAAACCAATGTATGGAACTACTTAAAATTATTAACATTAAACAGAAGCAAGTGGTCTCCACAATTCAACTAAAGCTGTGAACATCAACTCAAAATTTACTCAAATGCTTGCACTCCATAATGCCTGCGAACTTGCAGCAATCCCTTGCAATTTGGAAGGGCATATAACAAACACTAAGAACATTTTATTCATTCATCAGACAAAAATTTTTCTTTTTCATTTTCATAAAACAAAGAAACCCAAAAGTATAGCATAACTATGAGAAATTCACAAATTAATGAAGTATACATGTAATGATTTAATTATTGGATATTTTTATAGTAAATCTAATAGTAAAAATTGTGTCTTTCCTTTCACATTGTACGCATTCTTGTATCATTTCTAATTGTTTCACTAATGTTCTTCAAATTATTCCTAATATTTTCGTAACTAGACAAAGTTATGTTGACTTATTGACTTGATCATGCCCCATCCCCTTCAACTAATTATCACCCTTCTCAATCATCAGCTGAATAAACCCAGATTTTTAAACTGTAGGTTCTTTATTTCATTCATTAAAAGGAATAGTTAGAGTTGAAGAAATCAGTCAAACAGCATAAATGGATGTATAACAAATTTGTTACTGAGCCATTATGTACAACCTAGCTCCTTGAATATGCTCTAAGCTATTCTATTAGTAACTACCTAATTTGATACACACCAAAAGGTTAGCCAACTTTTGTTGTGAAAAGTAGGTGTGGTTGAGTAATAAACGCTCCTACCAGCTACCTATCTAAGCAAATTCTTCATGCATGATATAAAAGATTATTAACAAACAATTACATGCTTAAACCCTGGAAGTCCTCACAGCTCCTGCTTTTTTTACAACAGTCCTCACAGCTCAGCCAAAACAGCTAGTACCAAACAAGATAAAAAGATAGTTATTCCGGTTCAACTACTGCTACAAGGTTGTAAAGATATTGTTTTCTTATAATTTTCCTATCAAAAAATTACTCTTGTAAAGTTTTCTTTCTGACAATTTTTAAGTTTCATCTTTGGAAGGCAATATGATTGGTAAATTTAGGCATTTATTATGTTCATTAACAGGATTACTCTCAAGAGTTGAACCTCCTTCAAGGAGTAAAATGTACATGCAATTTCTTATTGCTATCAAAATCTAGAAAACTAGGGATAATAACACTTCTAGAAACAACTTTAGAAGGAAGAACACTTCTAATAAGGTGCCATGTCCGTGTCAAACACCTTTGGACAGTTCATATCAAGATTCTACATCAACATCTGTATCAAAATCACTTTGTAGGTCATATTCCTCGTCTGTGTCGTCACCCTCCCTAATTTATCCATCTTCATCATCACAAATGAAGGCATCATCTGTAACACCCTTGGCTTCTACACCTCTGACAGATTACAAAACTTCCATTGGAATAATTTCAAACTCAATATCATGTCAACGCAAAACCACATCATCATCAATAGCCATAGCAAGTACGACCCTAGTGGTTTCTTCTTGTTGGAACACATCATCAGGTTGTACGACATCCATCTCTAGCACATCCCAAATTCCTCGATGTTGGAACTTTTCTGTGACTCTCCAATTGGTACCTAATTTGGTGTCATTAACATAGAATACTTGTTCAACCTGACTTGGTAATACAAATGAGTCATCTTTGTACCATCGACTTGTTACATCAACTATTGTCAAATGTGGTTCTACACGCATAGTTCTACTACTACCGGTGTTAAACCATTCACATTGGAACAATACAATCCGACGTCTGAACAAATAGTTCAGTTCCCACACTCTGCACAAGTGTCCATAGAAGTGTATCAATTGGCCATCATGCTCCCTTTCCATGACTAATCCACTATTCTGACTTTTCCAACAGTTGTCACGGTCGATAGTATGATAACAGACACCATTACAAATACATCCTGAATATGTGCTCACTAAGCCACTAGGACCATTGGCTAATGACCACATATCATCAGTTGCTTCGGGGGAAACTTGGCTCCGAAATTCATTCATCTACATGAAGAACATGTGTCATGTTACAAGCATGCGTGACATTTACGTAATGTATGATTTATGGTAGGATATGAGAATACTAGCTTACATGATCTTTGAACCATTTAGGGAATTCTTTCCGATGTCTGTTTTCGATGTCGAATTCACCGGCTCTTTGGTGTAACAAGTTCTTGTGCTCCCTAGTTACAAGAAATGCGATTCAAAAATATTTACTAAGATAAAGACTAATCAATTTACAACAAGAACATTATAAACACGTTTGAAGGATTCATACTCTACGTGTTTATCCACTTCTGTGCTATTGTGTAGGACAAACCAATGAGCCATCTCGCGTTCAGCTATGGACACATCGGACGCCCTTGTCATTAGACCAAAGGGACGTACAGTTTGAGTGAATACCACCAACCCTGGGCCACGGCCACCCATATCATAATTCCTTTCTGGACGGTTAAACAATGTTTCAACTCCATCCAAATACATTGAACAAAATGTTGTACATTCTTTGGAAATGTAAGCCTCGGCAATAGAACCTTCAGGATGAGCTTTGTTGGCCACAAACCCTTTTAGACGGCCAAGCAACCTAACGAGCAAGCCGATGACAATATTATACTGCAATCTTTATATCAGCAATAAAGCGTTAATTAAAATTTGACAGTAAAACGAGGGCTGAGCTAATACCTCTCAATTGGGTACATCCATCGATATTGCACTGGGCTTCCAAGCATAGCCTCTCGAGGCAAGTGAATTGCCAAGTGGACCATGACATCAAAAAAAGCCGGTGGGAAAATCATCTCAAGCTTACAAAGTATGAGTACAATTTGTTCATCTAATTTCTGCAAATCAGAACGGCTCAATGTCTTTGAACACAATTGTTTCAAGAAATTTCCTAACTCAAAAAGTGTCGTCCGATTTCCTTATTAAGGTAGCCACGCATCCCAATTGGAAGAAGTCGTTGTATAAGGACATGACTGTCATGACTTTTGAGGCCAGATAATTTTCCAGCTTGAGCGGTCACGCAATTGGAGATATTCGCTGCATAGCCATCAAAGTACTTCGTTGATTTCAAGAAATCACAAAAGCCTTCTCTCTCTTTCACAGACAATGTGTACAATGCGGGAGGCTTCTCAAAGGACCCATTAGAATGCCTCTTCAAGTGTAACTCTTTACGTATTTTCATGTCCTCCAAATCTAAGCGTGCTTTGTCCGTGTCCTTGTTTTTTCCATCTACGCTCAAAAGTGTCCCAACGACATTATCACATATATTCTTTTCAATATGCATGACATCAAGGTTGTGTCGAAGCTTCAACGTTTTCCAATAGGGCAAGTCAAACATAATGCTTTTCTTGCTCCAATTCAAATTTTGATGTTCATTCCTTTGTCATTTTTGATTTTGTGGGTGCTTTCTATACGACTTGTAAGTCCCAGAATCAATTTGCTCTAGGATTTGGTCCCCCGATAAGTCCAAAGGTTTGGACCTATGCTCCGTTTGACCATTGAAGAGCTTAGTTGTTCGCCAAGTGTGGTTCTCAGGCAAGTGGCGACGAGCACCCATATACCCTATTTTACTTCGTAATCCCTGGGACAATGCATTATTGCTACAATTAGGGCAAGCCAAGTAACCCTTTGTACTCCACCCTGACATGTTACCGTATATAAGGAAGTCATTTATGGTCCACATTACTGCCGTATGCATTCTAAAAATTTGCCCATTCGATACATCATATGTTTGCACACCATGCTCCCACAAATTCTTCAATTCTTCTATTAATGGTTGCAAGTAAATATCAATGTCTCTTCCAGGTGCCGAACATCAGGGAATAAGCAATGACATCATGCAATATGGCTCTTTCATGCACTTCCGCGGTGGGAGATTGTAAGGCATTAAGATTACAGGCCACATGCTATATGATGTGCTCATATTTCCAAATGGATTGAAACCATCTGTTGCCAGCCCTAGCCTTACATTTCGAGAGTCATCAGAAAACGTCAGATGTTGCTTATCAAAGTCCTTCCATGCTTCACCATCGGCCGGGTGCCTTAATATGTCATCATCCACACGCTTCTCATTGTGCCATCTCATATCTGCGGCTGTTTTTTTAGACATATACAGTCTTTTCAACCTCGGTGTCAAAGGAAAGTACCGCAATACCTTGTGTGGAATCTTTTTACCATCATCATCGTTCAACTTGTATCTACATGCGTCACATGTAGGGCATTTCTCTAAATTAGCACTTTCCTTCCAAAATAGTGCACAATCATTCTTGCACGAATGAATTGTTTCATATCCCAAACCCAAGTCACGTAAGAACTTCTTAGCATCATAGAGTGTCCATGGAACTGTTTGATCACATTCTAGTAGAATGTCCTTGAATACCTGCATAACCATATCAAATGACTTGTTGCTCCATTTGTTGTACACCTTCACATGAAGCATCTTAATGACGAATGATAACATAGAAAACTTTTCACATGTCGGGTAAACTTTGCGTTGTGCATCTTCGAATAACCTAGTGAACTTATGCAAATCCTCCCTCTCCAAACCATTAGGTTCCTCGTCGGTATGATCATCCATAAGACCACTCACGTAAATTTCTTCCAACATAATAGGCAATTCATCAATGGGCGGATCATCGATATCTGTCATACATTCGCCACTACCTCCATATTGGTCATTAGATACACTAGGATGAGACACGGGAACATGTTCCCCGTGGTGCACCCAAGTTATATACGAAGATGTCATTCCTCTTCAGATCAAGTACATCCACACAACTTGTCTGCTATATTTTGTGCCATTAATGCAATCAACACACGGACACCTAATTTTATCCTCTACGCCTAAATTTGTCGTAGCAAAATCAAGGAATGCCTTCACCCCTTGTTGATACTTTTTACTTGTCAACCTATTGTTTATCGTCATCCAACTCTTGTCCATTTTTTGTCACCTACAACTCAAGCACAGATTGAACTTTTCATAAATGAGAACACTAATTTCAAGTTGAGATAGATTATATTGTTTTTTCATTCACTATTTGGCTTGTCACATAAATCTCTTTTAGGGTGGGACCAAATGAAACGATTTGTACCATGAGGGGCATGTCTTTTCGTAACACCTAAGTGAACGATTTGTTCGTGTCATGCTTATTTAAAGCTAACCATATAAACAGATGTGTTTATTGTCAATAAGTAGGAAAGAAATTGTCACACGGAAGCTCAATTCAATTTGTTAAACACAAGGTAACAACACAGACATGGTTTCCCATTTCAAACAAGCAAAATGTTCAAAGCATGGTCTTTTCTCAACCAAGTGAAACAAAAAAAGAAAGTAATCCAAAACTTAAAGCAACAAATGTTTTGTCGAAATACGCATAAAATTGAATGTTATTATTCTTCTTTTCAATACCTTATGGTCCTTATAGTTTATATTTAATTCAACATTCATAATCAAACTAAGAAGTAATACTCTCACAAATAATTACCATCTACTGAGATATATATATACTGTCAATTATTGCTACTTGTTCTATGATGGAGATGATCAAATGAACAAAGGTTCCTATCCGACTTATACTGAATACAGTCTAGTCATAGTTATGTTGCAAGAAGTTCATTGAATGCACAACAAATTGCTCATACTTTGACTGCTCACGCCTACACTTTTATCTCTAATTATCATAACTTCTTTTGACAGAAAACCAACTTAAAAACATATCAAATGCACACAAAAGTACGGAAGCTAACAGATATAGGGAAACTAACCTACTGGAGTGCACATAAATGCATGAGTAGTTGATTCATCTTGAAATTTTGACTTTTGCCAGTTCATTAATTGAATTTGAAAACACCCTTATGGAATGGTAATATTAATAAATTCATTTCGTAACTTGAGACGTGTTTGATTCAAACAGTCTCATTAAATAAGTAGGATTTATTTCTAAGAGTTCTATATAGTTTTATTTATGAAATAAAGTTCTCCAAGCATATCAGAAACTGAGCAAGAAACATATTTTTTAAAAGCCATTTGTTCATGAAACCCTTTGAGGTAGTGACTTTAAACCTTAGAGATAAAATGATGAAAGATTGAGAACATCAAACATGAAATTTGCAAAACTTTAATATGGATCCAAGGAATGGAGTTGACTGTTGAGAGAAAAAAATGAGAGTCATTACCGAAATACAAAAGATGTTAACAGAACATTCTTATTAATAGTTTTTGCAAACGAGCATGAAGAATTGCAAACAAAATGAGACTTATTTTCTGAAATTTCCATTCAAAGCAGTTTGTATGAGTTGTGCTTCAAATTATTCAATTGCTGATTTCTATCGAAAAATTATCAAACAACACAAAGTCCCTAAAATTTTCTTGTAGTGAATAAGGATCACAATAGTGTATATATATATACACAAATTTCACAAGTGACGCAGGGCAATTCCCATGTAACCGTTACACTCACTACATGAGGAAGACAAGAAGATATGGCAAGTCCTACAATAAAAATCCATCATACATCATTAAACATCTCAACCCAAGAATTTCCCTAATTTTAAATTTCATTAACAATGCCCTAATTTTCAGCATTTCCTATATGATTTCTGCGTACATATATATATATATATGTGTGTGTGTGTGTGTGTGTGTGTGTATGTGTGTGTGTGTGTAAACAGGGACAGAGAAAGAAAGAGGAAGACAGTGAAAAGGAGACAGATAAATCAAGAGGGAGATACATATCTCAGAGAGAGGGGGAGACACATGCGAAATAGAGGACATACCTGGGAGGGAGACTTCTCGATGATCCAGCAACCCTTGCGGTGATGGTGATGGCGATGGAGATTTCGTCTATAGAGAAGAGGAAAACAGTGTATAATCGATTATGTATAGGATCAAGGTTGTGTATATATGATTTGTGTGTGTGTATATATGCATGTATATATATATATATATGCATGTATGTATGTAAACAGCAAGAGAGAGAAAAAGGGAAACCGAGAGGCCATATAGAGAATGAGACAAAAATGGAGAGAGAGAGAGAGAGAGAGAGAGAGAGAGAGGACATACCTGGGAGGGAGACAAAGTGATGATCCACAAGCCTTGCGGTAATGGCGATGGAGACAGAGCAGAGAAAGAGGCAGAAGTGTGAGAGGGAGGCAAATGGAGCAGAGAAAGGGCAATAAAAATAAAACAAAAAAATATTTTTTCCCGACTAAATTTTGTTTTAGTTGGTAATATATTTATGAAAAATTAAATATTCCCTCCATAATTTCGTGCCTCATTTTGGCTACTGAATCACAGTCGGTAAACCTTTCAGATTTAGCGACCAAAATTGAAATAGTCGCCAAAACCCTTATTTTGCACGACTAACACACAAGTAGTAGCCAAAAACTATGAAATTAGCAACCAAAATCATATTTAGTCGGCCAAAATGTCACATTTTAACGACTAACAAATTATTAGTCGCCAAAAGACACTCAATTCTGACAACACATGTTTTTAGTAGCAAAATAGTAGACTTTTACCAACCAAAAAGGTTTAGTAGCTAATGCATGTCCCTTCGGCGACCAAATTTTATTTGGTAGCTAATGTCTCTACTATTGGCAACAAACAAATTTTTAGTAACTAATTGGTATACCTTTGGCGAATAAATTTAGTTTAGTCGGCAAAAGTAGTCGCTGAAGCTGTTCTTTCTTGTAGTGATATTAGAAAATTAGTGACTTTATAGAAATTGAATTTAGTTTATTTTTTCTATTCCTTATTTCTATGAAATTGAATTTGTAGCCAAAAAGGCTTTCTGATGTAATTACTTTCATCTTAATAAAGTTAATTTTTCCTTTCTTTATTCGGCATGGTCTGATTTTATTCTATTTGCCCAAAACAAACAAAATCAGAGCTTTAAATTCACCAATTTTGTCCTTCGACACCTAATTTGAATATTTCCAATGGAATACTAGAAACCTAATTTGAATTTTCCCAACATATGGTGTGTAATTGACAATCTTTGCCTTAAGTCTTTTCATTCCAATCATATGGTTAACACAATCAACAATTTCGAATCAACTATTCTTGCTTCGAATGAACAGTTTACATTTTTCGAAGTATGGAAACTTCCCTTAAGGATTGCACTGTTTTATTCTAAAAGAGTGAGTCCCTTTGTATCCTTCACTGCTTAACCAAATATTGGTTTTAAGTCACTTAGAAGCCTAGAACAAACAAATTCTAACTGCAGAGTATTTCAAATTTTAATTCGAAAGATTTTACTTTCAATAAGAAACCTAAAAGCAGGTCTTTAATCCTCTTGAAGTAAACAAACACCTGAGCATTCTTGTACTCTTAGGTGTGAAATGTGCTTCAAAGTCAACTTCCTACTTTCGAAGCCCTAGCTGGATGTTTGTCACCTGACTTTAGAGCCAAAGCTTGGCTTCAAAGCCAAATAATTGATTTCGAAGCCAATATAAGTGTTTGAGATACGTTTCCCTCCCAAATTATCAATATTGAGAGAAAATTTTTGCATCCGTATCTTCAGTACTTCTTTATGAATTCTACCCATTTAAAACGATTGGGCATTTTTTGGATAGAAAGGTTTAAAAACCCTTTCATTTCGTGCTTTTAATTTACTCACTCGCCCAACACACAAACCCTTCATCTCTATTGACTTCTCCTTTCCTTTACCCTCTTTCTCAACTTCGTCTTCTGAAAACTCTTGTCAATGGCTTCTTCCTCCTCGAAGATACCAGTCGTGGAGCATGTGAGTCCATCTGTAGCCTTAAAAAGGTCATTGCTGAAGAGTGTGAGAAATACAAGGCTGGTGAGAAAAGTGCTATTGATGGGCGCATTTTCATTCCCCGTCACCATGAACAACAGGAATATGTGCTCGAACCTATCTTTAAAGAGGTCCCTACTTAACTTCCAACACTGTACCCGCGTTTGGAAGACCATTGCCTCCTTTATGAAGGCGGTCTTGATTGGGGAAACTGGAGAGTAAACCAACCCCATCGCTGCTAGCCCACAGTAAGACCAGAATGAGAGGAATGGTATGATCGAGTCGTCCCTGCTAGGACACTGGATCTTCAAGAACTTTGCCTCTTCGACGCCCTTCAACTGTCCAGGTTCACCATTTCGAAGGACCCATTTTTAATATGTGCTACTCTTTGTTTTTGAAATTCTACTTTCAATTTCTTCCAATTTAGATGTGGGGTGATGGCTCCTACTATCCTTGACATCTACTATCTGTTAGGATTATCCCCTATTGGTACTCCCTTTGGTCCAGACTACCCCGACCTCAGCATTCCTTTTTCTCCTCCCCCTCTGAACTCATCCTATAATGACTTTGTTAAGACTGAGAACAAAAAGAAAGGCCCTGTGACTGATAGGGAATTCTTCTACTTTTTATTGTATTGGCTTTGCAAATTTCTTTTCTATACTTCTTCTCAGAGGATTATGCCTTAGTTTGCCCCTCTTGCCAAAGCCTTTGTTTTGCATAAACAGGTGGCCTTAGCTCCATATGTCTTGGGCCATGTTTACAGAGTTTGTTCCCTCTTTTGTGAAAAACCTATGGATGCCAATCAAGGAGGTCCATTTTGGATACTCCAACTCTGGCTTTTTGCATACTATAGTGATTTGTGTTCTAAGTGTCTAAAGTTTTTAGTACCAAACCCTACCACTTATGGCATGAAATTAGCCAATGTCTCTCTTTATCCTTTTAACTTTGTCTTATATTTTTCTTTCTTTCACCAACTCCCAACTTCCCCTTTCTTCTCACACCTTCTTCTGCCCCTTCGAAACCAATATTGGTCTAACCGGGTTGAGGACTTTTTTGAATGATAAGTCCTGCTCTAGGCCTCAGCACAAAAGTATGTGCGCTTCTATTTTGATCCTGAGGGAACTGTTCATTAGCACTATGAACTCCAGGGGTTATAAGTGTATTTCTGAGCCCTATTGCCCTGCCCAATTTGCTAGGCAATTTGGACTCTCTCAAGGGATCCCTATCCCTCTCTGCAGTCAGTCTAATTCAAACCTTGCAAACAAAGAACTGAAGGTTCCAAGATCCAAATTAAAAGAGGCAACCTCCAAGTTTATCCAAGACTTGATTGATTTTGAGTACCTGCCCTTCATTCCTTAAAGCAACACACTGAAAAGGTACCAGAATTGGTGGACGGCCAATATGGAGGCGTACTTGGCCATTTCTCCTCAAGGTCTATTAATGGTACTAGATGTACCTCAAGCCAAGTCCAAAGGGACTGGAGTTGTTACTTCCTCCACTGCTCATGCTACCCCAATTCTTACCCCTGCTACTACAAAGCCTACTCCTGCTGCCTCACCTTTTCCTAGAGTTACTCGAGCTACTTCGAAGAAAAGTATGCACTGCTGCTTCTTTTCTTTTCTCCTTTTTTATGATGCTTTTGCTTTTTACTTAAAATTCCTTCTTTGGTGTAGGTGGTGTAGATGCCTCACAAGGAGACTCTCCTCAAAGAGCTCAAGCTTTAAATCTCTTCAAGAGCAAGCAGCAATAACAAAGGAAAAGAAAGCTCTTGCTTGATCCTAAAAAAAAGGTACCTAAGGCTCACGTGGAAGAAAATGAAGCAAAAAAAGAGCAAGAGACGCCATTAAAAAGAAAAAAGAAAATGATGGTCTCTCTCTCTCTGATTTCACTGGGGATCCCATTCATGAAGCATCTGCTAAAGCAGTGGAAACGGAACACTCCAAAGAAATCATTGTATTTCAGAGGGCTGAGAAGAGGAGACAACCACAAATGCTTAGGGATGAAGCTGTTGCTACTAATGCATTCCAAAGAGAAACTGCGAGCAGACAACAAACTACTGAACATTATACCCTTCGCAGTTCTCCAACCATTGCTACCATTTCTGAAACTAGTAATTTCGTTTTGTGTCTCTAATTTCCTTTCTCAAGTTTTGATACTGAATTTAACACTGCTTTGTATTTCTTCTTTTGCAGCAACAACTATTTTACCTTCTCCTTCAATAAGGACTTCTTTAGTTTCATCTGAAGTTGAAAGACTATTAGAAACACCCTCAAAAAGAAAAAAGAAGACTAGCACTAAAGTGCCCCGAAGTATAGAACCTATTCAGGCAATACTCCTACTCCATGGTTCTATACTTTTCACACCTTTTGTGAGGCAAAGCATTCCTATATCCTTATCCTTCGGCTTAACTCCATAACTTCCTCTTTTAACCTTTAACTTAGCCTAATTTATTCTCCCTACAATCTTTGCTGCTCCTTCCCCTCCTGAGGAGATCCCAATTATTACTTCATCTCCAGTGATAGCTGATTCTCTCAGAGAAAATACTTGTAGCTCACTAGTTCTTTGTCCACTATCCTTATCCAGCTCCAATCCCTCTTCACTTGACCCACTGGTAGCCAGGACTATGGAAACTGCTAGGGACACTTCATCCTCCTCTCCTATCCCTATGCAGCTATCTCTTCATTCTACTAGAGCCCTTTCTGCACCAACCATGTCAATGGAAGATATAGACATTTTCGAAGCTAGACTAGCTAGCCTTTTTGGCATGCCTTCTACCATTCCAACAGCTGGTAATGAAACTGAGCCATTGGTTCTGACTGATTCTCTCTTGAAAATTTTTGAGAGCTCTTCTACCATCAGTAGGGCTTCCTCACCTTCACTGGATTTGGGTAGCTGTTTGGAGTTGCTGACATTTTTCTCGAGGATCCTGTTTGAAGCCTTGCAAAGACCTATTATCAAGAATGGTTTCCTCCAATGCTACATGGTTATTGAGCAATCCAGTATGCCTATTTCAAGTCATTTATCTCAAGCAGCAACTACCATTGACTCTTATATCAATATCTGCCATGTTGCCAAAGCTGCAGAGGAGAAATTGTTGAGCGACCAAAAATTTGTTTCCCAGATACATGCTAAGGTGTCGGAATTGAAAGAACAACATTCCTCTGTCTCCCAATTTCGATCCCAACTTTTGGAGAAGAAAGCTCAACTAGAAAAAGAGTTATCAGCAGTTAACCTGGCTTTGGATCAAACTGCCACCAAGCTGCAAATCACCAACCAAGGACTGACTGATCGAAGGCAAGAGATGACTATAGCCATCCAGTTGTTCCCATCTCTTAAGAGTAGAGAATCAATTGTAAAGGAACAACTGAAACATTATACTGACTTTTGGGCCAATCTATGGCTGCATGTATTTAACTCCTTATGAAATGAATTCTTTATTTATTATTTGAGTGTTTTCATACTTCTCATGTTTAGCACTTACTATACTCCTTGTGTTTCCCACACAGTTGGATAATAAGGCTTCAAATACCTGTCATTAATTTTCTTAGGGTGTACATACCTATTCAAATTTCTCAAATGATATGCTCCCCAAAGCAAGACTCTATGAACTTAATATGGTCCTTCCCAATTAGGTGACCATTTGTTAAAATTATGGCTTTTAATTCATATTGAAAATATTGTCTTCTATACCAAATCACATTCATCAAAGCTAATGTGCTTAACTTTCTTATTATAGTATTTGGCTGCTTTCTTCTTTTGGAAAAGAATGCTATGTAATGCCAAAATTCTAACTTCATCCACGTTTTCTAATTCCAAGAACATACTCTAATGGTATTACTCAAGAACTAACTAATCCTGGCATCTCACCCTCAAGGACTTGATGTTAATTTCTACAGGTAACACCGTATCATGCCCATATACTAAGGCATAAGGAGTAACTCATGTACTTAATCTTGGAGAAGTCCTATAAGCCCATTATACATCCAACAGTAAGTTATGCCAATCCCTAGGATCGTCTTCCACAACACTCTGTATTTCTTTTTTCAAAGACTTATTAGATGATTCTGCCTGACCATTTGCTTTTGCATAATAGAGGGTAGAATTAACAAGACTAATTCCAAACTCTGCCACAAACAACTTCCCCATCTTCCATCAAATACAGTCTCATTATCCACGATTATGGTCTATAGGATGCCAAACCTATGGATCAGATCTTTAATGAATCCAATAACTTCAGTTTGGTCTACAGCCTTATATAGTTTAGCTTCGACCCACTTGGTGAAGTAGTCTGTGGCCACTAAGATGAAACAATGATGCTTCGAAGAGGGTGGATGCACTTTCCCTATCATATCCATAGCCCATCCTCTAAATGGCCAATGCTTCACAACTGCATGCAAATCAGTTATTGGTACATGTCTTATCGTGCCATGCTTTTGGCATGCCTGGCAACCTCTAGCATACTCTATACAATCTTTAAGGATGGTTAGCCAATAGTAGAAATGTCTTCGTAGTAGCCATCTCATCTTTACTCCAGGCTGATGAGCACCACAGATGCCTTCATGAACTTCAGCCATGGCTGTCAATGCCTCCTTTGGCCCTAAACATTCCAATAACAACCCATCTGCTCCCCTTTTATAAAAAGCATTACCATACACTTTGTATTGCATAGATTGTAATTTGATCTTTCTACTAGCTTTCGAAGATGGGCCAATTAAGTACTGCATTATTGGATATCTCCAATCTTGGTATTGTAAGTCATTATGATTGACTTCCAGCACCACATTCCTTTTAGTTAAGGATGGTATTACTTTTTGATATGTTGTTTGACTTATGTTCATTTGAGTGGCATCCCTTCTCCTGAAATTCGAAACCTTTTGAGCCACATCATTGGCTTTGTTATTCATGAATCTAGGGATAGAAGTCACATTTGCTATCTGAAACTGAGAAAGCAAATGTAATGCAACAACATAGTATGGCAACATGCTTGGACTTTGACACTTGAAAATTCCTTTCACTTGGTTAACCACCAATTGAGAATCTCCAAATATATCAACTGCATAAGCTTGTAATCCAATAAGCATTTCTAGTCTCATTATTAAAGCTTCATATTCAGCTTAATTATTGGAATAAGTAATTTCATCAACTCTGAAACCATGTGTGGTTTCTGCCCCCTGTGGTGACTTATCACCACACCAATTCCAGTTAGACCATTGGCTTTTGATCCATCAAACCATATTTACCATGACTCAATATTAACCATACCAAGATCCATTATCTCTTGGCTTGCTGTCTGACATGGATGATCTGCTAAGAAATTAGCTAAAACTTGTCCTTTTACTGCTTTTTGGGGGACATATTCTAGATGAAATTCTGATAATGCTGGTATCCATTTGTCAATTATTCCTCTCAACATTGGTCTAGATAACATATACTTAATCAAATATGTTGTTGCAATTACCAAGACAATTGTAGGCAAAAGATAGCATCTTAATTTCATTGCACCAAAATACAATGCGAGGCACAACTTTTCTACAGCTAAATATTTATATTCACAAGAATTTAAAAACCTACTAAGGTAATAAACTGCTTACTCTTTGCCTTCTTCATTGTCCTGGGCTAAGAAAACTCCCAATGAATCTTCTGCTACAGCAATGTACAACTTCAAAGGCTTATCACTCTTTGGTGGCATCAACACTGGAGGCTTGGCCAAGTAGGCTTTAATTCCTTCGAAAGCAATTTGATGCTCTACTATCCACACAAACTTCTCTTCATCTTTCAACCTTAATAAGGAAGAAAATACTTTAGTTTTCCCTGCAGTATTAAAATAAATCTTCAAAGAAAATTAACCTGTCCAAGGAATTTTTGTACTTCTTTCTTACTTATGGAGACTTGGCTTTAATGATAGCTTTGGCTTTATTTTGATCAATCTGTGTTCCCTTCTTGTGTACTACATTGCCCAAGAAGTTTCCAACTGATACACCAAAAGCACATTTGAGAAGATTAAGCTTCAACTTGAACTTTCTCATTCTTTTGAAAGCTGCTTCCAAGTGAAACAAATGTTCCTCCATGGACTAGGATTTTACTACAATGTCATCGATGTAACACTCTAAATACCCTCCAATGAGATCATGGAAGATAGTGTTCATAGCCCTTTGATAGGTAGCCCCAGCATTCTTTAGGCCAAATGGAATTTTAACACATTTGAAGGTGTCAATGTTCGCAGGACATCTGAATGTTGTCTTATGGACATCCTCCTCTGCAATGCAAATTTAGTTATAACCAAAATGTCCATCCATCATAGATAAAATCTTGTGCCCTGCTGAACTATCTAGCAATAAATCTACTATGGGTATGAGGTACTCATCTTTTGGGGTTGCTAAATTCAGGTTTCTAAAATCGATGCATACTCTCATTGTACCATTCTTTTTAATCATAGACACAATATTGGATAGCCATTCAACAAATCTAGCTGTTCTAATAAAGCCTGCCTTAAGGAGCCTAAGAATTTCCTCCTTGACCTTCTGAATCACTTCAGGACTCATTCTTCTTGGTTTCTTCTTGTATGGCATGAAATTAGGCTTCATAGAGAGCCTATGTTCCACTAATGGCCTATCCAATCCTGGCAATTCATTATAAGACCATGCAAAACAATGTTTATATCTCTTTAAGACCATCAATAACCGGTCCCTGTCAAGAGCACTAAACCAAGCACTGATATAAGTGGGTTACTGTGTAGAACCCTCCCATAAATTAACTTCTTCCAAGGGGTCCTGTATTTGAGAACTCACTAATGCTTCTTTTTTTATTTCTTCTGTCTTTGAAGCAATTTCTTTGCTTTGTTTTGCTCCTATTTTCTCTGATTCAATATGTTTGCCCTCTTCCTCATAGACAAAGTCTGTCCATAAGGCTTCTTCTTTCTGTATTTCCTGAACTTTTGTTTCGATATCCAAAACACAGTATTTATCAAAGGTCAAAGGTTTGACCTGTTGTTGTTTATGCTTACAGCCAACTACCATGGCTTCCTTCTCTTGTTCCTGAGCTTTTTGGACTATTGCTTTTAGGTCCAATGTTGAAAACTTGACTAAAGCCAAGGGTCTGGCTGCTTGGGTTTCATCTTCTTGCCTACAACTAGGCATCATTATCATCTTTAATGACGAATTCTTCATCAGCACTCTCTTGTACCAAGTGCTTCAAGTATACTACTTCCTCATCAGCCGTCACTTCGGCTGAACCATTAGGTTTTCTCAATATACTGAGTGGTGTTACTCCTTCAGTATACAACTTGGCCTCTAGAAAGTCAGCACAAGCGACAAAGGGTTGAGGGTCTGCATTGATCTCCTCTGTCTCTCCATTGCGCAAGGCCATCATTATCTTCTGATGTAGAGAGGAAGACACACATTTGTTGGTGTGAATCCAATCCCTGCCAAGTAAAGCATTATACTTAACATTGCTATCAATAACAAAGAATGTCGTCATGCAATCTCTGGTTCCTACACTCAGGTTGATGAGCAAAATACCCTGAGCCATCTGTTTATCTCCAGCAAAACCAACAATGGTTATGCTGGTTGGGATTAATCTAGGGTTCTTTTTTCCTAGTTTCTTCAAAGAAGATTTTGGAAGCAGGTTCACCACTGCTCCATTATCCACCAATACCTTATTCATCTGTATCCCATCGAAAAAAGCCTTGATATACAAGGGCTTGACATGTTGTGTCATGGATGTTGTAGGATACTCAAAAGGATATGAGAAATTAATATTCACTTCTTCTTCAATCTCATCCTCAGTTTCCATTGGTGTGGCCACTTCGGATTCATTTTGAACCATATTAACCTGTGAATCTTCACTAAAAACTGGAATAGAGTCAATCTCCTGAACTCTTGGTTTCCATATTCAGCCTGGAACTTCTGTGGTAGTATATGCACCATATTCACTGACACTTGAGGAAATGAGCCATATTGAACCACTGGCTGCACTTGCTTCTTTTCCAGGCCAACTTGTTCAGTTACTTCAGAAGCATCTTTCATGCTGCATTCTGGCACTTCAATACTAGTGACTTCCTTCGAATGGTATGTTCCTGCTGGTTTTTTGACCAAAAATGTATTTTCAGCCATGAAGGCTTCAAACATCTCCTCATCAACCCTCTCTTTCCTTTGGCCTAGGTCAACTTCTCCTTCTATCTCACTGTCGCTTTCCATCAAAGCCTTTTCAAGACCTGCTAAGCTAGATCTTTCCTTGGCTTTCAATTCAAAGTGAACTTTAGCCAACTGCTCTTTGCTGAAACTCCTTCTGTTTTGAGGAGTCGATTTTGGACTATAATCCAACTTTGGACTTTCTCTTTCCTCTGTCTGGCCTTTTGGCTGGGCCAATGAAGAACTCTCCCCACTTTCTTTCAGATCCTTTTGGTACTGAGCGTACCTTTGCTAGATCTTCCTCCTTTGGGACCTAGAAATTACTGGAACCATATTTGGTTCCTTTGTTTTTGGATGCTTCAGTAACACCCAATTATTTGGAGCCACCAAGGAAGGTTTAACCATCCTACCCTAGTCTCTAACAACACTTCTCTGGGTAGACATTTCCTTAGGCTTGTTCTGCATGACAAACCAATCTAGAACCCTAGATACCCATGAACTCACTAGCTCAGTTGTTGTACTATCTTTTTCTGCCTTTGAAGCCAGCTTCGAAGCTGCCTTTAGAGGCCACTGCTTGGCCCTGACCCCCTGTCTTGAGCCTAATTCAAGCCTTCCATGAGGGTGGATACTTTCCATCTTGTGTGAGGCTGGTCTAGGAGGCCAATCTCTGGCTCTGATCCCATAACTTGAGCCCACTTTAGACCTCCTCTCAGGATGATTGCCCTCTATCCTATAGTAGTTGGGTGGTCTGAGCTCATATAGAGGTCTCTTGCCCTTGGAATGTACTCTAGTAGTTGTTGGTCCAGCCAAGAATGGCTACTGTCTGGGACCAGTTGGGTATGGCCTTTTGTTGTAGGCACTGGTTGGTTTAGGGCGTCTCTACACATCCTTGTAATGTTGCTTCTCATTAATTGGCAGCCCTTTCAACCATTTGTAACTTAACCTACATCTGGGACACATCCTTTGCATGACAGCTGCCTCTAAAAAGTCATCATCCAATGCATCCTCACTAGAGTCCTTCCTTTGGTCTGCAAAGCCCTGCCCATTCGCTAGTGAACTTCTGGTATCTTTCTTGACAGTAGTCTGGCTGGCAACATGCATCTGCACATTAACCACTTCTAATTACTTCAAGGATAAGTCCTGGAAGTCTGGCACAATAACATTGGTTGTAACTTCTCCAATTTCTAAGAATGAATTAGCGTCAATCCCCATAGCTTTCTCTGCTTTAGCTGGGAATTTTAAACTCTCCTTTCGAATCTATTCTTGGATCCTGTCCTGAAAAACAATACAGTTTTTAGTTAAGTGAAGCCAAGAATTGTGCCATTTACAATACATTTTCCCTTTAAGTTCTTCTAGAGAAGGAATTTTAACTCATTTTGGTAACTTTAGGAAATTCGCTGCAAGCAAATGATCAAAAATGTCATCTACTTTTGTTAAATCGAAAGAGTATTTCCTATGAAGGTCTTTCTTTTTAAATTGCTGGTCTATTATAGTGCCTTTATGAATTAACGCCTCACAGATCACAGACACTTTTCGCACGATCTCTGCTACATCAATCTCATAATTAGGATCTCTATAATAAGTCTTGTATGATGCATTACTCCGATCTTGTTCTTCCTCAAGTAATGATTCATATCTAGACATCTTATAGGTTAATTCCACTAAGTCTCGAAACTCAATTGAGTCAAACTTCTTTCGAAGCCTAAACTCTAAACCATTTTGAGCCAATCTCACAAATTCAAGCTCTGGTAGAATGACCCTACACTTGTTTCGTGCTCTTTTGAATGTGGCAATAAATTTAACAGCCTTCTCATCAGACCTTTGACTCAACCTTGCCAAGTCTGCCATAGCAACTTCTGACTCCGTTTGGAAAAATTGGGCATGAAATGCCTCCTCTATTTGCTACCAAGTCTGAATGGAACCAGGTGTAAGGTCAATATACCATGCAAAAGCTGTCCCAGTTAAAGAATTTGAAAAAAGTCTTAACTTCATGTAATCATTATTGGTAAATTCACCACATTGGGCTGCGAATCTAGCAATGTGTTCTACTGTTGACTAGCTTCCATTCCCATAAAAGAGAGCAAAGTCTAGTATTCTAAACCCTCTTGGGTATTCATGCAGCCTATCCACCCATTCTGGATATGGCTTCCTATACACAGGAATTTGAACCCCCGAGCCATGGGTCCATACATTTCTCTGACAATATCAGCAATTTGGTCCCTAGAAACCATATATTGTGCTTGTTGGACTATCACTAGAGAAACAAACACAGGGTTTAGTGGAATCCCACCATCTTGATGTCCTCTTGGTCCATAAGGAGGTATATTTGGGACTGGCTATCCCTGTGGCACTTGCTGCTGTTAAGGGTGTGGCTGACCCCTCTGAACCTGTCTTGCAAAAGGTGTTGCAATAGGAGGAACAGGTGTTGTTTCTCTCCCAGCCGCAGGAAACCCTTCCAACTCCCCAGGTGTGAATTCGAATAGAGGATTAGTGAACCCTCTTGTACCAGGTATGGTTTCGAACATGGGATTTTGAAACATTCTCATGTCATTTTCTTGTGTTGGCCCAGATCCACCAATTTATATGACTTTACTATTAGGTAATGGGACATTTTGATTTACCACGGGACTTAAAAGAGGTTCATACCATGACTGAGGTACAGGTGATGGTCTTTCATAATTTGGACTACTAGTCTGACCATTAGTCTGTCTATTACTTTGCATAGGCTGCTTATCTCTAGCTAATCTTTGCTGAGGAGCATTTGAGTTTTCCTCCATATACCTTGTGTTAGTTGGTTGATGGGAATTCATTCGATCCACAAAAGATGTTGCCCATTTTTCCATTGTATTCATTAACTATTGTCCCATGGCATCCACCAAGCCTCATCATGGATTCATTGGCTGGGTAAATGGAACAGTGGATGGTCTAATTCCATGGCCTCGTCCAATATTTTGAACGTGTGGTACATGCTCTTAAGTACTAGTCTATTCGACCATAGGTTCTGATAGGACAGGTACTTCCACATGATATGTTATCACATTATCCTCTGGATTAGGAATTTCTACCTCTCCCTCCACACCTTCTTCCAAGCGTTCATTTTCTCCTTGTCTTCTACGTCTAGCCATTTCAATTAGTCTTACCGGGCGTGCCAAAAATATATGTTGGCTTTTTTGACTTTCGAAGGTTAGTATTGTAATTTTAAACATATCAGTAAGGATCAATCAGTCCTTACAAAAAATTAATTGCCAACCAATTATCAAACGATTGTGTTTAGTTCTTTCAGCCTTACTGAAGAGGACTTTTACCGGTGGCTTGTTTAGGAGAATTTAGAAAATAATAATTAAGTGAAGAATAATTGCAGAATTTCATTAAGTAAAATGAAAAACTTACAATGATCTGACCCAGTCTCGTAGAGGTTTACAGTAACAAACTATTTAAAACTACTCCTATGAATGAAGTGCAGTACAGAAATTTGAAATACAGAAATGTAAAGAACTGTAAATATAAAACTAAAAAGAAAAATATGAAGTAAATGACTGGCTTCTAGATCTGAGTCTGGGTCCTTCTTTCTGGGGCCTTCTGTGCTATTTATACTTCTGAATGATAACTGTTGAAGTGGACTTCTAACCATCGAAATGTCCCTCCATGATCGCTGATCATGCTCTCTCACAGTCAGCCCCACTACGCCATGTTTGCAGTTAGGCTTCCCTCCTGATTTTAAATTTGAACCTTGTAAGTAATCGTTAGGTCACATCATCTTATATCCATTAATTATTTTAGTGCTACGCAGACCCATTATTACCAGTATGAGTTAACACGTGTCTGACTATGGTTGGCAATTTATATTACCTTTCCAAATTGCCCTTTTCATGCCACGTGTTGAATTGTGATTGGCTTATACAAATTATACAACCAACAATACTGTGGCAACTTTCATGTATATAATCTTAACAACGTGTTTACAAAAAAAATTATTTTGGGAAGATTAAAAGTTGATTTTTTAATTTTTTAAACTTTTTTTATTATTTTATGTGAGAGGTGATGTGATTCAAAATGAGTTAAAAATTGACTTTTAATTTTTTATTTTTTTTGACATGTTACGAAAACAAGGTGTGAACAATCATTCACCCAAAAAAAGAACAATCATTAGCGTGTTGTGAAAATGTAGAATATCAAATTTTTAGGTTTCATTTGGATATATGGACGTATGTTCAACTTTGTAAACTTGTAGGAAATGTTGATTATTGAATGTAGATTGAGAATTATTAAAGCTTAAGATGACATATAGATTGGGAAGATTTATTTTGTTAATAATTTTGTACAAGTAAAATCATTATTTTAAATAATTATGTTTACCTAGTTATTTCATAGTTATTTCAAATCCATTAATCTAAAACTTTCAAATCTATTCTTGAAATTCATATCTAAAATATTACATAAAAATTAAATGTTATACTCCTTGAATGAGTAATTCCAAATCCACAAAAACAAAGGCAACCTTAATTGTTTACTATCAAAACTTAAGCACTTGAATGTAGGTGGAGGGGGGAAAATTAAAGAAATCAAAATTTAAAATCCAAAATGGTGATAATTATATAGGGACAATGGGTGGAAATGTCATATGTTTCTAATTTTAAATTTGAATTTTTGTATAGTTTGAGGAGAAAAATTGTAATTTTGAGCAGTTTGATAATGAGAAAAAATGTTTTGCAATTGTTATTTTTGATATAAAAAAGCGTGACAGCTTTCACACTGAATGAAAAGTACATTATACATAATACTAGTGGTAGGTATAATTGTGATGCATTATAATTTTACATTTAAATTTTATTAGTGATTTAATAAATGAGAAACTTAAATTAAATTTGAAAATTATTAGTAATTAAAAATAGGGAGAATTATTAAAAAAATCATTTTTCAAGTGTTTATATCCCAATTAATTCATAAGATATTCTTATATTCCAATAAGTCCTATTATTTGAACATTTGTTCTACCAAATCTTAATTCTCATATTTAATGTACTTTATGAACATTTCTACCCGTATAAATATTTTTTGAACGATTAGTAATTGAGTGATGTAAACATTCATATTTTACAATGTGAATATTCATATTGACATGTGAACATGTACATTGACATGTTAATATTCATATTGATAGTATAAACACTCACATCGATGATATAAACATTCACATCACGAAATATTTATACTATTATTAGAGATATTTTGATAATTATATCACTTATAAGCCTTATTAAAATATAAAAAAAATAATATAAATAAAATAAAATATAAGCAAATAAAAAATAATTTATAAAAAAGTGTCACTTAAAATATAAGCATTATTGAAAGGAAGCACCAGTTATGCTAGGACAGAAAGCAAGTAAACCACCTTCTTATATTTCTTATGCCTAGCCTAGCAATCAAGCAAAGTTTTTAATTGTATGTTTTATTAAACGTGTGGCTGACTCCATGAGTAAATGTGGCAGATAATACAGGTAAGGACAGAAAGCAAGTAAACCACCTTCTTATATTTCTTATGCATAGCCTAGCAATCAAACAAATTGTTAGTTTTTAATTGTATGTTTTATTAAACATGTGGCTGACTCCATGAATAAATGTGGCAGATAATACAGGTTAAAATAGTTAGAAAAATTAATATACTTTTCAAACGGGTCCTAATTTGGCTAAGATTTGAAGAGAGAAAAGAAAGATGAGAGAAAAATGAATGGAATATAAATTAAGGCATTATTTGACATCATTTATAAAAGTAAATTTTTTAATTTTTTTTTCAAGTCATATCATTACGTTACTTTTTTATATATATTTTTATAAAAATTTAAAAAAATATATTTAGGGGTTGTTTGGGGTGTCCTAAATAAGTGTACTTTTTGGCTTTTTATGAAATATAAGTTGAGTATGGGTTGGGTTTGAAATGATGTAATAGAGAAGTGATGTGACTTAAATAAGATGATATGACTTAAATAAGATAGTGACTTTTTGACTTTTTAAATTTTTTTGAGGATGCCAAACTTGGCCTTATTTAGATCATTCTAAGTACCTTCTAAATTTGTATTAGGGTAAATTACAAACACACCTCTGAGGTTTACTTAAATTACAAATTACCCTCTGTAGTTCTAAAAATTACATTATACCTCCTAAGATTTCTAATTTCATAACAAATATGTCCTTTTATTAATAAATCATCTACTTAATTAACAGTTTTTAATAATGTAAAAATTTTATTTTAATTAATAATTCATATAATTTTATTATTGTATAGGTGAACAGTTAGAAATTTTACTTTTTCAATTAATTCTGTTAAATAAAAAATTATAATAATGAGATATTTGTAATTTTTCAAATCATATGAGGCAATTCATATTTTAAACAAATCTCAGGAAATATATTTATAATTTACCCCTCAAATGATTACGTAGCCTTCCTTTGGCATTCTAATCTTGTGCTAAAATAGTAACAAAATAAAAAAATAGATTAAAAAGTCTAAAAAATAAAATATCACATTCAAATTATAATTATTTTATATTTTTTCTTATAAAAATTTATCTCAAATAAAATTTTTTTAACCTAAACTAAAATAATTAAAAAATCAACTCGCATCTCAAACCAATCCCATAATAAGTGAAAATTACCGCCGCTATTCACGGGAAAAAAAAAATCGGAGGAGTCCAAAATCCACACAAATTTGGGAAATTAGTGCAGTCGCCATTCTTTACGTTTCCCAAAGTCATGCTTCAAATCTTAAAGTTGACTATGATTAAGATAAATATAACTTAATTTGTCATTTTTCTCGAGATTAATTACATTCTAAAGTTTAGATTTCAAAATTACATAGTATATGACATGGTTGGATTCATAAAGGACATGGTCCACCACTTAAGGTCCAGTCTATAATCCTCAATATTCTTGAAGCCCAACATCACACCAAGCTCCAATGACATCTAAACACTTGGCGAGTAAAGAGTCAGTCACATCAACAGACAAAGATCCTGCAAAATTTTTACACCACACATCAGCCATTAATGAGGTTCCTTACAGCATTTATTGCGATAACCCCTCCCCGTCAGAACAAAACGACCTTACCATGAACAAGGCAAGTTAGAACATAGACTTTCGGCCTACGTGACAAGTCAGAAGGGACAAGGAAATGATTAGTAGAGGATATAAGCGGGTTTCGAAGATAAGGAAAAAGCTAAGCTTCTCTATCACTAATCTATCTCTACATTTCATCTCTCTTTCTAACTTGCTCGTCGGAGGGTTCGCTGGGGGACTCCCTATTCCTCATTGGACTCTTGTGCAGGTCTCTCCGTGGGTTTGGCATCTCGGGCACCAGCTTGGGAAGAGTGGATCAAACCAACCCGTTCCGTCTGGAACCCGTTGTTACATTAGTTGGCGCCGTCTGTGGGAAACCTTTCGCTCCGTGCGCCAGTTGTGCTCATTGTCGCCGGAGACCCCTTCCCAATAACCCCTACCTGCCACCCACCAAGGTGGATGGTCACAACTAGATCTATGGCTTCTCGCCACAATGTTGCCGACCACCAAACCGACCCTCCTAACCCAAATAACCCACCGCAATAATTCACAGAACTCACCAACAGCATCAACCGCTTAGCCGAGCAAAACCAAGCCCTGATCAATACTTTGCTTCAAAGAGACCTTCCTATCCCTCCTCCTCCATCTCAAGATATCCCACCGAACCAAGAACGAGCCCCGAGCCATCCTATCCAATAGCTTCACCCATCCAATTTGGAAGGCTTACGACCCCCTCCCCCAAATATGAACCCGCCACCTTGGGCCCCACATCCATCGATCCAAGCGCCCACCCCCGAGGGAGAGGCCAGTAGTGTCCAGCCTCCGCTGCATTCCGGTGGTAACAATGTTCCTCTCTGGGATGCAAAATTTCGAGCCATGAAACTCCAACTTCAAGGAGTCATGCAGAACATACAGCATAAACCATCTACCACAGCCAACTTACAGTTCGTTGCCTCCATCAGGGACAAACCCTTACCTTCTAAGTTCAAAATGCCCTCGCTCGACTCTTTCGACGACACAACGGACCCGGTCGACCATTTGGAAGCTTACAGGACCCTCATGGTCCTCCATGCATTCCCTAACAAGATCATGTGTCGGGCTTTCCGCGTAACACTTAAGGGATCGGCTCGACTATGGTTTAGTCAACTGCCAACAAACTCTGTCTCTACTTTCCAGCACCTAAATGACTCCTTTCTCAACCATTTCATTGGTGCCTAGCGCCAGCGGCGTCCGATAACCCAACTCCTCAACATCCGTCAGACCGAAGGGGAGTCGCTGCGTAGCTTCGTCACCCGCTTCAACACTAAAGCCCTGCAGGTAGTGGAAAACGACGACAAGGTCATCCTCACGACTTTTATGGCCGGTCTACGATCATCTGATTTCCTTTTTTCCCTCTCCAAAAATCCCCCGACCTCAATGGCAACCCTACTTTCCAAAGCCCAAAAATACATGAACGCCGAAGATTCCCTAGCCGCCCAACAAGATTCTACAGCCAAAAACCCAACCCTCAGAGAGAAAAGAAAGGACTCTGAAACCAGAAACACCCAGTACACTCACCAAACACCTCAGTATACCAACCGACCTGCCCGAGCCGACCAGCCGACACCTACCCGACCGCCCGGCCGGTTCGAACGATACACGCCCCTCAATTCCCCCATGGAACAAGTCCTGAACCAGATCCAGCGAGATTATCCCCTAAAATGGCCCCAACCATCACGGTCTCCTTTCAACCAACGAGACCAGTCCAAATATTGCCATTTTCATCAGAACCATGGCCATAATACCTAGGAGTATGTTAACCTCAAAGACCAGGTCGAGCGCTTGATACGTTAGGGACGTCTCAGTTGGTTCATGGCAGCCCGTCCTCAGCAAAGGCAAAGGACTGAACCTACCAGAAATAGCCACTGGCGCTCCCCTCCTCGATAACTCGCATAACCTAACCAAGGTCATGATAAGCCTCAACAGCAACCCCGGGCACAAGGCAACCCTGCCCCCCCCCCCGGTTGGAGAGATCAGAGTTTTTGCTGGCAGGCTTGCTTATGGAGGACCATCCCGCTTGGCTCAACGGGCAAAACTCAAAAAAATAAGGCAGGGCTCAGATAAAGAAGTTGCCACATTGGACCGCCCTTTCAAACACCCCAAGCAGTGGATGGAGTCCATCACCTTTACGAAGGCCGACTGCACAAGCATCTGTTACCCTCATGACGACCCCCTCGTCATATCTGCCCTCCTCTCCAATTACCAAGTCAGACGGGTTCTCGTCGACAACGGTAGCTCTTCGGACATTATCTTCCTAAACGCCTATCGCTAGCTCAAAGTCGGGGAAGAAAGTTTGTCCCCTCTCCAAACCCCACTAGTTGGCTTCACTAGAGACCGGGTGACATCCATAGGTTCCATCGATCTTCCCATCACCATTGGAGAATACCCACAGTAGACCACAAAGTTGCTCACTTTCCTCGTCGTCGACTGTCCCTCTGCTTACAACATTATCCTCGGCCGCATCGCCCTAAACGCTTTTCAAGCTGTCATGTCCACTTTCCACCTAGCCGTAAAATTCCCTACCGACCTTGGGGTCGGCACTGTGAGGGGAGAACAGACCGTAGCCAGAGAATGTTACGTCACTTCACTTAAAGAGGTCAAGCTGAAGGAGGCTATGATCATTGAAGGACTCAACGTCAGGGACGAAGACGAACTAGTCAGAGGGGAACCAGTGGAAGAGCTTGTCGAGGTCCTCATCGACCCTACCAACCCGACAAAAACTTCCAAGATCGGTAGCTAACTATCCTCCCAAGCCAAGGCCGACCTTACGGCCCTCCTGATTGAGCACAATGACGTGTTTGCCTGGACCCACTCCGGCATGCCGGGTATTGACCCCTCCTTCATCACTCATCATCTCAGCATTGAGTCCCATTTCTGACCCTTCTGCCAGAAGCAGATAAGCTCATTACCTCCGAACACAATACTCTTATTGACTCTGAAGTAGATAAGCTCCTTGAGGCACAGTTTATCAAAAACGTAGACTACCCCAGATGGCTGTCAAACGTGGTCCTGGTCCGTAAAAACAACGGTAAATGGCGACTCTGTGTCGATTACTCCAACCTCAACCGAGCTTTCCCTAAAGATAGTTATCCCCTTCCTCGCATAGATCTACTTGTCGATGCCACGGCCAGACATCAAATGCTCAGCTTCATGGACGCTTTCTCTGGCTACAATCAAATTCTGATGCACCCATCGGACCAGGAACACACCTCCTTCATAACTGACCGGGGGACTTACCACTATTGTGTCATGCCATTCGGGCTGAAAAAGGCTAGAGCAACTTACCAACGGTTAGTCAATGTTGTTTTTCATCACCAGATAGGTCAGAACATGGAAGTGTACGTTGACGACATGCTTGTCAAGAGCAAACTCTCCTTGGATCATCTGGCAGACCTGTGGGAGACCTTCAACACTCTGCGTAAGTATCAAATGAAGCTGAATCCGGAGAAATGCGCCTTTGGCGTCGGATCTGGGAAATTCTTGGGTTTCATAGTCAGTCAACGGGGTATTGAGGCTAACCCCGAAAAGATCAAGGCTCTGATAGAGATGCAGTCACCCAGAATAGTTAGAGAGGTTCAAAGGCTTACGGGTAGAGTCACCGCCCTCAACCGTTTTATTTCCCGTACAACAGACAAGTGCCTTCCTCTTTTCAAGGTCCTTCGGCAAGTTTTTGACTGGACGGCAGAATTCGAAGAAGCTTTTCAGCAATTGAAGCAGTGCATGGCCAACCCCCCTACTTTCTCAAGCGATCACGGGTGAGCCCCTTTTTCTCTACTTAGCCGTATCGAACACCGCAGTCAGTGCAACCCTCATTAGGGAGGACGACTCTGTCCAGCGTCCGGTCTACTACATCAGTTGGGCTCTCAAGGGAGCAGAACAGAACAAGCCACTGCTTAAAAAGATGGCCCTGGCCTTAGTCATAGCCTCAAGACGACTCCGACCTTACTTCCAGGCCCACCCTATTGTCGTCCTCACTGACCAACCTTTGAAGAAGATAATGCAACAACCAAAGTTGTCCGGCCAACTTATGCAATGGTCAGTCGAGCTCAGCCAATTTAACATCTCCTACCGACCTCGAATAGCGATCAAAGGGCAGGCCGTCGTTGATTTTATCTTAGAATTCAGTAATCCCACTCCAACCACGGCCCCCCCGCCTACGCAATTCAACACTGAAACAGAAGACCCCCACTCTTGGACCCTCAATGTCGATGGATCATCTCACAAAGAAGGCAGTGGGGCTGGTATCATCCTCACTGCCCCCGAGGGTGGTTATTTCAAGTACGCTCTCCGTTTCTTGTTCGACGCAAGCAATAATGAGGCTAAATATGAGGCATTGATAGCAGGCCTTCACTTAGCCAGAGACATTGGCGTAAGCCATATCTAGGTGTTCAGCAACTTCCAGCTCATCGTCGGACAAATTACGGGGGAATTTGAGGCCAAGGAAGACACAATGTGGGCTTACAAAGATATTGCACTCCCCCTTGTTCGCCTCTTCAACACTTTACACATCAAGCACATCCCTCAAACAGAAAACTCCAAGGCAGATGAAATGACTCAATTAGCTTCTGCCGACCAGTCAGACCTCAGCCATGGCGTCCGCCTTGAATTCCTGGCCTATCCTGCCATTTCCCCAAACCAGCAGCAAGTCCACTTCCTTCAAAATGAGCCTATTCCATGGGCGGCAGACATACTTCTATTTTTGACAAGTGGGGAATTGCCAGATGACAAACAGTAGGCCGCCAAAGTTAGAGCCCGGTCGTCCAACTACATTCTTATCAGCGCCTCTTGTACAAACGTGGCTTTTCGCGCCCATACCTGAGATGCCTCAATCCTGATCAAGCGACCCACGTAATGAGGGAAGTCCACGAGGGTGTTTGTGGTAATCATTCAGGTGCCAGGTCACTAGCCCATAAAATACTTCGCACCAGTTACTTCTGGCCTACTCTCAACCAAGATGCCACTAAATTCGTGTGTAAGTGTGATAAGTGCTAGCGCTTCGCCAACATTCCTCACGCTCCTCCTACAGAGCTTATCACACTTTCCAGTCCCTATCCATTTTCTAAATGAGGGATCGACCTAGTTGGCCCATTGCCCACCGGTCGAGGCCAAACCAAGTTTGCAATCGTCGCCATTGATTACTTCACTAAATTGGTGGAGACGGAATCCCTCGGCACAATTACCAAGCGGAACACAACCAGATTCATCTGGCAGTCGATCGTATGCCGATCTGGCATCCCTCAAGCCATCGTCTCCGACAACGACAAGCAATTCGACAATGCCAAGTTCAGAAAATTTTGTGCAGAACTTCAAATCCAGCCATGTTTCTCTTCTCCAGGTCATCCCTAAGCCAATGGCCAAGTTGAGGTTACCAACCGTTCTCTTCTAAAGATTATCAAAACTAAGTTGGAAGCCGCTAAGGGACTCTAGGCGAAGGAATTACCAAACGTACTCTGAGCCTACCGCACTACAACCCAAACCCCCACTGGGGAGACCCCCTTGCGCTTAACATACAGTGCTGAGGCAATCATCCCAGTGAAAATCGGCCTGCCCACCCCAAGGGTTTTGCACCCGAGTCTAGTACGAACCGAAGAATTGCGTCGGGCTGACTTAGATCTGATCGAAGAGCTCCGAGAGTCCTCTGCTGTTAGACAAGCCTCATATCAACAGAAAATGCGTATGCACTACAACCGTAAAGTCCGACCGAGGGAATTCGTCGTGGGGGACCTAGTTTTGCACGAAGCCACTCTTGCCACCAAAAATCCAGTCGAAGGCAAGCTTGCAGCCAAGTGGGAAGGACCTTACGTTGTTAAGGCCAGGCCCCGACCGGGCACTTACCGACTTTAGGACATGGAAGGTCAAGACCTCCCACACCCGTGGAACGCCGAGAACTTGAAGCGTTATTTTTAGTAAAATGCCATATCCTAACTCTGTATTAATCAATTGCTATATGTTCTTTTTTGACAATCTACACACGTGGTTATTTTTGTCCTTTTCACACATGGTGTAAATTTTTTATCAATGGGCTATGCCTTAAATGACAACGATATTATCTCTCAGTTATCTACGTGGTATTTCAATAACACATTGCTAAATTAAGTTACTTACAGCTTCAGCCAGACTGAGCACGAAGGACTCAGCCAGACTGAGTTACTTAAAGCCTCAGCCAAACTGAGCACAAAAAACTCAGCTAGACTGAGTTACTTAAAGCCTCAGCCAGACTGAGCACGAAGGGCTCAGCCAGACTGAGTTACTTAAAGCCTCAGCCAAATTGAGCACAAAGGGCTCAGCCAAATTGAGTTACTTAAAGCCTCAGCCAGACCGAGCACGAAGGGCTCAACCAGACTCAGTTACTTAAAGCCTCAGCCAAATTGAGCACGAAGGGCTCAGCCAGACTGAGTTACTTAAAGCCTCAGTCAGACTGAGCACGAAGGGCTCAGCCAGACTGAGTTACTTAAAGCCTCAGCCAAACTAAGCACGAAGGACTCAGCCAGACTGAGTTACTTAAAGCCTCAACCAGACTGAGCTCGAAGGGCTCAGCCAAACTGAGTTACTTAAAGCCTCAGCCAAACTAAGCACGAAGGGCTCAGCCAGACTAAGTTACTTAAAGCCTCAGCCAGACTGAGTTACTTAAAGCCTCAGCCAGACTGAGCACGACGGGCTCAGCCAGACTGAGTTACTTAAAGCCTCAGCCAGACTGAGCAGGAAGGGCTCAGCCAAACTGAGTTACTTAAAGCCTCAGCCAGACTGAGCATGAAGGGCTCAGCCAGACTGAGTTACTTAAGGCCTCAGCCAGCCTGAACACGAAGGGCTCGGCCAGACTGAATTACTTATAGACCCAACACTGAGCATGAGCGGAGAGTTGCCATACTTAATTAAAAATCTAGGTCCATGCTTTTATATCTCTTAACATTCTTTACATTTTTAATTTTACACTAATTCCGTCAACATACAGGTCCATAGTCATCAAAGCCAGCCTTTTTCTAACACTTTTAACATTTTAATGTCTACCCATTTTTAATGTTTTTGCATCATGATCCTCTCACAAGTTAGGATCCCTGCCCATTTCTAAACTTCTTACATCATAATCTACTAGCAAGTTCCATAGTTCACACACAAGTCTTAATGTATACCCATTTCTAACCTGCTTTTCCATTTTCATTATTTTGCAATCTACAACTCACAAGAAGTAATAGCAGCACAACCAAGCAACACTCATTGTTTCACTTACAAACTCACAATTACATATAATTCATTACCAAAATTACACACAAAAAAAGAACAACACAAACAAAAATAAACACAAAATTTTTACATGAGTCGGTCTTCCTCACTAGAGGCCAAGTCTTCCTCCTCAACCCCCTCATCCAGGAGGGTCTGGGCAACGTCGTCTTCATCTATTTTCACACTGCTGAAGTCCAAGTTTGGGAACAGCTCTTCCGCTTTACGTTTAAAAGTCTTCCAGCCGCTGTCCCAGAACTCAGCCATCTCATGCTTGTAGAAGTCCGACCGCTGGAAGTTCTAGATCACTTCCTCTTCACTCCTACTTCTAGTGGTCGCTAACCTAGCCTCCTCATCCCCCTCTTTCGCCAAGCTACTGGCGACAACGGCATCAATGGCCATCTGGAAGTCGGCGGACCCCTTAAACTGCTCTACAACCGCCATACATAGGTCGGGGTACGCCACCCTCTCAGATGCCAACTTGGCCCTCTCATCAGCTAGGGCCTTCTCCAACTCTGCCCTCTCAGACGCCAGTTACGCCTGCTCCTCCGCCAACGCCTTCTCCAACTCAGCGATTCTCTAATCTGCTTCTTCCTTTTCCTTTCTCGACTGAGCGTGTAGATCTTCATTACAGACCATGGCCTCATCCCACCTTTCGTTGGCGATGGTGCAGGCTTTTTGGGCTTCCTCAAGTTTCTTCTGCTCGCCAGCCAACTGGAACTTGAACGATACCACCTTGCGGCATTCCGTCTCCAAAGCAACTCAGCATTCGCATGATCTGCTGAATAGCCCTGCACCATCGCCAACACTTCCATTTTCTTGGCTTCCTGGGCATACTCCAGCCCCCTAGCACATGCACTCCACGCGGCTTTCTTCCAGCCCCCAGTCTCCATCCTCAAACTTTCTAGCTGGGCCTTCACCTCCTCCAACTTTGTCTTCAATGGCTCTATTTCGCCTTTTGCGCGCGCCGCTTTGCTCAGTAAGGCTCCTACTAAGGTCGTCGCCTCCATCTGGGCCGAGCAAAGCCCCCTTAGTAGTTCGGCCACTGTAAAACTTGCCATCGAACGCATGGCCGCGTCCTCCACTGCTCCTAAGAGCCGGTCTACAGTAATCCCGGCTTCACCTCTTTCTCCTACCAGTCGCCCGGATACTGCTCGCGTGTGGTAGATGGCCATCTTCAACTTGGCCTCAACTCCTTCCCCTTGAGGCCCAGGAGTCTCCTTGGGTGGTTGCTCCGTCCCCTACTCAGACCTAGCCACCCCACTTTCCACTTGTGTTCCAGAGCCCACGGTACTCTCCAACCCCACCTCGGGGGTCACCTCTGCCACTCCCTCCTTCATCCTCTTCAACGCCGGCTCCTCCTTCTCTTTCCCTACTCTCTTCTTCTTCTTTAGTACAGCCTCCACCTCCTTTTTGCCTCTTTCCTTCAGTGGGTCCGCTGGAGGTGGTAGTGGCTCAAAACTGCCCAAGTCCTTATCCCCCAGCGACTTGGGGCGCAGTCGGACTCGCTCCCTCACGACCGGTTTAGGTGGACGGCCTAACTTCGCCTCTTTGTATTGATCAGCCTTGGCGAAGGTCACTCTATCCTCCGCCTCTTGCATTTTCCTCCTCGCCTCCAATTCTGCCGGTGCAAGGTCCCTATCGGTCGGCTGCGGCCCCAGCCCTAAGGCAAACAAAGCTAAGGGCTGAACAAGGTCGTCCCACTTGGCGCCCTCCTTTTCTCGCCATGCCTTCACCTTTTTCACCCTCTCCTCTACCTACGCCTCCAACCTTGGCTCCACTAACTTGGTTGGCACCTTCCATACTGTGCGTACCCCCACTCCCCCGTTGGCTGATACGTAAAACCACCGTGGACTCCACCCCTTCACTAACGATGGCAACCCCGCCACCAAACCCTTCCTTGCCGCCGCCTGTAAAGTGACCCAAGTTTCTTGCTGGCCCGAAGCCTTGTAGCATGCAAAAAACTCATCCACCATCATTGCAGCTCCCTCATTCGCCCGCGGCCACGCACTTGCGCAGGCCAACAAAATTTTCTACGCGTTGGGCATCAGTTAACCCGGAGCCACCTCCAACTGATTTAGTACGTCCACTACTATCAGGGGGAGCGCAACCTCAACCCCCCCTTTAACGCCTCTTCGCAGAGGGTAAACTCCCCCGGTCGGGCGTCAGATGGCCTCTCCTTTGACGACGGCAATTTTAACTCTATCTCCGCGAGTATCTGATACTTCCAACGCACCTCCTCCAACTCCTCCGCTGTAAATGTAGATGTATCTGCCTTCGTGTGCCAGTGATCTGGCTCCACTTGGCTAATCGGCCTAGCGGCCGCGATCATCATAGTCAGGCGAGCCCGCGCCCTTAGTGCAACTCTCCCCTCCTCCCTTCGCTCCGTCCGGTACTGTTCCGCCAGTTCCACCGCATCATCATCACCTAAAGAATCCATCCTTGCGGCTGGCATTTCTTCTTGGGTCATTCCTCCTGCGTGTTTGCAAATTGCTTCGGACGCGGGCACAAGAAAGTCCATAAAGTGTTGCAGAGGTGTATCATTGGAAACAAATGAGCTTACTTCTGCGACGTGTTGGTTTCTCGCAAGGAGGTAGGTAAAGCGAACAATCCCAAAAGCCCACGACTTGCCTATATTCCAAAGGTCAAGATTCAATTCCGCCAGTTTGAAAAAATTTCGAAAAACTCCCGCCCCTACCTTTTCACTATCCTATATCACCATGTCCCTTCACTTCTTACTAACGCATCACCTCCCCCATTAAAGGATTTTTCCACGTGTACGGCCACAATCCACTACTCCGTTCCCCTTCTCTGTCTATTCCACTTCACTTCACCACGTGACCCGCCGCTCCTCGAGCCCCGCGCACCGCCACTTCCCCTTCTCACTCGGCCACCCTTTGTGGTCGGCCCAACTCACGATCGGTCCATCCACTCGGCCACCCTTTGCAGTCGGCCCTCTCCACGATCGGTCCGTCCACTCGGCCACCCTTTGCGGTCGGCCCTCCCCAGGATCGGTCTGTCCACTCGGCCACCCTTTGCGGTTGGCCCTCCCCACGATCGATCCCTCCACTCGACCACTCTTTGCAGTCGGCCCTCCTCACAATCGGTCCATCCACTCGGCCACTCTTTGCGGTCAGCCCTCTCCACGATTAGTCCATCCACTTGGCCACCCTTTGCGGTTGGTCCTCCCCACGATCGGTCCGTCCACTCGGTCGCCCTTTGCAGTCGACCCTCTCCACGATCGGTCCATCCACTCGGCCACCCTTTGCGGTCAGCCCTCCTCACAATCGATCCTTCCACTCGGTCACCCTTTCCGGTCGGCCCTCCCGGTCGGTATCCTCTCCAATCGACATCTCACAATCTCCATCTTCTTTACTATTCCTTTCGTTGGTCTGAAGCTGCACTTGGAAATAGGGGACTACTGACATGGGTGGATCCATAAAGGACATGGCCCACCACTTAAGGCCCAGTCCATGATCCTCAATATTCTTGAAGCCCAACGTCACACCAAACACCAATGACATCTAAACACTTGGCGAGTAAAGAGCCTGCCACATCAGCAAACAAAGATCTTGTAAAATTATTGCACTACACATCAGCCATTAATGAGATTCCCTGCAGCATTTATTGCGATATCCCCTCCCCGTTGGAACAAAACGGCCTTACCATGAACAAGGCAAGCTAGAACATAGACTTTCGGCCTACGTGACAGGTCAAAAGGGACAAGGAAATGATTAGTAGAGGATATAAGCGGGTTTCGAAGACAAGGAAAAGGTTAAGCTTCTCTATCACTAATCTATCTCTACATTCCATCTCTCTTTCTAACTTGTTCGTCGGAGGATTCGCTGGGGGACTTCCCGTTCCTCGTTGGACTCTTGTGCAGGTCTCTCCGTGGTTTGGCATCTCGGGCACCAGCTTGGGAAGCGTAGATCAAACCGACCCGTTCTGTCTGGAACCCGTTGTTACATCAGTATACATAAATAATTAAATTTCTTCCACATTTAAATTTAAATTTTATGTCATATTATGAGTTTTGTTTTAATAATTCAAATTGTTCATTTTTATAAAATTATTTTTATATATCATATACACGCACACAAAAAAAAAACACACACACACACAATTTGATAAGTATAATCCTTTCATTTTATCATGTTTAGATGATTTATTTTAAAAAAAAAAAAAAATTCTCTCAAGTTCAATCAAATTTGATCTTGACAAAACTACATGGTGAGACTCAAAGCTTACAAAAAGCAAAAAGGCACATTAAACAGTATTTAAAATTGGAAACACAATATAAATTTAGGAAAAATTACACTCACTTTTTTTTAAGATTTGATAAAAGTATAACTAATTTTTTTATGTTTGACATAATTATATTGAGCCCTTTTTTAGTAATGTTAATGCAACTGCAACTAATGTAAACAGGTAAATACTAAAATTAACAAAGACAAATATATATTTTAATTAAAAAGATATGATAATATTTATTTTTTTATTTATATGACTAACAAACTTTTTGATAAGATAAAAACTTGACTGTTATGTTAATTAAACCTTCAATGGAAAGACAATGTAATCATGTCAAAAGAGTAAACTAATTTCCGTAAATTAATAATTGATGTTAAAATTTTGAACCAATATGAAAACGAGCAATGCTATCAATACAATTTGCAGACATAAATATTTAGAAAAATTATTGAGTGGTTGAAGTTTATTCTGAGTGTGAATTTTGTCATATACCAATTGAATCTACATTATATATTACTTTTAAAAAAAAATATTTTTGCAAAAATTAGAAATCCGTTTTTCTATGCCTAGACAGAAATCCAGTCTTCTATTCCTTTTCTGCTACAGTACAGAAAATTGTCATCATGAACTAGAAAGTCATGATAGAACAAAATATGATAGTAAGATCCAACTTCTTTATTCAAAATAAAACTAAATCAATACTATTGTTCAACTTTTGGTTTAAAAAAATCAGAAAACAGTCTCTTAATGCCCCCAGACCCCCTGTACTTCCCCCACACCAGTACCCCCACCCTACGTGGAGGTAGGGGTGGGTGATTGAAAAAAAAAAAAACTTGCCAATGAAATGTCAGTGGGGGGTGCTGGGGTCCCTAGCATAACTGCTCTTATGCCTCTCCAATTAATTATCATCACTAATCCGCCGAAGACTGACAATTTTTCAAAAACAAAAATACCATATTTCACTAATTTTCCAAGCAGATGCAACGAAATAAAATAGTGATAGATAATAACCCAATGGTGGATGGCATTGTGGTTAAGGCTTGGAGTTTAAGCCCCAAGGTCACAAGTTCAATTCCCTCTCCTTTGGACCAATCTCCTGAGCGAAACACAGTTGGTTAGGAAGTTGGACCTCAAGTTGTCTAATCAGCACTTAGTGTGGGTTCAATGCTCCTCCGCTGTGCGAGTCTTGACTTAAGCGGAACTTGTCTTGGGAAGTCAAGGCAAGTTCTCAGGTTATAGTCTCTTCGCTATTAACGGTTAACAGAACACCCTGATGATCTCTGTAAAAGGCGCTGCCTTGAATCTGTGGGAAGGTAAAGAAGATTTTCCTGTAACCAAAAAAAAAAATAAAAAAAAAGAGAGAGACGCCAAGAAAAAAGTCACCAAAGAAAATCACCAAATAATTGGTCGAACAAGTCTATGGCGGCAGTGACTAGTGGCCAACAACAACCAATGTTGGTGAGGGAAAAAAGTGTTACATTCAATAGATAGATTGTTGAATGAGTGACGTACATCACGTTTCAACAAATAGTTAGCTTAGTAAATTTCATCAGATAGACAAAATACAAGGAGAGAAAAAATAATAATAATAATAATAATTGTTAAAGAGAAAAATAACCTAAAGAGCATACATCAAATATGGAGCCCCACAAAGAAGACTCATCCGATTTACAAAATCCATTGTACAGTGAACAAACATCCAGAAGCTTGATTACAGAAGCCTATCACTTGCTCAAAGAGCAATCAAAATTTTTCTGTTTTGAAAATGAAAACTACTGTTACACACCACCCCATAACTACTTCAATGAGCAACGACACGAAAGTGTTTCACCCAAAATATTTGGGGTGAAAAACCTTCATGAAACAAAGCCAACACGGCACAACGGAGTACAAAGTAAAAATATACATTTCATCAACAAAATCATGAAGCCATTGCTGAATTTAATTGATCCGAAGCAGGTGGGTCCAAATTTAAATCTACTGTGGGTGTGGTGGATTGCACTTCATCTGTTAATGGCACAACAGAATCCGTTTGATCTGTCGCTGTTGGGGCATACTCCATTTCATCAGTAGCTAGCAGGGTAGGACACGTTTGATCTTCTGATGGACGGTCAGAAGCCGTTTGAGCAGTTGTTGGAGGGGCATAGTGCATTCGATCTGTTGCTTGTAACGAAGTTGTTGGAGGGTCGGGATTTTTTGGGTCTGGATAGATTTCAGTTATTTCATATTCAGATAGGAGATCCATAAATTCATTAAGTAAACGCTGAACTTTTCTGTTTGACGCCATTGCCGGAAGAATATCTTCCCTTAGGAGTTTGTGCTTCTTCATTCCCTGCGGAAGCAAAGACAAGTGTCGCCATGACCACGTAAGATACTAAAAACCAGAAACCAAAAGGGAAGAAACACAAACCGGAATGTAACAGAGAGAGAGCTCTTGGAAATTGTCCTAGGACATCCGATTCCCCCCAATCCACTATGTGAAACAAAAAACAGACAAAAGTACAGTGAATAACACATGAAGCACAGACACTTCAACTTGTTTCTGTAGTTTCTGACCAGTGTCCAACACCGACACTCCCGAACATGCCGAGATACATATGAGACAAGTCAAGTGGTGTGTCCCATTTTTTAATTGTTTTTTCTCCATCCTAGCACTTAGGTAACAAGAGACACGAGTCCTGCTTCTAAACACAGCCCAAGACACAGTTATCTTGCCATGAACTGTAAAAAGAGCCATAAATTTATAATCACCACTGTGTAAATATGTTATCAGTACATGACTTGTGAATAAGTAGTATTCTCTTTAATAATACAAATAAGTAGCATTTTCTCCTTTAATTTCTCAATTAGTGTTTGATCGTTGAAATTGCTATTTTTTTATAAAAAAAAACTTGTAGTGATTATAGGAAAATTTTCTACTTGTGCTACTAGCATACCCACAATTTCTGACGTTGATGAAATAGTTTATGATTGATAAAATTATAAAATAGTATTTTCTATAATGAATAATAAACTGAGTGGTTTTTCATGTTATATAAGGTTAGAAAATAAAATATATAAGGAAAAAAAATTGTAACATACCCCACGTGTCTATATCCTGATTTTTTAAAATCACTATATCTCATGTTTGTGTCCATGTTGCTTAGAAAAACACCATCATTGGAGCCCTAGACCTTTCCCTCGATAATTCCTTCCCTAGATATGCATGTAGGTGTAAAATATACCTAATACTCAAATCTAATTATGTAGAAAAACGAATGAACTTTCAAAATATCCAGTATGACTAATATAATCAATCAACCATTAGTTGTGCAACTTAAGATGAAATCATAAAGTCAAGTACCCATTGGATCACGTGCTCTTTCCATGTTTTGTATTTTTAGTAGGGTCTTATTAACATGCGCCCTAAGGGCACATGATAAGGAAGCTTAAAACCATTGTACATCCTTTATTTCACTCACTTTCATGCATAACGTACAAACAGACAAAGCATTTTAACAGGTGCTCTAAAGCCACACATTAACAAAACTCTCTTTAATAATACTAGGAGTAATTATTTAATATTGGTCATTTATTCAAATTTTTGGAAGTCTTCAGTATTTCAGTTGTAGTCATTTTACTATTGCTGTAAGAGTTTATAGGGTTTCAGGAAGAAAGATCGAGCCTAGTTTGAAATAGGGGGGTACAAATTCTCTCAGAGGGTCTTTAGTTGTTTTTAACATTTTACAAAGCCTATAATCAGCCTTGCAAAAGTAAAACTGGTTTGAATCGGCAGATGAATAAAACTTGGAACTACAACCCTCTTTTCTCGTATCTCCCTTCTGTTTTTCATTTTTAGTTTTAAGAACAAGAGTGAATTCACATCAGTTAGGATCTTAATGAATCTAGTCACAATAACAAGATAAAAATGACCACTCCGAAGACAAGGAGAAATGTCAAGGGTCCATCATAAAATCGTTGATGGAAGTAGTCCACAACATTGCATAAACGCTGAGAAATAGAAATCGTTGATGAGCATTTGAATTTTCTAAATCTTGACAAGAAAGTTTAATGAAAATTCTTAAAATATATGCTCAGAGTTCCACTATCTGACCCCAAAAAACGGGTTAATTACACCTAGACCCCCTCAACTATTAGCAAATATCAACCTCCCCCCAAGACCACCTTCAAAAGAGTAGTATTTGTATATTTTTTAGTTGGGGGTGTAACATGTACGGATTCATAAATGATGGGGGTAAAATGATATTTGCTAATAATGGTGTAATTAAGCCCCATAAAAATAAAAATAAAAAGAAAGAAAGAAAAGAGAAAATTGCACTAAAATGGAAACACCAAACAAATTCTGCAATTGAGTGGGAGAATTAAAAAAAGACAACATATATGGAAGATTCAGAAAAATTATAAAAAGATGGAAAATTTTATAAAATTACTAAAATATTTTGATTCTCTGTTCCCTTTCAACCCTAACCCACCAACAGCGACACTGCCAGCCCCTCCACCTCCCCTACACAGCCACTGCCTCCCCCACATTCCTCCACCAACACCACTTATCCTTTCCTCTTTTTGTTCCCACCCTATCTTCAATCCCTCCCTACAAACCCTAATCATTCTTTCCCCCTCTTAAATCCCTCCCTGATTCCACACCCTTCCATAAAGGTTGCATTAGGGTTTCGGTGGTGGTGGTGGTTGTGGGCTAGGATTTGGGTGGGGTTAGGGTTTATGTGGTGGTGGATGTTGTGGAGTACAGTGGTGTGGGAACAATTGAAAAGAAGGGTAGGTAAGGAATGGACAGAAGTGGCGGTGCTATCTGAGAACAGTGGTGGTTGGGGCAAAAGTAAGGCAGAGAGGGTGGTGGTGGCCGTGGATGGTGGCATTGACTGTGGTTGTGTGGCGGAGGCGGAGAAGGGTAGAAGAGGGACTGACGGTGGTGAGAAGGGGTGGCTGACAGCCGGTGGTGGCTGCCGGAGTTGCAAAGAGAGGGGAAGGGGAAGAGGCGAAGGGTATTATTGTATTTTTAAATAAAATTTCCTTGTCCTTGAAATTAGTTTTGAAGATTCCGTCTTTGTTGTAATTTGAAAGAGTATCCCATTGAATTGCAATTAAGTTTTTGAAGATCTCATTTTAGTGCAATCTAAAGAAGAGCTACGAGTAGCCTCACCAGCACACAAGGATCCCATGCTGGGTTCTTAGGATCTGAAGATACAGCTTCAGCCATCCCAGTAGGAGGTCCAAGAAAGCTCTCACAAACTTCTCGTAAACGGGACTCATCTGCTTCTCTGCAATCAAATAATAGAACAAATTACTTATCATCATACATACCAAAAAGTCAATGTCTATCTAACATGAAAGACAACCCTGAAAGCACATCCATATACATCACAACTAAAAAAGAAATTCATTAACTTATTTAGTTTTTAAAGAAATTGATTAATTAGTATCCAACCAATCACTGAAGTACAAGATGTGATGGACATGGTTTTTAAGTGTCAAAGTACAGCTTTTTTTAGAAGATTTCTTGAAGTTTGTACTTGTACCTATGCATCTTCCTATTCAAGATATACACAAGTTCATAAAAGGAAAACATAGTAGTGTTACATGTGAAAACTTTGATACCCATCTCTCAAAATGTATAAATACAAACTTACAGTCAACCAAAAATTATGAAAGACTGGGATTTGTTACATGAAATAGAAATTAAATGCAACTATAGTCTTTCAATTTGTGCCTTCTCAAATTAATTAACCATCTAATCTACAGCTACCTCCCATTTAGCTTACTTGCATAAGCTTTAAATACATATTAACCATCATATACATTCAACTAAAAGCAGTTAATGTTTTCAAAGCACAAATAAAATTAGAAATACCAGTCAATATTGAGAATAAAGACTGAGTAGCCACTGACCATAAAATTAACTTAATTTTGCAGAAAATGAATTCAACAGCACACCTAAATATCTTTAGTTTTGTAAGAAGTAGAATATCAGAATTTTAGCCAGAGTAAATAATGAATTCACTCATGAATGCAATAAAATAAAAAACAAAACAAAACAAAACCCAACCAACCTCGCCAGAAACCGTATGTAGGACAATAGGCATTGGCGATATTCATTAGGTGACTTCAATGCCAGTGCGGATGCCAGCTGAGTTTCCAAATGAGCACGTGTCTGCATTCCATCATCAGTTACCCTGTGCCAGAAACAACCATATTAGCCCAACTCTTGCAGCAAGATAAATATGTATATATATAAAATACAAAATTTGCTAGTACAGGTAACTGATACTAACAAGGGTTATTTATATAGCCAATTAATAGGGCAAGAGATTTCAACAAGTTTAGAATCCGAAATGCAGCAGAAGAAAATTGTGGAGCGTGGAAAATTATATTTCACCCCAAAAAATAAGAAATTCATGAAATAAGTAACCATCTATCTAACAAAACGGGGCTGGTTTTGAAAATGTGTTAAGACATTTGTCCTCTGTGGACATTTGTCGGCTCAGATCAGTCCTAAGGAGAAGATCCAATGGTTGTCTGTGAGATCATATGGTTAAGATTTAGTGCCTTTCTATTTCAAAATTTGAAATTTTGATGACTGGTTTAGATTCGGCTAGATTATAGTAGGTAGTGCCTTTAGGCACAGTTACTCCTAGTTGTGAATAAATTGAAGATAATATCATGTTTGGTAAAAGCCTTGCATGTTACACAGAACGAAAGAAAATTTTAGTCAGAATAATTCCGTGAGAAATTTATACAAGGGTGATCGTGAGACTGAATTTATTGAATTTTTATAATAAAATCCAATTAGCATACATGGTGGAGAGAATGATGAAGAGCTAAAAATCATGGACACGGGACATGGCGACTTCAAAAAAATGAAGACACGGACACAAAAGGGACACGGCAATAAAAAAATATATTTTTATTTGCTATGCAAATTAATATTACGTCTACAAACAATCAAAATTAACAAAAACTAACACTAGGCCTAGTTTAGCATGTCTTGAAAAAGACAAAAAGTCAAAAAGTTACTTAAAAAGCTAAAAAATTATCACTACTTACAAAAAAAAAAATACAAAAAAAATAAATTTACATATAAAAAAATACAACTCAATTTTTTGCTGAAGTGATGGGCTGTCCGCGTGATTGGTCTGTTGTACTTGTCTAGAAATGATTGCCTCCTTCGCGGGCAACCATTTAGACTGTGTTGTTCGGCCCGTGAGGGCCACCACGGGTCACATTTTGATAATCTGAACCGTTTAATATGTAAAACTCGTTGAATAATATATGCTTATAAAAAATACGCTGATCGGATATCACTAACTATATGATCAAATCAGTTTTGTATAAAAAAAAATTATGGTGTTATAGTTAACAGGTGAACAAAAAATAATCCGATCAATGTGATTTCGATATCCAATCAATGTGATTTTTTACAGTCATATAATATTCGACGAGTTCTACATATTGAACGGTTCAAATTATCAAAATGGGACTCGTGGTAGGCCCCATGGGCAAAACAGCACAGTCCAAATGGTTGCCCACGAAAGAGGCAATCATGTCCTTATCTCCTACACTCTGCCTAGAAAAGGGTGTTGTACAGCCTATTACACTTACTTCTCCTATACACTTATTTATACAATTTTTTATTACACATTTTTTCGTAAAAAGACAAAAAGCTAACTCAAACATCCATCTTTTTTTCCTCAACTTTTTAGTCCAAAAAGACAAAAAGTGCACTTATTTAGGACACCCCAAACAACCCCAATATTTTTCTTTAAAAAAAAAAACAATAGATTTAAATAATTAAAAGATCATCCATAAAAAATAATACACATTCAACATTCAAGATCCATTAAAAGCACTAAAGAAGAAGGGGGGAAAAGCTAGTTGACATGTCCCCAACATGTACCCAGCGTATCCTCAGTGTGTCCCCGACAAATAAATTAATTAAATAAAAGGATACACCCCAACTGGCATGTCCTCGTACACATCTCTCGTAGCCCTGACATATCCGACACCTCTATGGAACCTGTTTTGGAGTGTCCGTACTTCATAGATGAAGAACAATGAAACCATACAACACCCCATTTCCAAGGTATGCATGGTTCTCCAAAACCCAAGGTCAGGTATGATGTCGTTAAGTGGAAAGTCTAGATGATGTAGATATTTAGATGAAAAATTGATCGTAAATTCCCATGGAAGAGCATTGGGTGGGTCACAGTCCCCTCCAAATAAAAAAATTTTAACATTGCCAATTGTTGTGAAAGACTGGCCATCAAAAATCCAACTACAAAAGAGAAGAACAAGAGGGTGGTGAGGCGGTTATTTAATGGACAAAATCTACTTTAACCTCTTGTCATATGGCTTGATAGCACTATACCCTCATTTAAAAATAGCTACTTACCCCTCATGTGATTTTGGACTGAAATGCTACCATTGCATTTTATATCCAAATATATGGAGAGTGTGCTACACACGCCTCTTTAAAGAATGGGATATAATATTTCCTTAGTTAAAGTCAAATGTCAACAGGTAAAGACATATTTACCATTTTTCTTCATCTTCTACCTTCAAACCATAACCCTAACCCACCTATCTCTCCCACAACCCCTACCCCACCCATTCTAGCCACCTCCCCCACCACTTTACTGGCACCACCCTTTATTCCCCGACACCGCCCACCACTTACATGTAATCCAACAGTGAAAAACACCTAATTTACAATTATCTCCTGATATTTCAAGATTAAGATTGATTCCAACCCAATTATTCCTTTACTATTCAGTGGTTACAGAATAATTTAATTGCATTAAGCAGTAACTTTTTGCAACAATGTCGTGGACAGGTATCATAAAGCAGAGGTTTTGCTTGTGATTTCTTTTTTATTTTTATTTTAAAGAAGTAGTAGGCAAATGGGAAGATACTAAAAATTTGTAGAGTTTCTTTTAATATTGCTTTTCAAAATAAGAAATTAGCTACCAAATTTGGTTACACATGATGCATATGCCAATACAAATCTAGTAACATCACTAGTGCTATCGGGAAACTAGAAAAGGTAACTATAGGAAATGAAACTCATATGATTCAATTCAATCCCATTAGCTCCTGCCTCACTTGTGTATGTGTAGTAGCATATATAGATGTACACATTTTTATATGTTGCATATATATATAATATGCCGACTCCATTTGATGGGACTTAACGCTTGGTTTGGTTTGGTTTCGTTATATATATATAATATATAATTAAAGATGTAAACAAATTAAAAATTATGTTAAAAAGTTATGAATTAGATTAATATGTAATTTAATTGGTTAATATAAGATTATATTAAAAAATAGGGTCTAAATAAAATAGAAAAAGAGAAGATAGTTGAAGGGTGTTGAGCTCATTTTTCAACTAGTCCAAACCACATGGGGGCTAAGTGGGTATTTCTAAAAGGCAAAATGCTATTGGGTCATTCCACAAGGGCGTAAAGTAGATTTTGCCCTTAATTAATTACCCGTAGGCAGCGTTACATTCACTCTTTTATTTTGCCCTTAATTAATTACCCGTAGGATATGACAAAGGGTAAAGGTGTTAAATATATTGGTCCAACGCTCGTAACCAATTCAGATACTTGAATCCTCTAATTTTATATAATGTTTGAAAAAGAAAAAGCACACATTTGCTAGCAAAAAAATATTTCTTGCTTCTAACATGAATGGGAAATAGAAATTCCATATCCTATTTAATTTCAAGTACATTTCTAAATAATTTACATCCTCTTATCTAAGAATATTATACAATATGCAATATATGTAAGTGTTCAAGACATGTCCTCATATCCATACTCAACATTTGGATACATATCTCGATATCTTAAGATTTAGGATTATGAAGGTTTGATGCTTGGACACTCATCCAAACCCGATGCTCATCTCCGAGTCCATGTAACAGCCTATGCAAGTCCAATTCTTGGTTTCCAGGGAAGTATGGTCCATTCTTTTGTCCCTGTTCAGAATTCATAGGGCTATGCCATGAACAGTTCTAGGCATGATGGAAATCCAGTGGGAATGCAGCTCCTCCATGTCTTTGAGGGTGTATACAGAAGGAGACAACAAGAAATGCCAATTCTTAAGCTAAAGCACGTGGTGTTGGGCTATTTGTTTTAATGTGTTCAGGAAAGGATTCCTGGTCATCCAATTAGTTGACAGATATTATGAGGCCACCCACAGGGACCTGTCCCAGTACTAAGGTTCTTGTGGGATGAGAATTGCATGTGCCCTGATGTCAGCCAGGTGCTCTGAAAGTCTGAAACACCCGGACAACTTGCTAGAAAAAAGAAATATTGATAATACAAATAATAATACCAACAAAAACAATAAACTTATGAAATTTCTTGTTTGATCCATTGATAGGCTGTCTCCTTATTTCCTTTTAGCTCTTAAATATGTTGCACATTACATTGCACTTATAACTGAAAGGGTATACTTTATGAACAATTGAACAATACAAGTAAATTTTATGCTTCTTCAAAATATCAGAATTTGTAATAATGCATACAAACCTGCTCCAACCTGGCTTTCTGGCCACGAACTTCTTAACATCCACCTGTAAGGTAGCCAGCTCACCACTCTGAATCGAACCCAAATTCCATGAGCTTGCAAAATTGGAAGCAGGGAAGCAATCATCTGCAACCCTCAGCCAACACAAGAGGCTCATATCAAAAAGGAAGGCATGGCGAGTGGATAGCACAACCAGAGGACAACCAGATTTTGATAACTTTGCAGATATGATTTTGATTGTGCCTGGAAAGTGGAAGAACAGATTGACAAGAAAAAGGTTAAAAACCATCAACATCAAAGACAGCTGCAATAAATTAAAACGAAGTTCAAAACCTGTCTCATGCACGTGGCTGATTTAATATGATAATTTCCCTTGTAAGTACAAAGTGAAAAGGAGTAAGAGGATGAAAAATATTGAAGAATTATATACGAGAGGGAGCAATCTTTCTTCCAAGCTTCTCATCCACGAGAAGAAGAAAAGGGGGAGAGAGGATGAAAAATATTGAAGAAAACCTGTCTCATGCACGTGGCTGATTTAATATGATAATTTCCCTTGTAAGTACAAAGTGAAAAGGAGTGAGAGGATGAAAAATATTGAAGAATTATATACGAGAGGGAGCAATCTTTCTTCCAAGCTTCTCATCCACAAGAGAAGACGAAAAGGGGGAGAAGAGAAAGAGGAAAGGAAAAAAGTGGAGTGCATGAACTAACTTCCATGTCTCAACTCTCAAATATAAGAGAAGAGAAGACAACAAAGATACATGGATAGAAAAGGGAGAAAGTGGGAGAAACAAAGAGAGCTCAAAGCTCCTGAACATATTTTCTTGTTCAAAAACTATTCATCTGCATGGACTAATGACGTTTTTATACAAATAAACACAATTTATAGACCTCATAAAATGACCTAAAAAAACAAGTAGAACCATTAACCATCTAGAGTTCAGACTCAAGCTCCTCCTAAAACGCTAAGTCATCAAAGCAAAAGTAAGACCAAACAGCATATCTATGAAGAGCTCCTAATATGACTAAAACAAGTAGTTAATCCAATTGTCACATCATCTGCTCTCATAAATTTTGTTGATTTGGAGGAATCCATCATGATTGAAGTGCTTGGTGTACATTGGGACACTTCAAATATGGACAAGAAATACTTGTCAGACAGCATATTACTCATTGAAACAACAATACATCGTTGTAATCCAAGTCCCAAGATTTTTCGGGTTACCTGCATCTTTAGCAGTTGACTGTGGATCTAGAGTAACCAGTGAAGCTAATGAATCATGAAGAAGGCATTTCTTGTTGAACAGGTCCCATACATATAAAGATCCCTTCCTCGTGACAAGCAACAACTTCCAACACTCATCACAATCAACGAATACAGCTGCAGATCCCATCATCAAGGTTGGCATGGCACGTCTCCCACATTTTGTGTATACCTTCACGAATTTTTCAATAAATCAGAAGGACTATTCATTACCAGAAAAGGAAACACATGATTTTCCAAAATAAGTAGTCAAAGGTTAATACAAACACACACACACACACAATGGTAAAATGTGCCAGTTCAAGAACTCAATGGTAACCTGTAGGCATCCATCTTCAGACCCAACAGCCCAGAAGTTGGCATTACCAGCCAAAACAGTGACTTTCCCAGAGATCCTATCAGACCAAAGAGTTTGAGCCCCTCTTGTACAAATGATTTCCGTTTCTTTCATCATAAATGTATTTCCCACTCCAAAAATGTCATTTACAGCATGTTCTCGTGGACGAGCTTCCAAGCAAACTGGTATTGTATCTTCCCCGTCTTTCTTGTCAAATACCCTAATTGAAAGTGTACTAGAAGCAGCAGAAGAACCAGAACCCTTCCCAATTCCTGTTTGTTCAACACTGACACTTCCATCCTCACTGACAGGGGCCAGAACCTTCTCAATTGCCAGACTCTCACTGATGGTAGCCCTAGCATTGACACCTGAACGCTCTCTTATATCAGAGTTTCCACCTATTGTTCTCCTGACAAAGCCTTCTCTAATCCCACTGTCTGTAAGCACCACCCCATTATCATCCTTTCTGTGATCCGATGACTTCAGAGGGAAGTCAAGTGCTTGAGACTGAACATCACCAGATATATTTTGCTGCTGACCAGGCAGTCCAACTGCCTCAGGGATTATTCTCTTTCTTCCATCAGGACGTCTGTATTCTCTTTGCTTCACAGGACTAGACATCCGAGCAGTAGCTTCCACTTTATTTAACGCATCGACACTAGGTCCCCCACTCTTCTTACCATCATCAACTTGCGATCCAGAAGCCTTCGTTGCAACCTCCAAATGAGTAGAAGATTTTTTGGGCATCTGGTTTTGTGGGACATCTGGTGTCACTCTTTTGCTTGTGGTTTGTTTTGCCGAGGCTGCTTCAAGCAGCAACTGTGCTGGGCTTTCTACTAAATTTGCCTGTCGGCCCCCCCTGACATCACCATAACGATTTCTCTTCAGCTCATCCAATTCAGTATCAGTTAGCCTCTGACCAAGTTCTTTCTCCTCAAAGTGGAAAGTAGCCACTGTCCCATCCAAGGAGCATGCAAATAGTGAGTACCCATCAGGACTCCTGTTCCAAAGAATAATAAATAAATAAGCTGAATTTATCAGGCAGGCAAAAGAGAATTTAGATTAAAAAACATACTAACCAATATCATCAAGTTACATAATTTCTATGAACAGCTATTTTGACAATTGAATAGCTAACTAACCAGGATAAATCCACGACACTTTGAGTAAAGAAATGCTTGGCCACAAAGAGGGGACGAGGACTTGCAGTTGTCCAAACAGTTATAGTGCGATCCTGACTACCAATTGCAATAATATTATATGGCTGTGCTTCTTTGCCTCCTGTCTTAGAAGTTCCATTAGTCCATCCGGCAGGAGCGGCTTTTGCTTCCTGAGTATTCGAAGAATTCCTTCTGAACATTGAGTGATTGAACTTTACCACAATAATAGGAGCATTGTGTCCTAAGAAGTCAAAAGTGGCAGCCCATTCCCCTCTCTCTAGAACAGGTGCAGAGTGCCTTGGCTTCTGGAAACCGTGAGTCGTAGTTATAAAATGGCCACAAGGTGACCACCCAAGTCTCCGAAAGAATGTAGAACCAAGCTGAAAAGAACACTTTCATCAAGCTACAGAAAGGAAAATAAGAATAAAACAAAATCTACAAGTCACGTATAGACATACTGATTTTGTCCAGTGGCCATCTGTCCTGTGAACAAGGCTCCAGTCACTTGTTCGCCAAATAATCACAGTCTTATCATCTGATTGACTTGCTATGAAGGAACCAATAGGATCCCAAGTAACCCCCTTAACCAGACTAGAGTGACCTCTGAGAACAGCAGTGCAGATGCCACTGCTCATATTCCAGACGTGGACAGTATTATCCAGACTTCCACTAGCCAATATCAAGTCATCTGGAGACCAATTAAGATCCACCTACTTTAAGCACAAAAAAACCACCAGATTAGATGGTACAGAGTGATACAATTGGGAATTGGATTAAAAGATTAGGGGATGCTTGAATGACAAGCAAAATTGAAGTCACTCATCTTATGTTCTGTTTTTTAAACCATATGGAGGTACAAATATGTTCTCTAGAAAGTAGACAATAAAAGTTAAAAGAGATTTGAGGCAAGGGAAGTACAAGCCACAAACGAATTAAATTTCTTGGAAACACAAAATTTAGCAAAATACTTATTTCAAATCAGATTTACACTGGAGGGATTCAGTTTGGTTTGACTTTCAAATATCCCCCGAATGAAAGCTGTCTTATTACCACATCTGCAGTGTGTCCTCTCAAAGTCATGGCAACCTTCCAGTTCTCAATATCTGGTGGCTCTCCGCTACCAAATTCAGTAGTTCCTGAACCAGGCTTCCTCTCATGAATTAGAATCACCTGGTCATCAGACCCTGAGGCAATGTACCGACCATGCTTAGCCCACCTAACACAGTTAACAGACCCAAAATGATCGCGAAGGGTTGCAAGAAGTTTTGGTGTTGATTCATCAGTTTCCAAATCGCGGCCTACAGATTTCATATTCCATATCCGAACCTGCTTGCCAAAAAAAAAAAAAAAAAGTAGAAATATAAAATCTTTCATAATATTATAGACACAAAACATAAGAACTAGAAGTCCTGATCCTTGAAAGTCCTATAATGACATGAATTAATTGAGTTGCGTTGCAACTACCATTAAGTTATATTTTCAAATGTATGAAGTTTCAAATTGTAACTGTTTGCTAATATATAATTGTTCAAAGAGTACTCACAATAATCACAATATTTATAATAGCATGTCAAAAAGAACATTCGTGTTTAAGAAAGAAGACTTTAGAAATTGAAAAAGAGAGATACTTGGTGGGATACATGATTCTACAATACCAGAGTATCATGCAAGTATTGCCTAGTGTTGGATTAGTGGGTGAACTTTGGGTTTCAATAAACATGAAATCCGTGTACAGTTCCTACAAGTTGCATTGTCCCTTATATGCTAAATTTTAGTAGGAAACTAGGGTTTGAAGCACAATCATTCAGTTCAGAGCAAAAAGTTCAAGACGGTACATATCAGTTCAAGCATTCGTGAGTAATGCAGATTGAAACAGAGAAATCACAAGGACACATTTGATGGACGGACACAATTAAAAAACAATAACATTCAAGTACAATTGAAGGCCGTGCCAACAAGTGAAATTCTATTCTGTCATTGAAGAATGAAAATACATAACTTCAAAAATAATAATTCCTTTTCTTTCCTGTGTTTCTTAACAACCAAACAGCACAAAAACTAAACAAAACAGACCCAAGAGCTTGAACAAAAAAAAAAAAAAAAAAAAAAAAAGATACACAACCTTGTGATCACCACCACCAGTGGCGAACCTAAGCCCGCCAGGTTGAATATCAATGGAGAAAATCTGCATACCCTCATGCCTAATCCAACTGGGTTTCTCTGCAATCATTGTTCTGAGACCTAACTCAGACTTCAAATCAATTGAAAAGGGTATGTAAATTCATGGCTCTGGAACCCAATAAACCACAGATGGGTACCAGAACTCAAAAGCCCTAATTTTGGAACAACACTCTCTGATGCTGCTCTGACAAAAACCCTAGCAAGTTAAACTTGAACAAGAAGATTAAAAATGCTGAAGATTAAAAATGCAAACTTTTTTTTCTTTCAATTCTACTACTGGAAGTGCAAATGTTGAATGCGAAATAAAGACGGATTAGGGAAAAAGGATATAAAGGGACAATAGATTCGTAATCTATAGTACATGGGAAATTCTATATGGACTTTGGTTACCACATTTGTCTTTGATTTGGTTATGAATTACATTATAATATTGATTATTATATTATTTTAATTATAATTTAATATTATTTGGTAATATCTATGTTCGGTTTAAAAAATAAAAATTAATTTTTATTATGACTCACGAAATGTTTATATCATAACATTACAGTACATATAATTTGTAAAAATGTGTCCGATGGCTTGCTAAACCTGTCCGTGTTTTGGATTTAAAATTATGATGCAAACTTATAGGACTAGGTTGAGCAAATTTTGCAGATAACCAATTTTGTCAAGAGTATTTCCACGCTAATTCGACTCAACTCATTTACAAACTATATTATATATTTATTATATGTTCACATTACTTAATTTTTATTTTTATAAGTATGAATTATGTATTATTTCATGAATAAAAAAAGTGCAAGTTACGGATAAATCCTGAAATGTAAAAAAGTGGACCATGTAGTCCTGGAATATATTTATTAGTCTGTTTGGTCCTACTACATGTGTGTTTACTAAAGTGCCCTCTTTATATGTTGATGGTATGCCGTTTGTTGTGGGAGGTGTTTGGGTGTCACGTTGGAAAAAATGCTATAGTAGCTTTTATTGGTTGGCACATGTGTGACGGTGTTACAACGTACCCGTTGCAACCCAACCCGTCGTTTGTGTCTGTTTGTGTAGTATGGCATCCCCAATTTGGGTCACTCAAATTTTGGAACCGGAAGGTCGGCAAATCCCTTCAATTTTGCAGTTGCCCTTATTATGATTTTGTTTTGAACGATTGTATGAATCTTAGGGGTTTGGTGTTTTGAAATTGATTGACGTTGGTGACGATTGATTGTGAGGTGGTTGTAGGTATTTTGGGTTTTGGTGGTTGTAGGCGTTTGTTAGGGCTTACATTGTACGGTGGTGATTTTTTTTACGGAAAGCTGACATAATGAATCGATCAACCTGCGAAATTGACACACAAGCGTAAGTGATATTCCTTGAACCTTCATTTTCGTAGGGTTAAACGCTGGGGTTTCAACGTACGTATATCACATATAAGAGTTTGGGTGATGCTTGTGTGAGAGGTGTGTGGCACTCGAGTGTGTGTGGGGTGTGTCTATGTTTTTTTGGACTGTTCGATTGTAAACATATGTGTGTTAAAACGGAAACTAATGAAAACAAATCATCGGCACTACGCCGTAGACAGTATACCTGACAACAACCGACAATGGCAAAACTGATTGCACCCTTTACAGAAAACTCTGTCTACGATTTTGAAACAATAATACAATCACCCCTATATCAACCCCATTGTGTGCCGACTATGGTAATCAAATCTTCGACAATATTCCCCTCCAAACACAATCACATATCGACGTGATTGGCAGATGTGATCCTTGAAATTGTGTGACCTAATAATGTAAGGGCACAATCGTCAACATAAAGTCAAATTCAAATCAAAATAGGACCAACCGGTTACTCTATTACCACTAATAGGATTTGCTAGTGCACATGAAAATTGGTGGGACTAAATGGTGCCACTGATTCTGTTATGGGATTTTTGAATAATTTTCCTATTTTATTTTCAAGCCCATTCAAAAATAAAATAAAAAGATTTCAAATCGCCGAAATATTATTATATAAATTTTGAATTTTCATATTTTAAAATAAAAATTATAATTAATTTAATCAATTTGACGTCTTTTTAATTTATTCAACGTTGGTAGTTCAAATTTTATAACTAATTTTTTTAGGGAAAATTATCCAAAAATCCCATAACAGAATCAGTGGCACCATTTAGTCCCACCAATTTTCATGTGACTAGCAGATCCTGTTAGTGGTAACAGAGTAACCGGTTGGTCCTATTTTGATTTGAATTTGACTTTATGTTGACGGTTGTGCCCTTTACATTATTAGGTCACACAATTTCAGGGATCACGTTTGCCAATCACGTCGATATGTGATTGTGTTTGGAGGGAAATCTCATCAAAAATTTGATTACCATAATCGGCACACAATGGGGTTGATATAAGGGTGTTTGTATTATTGTTTCAAAATCGCAGACAAAGTTTAGTTCCTGTAGGGGGTGCAATCAGTTTTTCTGTTGCCAGTTGTCGTCAGGTATACTGTCAATGGCGTAGTGCTGATGATTTGTTTTCATTAGTTTCCGTTTTAGCATTTCGTGTTTCATTATACTATTGGGTGGGGGGAGTTGTGGGGGTTTGACATTAAATTGTGTATGACGCACACACGTTTGTATTACAGATTTATTGTTTCGTATCCAACATTCTACTTAGGTGGGTATGTTCTGTTGTAGGGATGGACGCCATTGTCATGTTATTGTGCTGTTACCCGACAACAAATGTCGCATACAACCTGATAGCATTGTATACGTTCAAAGATCTTGTCAATTTCCTGTGCGACAAATTTGTTGGACTGACACCGGCCAATGTTTGTTTGTTCTTCAAGATCTTGGGGTACAACAGTTTCCCATTGTAGAATGATGTAGACATGCAGAATATGGTTTACCTTGCACACTCGTTCCGTTTTCAACTAATCGATGTTATAATTAAGGTACGCAATGGTGAAAGTATAGTATCCAACGATGATGGCGGGTGTGACAGTCCACATTTCTAAACCAATGGCTTCAAACGGGGGGTTAGTATTATGGCTATGGAATATGATGTCGACTTATTGCCCATCTATTGTCCACACGACGAAAAGACTTTCTTATCAGCACCATGGGCTAACGGTATTACTCATGTGGGATAGAGTTTTGAAGGGGGTGTGCGGGATTTCCGGACAGTCCTTTGCAAATATGCAGTGAAGTATGGGTTCAACTTTAAATACTTGAAGAACGACTCGGCCCGGATTATTGTTGTATGTTCATTGCGTGTCTCGAAGGAGTGTGATTGGTTTGTGTACGCGTAAGTGTTGGATGCTAATGGGTTTTTCTACATTCGGAAATAGAATAGTGAGCACAGTTGTGGGGTTGCTGTTCGTACAACGAAGAATAACTGTCTCAGGTCAGATCTTGTCTCTGACATTTTCTCACAACATTTACGCGACAAGCCTCTCACCAGGCCGACTGATGTTGCTTTCGATCTGAAAAAAAATTACGGGCTTAAGATAAGTTACCGTGTTGCTTGGTTAGGTGTCGAAAAAGCTAGGGGCGAGTTTTTTGGTGCCCATTCCGCCTCGTTCAACCAATTACATTGGTACAACAAGGCCGTAATGGAACACAACCCGGGTACGTACATCAACATTGACTATGACGAACATGACAACCGATTTGAACGGTGCTTCATATCGCTCAAGGCATGCATTGATGGATTCAAACATTGTCGCCCATTACTTTTCCTAGATGGCAACTTCTTGAAGGGAAGGTTCAAAAGGGAATTTACTTGTTGCTACTACTAAGGACGGAAACCGAGGTAATTAACACACAACTCCACTATTTATTTTGCACAATATATCAACATTTGGTTATTATCACACATGTGGCATTGGTTATTCCAGCAAATTTAGTTAACACGTTGCCATCTAGGTCTGTTCCCAATTGCATTTGTGATCGTTGGCTCGGAGAACACAACAAACTGGTCATGGTTTTTGCAGCACCTTCGGAGCGCACTAGATAAGGATAGGATGTTGACGTTCATTTCAGACCAACGCGCTGGACTCATTGAGTAAATGCCCATTATATTCCCCACTGCTCACCATGCATTCTATTTGCAACACTTGTAATGGAACCTAAGGGACAAACTTAAATATATGAACAATTGGCACAGGATTGGGTTGATCGCTAAGTTCAACAACTTTGCGTATGCCCCAACAGCTACCGTATTTGAGGATATGGTTGGAAAATTCACCAAATCCGGAAAGGCAATCGCTACCGATTTTCTCTAAGATCTCCCTCCCCAACATTGGGCTAACGCTTATTTTAGGTGCGTAACAACTTCATATTCCACTTATATAATTTGGTTTTTACCTACCCCATACCCCCATCACACACGTTACACCTACATACATTATCCTCACATTGCTACTGTCATGTAACGCAGGGATAACTATTATGGCGAGATGTGTTCAAATGCCGCCGAGTCCTTTAATAACTGGATATCTGCTTCCCCCCACCTCCCAATAACCAGATTGGTTGACAGTATTCGAACACAAATCATGTGACAAATGTCAGAACGTCGGGATGCTTCACAAAAATGGGCTGGTGTGATATGTTCGAAAATGGAAAAGCAAATAGAAAAGGCGTACAATACCGACAGGTCATGGAATGTAAGCCAATCAAACACCGACGTGTACGAAGTCCCCTCAAGCCCGTCAGTCCTGGTAGACGTTACCCAATGCACATGTTCATGTTTTCAGTGGCAGCTTAACGGGTTGTCGTGTGCTCATGCCATAGTTACATCACGCAGAAGTGGAAGAGATTTGTGCTCGTTAATCAAGCTGTATTTCCATGTATCAGAATATCGGTTGTCGTTCTCCCCTAGCATAACACCAATACCAACTGTGGAACAACCTCAGTTCACTAGCCACGACTATATCATATTGCCACCCGCCATGAAGCGACCACTCGATAGGCTGAAGAAAAAGAGGATACCATTACGTGGGGAGGAAGTGCAACCGATCTGTTGCAGCAGGTGCGGCCGCATAGGGAACCACAACAGGAAGACTTACAAAGAACCAATCTAGCATATTAAACCACCTCTTGGGGGGTTCACTATTTATTAAGTTATGTTTCACTTTCAATTAATAAGCATTGGGGGTAGACATGCTTTCCCATGAACTCATTTCATTTTTCTAAGTAATTCTGTGGTTTTTACAGTGATCCACATTGCTATCAATTTAATAATAACTTAGTACCATGTTTGCCTATACTCTGCTTTTTCCCTGGTTTCCATGTGTGTCTTTGTGGAATATACGTGTGACTTATTATGTGTGACAACCAAATGGAGTAAGAGGGGTGTCGAACATGGACACGGAACACCCCATTCTAAACCTGATGTTGGAAACATAACAATCTCAGTACAACATAACAGCCATATTTTAGCCCAGCTCGGCCATCAAATTATCCATACCATTCAACTCTATTTACACAATAACAAACTAGTTCACGTTCACTATTACGTGAACTTATCAGGATATGTTTAAATTGATGACAATAACACCTCATTCCATTACGTACAAACATTGAACTGCTTTAATTTGATCGTTCCTATCTATGCACGATTATTGCGGGAAACGCACCATACCATTGCTTACATACACAGCACTTTCAAAACAAACAAAAAAAACACAACGCACACATTGCTTGTGTCTGAACACATTACTTCATCTTGTCTACTTCCTACCATATGCTAACCAAACATGGCATCTCAAATTCAAATAATGTTCAGCTGCCACTATCTAATTTGATGTTCACATTGATCGTTTATAATAACATAACAAGCGGTGGGACACCCATGACAAACGTGACAGTGTTACATATATTATTCACCTGCAAACCACTTTACAAAAACCCACAACCCAACTTACACATTGGTACACTATTTTTCACAAAACATAATGCTTGTGTTATTAGTCTGCTTCACCCTCGCACTAATTACAATCAACCCCCGCCATGTATAAAACACACATACCCTTCGCATGTCAACACAAAGACATCCATATTTATACTTTACAACCAATAATAATCTACACCACTACCAACAGTTCCATATCGGATGTGTTTCCGCTATGACAACAATTGCCATATACTGTAAACTCACAGTCACAATATCAACATAACATGCCACACTCATACACAACCACACATCATATGAAATACATATTCGACTGCCGAACAGTTGCAATCATTTGTACCATAATCATTAACACATGCATATGTCCACAATTTATCCAACAAATTATTACAACCCATTCAAACAACATTAACTTAAAGTTGAATTACCCCAAAATCAAAGTTATTCTACTACTGTGTTGTAATGACCCCAACTTCCGATTAATGCTAATTCATAATTAATTATGCTTAATAGTAATTTAGGAAGGATTTGGGATTTATTTGCATGTGTATTGCATTATTTATGTGTTTCTATCTGTTTGTGATAAAATGATCTGTTCATGTCTTTGACTTTAAATTGCGAATTAAAAGCCTTATCGGCGTTTGAATCAGGAACTGACTTGATTTATGTGCTAGTTAGGATTTATGAAATTTTATGGTAGGTTTAATTAAAATTCAGTTTGAAGCGATTAAATTAGATTAAATAATTCTTGATGAAACATAGATTTAGTAAATGCTCGTAATTACATTTTTGCCCCTTAATGAGCCACTTTGTCCAATCTTGATTAGGAGCTCTTGATTCATTTCCTCAGCCATTTTGGGACCAAGAAGAAACGTAGGAGAGTGAGAGAGGGAAAATTTAAGTTCAACAAAGTATTGGCTTGGGAACTAGAAGGATTGAAGGTTAATTGTGCAATTGAGCTTGTATATCTTGTCATTCAAGGTCTAAGGTAGGAGAACCAACTTCTTGAGCTTGCATTTAAGTTTAATTCTTGCATGGTTCATGGAAGTTTGGAGTTTAAGACAAGAATTGGTTGAAAATGTTGAATTTAGAGCTAAATCATGCATGCATGTGTATATCTTGAAGTTTAAAGTTGTTTTCATGGAAATTCTTGCATGCATGTTTACATTTTGGTTGAAGTCCATGATTTCATCTTGTTTTTTAAAGAATTGGCTCTTAGGAGCATGAATTAGAAGCCTTGAGGTTAATTAAATTCATGCATGTTACATATCTATCATGTTCTTGAAGTTTATTTAAAAATTGTGTTTAATTGAACTATCTTTGGGCTTTGATTTCTCAAATTGATCTTTGAAACATGTCATATTATGAGTTTACAAGTGTTTTCCAGAAAATTAGCCCAAAAGGATCGAATTTGATGCATTGTAGTTGAGTTTTGAGCTTGAGGTTCGAATTTGGAAATTCCAGATTTTGGACTCACACTCAAGCGGGGAACTCCACTCTCGAGCGTACATACTGGGTTCATGAAGTACGCTCGAGCGGGTAAAATGACATTTGAGTAGGAATTTCGTGTATCCAGTACTTTGCCTGTGTTTACAGTCCGTTCGAGCGGGGTAATGCATGCTCGAGCGAGGACTTGTGTCTCACGCTCGAGCGGGTATCGAGCGCCCATCGAGTGTGAATTTCTTACATCCAACACTTTTACTGTAGCTTGAAGTCTGCTCGAGTGGAGTAATCCACGCTCAAGCGGATTCCTTTGCCTGTTGTCCGCTCGAGCGTAGAAGGCCACGCTCGAATGGGACCCCTGTTTCAGCAAAATTTTGAAAAGTGTTTTAAAGTGCATATTTGCATCCCCATTTCATCCTAGGCATTCCTAGGCCATGTTTTAGAATCTATAATGAGAATAAGAGATTAGAAACACACTAAGAGCCAACGAAATAAATTTTGTATAATTAGAATGTGTGTTTCAAGTGTGCATCTGTTATATGTCGTGTAGGTCACATGCCGCGCCCTGTCTGATCGATCTGCTCTATCTGTCTGTCTTTAAGCTCACTGTGAGTAATAACTCTATAAAGTTATGTTCAACTTAAGTATTTTCTGACTGGTATTGTATAATCTAATTTCTGAAATGCTATCTTATGAATTATGAATGAATGTCCAATTTTTTGAAAAGTAATTGTGGCACCCTTAGTTCACGTGGCCCTCGCCCGAGGGTAATAATATCGTGGCCAATTTGCATGTGGCCCTCACCCGGGGGTAACAATATCGCGACTAATCTGCACGTGGCCCTTGCCTGGGGGTAACAATACCATGGCTACTTGCGCGCAAGTTATGAACCTTTGTGGCCGTTGGTACCAACTATATATGTGGGTCTCTGGACCAATCTGTTCTGATAGCTAATGGGTGTACCACGTATGATCTTATACAAAATCTAAATATGCAAATGTATATGAATCTGTTTCTGTTTTGAAGTCTGATTATGCTCTAAATTAAATACTAGATTCTAACTTGTGATGGACATCATTCATATAACCCCTTTACTCTGTTATTATTCACTGGGCTTTCGCTCACAGTTTATATTATGTATGTAGGTGAGCCGGCACATGACCAGGGCCAGAGTTGACGGCCCTCTGTATCGTTTTGTCAGCCAACCCTTGTGCCTCCCGAGGAGGTTCTAATCGAAGTTTAATGCCATGGCTATTTTTGTATTTCCTGCTAGTCTTTGTGTAAGCACTATATAGTCAGATCTTGGGAAGTTCACCTCTATAAATATTTTGTAAATACTGTGTATCTGGACTGGCATGTTTATATATATATATATAAGTAAGTTTTAAAATGTTCTGTCCCATGTACGTTATCACTGCTCATTGGACCTTGTCTATTTTGTATTATTACTTCCGCAGCCCCTTATTATTTGTTAATCTGTTTAGAGGCCTTTGGTAATCCACGGATTAGTGGCTGGTTACGGTGATAAACTCATAGAGGCGGGTTTGGGTCATGACACGTGTGCTGAAAAACAAAAATAAAAACCACACAAATCAATCATCATGTCCGCAACATATGCAACGGGAAAACAAATGCAAGTGACATAAATCACAAACACAAAACAAACAAAACTGTCACACTGTTCACACAATATCTTTCAACCCTCTCTTACGGTCGTTGACAAAATTCTTCACCATGTTCGTACGTAGCATGACACAGGTATCCCTTTACAACGACTGGGACACATCCGCATAGTGGACATACTGACGCATGACGGCACACACCAGTATTGCACAATCCTTCCTGCAAGGTATGACACATTGAAAACAATAATTTCAATCAAACCACAAAAGTTCAAAACACACTACAATTACAATGATGTGTCCATTGACATTTCATATAACTAATATGTACGAGTTCTACTTCTATTGCAGGCAATCCATGACTGACTCCAATGTAGTGTCAGCAACTTGTGTCATGTTATCTTTAACTAGTCTGGAAATGGAGTCTTTCTGGATTACAAGAATGGTGTCCCTCTATCACATAACCATGCACACATTCAAAAACCAACAAAACATGCACCCTCCCCGACAAAAACCAAACAACATACACATAATAAGTTAAAACTCACCAAAAACATCGCTTCACTGAAGTGTTTGTCTTCAATCCCAGCCCGAGGCCTCATAGAGTTGTAATGCTTCTAGCCACCCATCTCAGTGTCATAAACCACCAACGTCTAGTGGGATCTAAAACAAATGGGGAAGTGAATGTAACGACAGTCCTTACATGAAGCCAGATTGTCCAAAACAAACCTATCCCTTGCATTGGTGTTATTGCTTTGCAACATATCCTGCATTGTCATCAACCCGACTTCAAAATTTTCTCAGAACCCACAACATCATATCCAAAACCAACTAAATAATTAACAAATCACAACGCATATAATGCTAACAATGTATGACTTATCTGGAAACTCCACCTCAGCAGCCAGTGTTTCTTGTTTCTTTATTAACAATACTACATACGCGCCGACAACCTGCAACATAATGACATGCAATTTAATCATTAATGCAATTACTGCGTGTCCACAACATAATAATATCCCCGTAAATCAATCACTCACATTGCCACGCACTGACGCTGGGCGGATGAGTGATTTCAAGTCTGTGAAATAAATGCACGCGTCGTGTTTACCGCCACCCCACATCATCGTGCTGTAAACAACAAACCAACCATGTCAACACAACTAATTGCACATATCACGTCACAACCAATACATTCTAGTTTAACATACCTGTAGCCATATTCCATGTATGCATTTTTTATTTTCTCTTTTTTCGTCACAGTCATCATTTTCCACACTCTCAGTCAGTTGTTTATGTCAAACCCGAACCACTGTCGACCATGTGTCTCCACCTCATCCACATCAATCACATTTTCACCTCGCCCACATTTGATATTAAACCTGTTAATTCCACTACAACACCTTTGTCCACAACGTTCGAGTTCGATATTAATTTCTGTACAGCCTGGTACTCAAAATCAGGGTGTGTGTGTCCCTTTCTCACTTTACTCTTAATTTTCCTCATAAAAAAATTATGTCCACCATCTAGCGGAACATTTGATTGTATACTCGCTCCTACAACAACCACATCCGGGACATGCGTACTTGCTATTATCGTCGCCCCAACCAATGGCATTGGCGAGTATATATTAGTTTTCCTAGGACCTATCCCGTTCTTTCCATTTGAACCAGTGTCACGCACTCCTGCATTACCATGGCTTGCCTGCACATCCGACGAACTGCCACCCAACCAACCACCCTCTTCGTCACCCCTAACATCCACTCTACGAAAAAGCTTGTGTAACATTGTACATAGCTTATTCAGCCAATTGGTCCTCAAGTCTGCCTATCATCTTCCGCAATTTACAGTTCTTCTTAACCAACTTCCTCATTTCGTCGTATTTCACTTTGAAAACGCAAGTGAAACCACCGACTATATCAACAGCTTTTTTGTTTTTCAACCTTTTCAACTTCTCAACCTTTTCCTGCAACTTAATTACTATTGAATCTTTTACCTTCACTTGTGTATTAAGGGTTTCAATTTCATTTAATGCTTCTCCAAGTTTTACACTCTCACTAACCTCGCGCGTAACATGACTTGAACGGCTTACTGTCAACCCAACCCCTTGTTTGCTACGATTACCAACAACCATATCAGCCCGACTGTGAGTTGCGTTGTCATTGCCACATACGCATAGTTCGGCACCAACCCTAGCAACAAACACGTCGTCACTATCATTATTACCCATGCTCATATCATTATCGGCCCCGCCATCCCCAACTACCCCATCATTCCCACCGTTACTATCACATCCACCAATTTCCCTATTTGCTTCTCCATTCGACTCCGGTCTTTCTTCAATATCTTCCCCCGTTATGTTAACTTTCTTGTACGATTCACTTACAAGCCGCCCAAGCAGTACCTGCTACACATTAAAATGCACAACAAACCAAAATTACACATGCAAAACCCAAACAAAATAACGTTATTCGGAACCACATTTGACAAGAAACACCAATAATACACGTACTTGAAACTGTGATGCGGCCGTCAAATCTAACCCACGCGTCCTGGCTAATAATGTGCTTATGTTCTATTTCAAAAACCTAGGAAACATGATGGGTTTAGCGGTCGCCACAATGTCAGTGTGCTCACACAACCAATACTGCGTGAATTCAAAAACAACCAACAGTCAACGTAATGCAACAACCTAATGACAACAACATAGACCATGATATTATAATTAAGTTTTTAAGAAATAGTAAGTTTACAAACTAAATCATTTTTTTGTGTCAGTACATACCAGGAGGGCAATGACGCACCCAGTAACTTTCTCTGGTGTCCAGTAAAATTCCCGCACTGATCCCATTAAAGTGTTCAGAATTGCAACTGTCCAATCATACGTTTGCAATGTGTCCAAATTATTGATGTAATGCACAAACACCTAACTAATCGTCTCACCGGATGTTCAGAAAAACAACTTCACACAGAAATACAGACACAGCAGTTTAGCAGTGTTTTCCTCATCACGAACCGTTTTACCTTTAATAACATCATCAAGCAAATTTTTTATTAGGCTTGCAATTATTCGACCTACGCCACTACACCGTCGATGTATGAAATCCGAAGTCAGCCTTGTGCCTGGAGTTAGGTCGACATATTGATCACCACATTACAACCCAAACACCAACCTGATGTCCGTCTTTCTCAATTTCACTGGCTGACCCCCAATGTAGAATGCATCGTCCTTCCGATTGAATGCCTTCAGAATCTTAACCACAAGATCGTCATATTTTTTGTACTCGTTACAGTCCAGTTTGTTAATAACGATGGCTTCAAACATAAGCCAGAATAGCATCCTTCTCAACTGACAGAAGTGTCCCTCATGCAACACTAATTCAAACACCACCTTAATCACCCCTGCCATGTTCGAATAGAAATTTATATGGTGATTAGCCCTCTTAGGTGACACACTTTTCGGGACAACATTTTGCGGCTGTTTGAACAACACACACCCTTGAATTTTAACACCTAGCTTCGACGATGATGGGGCACCCACTGCCTCCAATTGTCTACGTTCAGAAGACCTAGTCCACAGGCTCCTCATCTGTGCAATTTATGCAAATAGAAACACAACATTATTAACTACATGTTATGATCATTACAGGAACATGCGTCACAACTAACTTTCACATCACTAAAACAAACACTTATTTTTGGTACCACAAATCAAACATTACATCACAGTTCACAAAACCAACTAGCCAAACTCATGTGACATAAACGTTTAAGCTAGTACAACATGCACTTCAAGCTGACAACAATTCAATTTTCAACCGTATAACTCAACCACTAATTACCAAAAATTCACCGTACGTGTTACATATCTCAAACCACCCAACCGATGTCACACATCTGGCACACGCATGCCACCAAAATTCATGTTGTCAAAACAGCACAAACACTCACACACCGTCACCCACAACATAATAAATGTCACATACATTTATTCATCATGTCACACACACTACGTCCCAATAATAATACCATAATATGTACATTATGCCCCTATAAACAATAAAAACCCAACATCAATACATATAATTTGTTTGTAGAACACTATGTGCCTCAAAAGGCAAACATCAAATTAAACCCATATTACATCTTAACATAATGTGTGAGCTGTGGGCTGGACCCAACACATGTCTGCTACTACATTGTCTTAATGTGCACATCCAATGTTGTGTCCATCACAAAAGCCCCAACAAACATAAAAAATAACATAGTAATAGGCATTCATCAGAACACAACCCAATACTCATGCATAAGCTCAAACAATGACTAATTTAACACACATATGTTTACAATCGAACAGTCCAAAATAACATAGACACACCACACACACACTCGAGTGCCGCACACCTCCCACACAAGCATCACCCAAACTCTTATATGCGACATATGCACGTTGAAACCCCAGCATTTAACCCTACAAAAATGAAGGTTCAAGGAATATCGCTTACGCTTGTGCGTCATTTTCATAGGTTGATCGATTCGTTATGTCAGCCCTCCGTCAAAAAAATCGTCCATCCACTACCACACAACGTAGACCCTAACAAACGTCTATAACCACCAAAACCCAAAATACCCATAACCACATCACAATCAATTATCACCAATGTCAGTCAATTTCAAAACACCAAACCCCTAAGATTCACACAACTGTTCAAAACAAAATCACAATAACGGTAACTGCAAAATCGAAAGGATTTGCAGACCTTCCGATTCCAAAATTTGAGTGACCCAAATTGGGGATGCCATACTACACAAACGGGCACAAACGACAGGTCGGGTTGCAACAGGTACACTGTAACACCGTCACACACGTGCCAACCAATAAAAGCTACTATAGCTTTTTTTCCAACGTGACACCCAAACACCTCCCACAACAAACGGCATACCATTAGCATATAAAGAGGGCACTTTAGTAAACACACATGTAGTAGGACCAAACAGACTAATAAATATCTTCCAGGACTACATGGACCACCTTTTCACATTTTAGGATTTATCCGTAACTTGCCCAAATAAATTCTAGGCCTTATCTCTAGGTGAGCGAGGTTTGAAAAATGACTTTAAATATTATTATGCAATATGGTTCAACCAATTTATTAACTAAAAAACTCAATAAAAATTTGATACTAAAAATTAGAATAAAAGTATTTGAAAGAAAATTTTCTAATAAATTCCCTTTATTTTAAAGGAAAAACTAAAAACTAGGCTAATAATAAATAAATAAAATATATGGAGTGTAAGGTTTTTTTTTTTTTTTTTTGTGTGTGTGTGTAAAGAGAAAAAAATAGTCAAAATTACACTCACAAAAACTCTCATGTGTTTGGTAATTATTTGCTCCACCACCTCCTATTGATTGAAAGATTGGTTGAAAGTCTTCTTTATTTTAAATATAAATCAAACTATATTGCGACTTGAACTACACTAAAAATGAATCTCAACATCAAATTTGATTTTTATTTTTTTAATTTTTAATGTACGATAATAAAATACACAATTCAATAGTGAGTTAAAACTAAAGTGAAATAATATTAAAGTCATAGAGTCAAAAACAATATAGTTTTACTTATGTTTATAAATCTTTGGATTATCACCACAAAAGTATTACGTAAAATCTTGATCCCTTCAACAATATGATGCGTTTTTTGTATTTTATGTTTATATAATTGGCATGGAGGAGGTTGAGATAAGGTTTAAACTAGGATTGAAGTAGGCCACCAAAAGTTGAAGAATGGCTTGTGATGATGTAGAAGAGTTGGCATCATCAAAGTGAGATAGATAAAGTTTGTCGGCGCCAAAAAGAGATCGGCTAATGATAGATTTGATAAGTTTATAGGTAAAGAGATAAAGAAAATATGCGTGACAAAAAAAATAATAATAAAAATAATTTCACAATTTTTCAAATCACTATTTTGTAAGTTTTCATATCTACAACACTTATTTTTGAGTGACCACTCTTTTGTAATTATTTTTGGTATTTCCATTTATTTGCAATTGCTCAAAATTTTAAAGAGCGCTCGGGCCAAAAGTCCAAAATTATATTATTTTTGTCTAAAGGTCCAGCGTTGATTTTCTTTGTCCATAAGGACAAGCTTAAATAAAATGACCAAAATACCCTTCCTTATATATATCATATACACGATCCAACCCTCACAACACACACACACACACACACACACACACACACTCTCTCTCTCTCTCTCTCTCTCTCTTTCTCTCTCTCTCATTGTCGATTCTAGGGTTTTGCTATTCCCTCTGCTGTCTCATCCTTCGTTCTATAGTCGCGCTCGGTGTTTCACTCTCTTTAAAATTGTTGCTGCCTTCAACCTCACTTTTCTCGAGCACCTCATCGTTTTCTCTGCCTCGTCTAAATCGACCTCCATCGCTTGACCTACTATGTCGAAAAATCCAGCTCTACTGTCACACCACCGCCGCCTCAGTTCATCTTCTTACTCCTTTGGTGACTTCACCGTAGGCTGAGATCTGACTGTTATAGGTCACAATCTGTATCAAATTCGACATAGATCCACCAAATCTGTCGTCGTCGCCGACAGCGAAGGTGGAGAGATCTAGATCTGGAAACTTTCTGATCAAACGTAGCTTCATCTAGGCTCTCATTCTCATCCACCACCACAAAACTTGTCTCTCTTCCCCGATCTCTATGAGAAAGACCTACGCATCTTCTTCATTTCGCTTGAAATCTAAGAATGTGACGCAACGACTCTAATCTGATCTAAGATCTTCTTGGTGGTGCACCACCACAAAATACTCTCTCTTTCTCTCTCTCACAGCTAGGGTAGCAAATGAACCGAGCTGTTCATGAATAAGCTCGGCTCAGCTCGGCTTGGTTCGTTTAGTAAACGAGCCGAGCTCAAGCTCGTATAAGGTCAGCTTGTTTATCTTTATTTAAATTATATAATAAATATATTATTTATATATTAAATAATATATAAATAATAATATAAATACATTATTTATTAAAACTTAAAATACAACATACATAAATTAAAACTTAAAATTATTTACTGGAGTGAAGCAAACAGTTCTTCAAAATACATAGCTTGAAAATACATTTGCAGAAATTAAAATTACAGAGATTTTTCTTGAAATATTGGAACTCTTAATTTTTCTGACTTTGCCTTATTCTTGACTGAAGAGGCTCTTCTATAGATGAAAAGAGATACTGTGAGCCTTGTGAAGAGTTACAATGAGCCTTGTGAAGGAATCTGACTTTGAAAGAAGCACATGGGAGCTGTCTACAACTTTCGATGAGTGACTAAAGTTGATGGCTACATTTTACTGTGTTGAATTTGTCGGTTGGATGAATTATGATGAATAGTAAAGTTGACTTTCTTGATGAATAGTGAACAATAAATTTGACTTTTTTTACTATTCATTGCTTTCGGTGGAGACATATGACTGAAGGAATCAATATATATATATATATATATCAATAGCTTTTCTCAAAAGAAGAGTATTGATTGAAGCTGATAATTATGTCTATATAGAATCCAATGACTATGTCAGGCATATGGGTCCTGAGCATCTTGAAATTGGGATCCATAGGGGTCTTGATTAGTTGAGCCTTCTGAAGAGTCTGAACCATTTGAACCTTCTTCTGAACTTTCTTCATCGGATGACTTAGCTTTAGCCATGAGTAGACAGGCTATTTGGAGAAGTTCATCTTTGGAGGACTTGGACTTGGACTTGACTTTGGGCTTATCCTTTGATTGATCAGTTTTGAGCTGTGCTGACGTGGATAATCTTTGACTTGGATGACTTGGGCTTGGAAGAACTGAATGTTGGGCTTCCAAGATTGAATGAAGGAAGTGGGCTTCCTTGTGTTAATGAAGCAGTTGGGTTCTGCTGAGCTTTAACCATGGCAGGTGTTGGGGCATGAATATTAACTAGAAATTCTGTTTGGACTATTTCAATAATTCGAGGAATTTTGAAATTGTCCCACTATTTAACCAAATGTTGGCGGTAAATAATGTCATCAGAAATAGCATATTGTCACTTAAATATCCATGGGACATCGTATTTGGATAAGAAAATGACCAATGTAGGGAGTTTCTTTTGTTGGGGACTGAATGAAAATACTGTGGAGAAATAATTGACTTGTTCAATTAAAATTAAGGGGAAGATTTCCATAATGGCGCCATACTGAGTCCACCATCATAGGAACCAAGTAGGAAATTTGGATTTGAATTTTTGATCAAATTGGAGAAACTAGAAATGACTATTTGACTCATTTTGATAAAGAATAACTTTAAACCAGGCATCAATATAGTCATAATAACTATATTGAATAACATGACCAGGTAAATCTCGAAGTTGAAAAGGAGAATCCCATTCATTCAAAGAGACTATGTTGTGAATATATAATGAATGGTACACAATTTTACCGGTGACAGTTCAATCATAAATAGGTTTAATAACAATGGACTGATGATTGAAAAGAATGTCTTTGTAATAGGTGATTGATTTTTCTAGATGAAGAGGAACAAAATGCTAGTCAGGAGGAAAATAGGATTTGACTAGGTCAAGAACAAAAACATTAATCTTGTGACTGGGTTCTTTGAAAAAGAGGTTAGTAGTAGTAGATTTAACATAATCAGAACGTGCAGATTTAATAGGATTAGGAGGGTAAGGGGTAACTGATTGAGAAGAAGAAGCAAATGGATCAGTAGCAAGTGCAGATGTATAACTAGATTTAGGAATATTACCAAGGACTTGGTAACGGTTGACTAATTCAGCAGGATGGTATCTGGTGACTAATTCCAAAGGAGGAACTGGTTGACTAGAAGGAACAAGAGCCTTGCTAAAAGGTCTCAAGGGTCTCTGGGCAGACATCTGTGAATAAAATGGGTAGACTGGAATTAGCATCAACTAAGGATATCTAGTTTACTTAAATGATAATCAACGCAGTTAATGTAGTGAGCAAGTGAATGACGGAGTCTATGAATTGTATGAAAACGAATAAATTGAGCACGTTTAGTGGATTTTTTGGCTAATTTAAGGCAAGCAATATGGTGAGCAGTTTGGTGAATGAGTAATCTATAATGGGTGACTTGTAATTTATGGTAGGAAATAAAAGGAGTTACCATCCTCTATCCCCTCTGTAAAAATTCTCGAGTAAGAAAGTCAAGAAAAGAATTTTGACTACCAGGTATATATTCAATATCAAAATAAAAAATACTTAAAATAGATTGCCAACGGGCAAAAATTTGCTTACTAGCAAGATTTTGAACATCTTTTTCTAAAATATACTTAACAGATTTACAATCAACATAAAGTAAAATTTTTTGATTTAAGATATCATCTTGAAATTTACTAATACATAAAATAGTAGATAAAATTTCTTGTTTAATAGTACTATAATTTTTCTGTGCTTTATTCCAAACACCAGAATGGAAACGAACAATTTGTTCAGATGACTGAGGGGTGAGTTTCTGAAGCAGGATACCACCATAACCAATATCAGAAGCATCGGCTTGAATAATTTTGACGGATTGTTCGACAGGAATACCAAGACAAGGCAAAGTCTTGACATATTTTTTGACTTGTTGAACTATAGAAGTATGGAGAGAAAACCAAGGAGAAGGATTATCTTTAACCCGATCAAAGAGGGGTTGACAAGTTTTGCGAAGGTCTTTATAGTATTCAACAATATAGTTTAAGGAACCTTAAAAGTGTTGTAACTGATTTTTATCTAAGATTTCATCAGGAAATTTAGAGGCAAATTCAATAGACCGACTAATGAGAAGAATTGTACCATGGTAAATATCATACCCTAAGAAGCGGACTTTAGTTTGGAAAAGTTTAATCTTAGGGGCAGAGATAACTAGACCATTGTATTTAATGAGCTGGAAAAAAGCATTAAGATGTTTCCAATGTTCAGATATAGACTTTGAGAAAATAAGGATATCATCTATGTAGACAATAGAAAAATGACTAAAAGGATTGAAAATTTCATTCATAATATTTTGAAATTCACTAGGAGCATTTTTTAATCCAAAGGGCATAATATTCCATTCGTAATGGCCAAAAGGAGTAGTAGCAGTTTTATAACGATCATTAGGATGAATTTGGATTTGCCAAAATCCACTTTTTAAATCAAATTTACTAAAAATGACGGCTTGACTAAGTCGTTTAATTAAATCTTTTTTATTAGGGATGGGATAACGAATCCATTCTAAAATTTTATTTAATGGTTTATAATTAATGACAAGACGAGGAACTCCTCTTTCTAGTTCAGCATTTTTGTTGACATAAAAAGTAGGGCAAGACCAAGGTGACTTGCTATGACTGATAATTTTATTGTTTAATAGTTCATTAATTTCTTGTTTGCAGATTTCGACTAACTCATGGTTCATTTGAATAGGTCTAGATTTAGTAAGTATCTGTTTTTCATTAAAAATTTTAATATATGGGAGTGTAATTACATGTTTTTTCCTATGCCAAAAAGCACTGGGTAAAGTAGAACAAACAATATTTTCTAATTGAGTTTTAAAATGATTAATTTTAGAAATTAGAAGAGGATCAATTAATTGAGCTTCAATTCTCTTATAGTTTACTTCTTCTTTAAGAAATTTAAGGTGTTTAGTTAATCGATTGATTGTTTGAGAAATAGAACAATCTTTTAGTTGATGTAATTCTTTGACCTCAGGAGGTGACAAAAATTTAAAAGTAACTATATGACCAAAAGCTTGTACAGTGATTCCTTGATTAGTTGTAGTAAAGGGATATAATAGGAAAATAAAAGGGGTACCTAAAATAACTTTATCAGTTAAATTTCTAACTAAAACAAAAGATGTTTTAAAACAAATATTATCTTGACAAATATGTACTTTGGGTAATTTATATTTGATATGCATTTGACTTTCATTGGTAGAACTTAATTGTTCAGTAGTTTTGTGGTAATATTTGGTTGGAATTAATCATTCTTGAATACAATTTAAATGTGCACCAGTATCGATTAATGCAATAACTTCTTTTTCAAAATCATTAATAACTAATTTGATTTTTGAATGCCATTTTTAAATATTAGGCTGATGAATTATATTTAAACGTTTACTATCTTGATCACTATTGTGTGTAGTGGTTCGATTATCAAAGAGGACTTTATCAGGATCAGTTTCAGATCCATCCTCATGTTCAGAACCAGATTTATTTGTTTGTTGAAAATCATCAAGGCTCTTTAATATGGCAATTTCGTCTTCTGAAGCTTTATCTTTAGTTTTTAATTCTTGGATGGTGAATTTGATTTGATTAATCTCATTTTGTAAGTCTTGTAAAGTAACTTCTTTATGTTTTTCTTTTTTAAACCGATCCAAAGTTTTGTTTAAACTAATAATTGGTTTATCATGTTTAGGATTTTTATTGTTATTTGTTAATACGGATTTTAATTTATTAGTATATTGCCTTTTTAAGTTAGGACTTTCTAATTTAGCAATTAATTCAATGAGAGCAGTTTTTTCTTGTTGAGATTTACTTAGGACATTAATTGTTTTACAGCAAGTATCATTACATCCTAATTCAATATCATTATCTGTATTATCAATAGGAGAATAATAAGTAGAAGTGCTAGTAGAGGTAATATCATTGTCAGATGAGGTATTAGATTGGTTAGGGGATTGATTCGGAGAAATATTTAATTTAAATATATCAAATATTTGTTGTTGATTTTCCTCAGTAATTTGTAATTGATTAAGTTTAGTTTTAAGTTTGTCTTTAACCTTACATTTATTAGAATAATGACCATTTTTACCACAGTTGTAACAAGTAACATCAGGAGTGGGTTTTGACCATTTTTAGATTTTTTATAATATTTCTTTTTGGGGTTAGTATAATATTTATTTGTTGATTTAGAAGGGTAATATTTCTTTTTTCCTTGTGGGAATATTTGTAGGAAGATTTTTTATCTTGATTTTTACTAAGTTTTCTTTATGAAGGAGCGACGGGAGGTAAACCATATTGTTCACAGAAATTTCCTAATTCATATTTGGCTTTGTGTCTATCTTTAGCAGCTTTTTGACTAAGTTTTAAATCAATACACATTTTTAAGCCTTCTTTTTTAATAGTGCTAATAATATCACCATAGGTTAAGTTGTCATATTCAATAAGCCCAGAGCGTTGACTAAGAACATCTCTAATTTTATGGGCAAAAAGGCTGGTTAATCCATTAATAAATTTTTCTTTCCAAAATGACTTAGTACAATCATCTCTAAGCATTACTCCAGAAGTAAAAACATCTTTATACCATCGAAAATCACTTAAAGTAGGACATGTTAAATTTCTTAATTGATCATGAATACGAGAATGAATATTAGTAGGTGTTCCAATAAAATGTTTGACTATGGTATATATTAATGTATTAATACCATAAGGTATAGTGGAACCTATTTCTTCATCAAAAATGGAAAAACCTTCATCATTCATTTGAACAGCATATTGGATGGATTTTCGTTGATCAGAAGTGAGATATTTATCCCACCAAGCTTTGAGGGTACCGGTAAATCCAGTAGCGATTAAATGGACGATTTTTGGTTGAGTATAATCAGGATAATTATTAAGATAACTATTAGAGACCATAGACAAATGATTGAGTTTTAGGAGTATTTAGTGTTCACTAAGACCATCAATATTCCATTCATATTATTTTTTAGCCGAAACAAAAAATTGATTACTAATATTTGTTTCTTCAAATTGGAGATCAGGAGGTGTAGGTTTAGTATGCCAATTTTTGGTAAGAGTGGAAGGGTTAACTTTTGTAGCTTTAGAATAGGTGATTTTATTAAGATGAAAAGGTTGAAATTGTTGTGCTAGATGATTAATCTCATTATCATTAGATGTGTCAGACTGAATAGGAAATTGTAATGGAGCTTGTTGTGTTAAGACAGTAATTCCCTTAGTGTTAAAGGTAGATGTATCTTTACTAGTGGATGTAGATAATTGATTAAATATTTTTTCAATAGCATCAACAGTGGTATGGTCCTGAGTATTTAAACTTAATCATTTTCTATTACTAGGAAGATTAATAAAAGGTTTATTTAAAGGTTTACTAACAGAAGTATGACTAGCTGAATATTCGTCAAAAGAAGTTTCAATCTTATCAAATTGTTTGCCAATAGTTTTTAAACATTGATTTGTATAATTATTTTGTTCAATTACTTTTTTAACTTCAGAGGATTCATCACCAGGGAGTTTGAATGGAGAAGCTGGGACAACAGTGCCTTTATGTTCAATAAGTATTTTCTCTAAAGGAGGATGACTAGCGGAGACAACAATATTGGAAGAAGTTTTCCGTTTGGTTTTTGTAATTACATTTATGTTTTGGTAGTAAGTTTCTAAATAATCAAAGAATTTAATTTCAATATTATGTTCTATCATAAATTTATACCAGATTTTGCTAATTTTAGATTGTTGTGTTGTATCATAAGTATTTTTGTAATTTTGTTGTTTCAACTTATTTGCATTAGATTTAAATTCAGCATGAAGCCTATTAAGATCTGGAGTAAAAGGTTTACTAGGAGTTAATAATTGTGGATTAATAGGAGGAACAACTTTGAAATTTGTTTGAGTAGGTGAATCTTGAGAAACAGTATCTTCTTCTTGAACATGTGTGTGGGTAGAGTAAACGGGTTTACTAATTTGAGAGGTAGAGGAATTATCTATTCTTTTCATATTACTATGATGAGATTGGGAGGTGGATTCATTAAGGTGAAGTTTTCTGTCTTTTCTAGTGAATAACGGGGTATTAAAAATTTCATCTTCATCAGTCTCTGTAGGTAAACTAGATGTACTATGTCTAGTAGATTGACTGTCAGTTCTGTTAAATCTAATATGGACAGATCCATCAATAAATTATTGAATATGTTGAATATCTTGACTATCAGAAGATTGTTGATTTTAGAAATAATTTTCATTGACAGTAACCCAATCATCAGGAAGATTGATATCTTTCAATTAAATCATTTTTGGAATAGTAATATTGGTTGTAGTGGTACTGCCTTGAATTAATAAAGTTTTATCCTTTGGACTTTTGGTTAAAACTTGAACATTTAAATTCATTTTAATACATTTATAATAGATTCTGTAAATTAAAGCAATGTTATGTACACTTTCTAACATATTAGTAAATTCTCCAAATAGTTGAATATTCAATGTTAAAGCTTTTAATATGTGAGGATCACGTAAACTTAATATAAAATCAGGAAAACAATTAAAATGGACAGGACCTTTATGGAGGCCGGATTCCATCATACCCATTACACTTGCATTATAATTAATTAATCGGGTATCTCTTAAACATAATAAAACAGAAGTATTTTTACCTTGTTGAGTTAATGGATTTATTCCTACTTGGATAAATCCTAAATGAATAAAATTATGACCAGCTTTGAGATGTTTTTGGATAGCATCTTTAGTTAATAATTGACAGGTTTCTCGTGGTTTACTTAAAGCATAAACTTGTTCAACAGTTTTGACTTGTAAATCAACGTTAAAAGTAGACTGTAAAAAACTAGTTTTATAAATTTCTTTAGTGTTTACTTTAGGGATATTCCAACCTAAATCAATTTTTAACATCTTGATATTCATGTTCTTCTTCATTTAATACCAATTCTGAACTAGGTATAGGAGCAAGAGTTGTAGATCTGGAGCTAACTGAAGAATTACTTCTGAATAATCGACTCATTATGATTTTATAAAATTAAATCCAATTCCAAAATTCAATTATAACTTATCATGTTTCCTTATACGGTGTGTTTACTCATACCCTTTCCGGGAACCCCTATATCTTACAACTGCCTAATCCTAAGGACTTACTCTGGATTGGGACGAAAGGTAGATGGCTACTGACAAAGTGGAAAACAAGAGATAAGTTAAGCAAGAATAAGGAAACTAGAATTTAATTGAAGAAAATCAAATGGGAAGGTTAAGCAGAGATAATAATTCAACAATAAGTACTTATCAACAACTTGGCTCTGATACCAAAAGAAGGGCAAGACCAAGATGACTTGCTGTGACTGATAATTTTATTGTTTAATAGTTCATTAATTTCTTTCAACACCTTATCAAGTATTAAATAGTATAAATAATATGAATAGTAGTATAATATTAAATAGTATGAATAATATTATCGAGCTCGAGCCTAGTTTCTTATCGAGTTAAACTTGAGTTCAATAAACAAGCTTGATAAGTAAACGAGCTAAGCTAGAGCTTAGTAAAGTTCGGCTTGGCTCGGTTCGTTTGCAGCTCTACTCACAGCATCATCTCAGTTTCAAACCCTTACACACACACTCTCTCTCTCTGTAAACATGTTATCAACAGATATTGAGTAAGGTGAGTTATTATCTAACATATTTTTTCTCTTTTTGTGCTCTTGGATCCCTTTCTTCAATTTCCCGATTGCCCTCAACACCAAATGGAGTCCAATATAGACCCTATAGATATAAACATCATTTCTAGAAATTATTTACTTATAGTATTTTTTATTACAAAGATATATTTTAATATTTACTTCTAATATCTTTGATTACAAAGATATATTTTTAGAAATTATTTACTTCTAGTATTTTTTATTACAAAGATATATTTTAATATTTACTTCTAATATCTTTGATTACAAAGATAAATTTTAATTTTTGGTCTGAAAGTTCAAAACAATCAATAGTTTTGGTTTAATTATGAAAGCTTTAAAAAAATTATCCAATCCTTGCATCATTTTATTATAAATATTTAATGTTTTTGATGAACAAGATCTATTTGTTTAATATAGATCTTAATGATCTATTAACTTCTGAGCTAAATTGATTGACTAGTTGTAAAAATAATGGTGATAAAGAAGAGGTTTTTTTTTGGTTTGGTATTGAACAAATTTGTGTTAAATATGTTATTTATTTTTTATTTTTTTAGGTTTGAGCTTAGATATAGATCTATTGTTGTTGTTGTTGATTATCTTATTTTTCTTTATTTTTGTTATTGTTGTTGTTGATTGCAACAGATAAAAAAAAAAAAGAAAAAAAAAAGGTTTTGGATCTATGTATATCTATGTAATATTTGAGTGTTGGATTCAACATATAGAAAAATAAAATTGGCACAGATAACAAATTGAACAAATAAATTTGTATAGATAAAAATCAGAACAAATAAAAAAATGAACAGATAAATTTTTTACAGATAAAAATTAGAACAAGAATTAATACATATTTCAATAGATAAGGGGAACAATTGAACAGATAGGGGAACAATTGAACAGATAGGGGAACAAATTTTGGACAAATAATAAAAAAATGAACACATTTCAACAGATATTGTTTTGACATATAAGAATAAAGAGAAACCTACAGAATTTGAATAGATTGAGAGAGATAAACCCGCAAAATTTGAACAAATAGGGAAACAAATTGAACTAATCAGGTGAAAAAATTGAACCAATAGAAAAAAATTGAATAGATAGGAAAAAAAATTGAACAGATTGTCAACAGATAAAAAAAGTCAATAGATATATTAAGAGGTAAAATTATAAACAAAATATCCTTTAGGATAAATTACATTTACCTGCTCTGAGATTTCTGACAAATACAGGGACCTTCCCTGTGATTTGAATAATTACAATAACTTCCCCTGCTTTACCTGACAATGTCAAGATTCTCTCATTTTGTTAAATTGTTCCAAACGGTGTTACTTTTTCTATAATAAATTACTTTATTGCCCTTCCTTTTAAAATATTAAAAAATATATTTGGATTGGAGGACAAGTTTGGAAGAAACAAACAGTGTTTGGAACAGTATTTTTTTTAAATATTAAAAAATGTTTAAAAAAATTATTTTTTTATTTTAAATATATATTTTTTATTAAATATTTTTAAATATTTTATTTTATTTTGTAAATATTTTATTTTTTTTAATTTTAATATTTTAAACTCAAAACACAACTTTACACTCAAATCGTAACCAATCACATAACTTAAAACTCAATTAAAAAATTATTTTCAAATCTCATAAACAAACACATAACTCAACACTCCACGCCATTTTCAAAACTTTACACTCAAATTGTAACCAAACGCATAACAAAAAAAATTAAAATATTTTAAAAATAAAATAAAATATTTAAAATAAAAACTATATATTTAAAAAAATTAATTTTTTAATTTTTTAAAAATATATTTAAAATATTAAAAAAAATACAACACATAGATGTATGAAATATAATGCACATTAAAATAAATAAATAAATATTTAAAACATAAAATATTTACCCTAAAAAAAATAATTCAAAAAACTTCAAAATTTATAACCAAACAATTTTTTTTTTTTCAAAACTCATAACTCAAAATACGACTCCACACTCAAATCATGATTCTAAAAATAATTTAAAAAAATAAAATAATTTTTTTTTGAATTTTTTTTTCTTTTAAAATAGAGTTTTTGAAAAAGTTTAGTTTTGAGTTTTGAAAAGAGTTTTGAATTGAGTTTTGAGTTTTAAGTTTGTGTTTGGTTATAAGTTTTGAAAATAATTTTTGAATTGAGTTTTGAGTAAAAACATGTTCCGAAAAATGTTTTTTTTTAGAAACATGTTTGGTTCTCTTTTAGAATCACAATTCCAATTACAAATTTTCAAAAATCTTTTCAAAACTCATAGAGTCTTAACCAAATACACAATTCAAAACCCAATTCAAAAATTATTTTCAAAACTCATTACCAAAAACAAACTTAAAAAAATACAAACTTATGTTAAATATATTTTTTAAATATTAAAAATTTTTAAAAATTATATTTTTTATTTTAAATATATAGTTTTTATTTTAAATATTTTCTTTTATAAATATTTTAATTTTTTTATTACACGTTTGGTTACGATTTGAGTGTAGAGTTTTGAAAGTAATATGGAGTGTCGAATTATGTGTTTGGTTATGATGTTTGAAAATAATTTTTGAATTGAGTTTGAGTTATGTGTTTAGTTACGATTTGAGTGTAAAGTTGTGATTTGAGTTTAAAATATTAAAAATTAAAAAATTAAAATATTTACAGAATAAAATAAAATATTTAAATAAAATTTATATATTTAAAATAAAAAATAAAATTTGTTTAAACATTTTTTAATATTTAAAAAAAATAAACTCAAAAATATTGTTTCAAATACTGTTTCTTTCTCTCAAATCTGTTATCTAATCCAAAAATATTTTTTAATATTTTAAAAGAAAGGACAATAATGTAGTTTACTATAGGGAAAGTTACGTTGTTTGGAACAATTTGACAGAAGGGGAAAATTTTGACATTGTCAGATAAAACAGGGAAGATTATTGTAATTATTCAAATCACATGAGAGATTCCTGTATTTGTCAAAAATCTAGGGGAGGTAAATATAATTTACCCTATCTTTTAAAACAAATAAAAAGATTTCTCAGCAAACTATTTCACAAATGGTGGATCTCTTACAAACAAAAAATATTCACTTACAACATGCCTTATACCCTTCTTAGACTAGGGCTATGGTCCTGTTTGGTAGGACTTATTTCCAGCTTATTTTAGTTTTTAGCTTAATTTAAGTTATTTTGATGTGTTTGGTTCAGTTTAACAATACAGCTTATAACTTTTTGTAAGTCACAAATCAACTTATTCTTTGAGTGGGGGATGAGAAACTTAATTTATAAGTCAAAAATCAGCTTATGTTCACAGTTATAAGCTATAAGCTGTTAGCCTATAGGTTATAATCACTTTCTCACGGCTCTACCAAACGGGGCCTATGTTTGACATGAATTTTTTTGATTATTTTAGTCATAAAAAAATAAAATAAATTAAAAAGTCAATAACACAAACGTCACATTCAAGTCGTAATTATTTTATTTTTTTTTCTTATAAAAGTTTAAAAAAACTAAAAAAATTCATCCCAAATAAATTTTTTTAACCTCAAACTAAAATGGTTGAAGGCTGAATTTAGAATAAATTATAAATATACCCTTAAAATTTAATTAAAATATAAACCACCTCTATAATTTTAAAAATTACATTCTCCCTTTCATTTGGGATCAATTACTCTACTTTAAATAAAAAATTATTTTATTTTTTAAAATTTTTAAGTCGAGCTGGGGAGGAAAGGAAATACATGTCCCTGCTGCTGCAATTAACTAAAACTGATTCATGGGAGAGTTTTTCAATCTTCAGACTCGAAGGAGCTGTTGTTGACCAATCCCTCTATTCCTACACTCTCTTCCTACTTCTCTCCCTTGGATTGCAAATTATTATTATTGTTATTATTGTTTTCCCATTGATTTGAGTTTCAAAGATGTTAACAGTCAGATGCATAACCAAAATCAGGAGGACTCTTCCCACTACCTTCACCATCATCACCTCCGAATCCAACAACAACAACAGCAACCCATTCATCCATTCTGCAGCCACGGCAGCAACAACCACCGTTCACGGCGGCTGCGGCGACCACGAATTGCGTGCCAAGGACGTTGTTATTTCCTTCAAAGACTGGTTCGCCTCTCGAAACAACGCTCTGCTCGACCGGATCTTCGATATCTTAGGCGGCGGAGGAGGACTTGACATTGGCGGTGGCTGCGCTGCTGCTTCAGACGCCGCCTTCCCCTCCCGGAACTCCGCCGATTTGGCTCTTTCCCAACTGGGTCTCCGCTTATCCGAAGCATTTGTTCTTGAGGTCTTGAATTACGGCAAAGATGTTCTCTGTTGCCTCAAGTTCTTCGATTGGGCTGGTCGACAACCTGGGTTTTACCACACTCGCGCCACTTTCCATGCCATTTTCAAGATTCTATCCAGAGCCAAGCTCATGTCTTTGATGCTGGACTTCTTGGAGAACTATATGAAGCAGAGATATGTTCACAAGGTTCGATTTTATGACACTCTTGTAATGGGTTATGCTGTTGCTGGGAAACCTGAGGTTGCACTCCAACTGTTTGGTAGAATGCGCTTTCAGGGTCTTGACTTGGATGGCTTTGCTTACCATGTGCTTTTGAATGCTTTGGTGGAGGAGAATTGTTTTGATGCTGTTGATGTGGTGGCTAACCAGATTGAAATCCGGGGATTCAAGAGCGAGGTTACACATTCTATACTCGTTAAGAATTTTTGCAAGAAAAATCAATTGGGTGAAGCTGAATCGTATCTTCGTGGATTGATGAGTGCTGGTAACGGATTGAGTGGACATTGTGTGAGTGTTTTTGTGGATGCCCTTTGCAAGGGCAATCAGTTTGAGAAGGCGGGTAAGTTGCTCGAGGAGTTTCGCCAGTCGGGTATGGTGGATGTGGAGCATGCTTATGGGGTGTGGATTAGGGACCTTGTTCAAGCAGGGAAGATAGACGGGGCTTTGGAATTCTTGCAGAGTAAAAAATCACTTGAAGGCTATGTACCTGAATTGTTTCGTTATAACATCTTGATTTGCAGGCTTTTAAAAGAAAACCGGCTTGAGGAAGTCTGTGATTTGCTGATAGAGATGAAGGAGCACCGAATTTCACCTGATGAGGTCACCATGAACACTGCACTATGCTTCTTTTGCAAGGCGGGTATGGTGGATGTTGCTCTCGAGTTGTACAAATCGAGGTCTGAGTTCGGGCTCTCCCCAAGTAGCATGGCTTACAACTATCTAATCAATACTCTGTGTGGAGATGGGAGCATTGATGAAGCTTATTGTGTTCTGAAGAATTCAGTTAACCAAGGTTATTTTCCTGGTAGAAAAACCTTTTCGATCCTTGCTGATGCCTTGTGCAGGGAGGGAAAGTTTGATAAGATGAAGGAGCTAGTTGTTGTTGCTCTAGAGCGAAATTTCATGCCAAGTGATTCAACATATGATAAGTTTATATCAGCTCTGTGTAGAGCTAGGAGAGTGGAAGACGGTTATTTGATACATGGGGAGCTCAACAGATTAAATAAAGTTGCTAGTAAAAATACTTACATAAACATGATACATGGTTTCAACAGGTCCAATAGGGGTGATATTGCTGCTAGGCTACTCATAGAAATGCAAGAAAAGGGTCACAATCCTATTCGGAAATTGTTCAGAACAGTGATTCGTTGTTTATGTGATCTGGAAAATTCAGAAAAGCAATTTCTCAAATTGCTGGAGATGCAATTGTCTCATCATGAGCCCACCTGTCAAGTTTACAATTTCTTCATTGATGGAGCTGGACATGCCGGAAAACCGGAGTTGGCTAGAGAAGTATTCGAGATCATGGTGAGAAGTGGTATAGAGCCCAATTTGAGTTCTGACATTCTGATGTTGCAGAGTTATATAAAGAGCGGAAAGATTTCTGATGCTTTAAATTTCTTTCGTGACTTGTCCAAGAGAAGAAAGATTGGGAAAAAATTGTACAACACCATGATTGTTGGTCTTTGCAAAGCCAACAAACCAGACATTGCATTGGAGATCCTGAGAGAAATGAGGGAGAACAAAGTGATACCAAGTCTCGAGTGTTATGAGGAGCTTGTAAAGTTACTGTGCTCAAATAAGAAATATAATATGGTGGTAAATCTTCTTGATGACGTGATGAAAGATGGCCGACATATTTCATCCTTTATGGGTAACGTACTTCTATTGCATTCACTGAAGAGTCAAGATCTTTATCAGGCTTGGGTTCATTCAAGAGATGTGCAAAATGAGACATCATCTCTTCGGATGCTTCACCAGCTAATTGGTGCATTCTCTAGTCGGAGAATGGAGCAAGATGTTAAGGACTTGGAAGAAGTGATTGAACAATGCTTCCCACTTGATATCTACACATACAATATGTTGCTGAGAAAACTAAGCATGAACCAAATGGACCATGCTTGTGAGTTCCTCAATAGGATATGTTGGAAAGGTTATGAGCCCAATAGATGGACTTATGACATCTTAGTGCATGGATTTTTCAAACAAGGTAGGACAACCGAGGCTAAAAGATGGGTGGAAGAGATGTTTCGGAAAGGGTTTGATCCAACTGAACGTACCAAATTATTCATGTAACAGATGGCTATGTATACAAAAATAGGTACAAGATGCTAAACATTTATAGTGCCTGTAGTTTGGGGCCTTCATTACATCCACAATTTGAAAAATTTCAAACTATCATATTTAATTATTTATTGTGTTCTTTTTCATATTTTCCTTCCAAAGGCAACCAAAATTAAAATAATAATGTTTTTTTCCTGGATATTGTTTTCTTTTTCATAGTTTCCTCCAAAAGACTTTGGTTTCTTATTGATATGCATTTGGAGTTTCATGGTGCTGCTATATGATGCTCATTTCCCTGATATGTGAGAAGGATAGATAAATAAGAGCTAGTAACCTACAACCAACAAGTAGAGTTATTAGTATTCTACCTTTTTTTATGCTTGATCCATAGTGTTTTTCCTTGTAATAAAGATTCATATAAGCTGTTCAAAATGGACAAGGAAGAGTTTGAGCTTTTGCAGGAATAATTTTTCCAATGATGGAAAGGAGAGTCAGAATGAAAGTTTTGCATCTTTGTTGATTTACATGTGTAGTTTGATGGAGTTGAGAGGATTTTGAGGAATAGGAAGTTTGGAATCTGATATGAACAAAGGAAAGAGATACCATTTCAGGTTTAATTCATTGTCTCTCAAATATATCTTGCTTAGTTGTTTGGCATTTTTCTTTCAAGTATAATCATACTACTAAATATTTTAAATAGAAGATATAGGACTCAAAGGACAAGCAGTGCATTCTGTAAAGAATATGGATAATGACATAACAATATCTTTTATACAGTGCAGCAGCATCAGATTAAAACTGAGAAGACATAGATATGGGCCTGATTGGTGCAGCTTTTTGTAAACTTAAAGCTGATAATTAGAAAGTAAAAATCAAAAACACCCCTTCCCCAACTTCCAGATAATTAGTTTTTTTCAGCTCATTTTTAGCTATTTTTGCCTAAGCTGTAAGTAGCTCAGATAAGTTGCACCAAACAACCTCATAGAAAATATGTAAAGGGTTTTAACCTGCATATGATCTTGTAGGTTGAAATGATTTATCCTGAAGAAATGGGACCAAATATGATGCATGTTGAAGATTTTTTAGAGAACGGCCTTCCACTGCTTGTTGAAGACATCCAAGAGAGGGTTGAAAATGCTTCTTCAAACATTTGCGAAATTGAGGATTTGAGGTATTCTTTTAGTTCTTTTTAAAGCAAGTCTTGGAAGTTTGATATGTGCTAAAGTATGTTTTGTGACTTGGGCATATCAACTTTTTTATTTTCTTCTAGTTGTATTCTATAACATTAGGAATCTTGATAATGTCTAAAATGGGAGTGTAAAGGTTTCAATCCGGCCATTCTTTATGCAGCAGCTTGAAACTTGATTTTATGCACAACATCTTGTAATCAATTTACAAATTGACAAATTGACATAGTTACCCTTGTGAAGTATTGATGGATATCGTAAAATTATGTTTGATGGCATATGTTGATATTGAATTTCCCTTTTCTTTTTGTTTGCTAGTATGCAGATATCTATATGCCTTAACACGGTCATCTCATTTAAAACATTTTCTATGGCAATTGAAGAAATCTTTGGAAGATGCTGGAAATTTGTGTTAATGCATATAATATGATAGTGGTGTTGGTGGTAGATAGTGGCATGTATAGAATATGATAGTGGTGTTGGTGGTAGATAGTGGCATGTACAAAATATGATAGTGGTGTTGGTGGTAGATAGTGGCATGTATATAATATGATAGTGGTAATATATAATATGTAAGTGGCATATAATGGGTTATAATGATGTTTGTAATATCTCCTATATAAGGAGTGTCATTTGGTCTTGTAAAATAAGAAGTTTTGAATATAACAGAAATATATTCCTTCTTCCTCATATTTTCGGAGTTCTTCTTCCTCATATTTTCTAAGTTGGTATCAGAGCTTATATCCTCCTCCATAGAATTGACCAACCATGTCATAACCATGGAGTTTTCAGCGTCCCAACTGTCGAACAGCGGATCATTAACAGCAGGAGCCTTCTTGTCACCAGTGATGTAACCGATCTTTCCTTGCCCACGGATATACATCCGGACAGATTGTGACCAGCGGAGAAAATTATCACCATTTAGGCGGATGGTGGTGATTTGGACAAAGTGAGAGTTGGACGTTTTCACCGGAATGGCAGCGGCAGGGGTTGAAGTGGTTTCAGATGTGACTTCCAACAAGGCTGCAAATTACCAGCGCAGGTTTGATGATAAGCCACGGGTCTGGTGTGATTTTTGCAACAAGCCTCGCCATATACGCGAAACGTGTTGGAAGATCCATGGCAAACCTGTCAACTGGAAAAGCAGCAAACAAGGAGAGAAGAATCGTGGCTTTCCTACCGCTAATGAAGCCGATTCAGGTCCCTTCAACAAAGAGCAGATTGATCAACTCTTAAAGCTGATAAAATCCAACTCCTCATCCGGTACTCCTAGTGTTTTGTTGGCACAAACAGGTAGAAATCCTAAAGCCTTCTCTTGCCTAAACTTCTCTCCGTGGATCATAGATTCCGGTGCCTCCGATCACATGACTAGTTTTTCCCATTTATTTAGTACCTATTTCCCTTGTTCTGGTCATGACAAAATCAGAATAGCCGATGGTAGTTTTTCACCTATTGCAGGAAAAGGATTTATTAAACTAACTGAGAAAATTAATCTCAATGCTGTTCTTCACGTCCCCAACTTAGCCTGTAACCTTTTGTCTGTCAGTAAACTATCTAAGGATTCTAATTGTCGTGTTACATTTTTTGAATCCCATTGTGAATTTCAGGACCAGAACTCGGGGATGATGATTGGGCGTGCTAGGATGCTTGAAGGTCTTTACTACTTTGATGAAGTACCTGTTAGTAATAAAAAAGCTCAGAGCTTTAATAGTACTAGTTCAATCTCTGTTCGAGAAAAAATAATGCTATGGCACTATAGGCTAGGACATCCTAGTTTTCTTTATCTGAAACATTTATTTCCAGAATTATTTAAAGGGATTGATTGTTCTTCTTTTCATTGTGAAAGTTGCATTTTTGCAAAATTTCATCGCTCTACTTATTTGCCAAAACCTTACCAGACTTCCAAACCTTTTTATTTGATTCATAGTGATGTTTGGGGCCCTTCTAAAATCACTACTCTTTCTGGTAAAAGATGGTTTGTTACATTTATTGATGACCATACCCGCTTATGTTGGATTTATTTGATGAATAAAAAATCTGACGTGAAAAATTTATTCACAAATTTTTACAATATGATTGAAAACCAATTTCAAACCAAAATTGGTATTTTACATTCTGATAATGGAACAGAATATTTCAATGAGCAGTTGGGTGAGTTTTTGAAAAAAAATGGGATTTTTCATCAATCTACATGTCGGGATACCCCTTAACAAAATGGCATTGCAGAACGAAAAAATAAACATCTACTTGAAGTTGCACGTGCTATAATGTTTTACATGCATGTTCCTAAATATTTATGGGGTGAAGCAATTTTAACAGCCTCTTATTTGATAAACAGGATGCCTACAAAGGTGTTAACATACAAAACACCTTTCGATTGTCTCAAAGCTTTTTTTCCTGACACGAGGTTGTTTTCTGATTTACCCGCCAAAGTTTTTGGATGTACTGCCTATGTTCATGTTCCTAGTCAATTTCGTTCAAAACTTGACCCCTGTGCTATAAAATGTGTTTTTTTGGGTTATTCCTCAAACAAAAAGGGGTATAAGTGTTTCGATCCTCAAACCAAGAAATTTCATGTGAGTATGGATGTGTCATTTGTGGAAACAAAATCCTATTTCCCCAACACTTCTCTTCAGGGGGAGACAAGTGGAGTAGAAGACCGTTTTTGGGATATTTCTATCCCGCTCCCCAATGTCATTTATCCTACACAAAAACCACATCTGTCTGATAATGATCACTTAGGAGAACCAAGTTCTATGGTGCCTAGTCAAGAAGATTCTTGTTTAGGGGGAGAAGTACTACAAAATGATCTAAATCCTGAGCTTCAGGTTTATACTAGGAAGCGATTTCATCTGAGGAATAATGACCTGAATGTCCATCCTAATGACCCGAATGTCCACTCGAGTTCTGGCATCGAAATTTTAGGTAATCCTATTCCTTCTATTTCCGACCTTGATGTTCTTATAGCAATTAGGAAAGGTGTCCGAAATTGCATTAAACATCCTATTGCAAATTACCTCTCCTATCAAAGACTGTCTAAAAACCATAGAGCTTTCACATCTAGGATTTCACACTTGTTTGTTCCAAGAAATATACAGGAAGCATTGGATGATCCGAATTGGAAATTAGCAGTCATGGAGGAGATGAATGCTTTAAGGAGAAGTGGTACTTGGGAGATAGTTGATCTACCCAAAGACAAGAAAACAGTTGGGTGTAAATGGGTGTTTACGATAAAATGTAACGCAGATGGAAGCGTTGAGAGATACAAGGCGAGACTGGTGGCTAAAGGCTTCACTCAAACTTATGGGATCGATTATCAGGAGACGTTTGCTCCTGTTGCTAAAATAAATTCCATCAGAGTACTGTTATCTCTTGCAGTAAATTCAGATTGGCCTCTACATCAACTTGACATTAAGAATGCATTTCTCAATGGTGATCTTGAAGAGGAGGTGTTCATGAGCCTACCGCCGGGATTTGAGCAGAGACTTGGAAGCGACAGAGTATGCAGATTGAACAAGTCATTATACGGACTCAAACAATCACCAAGAGCGTGGTTTGAACGCTTTGGGAAGGCAGTTATCAGTTGTGGCTTCTCGCAGAGTCAAGCAGATCACACAATATTTTATAAACATTCAAAAAACAGTAAAATTGCAATTTTGATTGTTTATGTTGATGACATCATTTTAACTGGTAATGATGAAGCAGAGTTAGCAGCCCTCAAAGAGAAACTCGCAAAAGAATTTCACATTAAGGATCTGGGAGCTCTCAAGTATTTCCTCGGAATGGAATTTGCAAGATCCAAGGAAGGTATATTCGTTAATCAGAGAAAATATGTTCTTGATCTCCTTGGAGAAACAGGTATGCTTAGTTGTAAGATGGTGGAGACTCTGATCGAGCCTAACTTGAAGTTACAAGCTGCTAAGGCTGAAGAAGTCAAAGAGAGGGAATAATATCAGCGACTTGTCGGGAAATTGATTTACTTGTCTCATACGCGGCCTGATATTGCCTTTGCAGTCAGCATGGTAAGTCAGTTCATGCACTCACCAGGGGCAGAGCACTTTGAGGCCGTTTATAAGATCTTAAGATATTTGAAAGGAACTCCAGGGAGAGGCTTACTGTTCAAGAAACATGGACATCTTCAAGTTGAAGTATACACAGATGCAGACTGGGCAGGAAGTGTTACAGACAGGAGATCAACATCCGGATACTGCTCCTTTGTAGGTGGGAACCTAGTTACATGGCGGAGTAAAAAACAGAATGTGGTAGCTAGAAGTAGTGCAGAAGCAGAGTTCAGAGCTGTTGCCCATGGAATCTGTGAAGTAATGTGGATTAAAAGAATTCTTGAAGAATTAAAGCTTTCTCACCCGACACCTATGAAGGTCTATTGTGACAACAAAGCAGCTATATCTATAGCTCATAATCCAGTTCTACATGATCGCACAAAACATATAGAAGTGGATAAACATTTCATCAAGGAGAAAATCAATGCTGGCATAATCTGTATGACCTACCTTCCAACAGGTGAACAATTAGCTGATGTGCTAACGAAGGGACTACACAAGAAGCAATTTGATAAGCTGACTAGCAAGCTGGCTATGGAAGATATCTTCAAACCAGCTTGAGGGGGAGTGCTGGAAATTTGTGTTAATGCATATAATATGATAGTGGTGTTGGTGGTAGATAGTGGCATGTATAAAATATGATAGTGGTGTTGGTGGTAGATAGTGGCATGTATAGAATATGATAGTGGTGTTGGTGGTAGATAGTGACATGTATATAATATGATAGTGGTAGATAGTGGTAATATATAATATGTAAGTGGCATATAATGGGTTATAATGATGTTTGTAATATCTCCTATATAAGGAGTGTCATTTGGTCTTGTAAAAAAAGAAGTTTTGAATATAACAGAAATATATTCCTTCTTCCTCATATTTTCGGAGTTCTTCTTCCTCATATTTTCTAAGTGAAGACATGAGTGAGGAAGAGGGCCTTGAAAATAGGAGAAAATCTATTGAAAGAATCAGATGGGTTTACTAAGGTTTTGCATCAGGAGTTTGAGGAAGCTGCTAGGCTTTCACAAGAAAATCTTGAATTACTCAACCGTAATTCATTTTTGACACAAAAAAATGAAAAAAAAGAAAGAAAAAAAAAAGGAAAGAAAAAAAGAAACAGACCAAAAGCCATAAGCACTAGAAAATTGTAAATGTAAAGTACTGTTGGATACAAGTAAACCACAGCCGTCAATAACTACTTTAAATTTTTTAAAATTTCAAGGCCAGTAGTTATAGCTAGGATATCACCATTTCAGGGATCAACCTATTGCTGCCTCAGGGATCAAGAAGTCCAGTAGCAGTGTCTCCTTGAACTCTGCCAATTTGCTCTCTCTAGCACGTTACAAACCCACAATCACAAGCAAGCTTCTAACCTTCAGATCCACAGAAGTCCACTTTGCGCTTCCTAGCAATGATTGTGTAGTGCTCTCCAAGATTCTCGCCCAACCTTACAATCACAACTCTATAGACCTGTCAAACTCTCCAAGTCTTATGAAAGTATCTCCCTAAATCACTCACCATACATAGAAGTCATAAGACCTCTATATATAATCAAAAGGGAAATTTAAACCCATAAGGAATAGAACATTCCACAAACTAGATAAAATTACTCGGGAAACATGTGTTTGAATGAAAAAGAGCACTGTTTGAACGGTGGCATCACTGGAGTCGTGTTCTGTAAACAAAACTTAATTAAAGAAGGCCAAGCGTTTGAACTAACTGTTTATTCATTCAAAAAGGTTTTGGTTTTTTACCTCCCAAAAGATACGAAAGAAAAGATGTTCTCGTTTGAATTGTATCATCGTGCATTCGAATGTGCATGCATCTGTCCTTGAAAAAAAAATTAAAGCCTGAAAAGGCCAAGTACAGAACAAACCCAAGGGTTTTAATTCAAAATGCCACGGATAACTTAGCCTATCATTAAATTATATCAATTATGGTCAATAAATGTACCCCAAACAAAAATATAGATATATAACGAAGGCTGCAAATGAATTGAGCTATTCATAAACAACTCAAGCTCAACTCTTTTAAAGCTTGGCTAGTTTGCTACATGAACGAGCTCGAACCAAATTTTTAGTTTAGTAATCGAGCCGAGCTCGAATAGGTTCGTAAACACAAGAATAAATGAATGAATATTTATTTTAATAATTGATCAACTACATTTTTATTAATTTATCAATTTCTTTGTTTATGTATGGTGCTTGTGCAAATATATATTTGATTAATCAAACCTATTAATAATACAAACATTGTTTTATGTTTTGCTCATGATGTTCTATTTTTTCCCCTTAATATGAATTTTAGTAAGTTTATGTTTTGGGTAAACTATCAAGAGGTCCTAATAATTGGACTTAATTCCCATCAAGTCCTTTTGAAAATAAGTCATAGTAATATCGTTGTTAAAAATAATTTTTTGTGATGATGTTTTGCATGTCGCTAAAAATTGACAATTAGTGACTTTTTTTGTCACGGTTTTTACAAATTGTCGTTAAAACTTATAATTAGTAACGTTTTCCTGTGATGAATTTTTCAAACTGTCACTAAAAGTAAAAAATTAGTGACTTTTTGTGACGATTTTTTTTTAAACTATTGCTAAAATTTATAATTAGTGACATTTTTTGTGACAATTTTTGTGACAATTTTTAAATTGTTGTTGAAAATTAACAATTAGTGATGATTTTTTAATAATGTTGATGAAAAATGTTATTAATTATCATAGGACTTATTGGACAATAAGTCTACTTATTAGGATTTACACGTATTTCTTCCTTATTTTTTCTTGTCAAGCTCAAGCACAAGCTCGGCCCATTCATGTAAGCGAGTTGACTCAAGGCGAGCTCCAGTTTTTCAAGTACTAGACGAGCCCATCTCAAGCTTGAGCCTGATTGTTTTAGCTCGATTTGAGCTCAAACACCTTAAAGCTCGGCTCGTTTGCAGCTCTAGATATAATACCTAACCCATGCATGAGTCTATCATATCTTGAGATGCAGAATCCTTTAAGCAAACCTTCATAGTATGCTGAGTCTGTGTTGCTTCACTTGAGTCTCCATGGAGTAAGAACTAGCATTGCTCAATGGCACAATGTAAGGTATGAAAATACATACTCTTATCTTTGGAGTGAAATTGCTAACATTTTTCCTAGCAGTTGTGGAGTTTTGAAAGCAAAGTTGTGGTCTATGAGGCACCGACACTTCAAAACAAGTGCTGTATCCGTATCAGACACAAGGACACTTTGGGGATACGCGGACACTTTAGGGACACATATGGGACACACCACATGGTGTGTCTCTTTATTTAATTAATTTATTTTCAGGAGACAGATTGGGGGCCCATGAAGCATGGATACGGGTACGAGTATTGGTATTGGTACGATATAGGTACGTCGATACGGTAAAATTAAAAAAAAGTAGGATACGGGTACGACTTTGGTACGTTTGTAAAAAACTATATATTTTTAATTTGGAATAATACAAAAATTGATTAAATGAATTAATTTGTTAAGATCCAACCTACAATTAACATTTAATGCCAAAAATAAAGATATAAACCAAAATTAAATGTTATTATTTTAAATAACTCACAAATTATAACTTAATTTTAAAATCATACTAAATATAAAATTAAAAATAAAAAAAAAATCTAGTGAACGGAATTTTATTTATATAGCTTAAGAAAATATTGTTTCCATTGAGGTATGGTACGGCTCGGGTATATATTAGGTACGTCTTGATACGTTAAAAATTAAGAAGAAAAAATTTGAATACGTGTTTTGTGTACCCGGTATGTATGCAGATGTACTATAGGAAGTACCATATGCCGGTAAGTACCCGATTCGGGTACGACATGTTTGTCAAAGTACCCATGCTTCATAGCTGGGGACACATTAGAGACATGGCAAGTTGTCTTTTTCCCAATTTTATTTAGTATTTTTGATGAATGTTGAATGTTGATTATTTTTTTCTTAGATTTAAATACTTAATAGATCATCTATAAAAAAAGATATAAATTGTAAGTGTTAATTTAAAAGTACTTTTTTTAATAAAAAAAATAGAATTAGAGTTAGTTTTTGTTAATATTGATTTTTTGTGGATGCAATATTAATCCAGATAACAAATAAAAATATATGAAAACATATTTTATTGTCGTGTCCCCGGCTTGTCTGTGCCCCCATTTTTTTGAAATTGTGTAAGTCCCATGTCCGCATTTGTATCTGTATCTACATCCGTATCCGTGTCCGTGCTTCTTAGATTGTGGTTCTAATGGATTTTGATGGGTGAATTCAACTGTTTAATGGCCCTTAAGAGAGCCACATTTTGAGTTTGAGTTTTTGACTTACCACTCCTAGGTATGAACATGGAAGTGGGATATCTTATTAGCAATAAAATTGAGGTCTCCAAATATGTTGAGTTTGGGGAGATGAAGCACCATGGGGCTAAAGGCTAAGGATTTGCATTAACATGAACACCATCCAACCTCATAGCAGCAGAGTGAGAATTTTGTTGGCAGTGCCGGGGAGTGGGAGTAGGGGTGGGGGGAGAGGAGGGGTGGGCCAAGCTGTGTGATCTAGACTTAAATATGAACATTTGGTATTGTGGCGCATATTGAGAAGGAATGTGAGATTAGTGTGGATGATGATGAGGCTACAAGGGGGAGGCACATGCAGTATGGGCCATGGATGCGCTTCATTAATTAGAAGCCTCAAGCTTTCCACGTAAAATGGTTGACTTGAAGGGTGATATCTCTGGTGATAAGAGTGCTGCTGATCATGGTCCTTAGATGGCTGCTGATAATGTGAACACTCTGCATTTTGGACAGATTGGTATGCCTGAAGACCAGCCTTTCCCACCAGCTGAGGGGTGACAGGTAGCTCCAACAAATGAAGACGACTAATTTGGACACAGAACTTCTCCGGAATAGGGGAGGAGGAAGGAGGCGTGGCACCACAAATTACGGGAGGTTACCAGTCCTCATTCTGCTAAATCTTATATTGTGGCTAACATTGGGGAAACTGCTTTTGGGACCTTAGTTTTGAATAGTCAACCTAGCGGGAGCTCTTCTAAGATTGGGGCTAATGTAGATGGAGGTATCCGTTAGAGAAGTGAGTCCAATGGCAGGGTGTCCTAAGGCGTTCTCTTCTCGAGAGGTCAGCGTATGTGGAATGGTGGGGCTTAAGTAAAAGCTAGGGTTGGGAGATGGAAGAAGATAGTTAATGATTTTTAGGGGAAAGGTATGCGGATTGATGAGGTGATGGGTGCTCAGAGGAAGTTGGTTACTGAATATGGGAAGGAACGGATGGGAATTGATGAAGGTCCATTGGAGAAGCAGCCATTTCACATGGAGCAATGTTGTAGAGGGGATGATCTCAATTCAGTGGCATTGGCTGCCCAGCATCCTTCTGAGAGCCATGATCATTGTGTGAAATTGTCAGGGGCTTGGGAACCTTTCAGACAGTTTGGAATCTTCATCTTTTGCTGAAGTCTCAAGATCTGAAGCTGCTTTCCTTTGTGAAACCAACTTCGCAAAGTATTCAACAGAGGGGCTGATGATTTGATTGGGAATTGATAGTGGCTTGTGGGTGGAAAGACTGCGATTGTTTGGTGGTCTGGCTTATTGTGAAAGAATGTTAAGCTTTTGGTGTAGAGGGCATATTGATGCGGTGGTGGAGGACGATGGTGATTCGTGAGAGAGGAACTTGGTGTTTACAGGTTTCTTCGCTAATCCATGTTTGATCGCCCATAGTCCCAAAAGCTTAAGTAGTTAGGAAATGGATACAACAATGCATATCAAGCTTTCCAACACCCTCCATCACATGGCATCCCATTTTGTACATGGTGATGCAAACATTCAAACATGTAGAGAAACAAAATGCAAACAGAAAAACAAATGTAAAAGGAGAGATTTGAACCCGAAGCCCCTCCATGTTGGATCACCCCTAGTCCCAAAAGTTTAAGATATTAGTAAAGGAGCCCAACAATGCATATCAAACTTTCCAACAATCCAGTGGTCTCCAAATGTAAGAATTCCTTAAAATTGCTTCGATGTTTGGCAGCTCACTGTAATTTGCCTTGGCCTTGTGCTGGAGATTTTGAATGAAATTTTGGATAACTGTGAACGACAAGGGAGGGAAGAATGGAGTAGCTAGCAGATGGAACCTTTCAAGAGTGCCTTTTTTTAACTGCAACTGGACCAGGTGTTACTAATGATGAATGGACACACAAATTTTCTGTGTCTGGGGGCACAGCTTCTGGCTGGTATGTCTTCTGATCATCTCCATTGGTATCAGGTGTTGCAAAGGCTCTACAGGTTTGAAACCATATGGCTTAGGTATGGACAATGTCAAGGGCTTGTTGCTGAGGCATCGTGGCTGGAACTTCTGGGAGTCGAGGATTAAAGACAAAATTGTAAGGACTGGCGCTGCTGTCAACGCATGGAATTGGAGGACCCTTGGGCATGTGCAGAAGCAAATTAAGAACAAACTGTATGCTTTATGGTATGTCACAATTCGTGATGCAGTTTATATTTGAATTTGACGAAAACCTATTATGTAGAGCTTTAGATGGTTGTGACACAACACTTGTTCCCTTTGTTAATTTTAATGAAGGAGCCACTATGACCTGCATTTAACCCTGGGTTTAATTGAAGGCAACTAAGATGAGGCTCTAGCCTCTGCAATATTACCAAGAAAGTGTTCTGTAATACTATAACAGGGTCCTTTTGGATAGATGCAGATTTCAAATCAAGGGATTTGAGGTTAAATGGATAGAAAAACAATGGAAGAAGACAAACGATATATATTTTAGTAGGATCCTTGTAGCTAGAAAGAGAATCCTTAGCATGATTTCAAATAACTATTTTATAATTATTTCAAATTCATCATGATAAAGCTATTTAACTCAATCTTGAAATTCATAGGTAATCTATCATATTTAAATTTGAGTTATTGTCCTTGAATGATTAAGGTCAAATATCTTGATTTGAAATCGACATCATCCAAACAGACCCTAAAGTATGTCATCCTGGTCCCTAAAATTTGTAAATATTTTAACATGGTAGTCTTCACATGCATGCCGTTGATAATGTGAGGCTGCCACTTTTTAACCACAAACATGCAATTCACACGCAAAATGATTTTTTCAGCAATTTGGTGGGAAAATCCATTTCCTCGCTACACAATATTGGCCCTGTTTGGTACAGCTTAATTTCAGCTTATTTCAGCTTTCAGCTTAATTTAAGCTATTTTGATGTGTTTGGTTTAGCTTATAGCTTATAGCTTATAGCTTTGTGGAAGTCAGAAAATAGCTTATTCTTTAAGTGGGGCAGGAGATGCTTTCAGAATAAGTTGAAAATCAGCTTAAGCTGAAAGTTATAAGCTATAAGCTGTTTAGGCATAAGCTATAAGCACTTTCCCACCGTTCTACCAAACAGGGCCATTGTTGGTTACATTTTGTAGTCTATACTTTGCTCTAAAAGAACTTCATTGAGCGTCCAAAAGGTGGTTCATCATATGAAAGTCTAGAACAACTACTCGGAAGGTTTGGAAAGTATGCATGATGACAAATTCACTTATAGGGTAAACTACATGATGACACTGAACTTCCATTGTATTATTGACCAATTATGTCTCTCACTTCAGAGGCTCAACAGAAAGCACGTTAATGCCAATTGGACTCTTAACCCGATGGATACAATTACTCCATGTCAAAGCCCCGAACACAAAGCTTCCATTACTGCTCTTGTAAGGTCTCATATCTATCCTAAAACACATCTTCTCCCCCAGTCTTTGAGAACTTGAGCTTGTTCAGTGTTACTGTGACTTTTACACCACTTGGGTAGTCTACTTGTGAATGATAGACTGTCAAAACTTTACCATAATATGTAACTGTACGGTGCACTGCTATACTTCCACTCATGTTGGAGACGCCAATTGAAGGGTAGTTAAAATCGTAGGAGGGTGTTGGTGGATACTTGCAAGAAACTACCTCGCCTGTGAGGTTTACTATTGGTGAAGGGGTTGAACTGCTACTGCAGAGGAAATCAATGATGTCATTGGAATCAAAATCATAAATCAGTCTGGGATCTACTGCTGCAACTGGATTTATGTGTCCAGATCCATAGTCAAAAGGCGTGGTTGGCCTGTAGGTCTCTTTCAATGAGCTTTTCTGTGTTGTCAAAAATTGTAGCTGTTAGTAGAAATTCTTGTTAGAAACAATTAGAAAAAAAAGGTTGTAAATCACACCATTGGTCCCTCTAGTTTGAGCCAAGTTTCATTTTTCACCCCTATTGTTTGACTCATATTTCACTTTGGTCCCTATTGTTTCAATTTCAACAATTTGGTCCCTACACTTTTAACTCTAGTTTCAATTTAGTCATTCTGTCTAAATTTCCGTTAATTTTTTCTACGTGTATATCTTAAGAGACTGACAAGTGTCCTAAAATCGTTAATTTCAACCACCAATGTGAACGGAAGGATCAATTAATACTAGACTTAAAAAGTGTAGACACCAAATTGTTCAATTTGAAACAATAAAGACCAAAATGAAATTTGACTTAAACAATGAGAGTTAAAATGTAATTTACCCTTGATTAAATCTAAAATATTGCTCAAAGAACAATTTACCTGTTGTCATTATTGCAGATTTGATTGCTGCTGGGCTCGATGAAGGGTGAACAGATTTTATGATGGCAGGCACTGCAGAAACGTGCGGACAAGACTTGGAAGTACCAGAGATTATGTTGAAGTCAACAGATTGCTCACCGGTGGATCTAGTTGATACAGGGGACCATGCGGCCGAAATATTCAATCCAGGTGCTGTAATATCAGGCTGCAATAGAAATTTGTAATTGTCAAATAGAACTTTACGCAGTTCAATCTTCAATTTAATGAATTCACCGCCAAAATGAAAAATAGTGAAATTGCTCTTTCTGTTTTTGTGGGTATTGAGGCTGAAGCTTAAAATTTTTGTTGAACCCATTTTTAAGTTTTAGTAAAACATACTTTCATAATGTCGGGATTAATCATATTCGGTCCCATTGAGAACACAGCCAGCAGTGGTGCAGGTTTGGCGAACAAAACTGTAGATGTCGGCTTTATTATAGCAATTGGGTTCCTGTAATAACAGAGTATTTTGAAAATAAATTAGAATAATGTTGTTCTTTTGGATTCGTTTGGAAAGTCAGTTGACTTTTTGGTTATTTTAGTCCGGGAATAAAAAATCTCGTTTGGGAAAAGATTTTTGATTTTTCGACTTTTTTGACCTTTTGTGAGAGAAAGAAGGTAATGATTATAGGTTAAATGTGATGTTTTATTGAGTTAAAAAATTTATTTTATTTTTTGTAACTAAAGTATTCTAAACTCAACTCAACCCATCTTTCTAAACAGATGCTTTGTATAGTTGTGATTGTCAGACCAATTGTTCTATTCAATACTTACTTTTCTGTGGTCATATAAGCTTGAAGTTGTTGTGTCTCTTCTCGACCATTTGCAGTGGCGGGGATTACATACTGAAAGTTGACATGGTTGACAGGTGGATTGATGAGTATCATCCCAACACCGCCGCCTTGTTTTATGAGAACGGCTTTTGCTCTTCGATTATCCTTGAATGACTCAAGTCCAAACCCGATGATATATGATGTATGGATATGGATACGGATACGATATACGAACTAGTACGATATGAATACATTAATATGGTAAATATTTTTAAAAAATAGGGCACGAATATAGGTTGATATGCGTTAAAAGAATATTTATTTTTAATCTAGAGTAATGTAAAAATTAATTAAATAGTTTTATTTGCCAATGTTTAACTTACAATTAACATTTAATGTTAAAAATAAAGGTACAAATTAAAATTAAATATTAATATATTAACTAACTTACAAATCATAGTTTAATTTTAAAATCATGTTAAGCATAAAACAAAAAATAAAAAAGAAGTCTAGTGAAAATAATTTTATCTCTATAGTAGAAGGAAATATTATTTTAATTGATGTACGGTACGACTTGAGTATATATTAGGTACGTCTAGGTACGTCAAAAATTAAGAAGAAAAAATTTAGTTACGTGTTTCGTATACCCCATTTGTATGTAGAAGTACCATACGAATTGATATATATTGGTAAATATCCAATACAGATACAATATATATTTCGAAGTATCCATGCTTCATAGATGATGATCTTCCCCTTGATTAAGGTAGGATATAAGGTATTGTTCTGGCATAAGCTACTGAAGGTGGAATGGTTTTAGAATACAGATATGAGTGTGTTTGGCAATGTTTTTTAATTTCATTATTTAGATTATAACTTAATCAGTTTAATTAAGGGTAAATTACAAATATACTCTGAGGTTTGCTTAAAATACAGATTGCCTCATGTGGTTTGAAAAATTACAAATACTCTCTTATTAAATTTTTTTATTTAACCAAATTAATTAAAAAAATGAAATTCATAATTGTTCTACTATGCAATAATAGAATTATCTAAATTATTAATTAAAACATATTTTTAACATAATTAAAAACCGTTAATTGACTTGATTATTTATTAATAAAAAGGGCGATTTGTTATGAAATTAGAAACATCAGGGGGTAGAATGTAATTTTTAAAATCATAAGGTGCGATTCGAATTTTAATCAAACCTTAAGGAGTGTATTTGTAATTTACATTTTAATTTTTTAGTATAAAACTTGGTTTTTTTTAAGCAATTCAGGAGTGTTTTTCTAGTTTACTTTTTTAGGGTAAATTACATTGACACCCCCTGATATTTTTATTTAATACAGATTCCTCCCTCATATTTGAAAAATTATATTTCCCTCCCTGAAATTTGTAATCTCATTAGAAATTTTCCTTGGATTGCTGATGTTATATCCTAAATTTTTTTAAATGATCATCTTGTCATTTTTCCAACCATTTTTTCTTCCTATCATCGTGACTATATTTTATAATTTTCCATCATTAAATTTTATATGAACATATTCTTATTGAGTGATGATGTGCAAACATAAATTTTATGTAGAATTTTCAAATACAATGATATAGTTTAATGGTGATGTTCACTTTAAAACAAAAAAAAAACCCATAAATATGATTTATATTTATAACAATATTACTATCACAATATTTTTATGGTATGTTTTGTATAAATTTTTATCTAGGGTGGTGTTTGGGAACTTGGTTCCCAGATTTTTTTTAAAGGTTTTGCAAAACCAAAAAAAATAAATCCAAACAAAATATCACATTCAACCCCATAATCATTTCACTTTTTCTCTCACAAACATCACATCCAACTACAAAAAAACCCAATTATCTTCCCAAACACTAAAATTTTTTTATCCAATAATATCCTATAACTAAAAAAACCTACATAAAAACCCACTTCCCAAACACTCACATAATTTTTCATTTTTATTTCCACCATTATATCTAGATTAGATTAATTTAATCCAGATATATTTAAAAAGTATAACATTTGTACAAATTTTTTTTTGAAAAATTCATTGAATACAACAAAGTAAGATAATGTATTGAATTTTTGTATATATATTTATATTTTTTTTGTATTTGTATTTGGTGAATGTAAAAAAAAATACAAACTATTATACTTCCTAAGTATATCTAGATTAGATATATCTAAAAAATAAAAAAATTTACTTCAAATATTAAAAAAATTCAGTAAAAATAAAAAAACACAAAAATAAAAATATTCAATTTTTGTGTGTGAGTAAATAAAAAAATATGATTGCTGTTTCCCTTGAAATGACATGAACAAAACATTTGCATTATTTTATTATTTTAAATATATAAAGACTAAGGGACAAATATATCATTTTAATCTGATAGGAGGGTAAGTGTAATTTTTAAAATGTGAGGGGGGATCTGTATAAAATAGAAATCTCAGGGGGTGTTAGTATAATTTACCCACTTTTTAAACTTTTGGATATTTGACAAAAGCCCTCTCAATATTTTTACAATTGTGGGTATAGCCTTTATAAAAAGAATACTGTTATTAACACCTACTTAATTTCTTTGGACTTCTCAATTTTTACTTTTTATTTTTTATTTTTTTATTACAATTATACCTTAAAGTAAAATTACATTAAAGGACAACATTTAATGGAATACCCATCCACTAAATGAAAATAATTAGAATGACACTCTATAATATTATACATCCACCTCTATCCCTATCTATACATATTTCTTATTAACTTAAACTCCAACCCTATTCTTCTTTATCACCATCCTAAACCCACGTATTCATCTTCAATGAAAAACATTTGAAACTAACTAATCAGTTAATGTTTTATTTGGTAGTTTTAAATGTGTTCGGTGTTCCAAATCAGTTAATGTTGCAAATGATTTTCTTACAGACTACGAGTCTCTACATTTGTGATTGTTTTCACCATTTGCTAACATTTATAGAGTAATGGAGGACAATGACAACAACTCTGATGAGGTTGGTGCTGCATTGGTAAGTGTCACAACGCAAACTCGCCCCTATAGGTTTAGCGTTGTAACCGGCTAATAAACTGGGATTACCAAAGGCCTGCTTAATAGTAAACAAAAGTAGGGGCTGGCGGAAGCCAATAATAAAAGAAAAAACGTTCAATGAGCTGTGGGACTTACATGGAACAAAACAACTTTATTTACTATGTACAAATATTTACATAATACATCTCATACGTAAGTACCAAAACATTTACATAACTTAGGGAATTAATTCTCATTAACAAAATTAAACAAAACAAAAGATCTTAAACCAAAACTTCATAACATTTGATCACAATGCAAAAGGATGAATTGAGAACCACCCAAAAGCCTTGACACATGATGGTTTGGAACCCTGCAGTGAGGCACAGTAGTTGGCTTGACAAAACAAGGCTCAGGTCGACACTGCTAAAGTTCGGTTCGGTTCTTGATCACCTACATTTATATATTACAATAATGAGTTAGAGCTCAGTGAATAACAATTATGTAAAGGAATTTATGAATGATGTCCTCGTAATAATTTCAAACAGTCAGTTTCAGTAGTAAATCAATTAACAGGGCAGTATCTCATATATTTCAGAGTCATAATGAAATCATGGCAGTCATACGTGGTATATCCAATAGCAGAACAGTATAGTAGGTATAGCGATTTTGATTTGGACCCGAACCATTTGATGTTTTGGATCTGAGTTTCATTGCCTTGTATAGCCATTTATGTCTTATTTCCCTTATACTTCTTCGAGTTTGGTGTTTAGGTTGTGTTGGTTGCGTTTGGAACTGATTAGTACCTTGTTTTTTAAAAACCTTCTTGCCCAGAATTTTGCTTCTACGCTTGAGCGTTACTTTTTACGCTCGAGCAGTCTTTGCAATCTTTCAGTACTTTTGTAGGTCTGCAAAACTATTGGGAGTTGGTATTCTTCGCTCGAGCAGTCTTGGCTCGAGCGACCTTTATTGCGCTTGAGCGTTGGTCTTCTGTCTATAAAACTACTGGGAGTTTGTATTTCACACTCGAGCGACAACTTCTTGCGCTCGAGTGGTCACATCTTTTGTGTCTTACGCTTGAGCGTCACTTCTTGTGCCCAAGCGGACTGTCCGTAAAAGCCACTTTTTACATTACTTTCACTCTCTCTCTAAACTTTCTAAAAACGTTAGATTTAGACACTCTCTCTCTAAAACTCACATTTTCTCTTCTAAAACACCTAGATCCATTGATTTCTCTACCTTATTTCCTTTGAGAAGAAGGTAGAGCTCACTTAGAGCTTCATTTTCATTCGAACAAAGTTGGGTTTCGGCGGTGTTGAAGTGTCTTCACTCTCTCTCTCGTCTTATACGCTTGAGGTAGGGATTCTTCACACTCTTGTATAAGTTTTACCTTAGTTATTTTCTATTTCAAAGGATTATAGTATTTTGGGTTTTTTTTGGTAAAACCTGGGTTTGAAATCAAAATGATAAAGAGGGGTTTTCAAATAGTCTCGTGGAAAAGCTTGTGGGTATGAAATTGGGATTGATATATGTTGAAATGAGGTATTTCTTACATTGAAATTGATTTTCAAATAAAAAGAGATTTTTGCCAAAAAATGTGAATATTTGAGATTGTAAAGAGAAAATGGAATTGATATGGAAATTGTGAAATTGAAATGATGATAATGATGAGGGTGGAGTTGGATATGTATTATCACTCCCATTTTGAGATTGTGAAAAAATGTATCTTTAATGACATTTATTTATCTGTTTAGAGATATCTGTTTTGGGCTATCGGTGGAGGATAGCTACGAGTCTTGTAGAAATTGCATGAGAATTAGGTGAACTAAAACTAATTTTTCATCCATGTGCATTGAACATTGTTGCTGATTTACTACATTGAAAATGTATATGATATTGAGAGAAAAGGGTGAATGTTGGAAAGAGGTGTGTATCACCAAATCAAGTTGGCATGTGTGTCTAGGGTGAAAGTCCCAAAAAACGCGCCTATACATGGGTGTCGGTTCCCGTGGACGAAATATCTGTAAAATGGCAATAGTAGCGCTTGTATGGGATACGTTTACATGTGTGCCATTTGACGGTTTCCCGTAGACGAAATATCTGTGAAAGGTTGTACTGATTTGAGATTTCCCCCTTGTTTTCTATTGTAAAGGGCATGATTTTGAGAATTGTAATGTAAAATGAGCATGACATTGTTTTTGGAAAGAAATGTAAAACGTTTTGATCTGGGTATTGCATATGCATAAAACCTTATGGCTTTATTAAGATTTATACCTTGTGTTGTATTGTTTCTACTGGGCTTTGGCTTACCTTATGTGGGAAAAATCATTTTCAGGTATTGGTAATATGCCTCCACCAAGGACTTAGCTTGGGAATGTTGTGGAGTTGAAGGCTTAGTGTTGTTAATTTGTATTTAATTTTGTGCAAGCCTAGGGCTTTATCTGTATTGAGCTTAAGACTCACTTTGGATGTACCCAAGCATTGATTTGGAAAGATGTAAGCCTTTAAGGCATATGATTATCTGTTTAGCTTTCATTTCTTTTCACTATCTTATAACACATGCTCTAGATTCAGGATGTACTATTTATGAATGTATATCGCACGTGTCATCTTTTGTACATCAAACTCTAATTAATGAAAGCTTATCAATTTAATTATTTTGCTATTTATTAGTTGTTATGAGATGAGAATATTGTAATTATTTCAAGGCGTTACAGTAGGTTTTAAAGAGCAAACAGTCATTTGGTGGCCATCGATATAGTAAACAGTAGTTCCAAAAATTGGAACTAACTGAGATCTCTGTAACAGTGATAGTAAACAGTAGCAATAACAGATGCTATGGATGCCACGAATACATTTCATGAAATAGGACAATTATTCACTTAGTAAACAATATCATTTCAGAAACAGAACTTAATAATATTATTCAGAAAATAATTATAACTTGAACATAGTTTTACAACATTGTTACTCACAGTTGGCTCCTTGAAACACGTGGTTAGGACATGACATTTGACTTACACAGACACATGCAAGTACAACAGTTCAAAATACATTCCATCCATTTAGTCGATTCGTAACCTATCTGTTATTTATTCCCTAACTCGATGCTATTCGTTCTTCTATTTCTTTTGTATTCATGAAATGCATATGCATATAAAAACACTTGAAAACCATGCAAACGGAGGCTCAAAAGTTAGAAAAATAGAAGGAAAACAAAACCGAGCTTGCATTGTTGACCGTACGTGCGGTGGCCTTGGCCGCACTAGCGGCGGTTAAACAGAATGCAATTTTGAGTAGAGAAGGGCTGGTCGCTCGTGCGGTCTGGGTTAAAATGCAGTCCAAATTTTTGCTGAAAATGAAACTTTCCTTTGCAAAAACCAACTCTAATTTTATGATAATCAAGGCTCAAAACTCTCAAAAACATCATCAATTTCATAACTCTAACATAAAACAAAATCATAACTTAAAACAAAACTCATTTTACCATACACAAGATCAAAAGCTTGAATTTGAGAAGAAAATCAAGAATCATGCATGTGGTGAGTTCCAAGTTCAAAATCCATGGAGATTTCCTCCTCAAATCTCAAAATTCATGCAACAAGCTAGTGATTGAATAATAAGAATGCCTTGTGTGTCAACATCAACAACAACTTACACTACTCTACCTCTTAATCTATGATTTTATGGTTAATACAACTTTAATTCATTAGATTAAAGGAGAATTCTTACCTTAAATGGTTGATTTGGTGAAGTGTCGCTCAAATTCCTTTTCTTCTTCTTCTTCTTAAGCTTTAGGGTTATTTATTTCTCTTTTAGTCTCTTGAACTCTCTCTCAATTTTTCTACAAATCCCACAGTCTCTCTCTCTCTCTCTCTCTCTCTCTCTCTCTTATTTTCCCTATTTTTTAATTCAAATTGATGAGTAGGAAATATAAGTCGGTACTAATTATTCTAAATTAATTCATTAATTCGAAGTTTAGATTAATAAATCAAGTTTACTTAATTAATTCAGTTCTCATCTCAAATCACATTAAATTACACTAACTTTATCATACTACTGTGAATCAGGCTCTAAGTTCCTATTCCAAATATTTAACTTTAACCTTATGGTCTACATATTCAGACAAGCTTATTTCCTATTCTTCATATATCTGTTCATATCATCACAAGACAAATAACACATGGAAAATAACACATGGCAATTACTGAACAGATAAACACATAATTAAGGCAAATCACATAATTAGTAGTTAATTAAGACGGTGGTTATTACATTCTCTCCCCCTTAGGATGTTTGGTCCTCCAAACTTAGTTACCTTCTTCCAAGAAGAATGTAGGGTCTAAAAGAAAGAGCTCGGGATATCTTTTCTTCATATCATCTTTCTTTTCCCAAGTTGCATAAATTTCACCATGATTTTGCCAATCCACTTTCACTAATAGGATTTTCTAATTTCTCAACTTCTTGATTCGGTAGTTAACAATCTGAATTGGCCATTTTTCATACATATAATCCTCACTCAAAAGCACATGAGTAGGTTCAATGATATGAAAAGGATCCCGGAGATAATCCCGTAACATTGAAACATAAAACACACTATGCATATGCTCTATATTGGGAAGAAGAGCCACTTGGTACGCTATCAGATTAATCTTCCCAATGATCTCATATGACCTAATGTATAGAGGTACTAACTTTCCCTTGACTCCAAAACGAGTCTGTGTCACGACCCAAACCCGTCCCTATGGTCTTAGCACGGTAATCGGCCAGTAATCCGTGATTACCGAAGGCCTGCTTAACAGTAATAACAGTAATACAGAGTACAGGGGCTGGCAGAAGCCAAAACAACAATAAAAGATGTCCAATGAGCTGTGACAGTCTGTATGCAAAAAGACCTTTTATACATATACACATTTAGTATATACATATATATACAATTATTCAGGTTAGGGACCAAATCCCTACCATAACAGTACAGTACAAGTCTATACAGTCTATACAAAATAGAGACAGAAAGGGAGAATCTAAAACACCCCGAAGCAGCCTTGGCTTGGACACACATGGAACCTCGTAGTGAGGCACGTTGGTTGGCTTGACAAAAAGGGAATTTAACCCAACGCTCTTAGCTCCGTTCCGGTGCCTGAACACCTACATATATATATAAACAGTAAGCTAAAGCCCAGTGAATAACATATGCGTAAAGAGGTTAAGAATGAATGTCCTTTCAGTATTTAAAACAGTTATTTGAACAGTATATCAGTTATTCGATCATAGCAGTCATAAATGGTACATCCAATAGCAAACAGTACAGTAGGTCTTAATAGACCGAACAGTCAATTGATGGCCATCATATCAGTAAACAGTAGTGGTTCCAATATGGGAACCGACAGAGATCTCTATGATAGTAGCAGTACAATACAGTAACAGTAAATTGCTATGGATGCCACGAATACAGTTCGCAAATAGGACAAGCATTCATTCAGTACAAAATATTATTTCAGAAAGCAGTACAGTTGATCCTTCAGAAAATATTCATGATTGAACATATCTTTACAACATTGTTACTCACAAAGTTCTGGGCTACAGATGGGCTAGTGAGCGTCATCGGATGCCAACCCTACACAGTTACAGGATGAACACACATTAAGTTGCACGTTTGGGAAACAATAACTTAGTCCCTATTTTGACTCGGTGTGGTTCTATAGCATTATCCTCAATAATATGCCTTAAACTAGGCCTAGGAATGCCTAGGATGAAATGAGGATGCAAAGATGCATTTTAAAACACTTTTCAAAATTTTCAGAAAATAGGGGTCTTGCTCGAGCGTGGCTTTCTACGCTCGAGCGGACATGCAGACAAAGGATCTCTGCTTGAGCGTGACTTTTCTCGCTCAAGCGGATTGCAAAAGTACTGGATGCATGAAATTCACGCTCGACGGGCGCTCGACCTCCGTTCGAGCGTGAGACACAAGTCCTCGCTCGAGCGTGCATTCCCTCGCTCGAGCGGACTGTAAACACATGCAAAGTACTAGATACACGCATTTCACGCTCGAGCGCTACTTTTCTCACTCGAGTGGACTGCATGATCTTAGAGTGTACGCTCGAGCGTGGAGTTCCTCGCTCGAGCGTGGATCCAAAATCTCAAATTTCCAGATTTGTCTCCAAGCATGAAACTCAACATTTAAAGCATCAAATTCGATCCTTTTGGGCTAATTTTATGGAAAACACTTTAAAACTCATAATATGACATGTTTCAAAGATCAATTTGCAAAATCAAAGCTCAAAGGTAAGTCAATTGAATACCATTTCAAATAAACCTCAAGAACATAATGAACATGCAACATGCATGAATTTAATCAACTTCAAAGCTTCAAATGCATGATCAAATGAGTCAATTCACTCCAAAACATGATGAATTCATGGACTATAACCCAAATATGGACATGCATGTGAGCATTCTAAGAAAACAACCTCAAAACTCAACAATGTATATATGCATGCAAGATTCAAGCTTCAATTCAACATTTTGAACCAATTCTAGACTTAGATCACTAAAGACTCAATAACCATGCAAGGTACAACTAGAATTCATAATCAAGAAGATGAATATCCTACCTTAGGTCTTGAATTCAAGATATACAAGCTCAATTTGCAATTATCCTTCAAATCTCCTAAGTTTCAAGCCAATTTGATGAACTCAAGCTCCTCTTCCAACTCCCTAGCTCTTTCTCACGCTTTTGGTCTAGGAAGTGAACATAAAATGATGCAAGACTAAGCTCTAAACAAGAAGTGTGAGGTGGCCCACTAGATGGCAAAATGGTAGTTACGACAACTAATGCGATTCAACACTATTTAATCTAATTTAATCATACCAAATCAAATTTCAATTAAACATACCATAAAATCACATAAATTCTAATTAGCATAAAACACTAATCAATTTTAGATTCGGCTGCCGATAAGGCCTTCAATTTGCATTTTAAAACACAAAACATGAACAGATCATTTAACAGTCAAACAGATAGATTTACATTTAAACTAATACACTCAATCAATCAGTTCAGAATTTCGGTCAATCAGTCACTTAACATGCTTAATAATAGATTAGCACTAATCAGTGGTGAGGGTTGTCACAGTCTCCCCTCCTTACAAAGAGTTTGGTCCTCCAAACTCGAATTACCTTCATTTTGGAAGAATACTGGATTTAGTGGGAACAATTCAGGATATCTCTTGATTATATCGTCTTTCCTTTCCCAAGTGGCATACACACCACCATTGTTTTGCCAATCAACTTTCACTAACGGAATCTCTTTGTTCCTCAACTTCTTGATCCGTCTTATAATCTGAATAGGCCGTTCTTCATAAGTGTAGTCATCACTTAGCACTACACGGGTAGGCTCAATCACGTGGAAGGGATCCTGGAGGTAATCCCTCAACATTGAAATATGGAACACGTTATGCATATGCTCTATTTCAGGAGGAAGCGCTACCTGATACGCCACCGGATTAATCTTTTCAATATTCTCGTACGGTCCGACATATCGCGGCGCTAACTTGCCTTTAACCCCAAAACGGGTCTGGCCTTTCATTGATGTCACTTTAACAAAAATGTGATCACCTACTTCATATTCTCTTTCTCACTTTCGGACATCCGCATAACTTTTCTGTGGGCTTTGTGCGGTTTTCAATCTCTGTTGAATCAGTTTCACCTTTTCTGTGGTTTCCTGTACAATCTCGGGCCCAAGCAAAGGCCCATCTCCAACTTCTGCCCAACAAATAAGAGATCGGCATTTTTTGCCATACAAAGCCTCGAAAGGCGCCATACCAATGCTTGAATGAAAACTGCTGTTGTAGGTGAATTCAGCCAACGGTAAGTGGCTTTCCCAATTTCCCTGAAAATCAAGGACACACATTCGCAGTAAATCCTCCAGAGTCTGAATGGTTCTTTCTGACTGGCCATCTGTCTGAAGATGGTATACACTACTCAGTCTCAGTTCGGTACCCAATGCTGTCTGTAGGCTTTGCTAGAATCTCGATGTAAACTTTGAGTCCCTATCAGAAACAATGGACACAGGCACTCTTTGCAATCTAACAATCTCATCAATATAGATTATAGCCAATTTGTCCGTATTATAAATTGTTTTGATAGGTACAAAGTGAGCAGATTTAGTCAGTCTATCGACAATAACCCAAATTGAGTCCATACCTTTACTGGAGCGAGGTAAACTAACAATGAAATCCATAGTGATATGTTCCCATTTCCACTCCGGTATCAGTAAGGGCTGCAGTAAGCCTGTGGGTCGTTGATGTTCGGCTTTGACTTGTTGGCAATGAAGACATTTCGATACAAAGTCAGCAATTTCTTTCTTCATTCCCGGCCACCAGAAATTCAGTTTCAAGTATTGATACATTTTCGTATTTCCTGGATGGATAGACAGTTTTGAATTGTGGCCCTCTTACAGAATTCTTCTTTTCAGTTTAGAATCACTCGGTACACATAATCTTTCCTAAAATTTCAGTACATTGTTCTCAAATTTGAAATCCGGCCTTAGTTTAGATTCTCGTTCATCAATGATCTTCTTCAAGAAGTCATCCCGTTGCTGTTTCTCTTTAATCTCTTCAATAAGTGTTGGTTGAGCAGAAATAGCAGTTAAGGTTCCACCTTGTTTGCGCAAAACGATCTCAACTTTAAGTCTTTTAAGGTCACCTAACAATTCTTTCTGCCTGGTGAGTAAACAGGCTAAATTTCTAATCGATTTCTGACTCAATACATCGGCAACAGTGTTAGCTTTTCCCGGATGGTACAAAATTTACAAATCATAACCCTTTATCAGTTGTAACCATCTCCGCTGCCTCATGTTCAGTTCTTTCTGTGTGAAGAAGTACTTCAAACTCTTGTGGTCTGTATACACCTCACACGTTGCCCCATAAAGGTAGTGACGCCAGATTTTCAATGCAAACACTACTGCAGCAAGTTCCAAATCATGGGTCGGGTAGTTCTTTTCATGTGGTCTCAGTTGTCGGGAAGCATACGCAATCACTTTACCATTCTGCATTAAAACACATCCCAAATCCTTATAAGAGGCATCACTAAATGTAGTATAACCATCCGTACCTGAGGGTAGGGTAAAAATCGGTGTAGTCACAAGTCGAGTCTTTAACTCTTGAAAAGCTGATTCTCTCTGGTTAGTCCAGTCAAATGATATCCCCTTTTGAGTCAATTGAGTCAGTGATAGGGCAATTTTGGAGAAGTCTTTGACAAACCTTCTGTAATACCCGGCTAAGCCTAGAAAACTTCGGACTTCGGTAACATTTGTCGGTCTTGGCCAATTCACCACTGCTTCAATTTTCTGCAGATCAACAGAAATTCCATCATTACTGATTACATGTCCCCAAAACATTACATTATCAAGCCAAAATTCACACTTTGTCAATTTAGCACACAATTTCTGTTCTCTTAGGGTCTGCAAGGCAATTCTCAAATGATGTTCATGTTCTTCTGTGCTTTTGGAGTAAATCAAAATGTCATCTATGAAAACAACTACAAATTCATCTAGGAATGGTTTGAAGATTCTGTTCATAAGATCCATAAATGCAGCAGGTGCATTGGTAACTCTGAAAGGCATAACTAAGAATTCATAATGTCCATACCTCGTTCGAAAGGCAATCTTTTCAATGTCCCCTGTCTTGACTTTCAACTGGTGGCATCCAGATCTAAGGTCAATTTTGGAGAACAGTTGGGCACCCTGTTACTAGCCAAATAAATCATCAATACGAGGCAATGAATATTTGTTTTTCGCTGTTATCTTGTTCAGTTCACGGTAGTCAATGCAAAGTCTCAGTGAGCCGTCTTTTTTCTTTACAAATAAAACTGGTGCGCCCCATGGTGAAGTATTGGGACTGATGAACATCTTATCTAACAACTCTTGTAGTTGAACTTTCAGTTTTTTCAATTCAGTCGGTGCCATTCTGTAAGGAACTTTAGATACTGGCTGTGTACCCGGAATCACATCAATGGTGAACTCGATCTCCCTATCAATCAAATCCCCTGGCAAATCATTTGGAAAAACATCTGGGAATTTTCTGACTATAGGAATACTGTTCACATCAGTCTTAGTATTAGTAGGTACAGTCAATACACAACACAGATACCATTTACACTCATTTTTAATCAGTTTAAAAGCTTTCATAGACAAAATCAGATATGGGGGAGGTACTACTCCAACTCCATTAAACACAAATTCAGGCAATCCAGGTAGACAGAAAATAACTTGTTTTGTTACACAATCTATGGTAGCATGATATTTTGTTAACCAATCCATTTCCAATATCACATCAAAATGATCAATATTCAATGGCAGTAAATCAATATACAAATGCGCATCTTCAACAATAATCTCACATGCAGGGTACATATAAGCACAAGTCATGGATCCCCCAACAGGTGAAGAGACAGCTAACAGATAGTTCATAGGTTCCAGTGGTCTATTTAATTTTCGCGAAAAAGCATGCGATACATATGAATGTGTAGACCCCGAATCAATCAGAATATATGCATTTTGAGCACAAATTAAGAGTATAGCTGACACAACGGTCTCAGTATTCTGTACATCTCTCGGTACGCGTGCAAACACTCGGCCTTGCCTTATAGGCTCTTTTCCAGTAGCTTTGGGGTTAGGTTTCGGTGGAGCAGTTGATGCTGCGCTTGGTGCAGCTTTACTATTGCCCTGAGGAGCGGAAGGGCAATCTTTGACCATGTGGCCCACCTTGCCACACCTATAACAAGCATCTGAAATTTTATAACAAACCCCTTTATGTTTCTTACCACATTCAGAACAGGGTGGTATGGAACCACTTCCCTGACTGGAACTGGTTGTTGACCCTGTATTTTGCTTTTTGTTCGATAAAGTATTTCGGCCTTTCTTAAACTTGAAGCCTCGTCTCTTATCACCCCACTCGGTCGCTGGTGTTTCAGTCTGTTTCAGTGCCTTGATGTTCTACTCAGCCATTTTTGCTCGGTCAAGAACATCTACATATTTCAGTAACTTCAAAACATTGATTCTGTCAAGGATTTTAACATTAAGGCCGCCTTCAAACTTCCTGGCCTTTTTGTAATCGGTATCCACCATGTGTGGTGCATATCTGGCGAGTTCAGTGAATTTTGATTCGTACTCAACTACGGACATAGTGCCTTGTCTCAGTTGTTCAAATTCAGTCACTTTTCTGTCCCTGACACACTATGGAAAGTATTGACTCCCTTAAACTGTGCCCAATTCATGACAGTATTGGTGTCGTGGACCAGCATCCACCACCTTCTAGGTAGCCAGTAGCACTTTGTGTGCTTCAGAACATGGAAAGACTTCAAACAATTTCTCGGTCTCTAGGACCCATGCTTCGGCCTTTAATGGTTCAAGGCCTCCTTGGAATGATGGTGGTTTCATTTTACTGAACTTCTACGTTAGGGCAATTATGTCATCATTCACATTCGGTTCCGGTTGTATCGGAGGAGGTGGGGGCTGTTGGTTCTGTTGTAGCCTTAAGGCCTCAGTTAGCAGTTCCACTGTTCTTTCTAGCCTTGCCATTCTGGCCTCAGATGATTTAGGTTTATCAACATTTCTTGCGTTATCCATTTCACTATAGACAATTATGACAATTATAAACATAGACAGTTGCATACTTAACATATTAACACATTAGCACATACATTCTTGCCATGGCCACACACACTTATCAATGCTCATGCAATGCCTTATTCACTTTTCTAGGACATCCTATAACTCATTTGGACACGTGTGTGCGGTATAACTCGTTGTTTAGTATCGCTCTGATACCACTCTGTCACGACCCAGACCCAAATCTGCCCTATGGGTTTAGCACTGTAACCGGCAAGTAATCCGTGATTACCGAAGGCCTGCTTAACAGTAATAACAGTAATACAGAGTACAGGGGCTGGTGGAAGCCAAAACAATAATAAAAGATGTCCAATGAGCTGTGATAATCTGTATGCAAAAAGACTTTTCATATATATACACATTCAGAACCAAATAGTAAATACATACATATACAATCATTCAGGTTAGGGACCAAATCCCTACCATAATAGTACAGTACAAGTCTATACAGTCTATACAAAATAGAGACAGAAAGGGGGAATCTAAAACACCCCGAAGCAGCCTTGGCTTGGACACACATGGAACCTAACAGTGAGGCACGTTGGTTGGCTTGACAAAAAGAGAGTTTAACCTAACGCTCCTAGCTCCGTTCCGGTGCCTGAACACCTACATATATATATAAACAGTAAGCTAAAGCCCAGTGAATAACATATGCGTAAAGAGGTTAAGAATGAATGTCCTTTTAGTATTTAAAATAGTTATTTGAACAGTATATCAGTTATTCGATCATAGCAGTCATAATGGTACATCCAATAGCAAACAGTACAGTAGGTCTTAATAGATCGAACAGTCAATTGATGGCCATCATATCAGTAAACAATAGTGGTTCCAACATGGGAACCGACAGAGATCTCTGTGACAGTAGCAGTACAGTACAGTACCAATAAATTGCTATGGATGCCACGAATACAGTTCGCAAATAGGACAAGCATTCATTCAGTACGAAATATCATTTCAGAAAGCAGTACAGTTGATCATTCAGAAAATATTCATGATTGAACGTATCTTTACAACATTGTTACTCACAGAGTTTTGGGCTACAGATAGGCTAGTGAATGTCCTCGGATGCTGCCAACCCTACACAGTTACAGGATGAACACACACTAAGTTGCACGTTTGGAAAACAATAACTTAGTCCCTATCTTGACTCGGTGTGGTTCTATAACATTATCCTCATTAAGATGCCTTAAACTAGGCCTAGGAATGCCTAGGATGAAATGAGGATGCAAAGATGCACTTTAAAACACTTTTCAAAATTTTCAAAAAAACAGGGGTCTCGCTCGAGTGGACATGTAGATAAAGGATCTCCGCTCGAGCATGACTTTCCTCGCTCGAGCGGACTGTAAAAGTACTGGATGCATGAAATTCATGCTCGACGGGCGCTTGACCCCCGTTCGAGCGTGAGACACAAGTCCTTGCTCGAGCGTGTATTCCCTCACTCGAGTGGACTGTAAACACATGCAAAGTATTAGATACACGCATTTCACGCTCGAGCGCTACTTTTCTTGCTCGAGTGGACTGCATGATCTCAGAGTGTACGCTCGAGCGTGGATCCAAAATCTAGAATTTCCAGATTTGTCTCCAAGCATGAAACTCAACATTTAAAGTATCAAATTCGATCCTTTTGGGCTAATTTTATGGAAAACACTTTAAAACTCATAATATGATATGTTTCAAAGATCAATTTGCAAAATCAAAGCTCAAAGGTAAGTCAATTGAATACCATTTCAAATAAACCTCAAGAACATGATGAACATGCAACATGCATGAATTTAATCAACTTCAAAGCTTTCAATGCATGATCAAATGAGTCAATTCACTCCAAAACGTGATGAATTCATGGACTATAACCCAAATATGGACATGCATGTGAGCATTCTAAGAAAACAACCTCAAAACTCAACAATGTATATATGTATGCAAGATTTAAGCTTCAATTCAATATTTTGAACCAATTCTAGACTTAGATCACTAAAGACACAATAACCATGCAAGGTACAACTAGAATTCATAATCAAGAAGATGAATATCCTACCTTAGGTCTTGAATTCAAGATATACAAGCTCAATTTGCAATTATCCTTCAAATCTCCTAAGTTTCAAGCCAATTTGATGAACTCAAGCTCCTCTTCCAACTCTCTAGCTCTCTCTCACGTTTTTGGTCTAGGAAGTGAACACAAAATGATGCAAGACTAAGCTCTAAACAAGAAGTGTGAGGTGGCCCACTAGATGGTAAAATGGTAGTTACGGCAACTAATGTGATTCAACACTATTTAATCTAATTTAATCATACCAAATCAAATTTCAATTAAACATACCATAAAATCACATAAATTCTAATTAGCATAAAATACTAATCAATTTCAGATTTGGCCGCCGATAAGGCCTTCAATTTGCAGTTTAAAACATAAAACATGAACAGATTATTTAACAGTCAAACAGATAGATTTGCATTTAAACTAATACACTCAATCAATCAGTTCAGAATTTTGGTCAATCAGTCACTTAACATGCTTAATCATAGATTAGCACTAATCAGTGGTGAGGGTTGTCATAGTTTGCCCTTTCATCGGTGTGACTTTGACAAAAACATGATCTCCTACCTCATATTCTCCCTCTCGTCTACGAACATTCGCATTGCTTTTCTGTCGGCTTTGTACTGTTTTCGCCGTTGATGAATTAACTTTACTTTTTCCGTTGTTTCTTGCACAATTTCGGACCCCAACAAAAGTCTATCTCCAACCTCAGCCCAACAAATCAGTGACTGACATTTTCTGCCATATAACGTCTCGTAAGGTGCTATCCTAATGCTTGAATGAAAGCTTTTATTATAAAGCCAAATGGGTTTTCCAATTTCCTTGAAAATCCAACACACACATACGTAACATATCCTCCAAAGTTTGTATTGTCCTTCTTGATTGGCTATTTGTCAGTGGATGATATGCACTGCTCAATCTCAGATTTGTTCCTAATGCCTTTTGTAAACTTTACTAGAACCTCGAAGTGAACTTTGGATCCTTATTAGAAACAATTGACATATGCACTTTATGCAATCTTACAATCTCATTAATATAAAGTGTAGCTGTAGCTTGGCTTTTCGTGCTCCCTTTCGGAAGAATGAATAGCCCGTACAGTTCGGACTCCATTTGTGGGTTCTGAATCTAATTCCACAAGTGCAATGTGAAATAGTGAAAACACAAAAAGAGTCCAAATCTGACAATTTATTTTGGAAAATTGATGTTTTGAATCAAATGCCAAAAATGGACTGCTTTGCCAGATATCAGAGTTGCCACCTAAATATTTATTTTGAAAAATTTAGGAGACCCGTGACTCGTGCCAAAGGCCATTAATCCGCCGTTACAAAGTGTCTTAGTTCGATAACTTAGGTATAAGAGGGGAAGGTCATTAATTAAGCACTCCACCCACCCGATCAAAGATCGGCCTCTGCTAATCATGATGTGATTCTTATATACAATATATGTTCTTATTTTATTTTTAACATACAAGTATAGACTAATTTCACTAGAAGTTGGAACGTTTGATTTCATGTTTGTTTTGAAAAAGTATTTTGAATATGTACCACTTGAAAAAGTGATCTCATATATATACATTAATCAAAGTATCCCAATTTCAGTGAATAGCCTTCATCCTTAGGCATTCAAACAGGTATATCAAGTAAGCATTTAGTCTCATGGTAGTATGTTTGATATGGTAGCAATCACACTCATGCAATATGCTAAAACAAAACGCTTACCTTATGTCCGAAGGCGAGTCAAAAGAAAGCAAATAGTTAGAAAAAAATGTATGATCGTAATTAATGCAATATGACTAATGCAACACATACAACGTGCAAGTAATAAGCTCGGTTATTAGTATGGCATGCGAGTCAATTCAAGGCATGTGATAGCGCACGTATTCAAGTAAAGCGGTTGAATTTGACATTCGAATAATATGATGAGCCGAACTTTTATGCATGCAAAGCGAATGGATGTAAGTTATGGAAATGCTAATTTGAAAATATGATGTCCCTATGCTAACCATCATAAACAGATAAATAAAAGAGAGAAAGAATGGGGGTTGGAAGACATACAACTTATTACATATTTGTCCTCGCGAAGGAGGGTCCGAATGTCCAAGTGCCCGAATAAATAATTATTACAAATCTGAATGAATAATAACTAAAGGAGCTGTCTAATTTATTACAACAAATATGCAATGATTGCGCGATGCTCCTCAAGAATTACTCTGTCTGCCTTGTTGGGAACTGTTTTGTTTCACCCTATCATTACTTTCAACCAAAAGTGTATTGTTTGTAATTTATTGGAGCCTTGCCAACCCAGAATGCGACTCAGTCAAGCCCCAAATAAACAAATTCAATCATACCTTGTTTTCTTGCGGAAATCTGTTTTTTGTGACTGAGGTGAAACAGTGCAGATAGGGTATTCCTAGTCATTTTTGTCTCTTCTACCTTTCTCTATCACAGAAAATACTCAAGAGAGGAGCGAACTTGGTTCCCAAACCATCTATGGTTGCAAGTTGATTTGCAAGATGATTTTGGACACGATAGGACAAAGATCAATAAATGCAATGCATAACAACCACCCCTCCCTCCTATCATGAAGTGAAGTCAAGAAGGGAAGCAGTGACACTTCAAGGTTCATCAAAATATCATGAATTGATGTAAGACAAGCCTTGACACAATAGACTCCGACATAACGTCTGGCCGTAAAGACGCTTCAAGATTTATCAAAACATCATGAATTGATGTAAGACAAGTTTTGACACAATAGACTCGGTATAACGTTCGACCGAATCTAGTATTAGTTCTTTATGTCGGTTGTAATCCAATTAATCAATTTTATTAGCATTTTTTTTATTACCTTTCCATTTCTTTTTCTTTTCTCCTTTTTGTTCAAAAGTGATATTTACGTCCACTAAGTCCAAAACATAATAAAGGGAAACAAGCATCAACTTAACCCGAGAAAATAAACCTTATTTTCTTCAGAAAAAATTACAAAGGAAGAGTCAAACTCATTTACAAGCGATAAGGGAAAACCCAAAGTGAGCAATAATGACTTGAAATCCAAACTTGATAATAAGCTATAATGACACTTTCCTTGGTGATTTCCAAGGGTTTAACTAGAAAGTTAGTCCCTTAAAAGTAAACACATCGATGATAAAAAGAAATAAAAAAAATAAAAGATTGGCTTTAGTATAAGAAAGATGTATGACTTTGGTAATGAACCTCCGAAGAGATTAAACCATTAAGCATGGAAAAATTTCTTTCTTATACTTGAATAATAATCTCAATTTTTCACAATTTTTTAATCGAAATAAGTAAAGAATGGAGGGAGGTTGCATAGATGATTATGTGAAGTTGATTAATTGGTAAATACAACACAAACATAATATTAAAATAAAAATTATTGACATAAATTAAACAGCCCCTAATAGCATAATTTAAGTTAGAAAATGTGAATAAATTCAAGCTAGTAAACAAATTTACGAAAGGGTGGCTAACCCTCCCCCCCACCACTTTTATAACTTCAAATCACATATTTTAGATGTTGAAAAATGCCCCAAATCAATCCCAAATCAACCCCAAAACAGTGGCAAAAATTAGAGAAAACACGTGGGAAACACAAGGATAAAAGCTTGGAATAAGGTTCAAGCAAGGGTGATTAACCCCTCCACCTTTGGGTAGCTTTTAATCACAAGTTTCAGTCCTTAAAACAGTACCAAAATAGTATAAAAACAAAAGAATAAGGTGAACAAAGATTGAAATAAAACAAAGGAAGCTTTACCTCTTGTAGAGAATGTGCTCTTGTTGTAAACCAAACTTGATTCCAAAGCACTCTCAAGTTTGAGTTATGATCTTCAAGTCTGCATACATCTCTTTGGAGCCATTTTAGCTGCCATGCCATATTAATGGGTTTTGGAGTCCATTTTTGCATGTTAAATTTCTGTTTTGGCTTGTCCAAGTCATGCCATGAGTGGTCATGTTGGTGGGAGTGAAGTGCCTCCTTTTTGTGCCTTAACCTTAGGACCATTGGTTTGCTTGTTAGCATGAGTATTGGTCCACCTTTTAGGCACTTTTTGGCCACTGTTTTGGGGTGGATCAAGGCCTGCCCCTTTATGGTATAAGGCTCTCTTGCATGCTTGTCTTATGTCCATTGCATAATTGTCTCATCAAGTGTGGTATTGCGTTGATTCTATTGCTTAAATTGTCCATATTTACATTGCATTTGCATCTTGTATGCCTAACATTGCATGCTTGCCATACTAGTTGCATGACACTTGGTATGCCTTGCATCTTGATATCATGTTGCATTTTGAGCCATGTTTGCATAACATGCATTGCATTGCTTGGTTTGGGGTGTCAAACCTAGTGTGAGGGTTAAGGGGCGTTCATACTATAAGTGATGTAACGTGCCTTAACTCTCGGTCACCGGGGCCTTTGACTTCGACATGATAAGGCCTTGGTCCTTATTTGTGTGTTGCATGCATTTTTTTATCAAATGGCAAGCTCGATCTCTTGGGCTATCATGCACCATTGATGGCTCGAGTATCGAGGGCCATGTTTCCCTGAGTTCAACACATGATGGGAAACATGACCATGCTCACATGTGCCTGAAATCCCATGCCATATACTGTCTGTTCTCTGTTGCTGTCAAAACTGTCTCCTGCAGGAAGTTTCTGCCGACAGGCAGAATTCAGTGCCGACCGGCCATTGGTGAATGGCCGATAAATCCAGAAGCAGCCGATGGAAATTATGCACTGCCGGTGGGAAGTTCCCCCAGCCGGTGTTACTCTGCAGTATGCAATAAACCTGTCCCAGCATTTTGGAATTTTTCAGAGAGATAGGGCAGTGTAAGCAGAGACAGCCTTGGTATGGTGCGGGTTTTCCGGGCAAGGCAGGTTCGAACATGCATCATTCGCGCATCTCGAGGCAGAGGCTGTGGCCATCTTTCTCCTTCATTTTGCATTCTTTCTATTAATTAAGTAGAAATTCTATAATAATTAATTTATTTGTTATTCGGACTGTAATATTTATTTGTACCCTCCGAGCGAGGGCAAATCTGTAATAAGTGTGTGTGAGTGGGGTGTATGTCTTCCAATCCCACGTCTTTCTTCCCTTTTATTTACCTGCTTATGATGGTAGACTAGGGCATATTTAAAATTAGCATACCTTATGCAATGCATGCGTGCATTCATACATCTGTCCTGCATACACCGGGCTCGGTACATCATGCTAACTGCATTTGTATTTCAAATTCCAAATTGAATACGTGCATCAATTGGTTGCATTTCACATGCCATGTTTAGGTTAGCCGAGCCTACTCTAATTGCATATTGCATGTGTTGCATTAGTCAACTTGACATGAACTAGGACATGCATGTTTGCTAACTAGTTTGTTGTTTTGGCGCGGAGTACGATGTAAGTATTTTCGCTTTAGCATATTGCATGCGTGTAAATGTTGCCATGATAATGTGCTTACCATGTGACTAAGTGCTTATATGAGATGAACTGTTTGAATGCCCATGGGTGAAGGTTGGATTGTTTGAATTGGAAAAACTCGTTGAAATCCGTGTTTTAGCCTACTTGCGAGCAGCAAATTCCAAAGCACTTTTCAAAACAAACGGATATGCAATGTTTGTTTCCAAATTAGGCAATCCAGTCTATACTTGTTTACTGTGCGCATAATATAGTAATTCTAGGCTAACAAATGGAATAAGAACATATAACGTTTTCAAAAAAAGGATATCACGGTTAGTAGAGGCCGATCTTCGGATCGGGCGAGAGGGGGTGCTCATAGCTGACCTTCCCCAAATCGTACCCTAGCTCCCGAGCCGAGGCAACTCTGGTGATGACGGACATGTGGCCTTCGGCACCGAGTCAGGGTTTCCTAAATTCCCCCTTTAAAAATATGTAGGTGGCGACTCTGTATCTGGCAAAACAGTCCATGTTTGGCACTTCTTTCCTAAAATCTGTTTTCTCAAAACGATTTGCCAGATTTGGACTCTTTGGTTCAAGATTAAGAACCGTGACACAAATCGAGTCCGAACTGTAGTAGCGGAGTCCCTCGCGGACGCGTCTACAGGATGCTCTTCCTCAATTTCTGATTCAACTTCATTAGGATTAGTATCATCCTCCATATCTCCAATAAGTGGCTGCACATCTCCCCCATTTTCATCATCCACCGAATATGAAGGAGATAGATCTATGTCAATGAGATCACTAGTTTTTGGTTCTGGTTAATCACCTTTGCCAAAGTCTTCAATTGTTTGGTCTTCAAGAAACACAATATCATAGCTTCGAATAACTTTCTTGTCGACCAGAGCCCATATTCTATAACCAAATTCATCACGCGAATAGCCAAGAAAAGTGCATTGTCTTGACTTGCTATCAAGCTTGGACCTCTCATCTTTTGGAATATGAACAAAAGCTTTATAACCAAACACTCTCAAGTGCTCATAAGACACATCTTTGCCGGTCTAAACTTTTTTCGAAATATCACCATTCAAAGGATAAGAAGAAGACAAATTGATTACGTCAACTGCTATCCTCATTGCCTCACCCCAAAAGGATTTTAGCAATTTAACATGTGAAAGCAGATATCATGTTCTTTCCACAATAGTGCGGTCAGCAATGCCATTTTGTTTCTTAACTGTCTTTTGATGCCTAATACCTTGGCTGGGACAATTCTCATCAAATGGCCCAACAGATTCACCACCATTGTTTGTTCGGATTCACTTCAATTTTTGTCCTGTTTCTCTTTCAACCATGGCCTGAAAATGCTTAAAAACATCTAGAACTTGATCTTTAGTTTTTAGTGCAAAAGCTCAAACTTTCCTTGAATAATCATCAATGAAAGTAGCAAAATAAAATGCATCATTATGAATTCTAACTTTCAAAGGACCATAAATATCCGAATGAATCAACTCCAAAACATTTTTTTTTCTAGAAGTAACATTTTTATGGAAAGAAACTTTATGTTGTTTACCTGCCAAGCAATGAACACAAATTTTAAGATGTGTACCTTTCAAATTGGGTAGAATCTCTTTCTTGAACAAAACTTGCAACCCCTTTTTACTCATGTGCCCAAGCCGCTTGTGCCATAATTCGGTAGAAGTATCATCCTCAAGTCCATTGATAACACCTTTACAAATTTTTTCTTGCATCAAATAAAGTATGTAAGTCTTCTCGCACTTAGCCATCCCCAAAGAATCCTTTGTGAGTTTTCATTTTACATCACCAAATTTGTTATTATAGCCTTCATCATCTAGCTTTCTAGTAGAAATCAAATTGAGGCGAATGTCTGGAACATGCCTCATATCTTCAAACAACAACTTGCAATCCAAATTTATTTCTAAGCAAACATCACTGATGCCAAAAATCTTGAACAAACCTTCATTACCTATTTGAACACACCCATAATCCCCTTTGGTGTAAGTAGTGAAGAAATCAACTCAAGAAGTTACGTGAAAAGAAACACCATAATCAATCACCTAATTACTCTCTTAGCCCACAAAATTGATACAATCACCTTTACAAACAACCATGAGATCACCATCTGTAATAACTACCTGTGTCTTCTTGCTTCTTATCCACACTTTTGTCACGCCTTTTTTTCCTTGTTCTTGAGCTTTCGGCATTTTCGCTTCATGTGGTCTTTCTCATGGCAATAACGACACTCAATGTCTTTCTTTGAAAAAGAACTATCTCTTGATTTGTCACAATTTCGATCACGACCATGAGAAGTCTTTCACCTCCCCCTTGCTTTGCTCCGACCTCTCACAACAAATGCCTCCAAATGAGAAGAACCAATTGATTTTCTTCTAGTTTCTTCATTCAACAAGCTACTGGTGACTTGACTCATTGTGACAACTCTATCGGGTACTGAATTATTAACCATCACAACCAAAGTCTCCCAACTTTCAGGCAAAAAACTAAGTAGCATCAAAGCCTGCAACTCATCATTAAAAATAATTTTCATAGAAGTAAGTTGATTAATAATACTCTTTATTTCATTCAAATGTTTCGGAATAGGGCTGTCATCTTTATATTTTAGATTAACCAACTTTCGAAATAGAAATGCTTTATTTGTGACTGATTTTATGTTATAAAGACCATCTAATTTTTTCCATAAATCATGTGCTGAAGTTTCAATAACAACATGATGAAATACAATGTCATCAATCTATTGACGGATAACACTAACGGTTTTTCGATTAAGCCTCTTCCATTCATAATCTTTCATACCGTCAGGTTTGCCACTATCACCCTAAATGGGTCCATACAAATCTTTAAAAAATAATAGGTCATCCATTTTAGTTTTTCAAGTTACACAATTGCTTCCATTGAAGTTAGACATACGACCCATATTTCCCTCTATATATTTACACAAATAAATAAATCCAAAACCGTAAGCTCTGACACCAGTTGTTAGGGAAAATAGATGACTTCTCACAGGTAAATCAATTAATGGAAATAAAAATTAATACAAAAAAATTAAATCAATGACACAAGAATTTTATGTGTCCCTCAATGTGAGATATGTTCACATGATCGAAATCCGATTCTATTATCAACTAAAAGTTTTCAAACAATCACAAACGAGACATGAATGGTCTCACAAACCACTCTTAGGTGAATTCTAAATAATCATAAATAAACAAGATAAAAAATCTCACCAAATAAATGAATAAAAGTTTTCAAAAGACCCAAAATAATAGACAAAAAAAAATCAATATCCACTAAAGCAGCCAAATATGTACATATACAGTGCTTCAAAGAGCCAAAAAAATGAAGCAAAGAAACCTTCCAAACAACAACCGAAAAGCAGCACTATCTAACTCAAATTTGATTCCACTGAATATATCTTCAATATTATAGCAGCTGCTCCTTTTTAGAAAACTAAACAATAGAAAAATACTGTTGACTTTTGACTTTTTATCAAAATCTTAACTATTATCAAACAGATTATTAAATATCTACTGATCCTCCAAAAGTCAGATATATATAAAATATATTATAACCAATATCAAATTAAATTAAATATTTTTAATAAATCAATTGAATCTCATACTCTACTAAAAAAATATTCCCAACACATATAACAGTCTCATACAAGGTTGATTCTACAAGTATTGGGTCAAGTCAAGGATGACCCCTCCATTAGGCCAACAAAAATATGTTTGGGACCCCTTTTCCCCCACTCCCTTTGACCCCTTTTCTTTTTGATTGGTTACTTTTTCTTTTGCTTTTTTTTTCCCTTCTCCTCCAATCACCACCCGCCTCCAATCACCACCCGCCGCGTGTGTGTGAGGGTGATGTGAGTGGTGATTGGAGGGGGTCTCTAACAATGCTCTTAGGCCAATTAGGAAACTGCCTAAGGCTTTATATTTGAGAAAGTCCTCAAATTTTGAAGGCCTAAATAATATATTCTTATATTTGAAAAAGACACTCGGCAATGATTTCACATTGACAAAGCCCAAACAACTCTTAACAGTCTCATAACAGACAACACTTCCATGTGGGGGGTTGGACTTCTTCCCTTATATAATATCAGAGTCAAGCTTGTGTATGCATCGAGATGGGAATATGTTGACATCTCTCCTCGGATGCAAACAACATTCATGACGAATTTGTAAGACTCCTCAGAATACTTCTATCCAGGAGGAACCTTTTGGACTCAGGTTAGAGCCTAAAGAGATAAACTTGTGAGTCTAGCTGTTGGGTTGGATTACAGCAGGCAATACTTTCAAGTGAGAATTAAATGGTGCGTCTCCCAAAAATGTATGTATATATTATATATACGTAGATGTATAATATATTTGGAACACTAGCTACTAGGGAATTTAAATTTTACTTTAAAACAACAATAAGGACAAGACTAAGGCAAACCTGCTAGCTTTTGAGCTTGGTCTGGTGTAAGCATAGCTGAGAAGCCTCTGAAGCTTTTAGTGTAGTGATGAATTGCGACCTTTTGCGCTCCATCAAAACTGCTCAAAATCCATTCAAACAAGACCATTGAGATTCTCTCTCTCTCTCTCTTTGTTATTTTTATTATTTTCCAATGTAGAAATCACTTATATCAAAAGCTGAAATTTTAATGAGTTAAGAACATCACATGCCTTCCAATAACTGAAGTAAGCATGTCATGGTTAGCCGCGATCACCGACTCTGAGTTGGGGTGAGAGTGATGCCCCATGTAAACCATGTAATGCTGCAACAACACATTCAAAAATGAATCATTTTCAGATCATCGTTCTATTAAAGCGTGTGTTTTCTTTGTACCTGTGTTATATGAAAACAATCTCAAGTTTTATTATCAAAGTCATCTTTGATTAAAGAGGAGATTTGGATTTGGAGGTGCACAATTGCATAATGGTGGCAACATTATTCCATTGACACTACAATATATAAGGGTATGTTTGATTGGGTGGATTAGAGCATGTGATTGAGATTATTAATCCGTGGGTCCAATTATCTTATGTTTGTTTTAACATTTTGGTTTAGGATTATTAATCCAATAGATAATTAATCCAACAAATTTGTAGGATTATTAGTAATGGGGTAGGGGTGAGATTATTAATCTAATGGATATTAATCTAATTGGATAGTGAATACTACACTAATGTAATAGGATTATTAATACTTCACTATTAATCTTGTGAATCGAGTTTTAAAAATTAAATTTTTTAGTTTCTAAAAGTAAAAATTTTGTTACAAAAGATATTTATGGATCAATTTCTATTGTCATGAGGATAATTGTTAAAAAGTCGTATCAAAAAGTAAAAAACAAGACTTTTAGAGACAAAATTTTGAAAATGTCACTAATAAATAGACTTTTAGGAACAAAATAATTTGGTCTCAAAATGGTTTATTTTTGGTACAAAAAAATTTGGTCCCAAAAGGATAATAATTCATTACTAATATTCAATTTTCATTACTGAAAATATAATAACAATACTTTTCGTGACAAAAATATTTAGTCACTAAAAAATAATTTTATTCTTAAATTTTAGTTTCTAAAAACTTAATTTTTTATAATGTGAGTTACTGCCACTATAGTTGTCAAATCAAAATATGAATTGAGTATCGTTATTTATTTATTTTTTAATTTCTAAATGGTAAGATACTTTGACATTTTAAAAATAAATAAAAACAAATAAATACAGTAAGAACAAACATAATTATTGTGTGAGAACGAGACACTAAACAATATATATAGTCTTTAAAATTACAAAAGTAATTCCTTGAAAGATAAAATGCATATATAAAGTATAATTCTCAATACTGAATACACATATAAAATGCATAGTGAAATTAAAACATGCATAAAATATTGTCTTTTTTTTTTTTTTTTTTTAATCAGCAAAAAAAAAAAAACGAAAGGTTTATTGATAAAAAAAAAAAACAATACATGCAAAAATTACATCAACAAAGCAGAGAAGTGCAAAAAGTATTATAGCTAACCTCAACAATCCCAACCAAGTTGGCACCGCAGAGGAAGCACAATCATACGCTAGCACTTGACCTAAGATTGGTGAGAAACCAATCAAAAGCATCCAAAGAAAAAACACATAGCAACCAAAGAAAAAGATTTGCAGCCAGTTTCTTCTTACCCAGGATTAGCAGCAGAGCCCAACTGAAAGAACTCAGCAGCATAAAATAGTTGAGTAGCCAAGAAGCAAAAACATCCAGCAGCAGCACACTAGAGTCAAAACTCAACAACAGCCATCTAGTGAACACATCTCCTATATAAAGAAACTCAGCCAATTTTACAAAACTAACAGACGTATAGCATAGCTCTCTTAGATTACCCAAAAGCGGTAGACTAAACACTACAACATAGCAAGGCACAAACTACACTCCAAACCACCATGCTCTCCCAATCCATCATCCTCAGACTCAGACATAACTCCTTTAACCCAAGCACATCTGCCACATCAAGCATCACACAACAGCAGCAACAAACCTAGGAACAAATTAAACCAATCATCAAACCTCAGCACCCTGCTGCCATGAACTCCACCCATCAATCACTTCCAAGCAACAAACAAACACCCAACAACCATTCAGAACAAAGAGCCAACTGGTGAGACCTAACAAAACACCTCAGCAAAGTATTTGTTTTAGGACAGCAGACATGATCCATAACATTCAAATACCATTTCTGATACAATACTTCACCAGAACCTTCAGAACCAACAGTAGCACATGTACTCCTTACTTGATGCATTTCCCGACTTGATAAAGATTTGATACAAACTGGTGAATTGAATAATCACTTCCTACCATATTAGACTTCATCCACAAAGCCACTCTAACCTTGATGATTTCGCATAGGACTTCAAAATTGGGTTGAACCTTATTGAAAATAACTTCATTTCTATGTTTCCACACAGACCAAAAAATTGCTATTGGTAATGCTTTCTAAATTTGAAATTCCCCTTTTTAAAATTTCCACCCATTCCACCACTGCAGCAAGCTTTCGAATGAGCCTAGTAAAACCCACTGCACATCCTACTGTGGGCTCGTCTTTTTCTGCGCCCCCGCCTTTCGGAAAGGGTTTGAAAAGAAGGCCTCACAGTTCGGACTCTACCTGTGGTTTTGAATCTAATCTCACAAGTGCAATGTGAAACTGATAAACACCAAAGAGTCTCAATCCGACAAATCGTTTTGGAAAATCAGATTTTAAATCAAATAATGCCAAAATTGGACTGCTTTGCCAGATTACAGAGTCGCCATCTAAATATTTTATTTTTTGAGAAATTTAGGAAACCCTGGCTCGTGCCAAAGGCCACATCTCCATCATCACCAAAGTTGCCGCTGCTCGGGAACTTAGGTACGAAGGGGGAAGGTCATGAAATGAGCACCCTCGCTCGCCCGATCAAAAGATCGGCCTCTACTAATCATGATATGTTATTTTATAAACCTTATGTGTTCTTATTCCGGTTATTAGCTAACTTTACTATGTGACGCACATAAGCAAGTATAGACTAAAATCGTAAGAATTGGAACAACTTAACTCGTGTTTGCTTTCGAAAGGTTTGAATTTGCCACCCTCAAGTGAGTTTAAACATGCGGATTTACCACTAAACATAGTGGGCTTAAAACATGATTTGCCACTCCATAAAGTGGGCTTAAAATGTGCATTTAATGAATTGTTCCAATTCTAACAACAAAGCCTTTATCCACAGGCATTCATGCAGTTTAGCATTTAAGCACATAGCCTCATGGCAAGCATGCGAAACATGGCAATATGGCAATCGCACTCATGCAAGCATGCTAAAGCATAAAACTCACCAAGTACTCCAAGCCAAAACAAAAGCTAGTTAGAAAGATGCATGATCCTAATTATACAAGATGCCTAATGGAACACATGCAATATGAAGTTAATAGGCTCGACTACTTATATGGCATACGAATCGATTTGAACAACATGCGATTAAACACGTATTCAAATGATTATTTGAAATGAAAATGCAGTTTGAATGATGTGTCGAGCCTCGGTACATGCAAGACAAATGAATGGATGCAAGCATACAAGCATAAGGTATGCTAATTGAAAATGTCCCTAATCTAACCATTAAAAGCGATTAAATAAAAGGGAGAAAGACGTGGGGTTGGAAGACATGCACACATGCACGCACGCTTATTACGAATGAAATAAGCTAGCTAGCTACGCTAATTAAGCTAACTATTACAAAATGAATTAATTAACTATTCTAGTTAACTAATTATTACAAACCGAATTAAGCTAATTAATTACAAAATGAATTAATTAACTAAATAATTACAACACTTGTATGAATGAATTAGCTACAACTAACTAATTAAACAAAGCAAGTAAATGGCCTTGAGGGCGATAGACGCATGCATGCTTGGTTGGTTTCCTCTCGAAAATCCACTGCCTTGCCATCGGGCACCTCTGTTTGCATTTGCTTGAACACCAACGGTGCTGCTAACTTCCAGAACACCTCTACTCCAACTCAGGAACACACTTGTGCAAAATTTCATTTCTGGCCGGTTGGCTACCAATGGTGGCTGTCGGCTACCATTGGTGGCCGGTCGGCCACCCCTTCCCTGAACTTCCCCTTTTTGCTGCAATAGAGAGCAAACGGAGGCAAAGCAGTGTATTCTCAAAGAGTGTATGTATTGCTACCCTCCTTATCATCACTCAAGCTCAAAGTAGTGTGGCTCTTGGCTCTCAAGCCATCAACCAAGCATTTTCATGCATGATGGCCAAAGAACCAAACTTATACAAGTTTAATGAGTGCAAAACAAGACTCAACAAAACCACAACCCTATCATGCATGATCAAGGGTGGTGGTGACCAAGAAAAGTGGCATGTTTCATCACTTTGAGTATGAAACATCCCATTTTTCTTGTGTTCGAATTAACGTCCGATCCGAACACATGCAATGCTACACGAAAGATGCTTATCTTGCCTCTTTTACTTTGTTTATTTTGTTTACACATTTTAGCTTACCAATCCATTCTTTAATTGATTAGTCCAAAATGTGAGTATCCTCTAATGGAAAAAGGGCTTAAACCACAAGTATCTTGAGCATGAAAGAGGCCTCATGCTGTTGGTAATGAACTCTCGAAGGAATTAAACCATTAGGCATGAGGGTCTCAATTCTACACTCAAGCCAACAAGGGGTTCAAAGCCACTTTCAAAACAAATGAAAGAGTGAAGAATAGAGGTAGATTCCAGAGATTTCAGTGCTGAAATGGAGTGCAAAATGACACTAAAACATGAAAACAACTCATGCAATTCATGTTTAAAAGCCTAGAACATTAAGCTAGTGAAGGAGATTGCACTACAACCATACAATACAAGCCTCAAAGGACCAAACTAGCTCAAAACAGAGCTAAAAATAGTCAAAACAGTAGCAAAAACATGCTGAGATTACGGTACAAAATGCTAGAAAAACATGCTCACATGTTAAGCTATCTAGGCAAACAAGTAAGACACAAGGAGGGGAGGCTACCCCTTCCAATTTTGGACTTTAAAACCAAGTTTTTACCACTGAAATAACTCTGAATTTTAGTGGTTTAAAGGGCCAAAAAGTTTGATGTGAATATGCTAAAAGATGGTACAAAAGCTTACATAATAAAGCAACAAGAAAGGCGGACTACTCCTTTACACAAAATGACCTCAAACCATCATATTAAGGCTAAAAAATCAAAATTTTTTGTAGTTGAAAACCAGCTCAAAAATAGTATAAAAAGATGGCAAAACAAGTAGCCAAAACAAAGCCTACAAGGTGAGTCTTATACCTCTTGAAGCACAGCACTAAACAGCCACAATATCAGGCTCAAACCTTCTTCCAAAAGCTCAAACTAGGCTCCAAGGGACCTCAGCTCCAAGGTGAGAGTGTTTGGTTAAGGCTTGATGTACAAAGGTGTAGAGGAACAAGGCTTTAAGGCACAAAACAAGAAGAGATAGAGAGAATTCTAGAGAAAGAGAGAGAGAGAGAGAGAAATTTGATTTAAATTTTCTAACCCTCCAAAATGGGGGAGGACACCCCCTATATATAGAAAATCAAGATTAAAGCTTGAATTCATCCCTCCATACACGTGTATGGAGATGCATTTCAGTGAACAACAGCTGGCACAACCGGCAAATAAATATCTGAAAAAGGAGAAAAATGGCCGCCGGCCATCACTAGTGGCTGACCGGCCATCAATGTGGCTGACTGGCCACCACTGATGGTCGGCAGGCACAAGCCATGGCCGATGGCCGACAGGCCACCCTCTCCTCCAGACTTGAAACCACAAGCTCTTGGTCCACAACCAAGCACAAAATAGACAAGTTTAGAGGCTCAAAGGCAAGACGCTCGGCTGAGAACTTTAGGCACTCAAAACGAACACAAGCATACAAAACCATCGAGTGTTCAAACGATGACGTCCAAGTCTTGAGGACGGTCAAAAATGGGGTGTCTACACCCACCATTTGATGATGTTGGACCATATTCTCCAAACGAAAGGACAGTGAAGCATTATGTGGTTAAGTGATTCCTCTTCTAAGCTACACAAAGCACACACAGCACCCACATTTGTAGTGACAACTCCAATTTTTTTTTAAATACTCAATTGTCTTAATTCTCCCCTTCCACACCAACCATGCAAATAATTGGGCCTTTGGGGGTGCTACATTATTCCAAATTAAAACAGATAACTTTTTCCTTGATCCAACATTCAACTCACACTAGTGAAACACTGACTTCACCTAGAAACAACCTGAACTATCAACTTTCCATATGATGCTGTCATAACTCTCCAAACATAGCTCTGGCCCTGTTCCTAACTGCATCTTCAAATTTCTCAGATCCTCTTCTTCCTAAGCCATTAAATTCCTTCTAAAGTTGAGACACCACTCCGCGTAACTTATTTTTTTGTTCATCATCTCTAAAAAAGTTACCTCTTTGTCATTGGAAATACTAAATAGCCTTGGGTACTTCTCTTGAAGACAACCACTACCCAACCAATCATCCTCCTAAAACATAATCCTACACCCATTTCCAATTTTAATAGCAACATTTTCCATAAAAAAATTAAGAAGTTTGGGAATTGCTTGTGCTACTGATAATATATCTCCCCATATCCTTGAGCTAGAACTATCAACCATGTGGAATGGAAACCATCTCCCACCAGCAAAACCATACCGGCTACAAATTAGCTTTTTCCAAAGTGCATTATCTTCAGACCCAAACCTCCACCACCACTTGGCAAGAAGGCTTTCATTGACTGCTTTCATGTCCTTTATTCCCAATCCCCTAAACTTTTTACGGATTGCAGCCTCCTTCCACTTTACTAGATGGATCTTCCTCTTCAAATCAATGCCTCCCAACAAAAAAGCTGTTTGTATCTTCTCAAGTTCCTTTACAATTCCTTGAGATATCCTGAAAATTGACATGCAGTAAATTGGTACGTTGGCTAGCACAGATTTAATGAGGGTCACCCTTCCAGCAAAACAAAGCACTATTCTCTTCCAACCAGCTAATTTAGCCTTGAACATATCCACTGCAGGTTTTCAAGATAGCTTTCTTCTAGGATTAGCCCCTAATAGTAAGCCCAAGTATTTGAAAGGAAGTTTATGACTTGTGCAATTTAATCTAGAGGCAAACTCATCAACTGTTGCCTCATCAATTCCCACTCCACTGACAGCACTCTTATGGTAATTAATTTTTTATCCATACACAACTTCAAAACACCTCAGTACTCTCTTAACATTTGTGACCTCCACCTAATCTGCCTCGCAAAATAAAATTGTGTCATTAGCTAATTGTAAATGCGATACATTTACACCACCAGCCTCAATAGTAGCCCCTCTTATCAGACCTAACTCTTTTGCTCTTACCAGAAGCATGTTTAAACCTTCAGCTGCAACGTTAAACAAAAATGGTGAAATTGGGTCCCTTTGCCGTAGACCTTTCTGTGGAATCACTTCCTCAGATGGAGACCCATTCATAAGAATTGATACACTAGCAGAAGCTAGGAAATACTTCATCCATTCCACCCATTATGTCCCAAAACCAAATTTGCTTAACATATCAAACAAAAAATTCCAGTTTACTGTGCCATACGCCTTTTCAAAGTCAAGTTTTATAATTAGCCCACTTCTCTTGTTTCTTTTCCACCAATCTACCACTTCATTTGCTACCAATATACCATCCAAAATATTTCTCCCACTCAAGAATGCAGATTGGGATGGACTAATGATGTTTGGTAACACACGCTTAAATTTGCTTGCTAGGGACTTTGATAGAATCTTGTACACTGAATTTATAAGACTAATTGGCCGATAGTCCTGAATAATGGCTGGACTATGCTTCTTAGGAATTAGTGTTACAAAAGAACAATTCAAACTCTTCACCAACTTACCATTCTCATGGAACTCAGCCATGAATTTGAGAATATCAACTTTCTTATTGGTGCGCTGTATCATTACTTTGGGTATACTTTCCTTTTTTCCCAATCCTGCTCCAGCTGATCTTGGGCCTCCCACTTCATAGCATGTTTCATTTATTATTGAGGCAGTAAATGAGTTGCAACTTCTATCCACCCTAGCTTTGTTGTTCCCTCTCTTTTGGTTACATGCCACATCATCATTACCTGCCACTTCATCCCCTTGCTCGTCCTCGTCATCATCATCTTCAACCTTCTCATTTTCTTTCTTTGCAACTAGAGCCTCACTGTACTGACAATTAGACGATTCTTCTTCCCTCTGCTGATTATGACATGAACATAGCTCTTCACACACCCTAACTGTGCTTACAAGACCTTTATTCCTCAGTATAATGTTCTTGTTGATTGGCTCCATGATTTTTGTCAAAACTTTTACTTTACCCTGTGCCAAGTTTGTCATTGACATTGTGTTTTCCCCAATCTCCATTACCTCACCCCATAATTTCCCAATTCTCTTAAAATTAGTGTTGTTCCATAGATTAAAAGGGATACCATAGCAACACAGCCAAACCTCCCTTTCTTATTTTACAACAAGAACTTTTCTTCACTCTACCATGGTTTCATACCAATCATCAATCCATTCACCTATCACTTCCCCTCTGTTCCTTAACGCCTCAATTGATTCGAAAGACAATACTGTTACTTTTCCTCCACCTTCTCGTACACAAACATTCTTCAGTCCTTTTTTCATAAATTCCTTTCTAAAGCCTGAGTAATGATAGTGCTTCCTAAGTGTGGCTATGGCACCTGCGCGTAACCAACTGTTTCCATATTCCTCTGCTATAACCACATCATCAGGATCGTTGTGTTGTGTCCCTTTTTTAACCACCTCAGTGAAAGATGTTCTTCTAATTTCCTTCCCTCCAGTACTTCTTGGACCTTGAAATACTTGTTTATCAGATATTTGTTGCTCTTGTTTTTTACCTCGCCCAAATGCTCCAATCTTCACAACTAAAGATCTATTATCACACCATACTCTGTTTGCCTTCTGTATAGCCACTTGAGCTGCAATTGGACAATCGTAACGGACAAAACCAAATCTTGAGCTTGTTGCTTTCCTGAGCTTGTATGGAATGAACATATCTTTAACTACCCTAAACTTTGTGAACAAAGTGTATAGTCCTTTAGGATCCATGGAATCTAGTAGGTTGTCCACAAACATTATTATAACGCTCGGATTGCCCATGCTCCTCCTGTGTTTCTGACAAAAAACTGGAATCCATCCTCCATCAAACCTGCTTGGTGCTCCACGAAACTTCTCTGCTACTTGCTTCCTCTCTACTTGCTTTCTTTCAATCTTCCTGTCTAATAACCCCAATTATAGTTTTCTCCTCTATTGTATAAAATATTGTCTTAACTAATCAATTTGGCTTTAATATTTAATTTACAACTTTTAAGCTTTCAAAGTGTTTTTCCATAGTAGAAAACTTAAAATTTTAACTAGTGTAATCAAATCTAAATCAACAACACAAGATAGAGTAGATATTTGTCAAAATGGTAGAAAAAATAATAGAAAAGTATCATTCTCATATCAAAAATATTCTTTTTTGTAAGAACGAAAATTTCTAATAATATTAATTTACATAAAATGAGTTAAATTATATATATATTTTTTCAAAATTGCTACAAAAATTTAAGTATTCATGTAGCATATATATTGTATTATGTACGATGTATCGTATATTACATTATGTATCGTAAGGTACATTTAATTTAAGATACGAATTGATTTCTCTCTAAAAATATTAAATTATAAGATACTAGTAATAATACTGTCTGCAACACTCCAAAAACATTGGTATAATAGAATTAAACACATAATGTGTATGAATTTTTTTTTTTGATCGGCAAATAAATCTTTATAGATGAAAACATACAAGATATGTTAAGATACATCAATAAAGAGGAGCTTGGAGCTAACACGAAGCTCCAAGCACCAATTGGTGAGGAACCAACAAAAGAGAAAACAAAAAGCGCTGCCACAGCAACATACAGAGAAAAAGAGAACAAAAAATCAAATAGCAGACAGATTTAACAGCACATAGCCCATTCAAGCATCCAGCATGAACTCCTAACACAGCAGCAACCAAGCATCTAGATTTAAGCATGAACTCCTAACTCAAGCATCCAGATTTAATAGAAGAAGAGCTACCTAGCAGCAGACTGTAACAGTTACAACCAACTATAGCAGTCTCACTATAGTAGCAGACCAAACACCTATCAGTTGCATCCCACCAAAAAACACTATGTTCGGGAATAATGATGAAAAAGGAAGGAAGGTCTCCCTTCAAATGCAAATGAATATCTGCAATTCTAATCCGAATATCAACTGATTTCCATTCACTTCACAGCAAACAATCAGCAAACAGAGCTCTAGAGCAGAGGACCATTGATGATGAATACACCCAGACATATCAGCAGACAGATCAGCTTCAACAAAAATCACCTAGACAGATCAGTAGAGCAGACTAGTAGATCAGAACAGAATCAAATAGGCTAACAGATCAATAGAGAAGAGTAGGAGGATCAAAAGGCAAAGACTAACTATGGAATCAGGAACAAAGCCTGATTTGATTCCATTTGAAAGCTAAATCATCAATTGAGAATGTGAAGTTCTTAATAGATGCTTTCAACCAAAAAGCTGCTTTGATTTTGATTAATTCACACAGGCCAAAGAAATTGGGTTGAGTCTCAGAGAAGACACATTCGTTCCTGTGCTTCCAAAGAGACCAAAGAACAATAAGAGGGATAGCTCTCCAAATTAGCCTATCAAAGCTCTTCAATCTATCACCCAACCACCAATTGAGAAGGCCTTCCACAGAGTTATTGATGCACCAGTAAAATCCCCAATCATGAATAAAAGAAGACCAAATCAACCAAGAAAAGGGGCAAAGAAGCAAAACATGAATAGCAGATTCAGGTTCAACTCTGCAGAAGGGGCAAAGAATGGAAACACTGCTATCTAGAATGCCAAGTCTGTGCAAAAATTCTGCAGATTTGATTTTGTTTTTCCATGCCAACCAACAAAAAGATGAAACCTTGGAGGGAGTAGTTCTATTCCAAATGGATTTACAGATTCTGAGATTGGGGCCAAAATTAGAGCTACTAACAGAGTAAAGAGAGGACACAGAGAACTCACTACGATTTGTAGATGCGCAAGCCCAGGACAAACAATCTGCTCTATCAAGACTCAAAAAAGGAGTGGAGGAAAGGACACTAAGCAATCTAGCTTCTTTAGCCAATTCCCATACATATAACACTCTTCTATGGGGTAAATTCCAATCATTTGAACTGGTTTTCCTTGCAAAGAATTGGTGGAGAGAACCTTCCTTATCAGTTGAAAGATTAAAGAGATGTGGAAAATCAATCTTAAGACAAGAGTTACCACACCACCTATCATGCCAAAATTTGATTCTATTTCCATTTCCCACTTTAATAAGGCAGTTGCCCAAGTAGAAATTGTAAATAATACTGCTATGAATCCCAATGGAGATGATGTCCTTCCACAGTCTGGAATGTTTATAAGAGGGCTTCATTGGTGGAAACCAACACAGCTCATCAACCTTATATTTACTAGAAATTGCTCTCCTCCAAAGAGCATTGATTTGAGTTCCAAATTTCCACCACCATTTGAGTAGCAAGCAAGCATTGACATCTCTGATCCTTCGGATACCCAGCCCCCTTGATCTATGCTCCTTGTAACCTCCACCCATTTCACAAGGTGAACTTTCCTTTTAATGGCATTACCACCCCATAAAAAATTAGCCTCAATCTTTTCAATTTCTCTAGCCATACCTTCAGGCATCTTAAATAAAGAAAAAAAATACATTGGTAGATTGGATAAAGTAGACTTGATCAAAATTAGTCTTCCTGTAAATGACAACAGTTTTCTCTTCCACCCGGAAAGTCTAGATTTAAATTTGTCAAGCACAGGCTTCCAAGTAGATTTCCTACTAGGGTTAGCACCAAGGGGCAGCCCCAAAAATTTGATAGGAAGGCTATGCACTTTACAGTTTAGAAGCCTTGCAAAAGAGAGCAGTAAAGCATCAGCCACACCAACACCACATACCACACTTTTGTGGTAATTAATTCTGAGACCAGAGAGAACTTCAAAGTATCTGAGAATTCTTTTGACAAGAACCATTTGAACCCAATCTGCTTTAGAAAAAAGAATTGAGTCATCGGCAAATTGCGGATGAGATAAGAGAACATCATTAGCCCCAACTAACACACCTTTAAGAATGCCAAGATTAAGTGCCCTGCCCAAAAGTATATTGAGCCCTTTAGATACTATATTGAACAGGAAAGGTGATAGCAGATCACCCTGCCTAATACCTCGTTGGGGTGAGAGTTCCTTTGTTGGTGATCCATTCACAAGAATCGAAATTCTAGCTGTAGAGACACACGTTTTCATCCAAGAAGTCCATTGGGATCCAAAACCAAAATTAGAAAACAAAGAGAAAAGGAATTCCCAGTTTACAGAATTGAAGGCTTTCTCAAAATCCAACTTTAAAATCAGACCTTGTTTCTTGGCTTTTTTCCATCCAACCACCACTTCATTGGCAATGAATACCCCATCAATGATATTTCTCCTACCTATAAAAGCCGTATGAGTTTCACCAATAATTGTGGGTAACACTGGCTTCAATCTATGTGTTAGAACTTTTGCCAAAATTTTATATAGAGAACTTATAAGACTAATGGGTCGATAATCAGACAGATTAATGGGATTTTCCAACTTAGGGATGAGAGTAATAAACGTACTATTAATGCCATAAGTGAGCCTACTGTTCTGATGGAATTCTTTAAAAAATTGCATAATCTCATGCTTCATGACCTTCCAAAATTTCTGATAGCACAATAGGTTGAACCCATCAGGGCCTGGGGCTTTGTTGCTATTGCAATCTTTAATTGCTGCTAAGACCTCAGCTTCAGTGAACTCTGGAACAAGGTAGTGAGAAACATAATCTGCCTCTATAGCCTTGAACACCCGTCCCAAGACAGGTCTTTTAAGCCAATCTTTAGCAAAATGAGTCTTGAAGTGTTGAAAAACCTGACCCTGCTAGGCTCCTCATGAGACACTCCATTGACAGTAATAGAATTGAGCAGGTTTCTACTCTGTCTGAGATTAGCAAAAACATGAAAGAACCTAGTATTACTATCCCCATTCAGAGTCCAGTTCAGTCTGGACTTTTGATGCCATAACCATTCCACCATTCTGTAAAGCTTCCACACTTCTTGTCTGATCATTCTTCTTCTTATCTTTTCTGAATCTAGCAGTGCTCTATCCTCTGCTATAATGTCAAATGTATGCAACTCCTCCTCTAAAGCCTTAAGTTTGGATGTGATATTACGAAACACCTCAATATTCCATTTTTTTAATTCCATCTTTAGGTGCTTAAATTTTTGAATAAGCCTGAATTCGGCCCACCCAGAGAAAGAACTGTTGTTCCAGCAATTGACAAAAAGTTTTGAGAAGCTTGGGTGTAAGGTCCAATGAATATATATATATTTTAAAATGAACCCTACGAACAAATTTTATGAATTTTTGTCTATTCATATATATTGTATATATCTTTCTATATTTGATTTATATAATCGTAACGTAGTTATAATGTAACATCAAGTCTCTTTGATGCACAATTGCATCAAAGTACACAATTGCATCTTGCACTCAGGAACCAGCTTTGGTGCATGCACATACATCACGTTTTCAATGCAAAACTCATCTACAAGTTGATAGGTTGAGCTCATGAGCTTTGTGCTTGCAATGCTAAAACTGATAGGTTGAGCTCATGAGCTAAAACTGTGCTAAGATGAGCTGATGTTAGTTTTGATTTGAGCATGGCTGCTGTTGCTGGCTTGTTTTGATGTTCTGCCACTTGTTAGTTATGTTGGTTTGTTTTGTTCTTCCTCTTAGCTGCTTAGTTAGGCTCTAGGTAGTTATGCTGTGCTATTTTTTTGTTGAGTTTGCATTTTGACTGAGGTGATCTGAGCATGGTATGGTGGTCTGCTTTGTTGATATGTTGGCTTGTAGCTAGCAGCAGCACTGGTGTGATCTAGCAACAGCTGTGCTGTTGTTGCTGTGGTGTCTTGGTCTGTTTCTTTCGTTGGTTCCTCACTAACTTTGGGAGTGCTAGAAAATGATAGGATGAGGTTTTTGGTGCCAACCTAGTTAGGATGATTTAGCTCATTGTGATGCCCTTGCACTCTCCGTTTCTTTATTAGTGTATTTTGTTTTGTACCTTGTACTTGATCCTTACATCAATAAAGTCTCTTTTTTGCCGATAAAAAAAAAAAACTCATCTACAAGTGGAGAAACTTCTCTCTCTCTCTCTCTCTCTCTCTCTCTTTCTCTTTCTCTCTCTCTCTCTCTCTCTCTCTCTCTCTCTCTCTCTCTCTCCCTCCCTCTCTCCCTCCCTCTCTCTCATCTTTACCTTTGTATTGGTGTTGGCTCTATGTAACAATATTGCAAGCCTGAGAAATAAGAGGAGGGTGAAAACTTTAACTATCATGCTGTCAAACAAAACCCTAGTTAGCAAATTCTAGAGAGTTTGATGATGTGAAGATGATGATGATGATGTTATCGAATGTTGTAAGCCCGTTTATATGCCAAAAACAATTTTTCACTTGGGTATCATTTAAACACTTTTTGCCGAATTTTAAAATAATAATAATAATAAGATACCACAAAAATGCTTGCCGGCTTGGATTGTGTTCTGTGTTTAAGTTTAACAACATAATCTTGGATCAATCTATACATCCAATGGATTTCAACTGCATTAGGGGGTTGTTTGGGAATGATTTAAAATAAGTGCACTTATTTAATCATATCACCTCTCATTTTTTTATATATATCTTTCGTAAAAAGTCAAAAAAATATACTAAATAAGCAAGTCACCCAAACAACCCTTAAACCTTGACCCAAATAACATATAACCCGATATATTTAGACTTTTTACCAACTAATTTATAATTATATAATTTATTCATATAATTTAACAATCTTGTTTGGAAAAAGAATTGGGTTAAAATAGCTCATTAAAAGAAAAATAGGTTAAAATAGTTAATAAGACAAAATGTCACATTCAACTCATAATTATTTTATTTTTTCTCTCACAACTATCAAATTAATTATAAAAAAAATCAACTACTTTCTCAAATACAATTATTTTAGCCAGGCTAAAATGGTTAAAATAGCTAAAAAGCCAAATAGCCAACTAAAATAGCTAATTTTCCAAACAAGGCCTTATGGTTTCGTTTGGCAAAGCCATTTGGAAATAGACTAAAAAATCAACAAGATAAATTGTCATATTTAAACCATAATTATTTTATTTTTTTTCTCACAAAAGTTAAAAAAATTAAAAAAGTTAACCCAAATGACCTTTTAGTCCCAAACTAAAAAAATTTCAACTTCAAGAAGGCAACTATTTTTTTTTTTGTCAAATGACAACTATATATATAAAAGAAAAGCATGTTTGTCAATCATTTTCAGTGACAATATTATATAAACTGAATTCCAAAGCAATCCAATTGCATAATGTAGACGCGCCCGCGTGGGGCCCTCGCCACAGTTCAGACTCGATTTGTGTCACGGTTCTTAATCTTGAACCAAAGAGTCCAAATCTGGCAAATCGTTTTGAGAAAACAGATTTTAGGAAAGAAGTGCCAAACATGGACTGCTTTGCCAGATACAGAGTCGCCACCTAAATATTTTTTTATGGGGGGATTTAGGAAACCCTGACTCGGTGCCGAAGGCCACATGTCCGTCATCACCGGAGTTGTCTCGGCTCGGGAGCTAGGGTACGATTGGGGAAGGTCAGCTATGAGCACCCCCTCTCGCCCGATCCGAAGATCGACCTCTACTAACCGTGATATCCATTTTTTGAAAACATTATGTGTTCTTATTCCAATTGTTAGCCTAGAATTACTATGTTATGCGCACAACAAACAAGTATAGACTAGATTGTCTAATTTGGAAATAAGCATTGCATATCCGTTTGTTTTGAAAAGCGCTTTGGAATTTGCTACTCGCAAGTAGGCTAAAACATGAATTTCAATGAGTTTTTCCAACTCAAACAATCCAATCTTCACCCACAGGCATTCAAACAGTTTATCTCATATAAGCATCCAGCCACATGGTAAGCATACTATCATGGCAACATTCACACGCATGCGAGATGCTAAAACATAAATACTTACATTGTACTCCGTGCCAAAACCATAAACTAGTTAGCAAACATGCATGGTCCTAGTTCATGTTAGAGTGACTAATGCAACGCATGCAAAACGCAATTAGAGTAGGCTCGGCTAACCTAAGCATGGCATGTGAAATGCAGTCAATTGATGCACGTATTCAATTTGGAATTTGAAATACAAATGCAGTTAGCGTGATGTACCGAGCCCGGTGCATGTAAAACAAATGAATGAATGCACGCATGCATTACATGAGGTATGCTAATTTAAACGTGCCCTAATCTACCATCATAAGCAGGTAAATAAAAGGGAAGAAAGACGTGAGGTTGGAAGACATACACACACTCACACACACTTATTACAGATTTGCCCTCGCTCGGAGGGACCAAATAAATAATACAAATTAATTAACTACGCAAGCTAATTAAATATTACAAATTGCCTAATTAGCTAACAAACTAATTAAGCTAAGAAAAACAGTAAACCGCCTCAGGAGGAAAGCCAAATGCAGCGCGTGCTCGGTTCTTGCTCGGAAGTGCACCGCCATGCCCAGTCTGCCTCTGTTTTCCTTCCTTTACTCCTCTGGAGGCTGCCAAAACCTCTGGATTGCCTCTCTGGATACTGGAAGACATCACCGGCCAAGTAGGATTACCACCGGCAGTGATATATAGCTACCGGCCATTGGTGAAGCTATCGGCAGAGATAGGAGTGCCGGTCGGCACTTGACACTGCCAGTCGGCAGAGTGTTCCTGCAGAATCTGCAATTGACAGCAACAGAGGGCAAGGCAGAGCATGGCAGCACAATTCAAGGCATATATGCACTAATCATGTCCCTTATCATGTTTGTGACTCAAAGGGGCATGTGTCTCGATTCTCGGACCACCAATCACGCATTTCCATGCATGATGGCCCAAAGAATCAAGTATGCAACTTTCATGTCAAATGAAATGCAAATCAAACAAAAAAGCCAAGGCCCAATTCCTATCACTAAGTCAAGGAATAAGGCATGCATGCAAGATGCAATGCAACTGTAGCACGCGTCCCGCGAGGGGCCTTCGCTACTACAGTTCGGACTCGCGATTTTTTGTCGCGGTTCTTAATTTTGAACCAAAGAGTCCAAATCTGGCAAATCGTTTTGAGAAACAGATTTTTGAAAAAGTAGTGCCAAACATGGACTGATTTGCCAGATACAGAGTCGCCACCTAAATATTTTAAAATGGGGAAATTTAGGAAACCCTGACTCGGTGCTGAAGGCCACATGTCCGTCATCACCAGAGTTGCCTCGGCTCGGGAGCTAGGGTACAATTGGGGAAGGTCAGCTATGAGCACCCCCTCTCGCCCGATCCGAAGATCGGCCTCTACTAACCGTGATATCCGTTTTTGAAAACGTTATGTGTTCTTATTCCATTTATTAGCCTAGAATTACTATGTTACGCGTACAGCAAACAAGTATAGACTAGATTGCCTAATTTGGAAACAAGCATTGCATATCCGTTTTGTTTCGAGAAATGTTTTGAAATTTGCTACTCATAAGTAGGCCAAAACACGGATTTCAACGAATTTTTCCAACTCGGGCAATCCAACCTTCACCCACAGGCATTCAAACAGTTTATCTCACATAAGCACTTAGCCACATGGTAAGCATACTATCATGGCAGCATTCACACGCATGTGGTATGCTAAAGCATAAATACTTACATCGTACTCCATGCCAAAACAACAAACTAGTTAGCAAAAATGCGTGTCCTAGTTCATGTTAAAAATGGCTAATGCAACACATGCAATAATGCAATCTAGATAGGCTCGGCTAACCTAAACATGGCATGTGAAATGCGATCAACTACCACGTATTCAGTTTTGAATTTGAAGTACAAATGCAGTTAGCGTGGTGTACCGAGCCTGATGCATGCAATACAAATGCATGAATGCACGCATGCATAGCATAAGGTATGCTAGTAAAAAAAATGTCCTAGTCTACCATCATAAGCAGGTAAATAAAAGGAAAGAAAGACGTGAGGTTGGAAGACATACACACACTCACGCACACTTATTACATCATTGCCCTCACTCGGAGGGGCCAAATAAATATTACAGTCCAAATGATAAGCAAATAAATTATTATAGAATCTCTAATTATTTAATAGAAGGAATGCAAAAGAAAGAAGAGGACGGCCGCAGCCTTTGCCTCGGGATGCGCGAATGATGCATGCTCGAAAATCGGCTCGTCTGGAAGTCCCGTACCACATCACTGCCACCTCTGTTTGTACTGTCCTGCTTCTCTGAAAATTTCCAAAGTCCCAGAACAGGTTCCTTGCATGCCGCAGAGTACCACCGGCTAGGGGAAATTACCACCGGCAGTGTACAATTCCCACCGGCCGTTTTTGGGTCTATCGGCTGTAAGCAGATTGCCGGTCAGCACTGAATTCTGCCGGTCGGCAGAAACTTCCTGCAGAAGACAGTTTTGACAGCAAACAGAGGACAGACAGTATGGCATGGGTTTTCAGGCATATGTAAGCATGGTCATGTTTCCTATCATGCTTTAAACTCAAGGAAGCATGGCCCTCAATCCTCGAGCCATCAATGGTGCATGATAGCCCAAGGGATCAAATTTCCCACTTGATGTAAAGATGCGTGCAACAAACAAATGAAAACCAAAGCCTTATCAAATCGGAGTCAAAGGCCTCGGTGACCGAGAATCAAGGCACATTACATCACTTGAAGTATGAATGTCCCTTAATCCCCACATTTGGCTTGACACCCCAAACCAAATAATGCAATGCATGTTATGCAAACATGGCTTAAAATGCGACATGATACCAAGATGCAAGGCATGCCGAGTATGGTGCAACTAGTATGGCAAGCATGCAATGTTAGGCATACGAGATACAAATGTAGTGCAAACATGGGCCATTTAGGCAATGGGATCGACATGTTACAACACTTAATGAAGCAATTATGCAACAAACATGAGATAAGCATGCAAGGGTGACCATAAACCACAAAGGGGCAGACATCAAACCATCTTAAAACAGTGGCCAAAAGTGCCTAAAATGGTGGACAAACTCTCATGCCAACATGCAAGCCAATGGTCTCAAAACTAAGGCACAAGAAAGGAGGTACCTCACTCCCATAACATGACCAATCATAGCATGATTTAGACAAGTAAGAAACAGAATTTTTACAGGCAAAATAGGGCTCCAAACCCTCCTAATATGGCAGCTAGGATGGCTCCAAAGAGGTGTATGCACTAAGGTTCATGTGTAGGCACAAGAGGGCACACCTTCAAGGCACAAAAGAGGTCACAAATGCACACATGTGAGCATGATTTATGGACTGAAATATGGTCCTAAATGATGCCAAAACATGAGGATGGTCCAAACTATGCATGCTAGAGGTCAACATACTCAAAGCTTACAAGCCAAAACACAAAGAGATGACATCAAACAAGGCAAACATGGCTGAAATAGATGACCAACAGACCTCAAACATGATAAAATAATACCAAAACCTTCATGGAACCATGCCAATATATGCAAGAATCATGGCCTAAGCACAAGGGGCATTTCTAGGCCAAATGGAGCAATACAAAGCAAGTAGTTTAAGCATGCAAAGAGACATAAATCTGGCCAAAAACAGAGGTCACACATGACCTAAAACACCCAAAAAACTTCTGAAATGAGGCCAAAAATGATCAAGCATACATGCTATCCTTTTAAGCCAAAAAGCAAGGAAACAAGACAATGAAGGGAGAAGGGTGTCCCTCCCCTATGCAAGACTTCAAACCACCTTTCTTACCACTAAAAATACACTGGTTTTCAGTGGTGAAGAGATCAAAACACTGAAGTAAACAAAGCCCTACCAAAGAGGCAACAAAAGGGGCCAAATAAGGCCTAACAAGGTGAGTTTGCACTCAAACTACAAGACAACCTTAATGAAAGTTCTAAAGCATGAAAATATAAGCCTTTTTCATATTATGCACAAAAGCTAAATCAGCAAGCAAGATAGGTAAAAAACTATTGCAAGTTTGGGAAAAATAAAGCAAGATGCTCACCCTTGAAGAACCTTTGAAGAACAAATGGTCTAGCCCTCTTCTTTTGATCAAAATCAATCCAAAAACTCAAGAATCAACCCCCCAAGTCCCTCAAACTCGGAGCAAGGTGTAATAGTGTGTGTAATCGTGCAAAAGTAAGGTAAAATCACACTTTTGGGTCAAATAACACACACAAAGGAGGAGAGGGAGGGAGATATAGAGATAGGATGTATCTATATCTCTAAGCTCTGGTTTTTGCTTCCAAGTCTCTAACCTAGATCAAAGAGGAGAGCCTTCCTCTTATAGGACTCCCTCTTGCAAAGCTTATACAACAAGCTTGCTTAGAGGGAGATCCCTCCGTACACGTGTATGGAGGGAGGCAGAGTTGGTGCCAGCTATCACAGCTGGCACAAAATATCTCCATAAAGTAGATGAACAGTGGTCGGCTGCCCAAAAAAGTTATTTCGACAAAATTTAGTGCCGACCAGCAACAAAATATGCCGACCGGCAACAAACAGTGCCAACCGGCAATAAAAAGTGCCGATGGAAGCAAAAACCAGCCGGTGGCCTCTAGCCACTGCCGGTGGTGTGTGGGGATGCCTCACAAGGCATTCTCTGCCCTTTCAAGGCAAAACACAAGTGTTTGGTGTGAAACTAGACACTAAACGGTCAAGTTCGGAGATCCTGAGGCAGGGCGCGCGAGCCGAGACCTCCGGGAACTCCAAACGAACACAAACATGGATAATCACCGAGTGTTCCAAGCGGTGACGTCCAAGTCTTGAGGACGGTCAAAAATGGGGTGTCTACAGCAGCCTAGACATACAAGCTAAGGATGCAACATGGCATGGCAAGACACTTATGCAAGCATACAAGCAAACATGATGCAATGCAAATGGATGAAAAGATGGACTTATGCATGGTTTAGGCAGCTCTAATAAGGCCCAAAACAGTGGTTAAAGTGACCAAAATAAAGGACCAAAACACATACACACATGCACATGTTAAAGGGCCAACACTTAGGCACAAGTGAGGCAACTCTCAAGCACACTTGAAAAGGGATATCATGGACACATGGCATGCAAGGTAAGCTTCGAAAATCATGTGAAAACATGGTGCCAAACCAAGCAACAAATCAAGCTAAACATGCAACAAATGGTCCAAGTACTTGAAGCAAGTCAATGGGACTTGAACCATGGCTAGGCCAACCAAGCCTCACAAGGCTAAGAGGGCTTAAGATAGGTTCAAGATAGACCTAAACTATGCAAATGGGGCTCCTTAGATGGCATCTAAGTGGCTCAATTTCAAAGCATGCACAATGGCTAAAGCATGGAACATGCTACACAAGCTTTCAAAGTAATAAAGAGGCATCCAAGGCAAACATGTAGGCATGCAAAGGGGACTGAAATGACATGGTGGGTGGTTCCCAAATCACCAAATCAATGCAAAAATGTCATGCTATTCATTCGCATACTTAAGGCCGACAAGCCGGAATGCAAAGGGGTTATACTAAGCATTCCAAATCCGACCCAAACAACTATGGACAGACCTAAGACATGGCGAAATATGCACAAAACCTTCACAAAACTAAGCCTAAAACATGCTCTAACGAAGGCTAACAGCCTAAGGCTTATTAAGGCAATAACATGGTATTACATGGTAGGTATGCTAAGCATGCATGGTGTACCAAAACCAATACACAACAAGGTTATATCATGGCATAATAAGCATGGAAAACAACCAAGACATGACCAATACACACTCTAACATGATGCTCTCTCAAGAGGCCAAAAGGGGTCCATTTCAAGGACAACAAGGAGAGGGGGTGGCCCTCCCCTTTTGGAGACTTCAAGGCACCATCTCCACCACTGAAATCCCTCAAGATTTCAGTGGTGAAGAGGCCTAAACACCGAAGTCTCGAAACTCACTCAAAATAGCACAAAATGGGGCCTTTTAAGGCCTAAGAGGGGTCAAACACCTCCAAACCACAAAACACTCTTAATGAACAATCAAGAGGGCTAAAAAACAGAACTTTTTTGTATTATACACTAAGAACAAAAACAGTTCAAAGATAGGCAAAAACAGGATGCAAAAAAATGGGGAATAAAAGGGAAGTTTCTCACCCTTGTAGACCACCTTCACAAATGATGCTCCAATGGCCCTCCTTGGCTTGAATCCAACACCAAAACACCAAAATCAGCCCCTTAGAACCTCAGGAGCCAAAGGAAGGTGAAACACTAGGTGTTTGTGTGCAATAGTATGGACTAAAACACCTAGAACACAAAGAGAGAAAAAGAGAGATATGAGATATGTATGAACCCCAACCCTAAAACCAGAGCTTCTCTCTGTCCTTTCTATCTCTAAAATGTCTCAAGTGTCTAAAGTGTCTAACCCTCAAGCCAAGAGACAAAGCTCTCTCTTATAGAGCTTTTTTGTCTTGTAAAGCTTACAAGACAAGCTTCCAAGAGAGAGATCCCTCCATACACGTGTATGGAGGGGAGCAAAAAGCAAGACAGCTGTGATAAAATATCTGCAAAAGTAGATGCACAGTAGTTGGCCGGCCAAAAATACCATTTTGGCTGCCGACCGGCAACAAATAGTGCCGACCGGCAACAAAATGTGCCGATGGAAACAAAAACCAGCCGGTGGCCTCTAGCCACTGCCGGTGGTGTGTGGGGATGCCTCACAAGGCATTCCCTGCCCCTCCAAGGCAAAACACACGTGTTTGGTGCAAAACCAGACACAAAACGATCAAGTTCGGAGATCCTGAGGCAGGGCGCGTAGCCGAGACCCCCGGGAACTCCAAATGAACACAAACATGGATAATCACCGAGTGTTCAAACGATGACGTCCAAGTCTTGAGGACGATCAAAAATGGGGTGTCTACAGTTGCCCCTCTTTGACAGAGCTCGAAAGTCATAACAATGACGGGAGTGAATGTCAAAGCCCAGAGACGACCCATTTTCGACAAGGCCGAAGACTTAGACAAACATGTAAGACAAATAAGGTATGTGCCCGAAGACAGGGGCAAAATGCAAGGCAATGCACAGAGCCGGACATAACTTATGATCATGCAAAGAAAGCTGTAACGAAGCACACATGCGACAATTTTAAGCTAGCATACACCGAACTACACTACAATGCAGAAGGGATGTAAGAGAATTATGCAATTCTCAATACGTCTCACTTGGAGGATACAATACCTGTGCGGCTCGTCTGGTTGCACCCGCCTCAAATGAGCCGCACATACAATATCGTGCTTGAAAAGAAAATAAACTTAACAGATACAATATTGTTAGCAACATGCATGACAATGCAAGAATGGATGCAAAACGATATGCAATATATACAAAACAATGTATAAACAATGCAAATGAAGATGCAATTCAATTGAAACAATGCAAGCTATATGCAAAGCAATTGAATCACGATCCCATCACGAGTGGTTCGAAACCACACCTATGTCAAATAGATTGATGGAGGTAACAAGTCTGTCTACCATAGAACGGTCAACTGAACTATGAGCATTGTAGACAGACACAAGAACAAGTATTGGGGGGGATTGACATAAGTGGGGAAACAACCCATTGGAGAAAGGACAATGATCCTAATGCCGGATGCAAAAATTACACTACAATGTAATATATATATAGATATGCTGGGGAGATGAAACAGATATGGCATGCGGGCCAAACCAAATCTTGCCTAGGTAGGGCATGTACGCATACAAGCCACGTCTAACATAGAACGGTCCACTGAACTATGCTTCGACACGAGAAGTATGGGCACATACCAGACCAAGCTCAACATGGAAAGGCGCAAGCCATAGGCGGAGGTGATGCGGTGAATGCATGCGAGCTACAATGCAATATTTACATATTTACAATGGATATGGCACGCAAGCCAAACCAAATCTTGCCTAGGAAAGGCATGTACACATACGAGCCATGTCTAACACAGAAAAGGTGCCGCAACCCTCAAACCAACATACTAGCGTGGAATAGGCGCGTACACATGCAGAACTGTGCTTTAACGTGAAAAGTAAGGGTACATACTAGACCAAGCTCAACATGGAAAGGCGCAAGCCATAGATGGAAGGTGATGTAATGAATACATGTAAACTACAATGCAATGGATATGGCACGCGGGCCAAACCAAATCTTGCCTAGGAAAGGCATGTACGCGTACAAGCCAGGTCTAACACAGAACGGTCCACTGAACTATGTTTCGACGTGAAAAGTATGGGCACATACCAGACCAAGCTCAATCATGGAAAGGTGCAAGCCATAGATGGAAAGTGATGCAATGAATGCATGCAAACTACAATGTAATGGGCACTATGTTCTAATGATGCACGACAATGCAACTATATTTTTGTTTTTGAAATGCAAATGATGTATAAAATGCATGTTGCATGGAATGCGCGACAACACGCGGCTTTCGAGATGTATGACAATGCGAACACTAAAGGTCTTACACCTTCCAAGGATTTAAGGTCTCCTAGACCGCTGGCGATATCTGTGCGGTTCGTCTGGTCGCTCCAGCCTCAAATGAACCGTACATACAATATCGTGCCTGAAAAGAAAACAAACTTAACAGGTACGAAGTTGTTAGCAACATGCATATTGATGTACTTGAAAATGCGTGACAACGCAAAGCAAGTGGGAAGCATAACGATGCTGTGAAAGCACAGGTATGTAAGTGGAGCACGCGGTCTATGCAGGCAACGAAACTGATCATAGGCATGCGGTCTACGCAGGCAATGAAATTGGACATAAGAATGCGGTCTACGCAAGCAAAACATGCGGTCTACGCAGGTAATGAATTTTGAACAATTATACGGTCTACGCAAGCAATACATGCGGTTTACGCAAGTAATAAAATTGAACAATTATGCGGTCTACCCAAGCAGAACATGCGGTCTACGCAAGTAATGAAATTGAGCAATTATACGGTCTACGCAAGCAATACATGCGGTCTACGCAGGTAATGAAATTGAGCAATTATGCGGTCTACGCAAGCAAAACATGCTGTCTACGCAGGTAATGAAATTGAACAAACATGCGGTCTACGCAAGCAAAACATGCGGTCTACGCAGGTAATGAAATTGAACAATTATGCGGTCTACGAAAGCAATACATGCGGTCTAGGCAAGTAATGAAATTGAGCAATTATGCGGTCTACGCAAGCAAAACATGCGGTCTACGCAGGTAATGAAATTGAACAAACATGCGGTCTACGTAAGCAAAACATGCGGTCTACGCAGGTAATGAAATTGAACAATTATGCGGTCTACGCAAGCAATACATGCGGTCTACGCAAACAATACATGCGGTCTACGCAGGTAATGAAATTGAACAAACATGTGGTCTACGCAAGCAAAACATGCGGTCTACGCAGGTAATGAAATTGAGCAATTATGCAGTCTACGCAAACAATATATGCGGTCTACGCAGGTAATGAAATTGAACAAACATGCGGTCTACGTAAGCAAAACATGCGGTCTACGCAGGTAATGAAATTGAACAATTATGCGGTCTACGCAAGCAATACATGCGGTCTAGGCAAGTAATGAAATTGACATGCGGTCTACGCAAACAATACATGCGGTCTACGCAGGTAATGAAATTGAGCAATTATGCGGTCTACGCAAGCAATACATGCGGTCTACGCAAGTAATGAAATTGAGCAATTATGCGGTCTACGCAAGTAATGAAATTGAGCAATTATGCGGTCTACGCAAACAATACATGCGGTGTACGCAGGTAATGAAATTGAGCAATTATGCGGTCTATGCAAACAATACATGCGGTCTACGCAAGTAATGAAATTGAGCAATTATGCGGTCTACGCAAACAATACATGCGGTCTACACAGGTAATGAAATTGAGCAATTATGCGGTCTACGCAAACAAAACATGCGGTCTACGCAGGTAATGAAATTGAGCAATTATGTGGTCTACGCAAACAAAACATGTGGTCTACGCAGGTAATGAAATTGAGCAATTATGCGGTCTACGCAAACAATACATGCGGTCTACGCAAGTAAAGAAAATGATTACAAACATGCGGTCTACGCAGGTAATGTAATTGACATGCGGTCTACGCAGGTAAAGAAATTGATTACAAACATGCGGTCTACGCAGGTAATGTAATTAACATGCGGTCTACGCAAGTAAAGAAATTGATTACAAACATGCGGTCTACGCAGGTAATGTAATTGACATGCGGTCTACGCAGGTAAAGAAATTGATTACAAACATGCGGTCTACGTAGGTAATGTAATTGAAATGCGGTCTACGCAAGTAAAGAAATTAATTACAAACATGCGGTCTACGCAGGTAATGTAATTAACATGCGGTCTACGCAAGTAAAGAAATTGATTACAAACATGCGGTCTACGCAGGTAATGTAATTAACATGTGGTCTACGCAAGTAAAGAAATTGATTACAAACATGCGGTCTACGCAGGTAATGTAATTGACATGCGGTCTACGCAGGTAAAGAAATTGATTACAAACATGCGGTCTACGCAGGTAATGTAATTGACATGCGGTCTACGCAAGTAAAGAAATTAATTACAAACATGCAGTCTACGCAGGTAATACATGCGGTCTACGCAAGTAAAGAAATTGATTACAAACATGCGGTCTACGCAGGTAATGAAATTGAACAAACATGCGGTCTACGCAAGTAAAGAAATTGATTGATATGGAAAATGTAAATGGGATGCGCAAAACAGCGCGATGCTTTAGACAACGCGAATGCACAAAACAGTGCCATGGTTTGAAATGCACAAGACAGTGCGGTGATATGCGATGCACAAGATAGTGCGATTGATTTGAAATGCACAAAACAGTGCGATTATATGCGATACACACGGGGCAACTTTTGAGCTTTTGTAAAAGCTAAAAGGATATAAAAAGGATACACCTTGCACGAATTCGAGTGCCACGCACTGAAGACACGACTCGAGGTCAAAACGGAGGCCGGTTGAGCGTCGGAAACACACTGTTTTGCACTGTTTTGAGTACTAAAGGCTCTGGATCCCACACATAACTCAAACAAGGGTGTAGGAGGCTCCACAATCACTGTAGGAGACCACCGGATGTCCACCGGCTATCAGAATAAATCACCGGCCGTCCATCGGCACTCATTCAATTCCATCGGCACAATTTTCTGCCGGCCGGCACAAAATGTTGCCGACCGGCAAAAAGTTCCTGAGTCGGGGCAGTTTCGACAATTCACCACGGGTGTTTTAAAATAGGGTTTCTAAACCCTATTTCCCACTTCCTCTTCCGCCGAAAACTCACACCCTCTCTCTCTAGAGTGTTTCTCTCTCCTCTTTTCTCCGTTTCTTCGCGTTCTACGCCCGTTTCGTCGTCGGATTCGCGATTTTCTTCGCGTTTCGGACATTTTCAACCGAACAAATCTTTGTTTCGGTGCCTCGTTTGCCATTCCCACCTTTTTGGGGTTTGTTCCCCTCGCTTTCCTCTTGATTTCCGTGCCCTTTCACATCCCGGCCTTTTCGGTCATTTTCGGCCTTCCCGGGAGTTGACTTTTCGGTTGACTTTCCGTATTCTAGCCCGGTTTTCCTTCCTCCGGCTATTTTCTCATCACTCTTGACATGGCGGATGACATTTCACGCGGTGGGACTCCCTCGGATCACGAGATGGATCCCGGGGTCGAGCTCCTACCTTTGAGCGAGCGCCCGTTCGACCCGGCGACCTACCGGCCGGCGATCCATGTTCTGCCCCCTGACAGACTGCGCCAGTTCAGGAGTTTCGAGAGGTACGCGCAACCCGAGCTACTACTGCGTGAGCTTACCTCCCACTTGTCCTTCGACACTTCCGAGGTAATTCTCTGTTCTCTGCTTTACTTGCTGCAATGTAGGATACAAAATTGTCAACTACTAGTTGTATTCTTTAATTACTTTAGCCCAGACACCCTGTATACTGTAGTTGATTGTAGACATACGTGTAACTGATATCTACTTGAGACTGACACATGCACACACACTGCACTGGCCCTGAATCAACCAAACACACGGCGCACACTGTATTTCACTACACACACATTGGTACCCCGTATTTGCTTGAGTCTGTCAAACTTGCACACATGCTACACTGTACTGAACCACCCGAACACGCTGACGCATCACACGTTGTAGTTCACTATAAGCACACCGGCACCCGGTATTTGTTTAAATCTGTCAAACTTGCACGCATGCTATATCTCGGTCTGAACCACCCAAACACGCTGACGCATCACACGCTGTAGTTCACTGTGAGCACACCGGCACCCAGTATTTGTTTAAATCTGTCAAACTTGCACGCATGCTATATCTCGCTCTGAACCACCCAAACACGCTGACGCATCACACGTTGTAGTTCACCGTAAACTTCTTAAAACTGCATTTTGAATATTGCCTTGTAATTGTTGTTTTCTGTTTACAGGGGGATTCCCATACCATCCGCGGGTATGGGAACACTGGCGCTCGGGAGTGGTACGACGAGCTTCCTGACGCGGTCCGTCGCATAGTGGACCAGGCGGGCTTCGGCGCCTTCTGCCGAGGACTCTCCAGGCTTACCACATGCAGACCTCTCCTCGCCGCTCTGGCGGAGAGGTGGTGGGACACCACCGATTCATTTCACTTCTCCACAGCAGGGGACATGACGATGACCCCTTACGATTTCTCGATGCTCATAGGCATCGGGGTAGGGGGTGATCCGATCCCCTTTGATATTGACATGGACGAGTGGACTGCCGCTCAGGTCCATCTGCTTGGGGAGGCGCCACCTTTAGCTCGTCCAGGCTTTGTCCGATATTCCTGGTTCGAGGTGCAGTTTAGGGTCTAGCCCACTCTTGTTGATGCAGCCCCGATGACCCCGGAGGCCATGGAGAGGTACGCTCGCGGCTTCCTCATGTTCTTGTTCGGGACGACCATCTTCGCCGACCGGGCGAACACCGTGCCTCTCTGCCTTCTCAGCGCACTGGTGGACGTCCGAGACATCCTGCATTATGATTGGGGTGGCGCCGCTCTGGCCACCCTCTATGGATACATGAGCTCAGCTTCCCGCAGCAGCGGCCAGTTGCTCGGAGGCTATTGGCGGGCTTGGGAGGTACATTTTTTCTCCGCTTTTCATTTCTGCCCTATATTTTCTGTACTCTGTACACTGCACACACTGTAGTCTGCTTTATACTTGTTGTATACTGTACACACGGCACACACTTACATTCTGCTTTACACTGACTGTACACTGCTCACACTATACACTGTACACAATACACTGCACAACACACGGCTTTGCCATTTCTGCTTTATTCTGTATTCTGCTTTATCTGATAAATGCACTGGTATTTACCTTGCAGTTGTGGGTTTACGCCTACTTTCCTAGGCTCACTCCCGTACCAGTCATAGAGACTCCTCTGGTCGTCCCATTCTCACGACGCTTTGACGGGAGATGCACCCGGCGGCCACGAGAGACATTCAGCTTCTTCTGCCGATACTTCGACACCATTACTCCTGCCGAGGTATGTTTTACTTGCAGTTTATTTAAGCTTCGCCTTTCCACTGCATATTTCAAAGACAGTAGATAACAAACTGTATTGCATTTTCAGATCACCTGGCAGCCTTGGGTTCCTTTGCCAGCCGTGACGCGGGATCGGTTTGCCGGTGCCGATGAGACCTCGCGTTTCCGGATCTTGCTGGAGGGCCCGGTCTGTCGGGCTTGGTACCTGGGTGAGCGTTTCCTACGCTAGACCCTGGGGTTACCTGAGCAGATAGTCCCGGTTCACCCTCCTGCGGACATGAGGGAGACCGAGAGGCTCACCACCGAGCAGATGGACGATTTCACTATCGGCTGGGAGGAGACCTGCTTCAGAGGCATTGGCGATTACAGAGAGTACGTACAGATGTATCTTATGCGGCCTCTGAGCGGCGGCCGTCGAGTTGAGGGAGCTAGGCCTGCGGTGCCAGCGGCGAGGGCAGGAGCGAGAGCTTCGCGGAGGGCCCGAGTCCGTGGCAGGGGCGGAGTCCAGGGAGGACGGGGGACCGGTTGGCCTGCTCTGCCTGCTACATTGACTTTCCGAAGGGCAGGGCGGGGCGACCTATCAGGTCCCATTTGTCCCTCCGCCAGCTGATCACGAGTTTGTCGGTGTCCCTGACTTGCCTCCGGTATGTATTACTGCGTTTCTGTACAGTCATTTCATTTCAGTTTATTTGATATTCCACAGAATATTGATGCATCTGATATTTTTGCAGGCCTCTTCTGAGTATACCCGGCAGTCATTAGAGATGAATGCCTCCATGATGGGGATGCTTCAGCGGACCTTTGATCTCCTAGCCCTCTACAGCATTCTGGTATGTTTTTCTGATCACGGCCTCAAACCATTCATACACTGCTTCACATAATCTGATGCACGGCACAACACCTGGCGCACTGATCTCACAGCATCTGATACACTGTATACACTGCATTTTGTACTGTACTCTGCATTTTGGACTGATAAACTGCTCACGGCATCCACACACTGTACTCATACACTGCATTCTGCACTGTTAAACTGTTCACGGTATACTGATACATTTCCCTTTTTATGTACTTTTTCAGCCTCCTTTTCAGATTCCTATGGCAGGAGGTGCTCCAGCTGGACCTTCCGTCCCTGTCCGAGGGAGAGATGAGGAGGACAGGGCATTCCCCCGCACCAAGGCGGGGCACACTCATGTCGGGAGTAGCTCGCGAGCTCCAGTCCCGGATGATGATGATGACGAGGAGTCAGAGGCGGAGGCAGAGGCGGAGTCCGAGTCATCGGAGGAGGAGACCGGAGGCGGTTCTAGCTCGGGCTCTGACGACGATGCTGCTGATGCTCCTGGACCCTCGTCCAGGAAGAAGACTAGGACAGACTGATGGCCCCTCGGAGTGCTCGTCATGGATACAGATTTTTGTTGTTTTTTTTCTCTTTCTTGTACTTTTCCTTTTTGTTGGTAGTTAGATTACCTTGTACTGCCGCGGGCAGATTTTTGTTCCCAAAACTTGTACGTTTGAAACGATGATGAAATGAAACAGGCTTTTTATCTGAAAAAGTGTTTACATCCGTATATCTTTACATTTCAAACTTTGCATCGCATCACACCATATTACACCTCAATGTAAATGAAATTGATTGGTTGTCTGAAAATTGAACACTTGCACTGTAATAATCAGATAACTAAACAGCCAACAGCAAAATAACCCAAGTAACCCACTGCCTGATTCTGGACACACAGCCCTTACTCCGTTGGGGATTAATCTGCATACAGCCCGTAACACAGCTTTCGGTTCATTCTACACATAGCACACCCCGAACAAACAGCCCAATCTGACAAGACGGACTTCAGAGGTGAAACCAGCTGGAGTTGAAATACAATCGGATATAGAGAATGGCACAACATTCTGAGCATAAACGATTAACTTTCGAAAAAGGGGTTTTCTTAATCGAGGTATCGAGCCTACAACTGAACACAGCAGGGAGGACTCAAACAAAGAGGTACACGACCTAAACACAACGAGACACGCTCGGAAGAGACCTAAAACAAAGGTTCAGGTAAGCAAAACAAAAGACACGACACACAGGCGTGTTGAACGAAGACGGGGGACCTCAGATCACGAGGAGCCAGTTTCTCTGGGTATTGTTTCCCACCCTTTATGATCTGTGATTCTCTCGTCACTCAGCCCTCAGGCTCGGTTTTTCTCTCAAAACCCTCTTTCTTACCTTTCTCTCAACTTACACCTCTCTATTCTTCATTCTCTCATTTTTCGTCCCTCCCCAAGGTGGTTAATGAATGAATAGGAAGTTGAGGGTTCATGCTCAACACCATTAGCTCACGGCTATTTCTTCTGGTGGGTAGAGTGCCCTCTTGGCAAGTATGCTGACAACGGGGGAAAGACAGGATGCCTGACTCAACTGTGCCCGTAGCTCATCATTTTGACCATTTTTTTTTTTGGTTTTCAACTAAAACAGTTTTTGATCAAAATGAGAGTCGGATTAACATACTCGTTCGATTTTTGATTTGAAAACCATGCAAGTCAGGCTGCAAGCACTGAAAATTTTCCTCTTTTGGGGTCCAAGAAAATGGTCCAGTTTTGGAAAATGGAATAGTTTTCGAGAAAATAGTCCACCTCAGTAAAAATTTTCAAAAACTATTTTTGCAAACGGCTGATGCTCAACGAGCATGGAACTTACTCTTTGAGATGCGCAACCTCGGATCGGAGGCAATGGAAAATTGCCCCCAGTTTGAAGAATGCCGCACGGCAACGGAAAGTTGCCCCTGGTTTGAATGGCGGCTCGCGACGGCTGGTGGCAACGGAAAGTTGCCCCTTGTTTGGATGATGCCGTAGCAGTCCGTAGACAGTCTTCATTGGCGGTGGTCGAATTCTTGGACACAGAGATGACGAAGACGGTTATAACAGATATATGGACACAATCACCTTGGAAGGCGTTGGCGACTAGACTTTGGGATGAAGTCGAAACTATTGCATGGACTGAGACGCTATGAAAGCGTTGGGGGCTGGACTTCAGGATGAAGTTGCCTACGTATCCCAAACATGGGAATCAAGCCTTACGTAGTTCCGGTTAAGGTACACTCAGGTATTTTAACCTTCACTTTTCAGGCTCTAACTTTTGCCAAGGCGCCCGATGCGGGTTTTCGACCTTGCGAGCTTCTTTTATTCATTTTCTTTTGTTCATTTCTTTTTCTTTTTCTTTTTTCTTTCTTTTCTTTTTCTTTTCTTTTTTGTATATATATTTTTTTCTTGCTCTAACTTTTGCCTGGGTTGCCCTTCCGGGTTTTCGGCCCAGCGAGCCTCTCAAAGGGTAAAAGTGTAACAAGTCCATGCCAAATGGTTTTTGAAGTTGAAGCCTCTCTGTGTCTAGGAGAACGGCTGTTGCAATGATTTGTAGGAGACTCCATCATGGCTGCTCCACGAGCTTCTTCTGGTGAGATCTAATCTTTTTGATTCGGCTTTGTTGCCTCTTGTTCGAGGGCTGTTTCTGATCTGGCCATATAGACCTTGCATGACGTTTGACCGTTGAACTTTCTGAACGGGTTCAAGGTTTGAAAGTGAGGGGTCGAATCTCGAGGCTGAGAGCGATCCTAGGCTGCACAATCTCAAGAGCGATTCCACACAAGTCTTCACAGGGCCGCGTAAAACATTTGTTTTTGAAAGTTTTTAAGAAAGCGAAAAATCGTTCGCGCCAAAGATAGTGTGGAACCAATCTGGATCAAGCCAAGGTCCTTCCCAGTACTCATGCTGACAAGCATGGTTTCATTCATTAAGGGCTTAGCACGCCTCTCTTTTCTCTCAAAATGATCAAAATTTTGCAAAACCCGAGGAATTCCTTCCTCTTCGTTTTTATCACCGCAGTGCTCGAAAGAGGTTTTTGAAAAACTTAGGTTAATGCAATGAGTTTGGCGCGCAGGAGAGCAGGCGAGATGTATTGTCAACCCAATCAAATTCTATGGCAATTATACCGAAAGCAAGCATGAAAGTGAGATAGCAACAGCTGTTTCATTCAGATTTGTTGGTGTAACTGGCCCCTCGGCAGAAACAGACTCAAAAACAAAAATGGGTAATTACAAGACAAAACGGTGTTCGAGGCAACAACCCTGGAATCACCTGGTATTCTATACAAAGGGGACTGACTTGCTACGACAAGACAGACCCTTAAGCAAAAAAAGACTGACTCAAGACAAAGAGACAGACTCAAAACAAAAGACTGACTCGATACCCAAGCCAGGATTTACAAAGCTAGCGTTCATAGCCACTCAAAAATGCGTGCCAGACGCCACATTCAAAATACCGAAAGCCGCCCGCAGGTGGTTCACTTTCTGATCACATACTTGCAGTATCTGTGTCCTCAAAATCCAATAACTGGGTGGTAACGGACTTGGCTGAGGTAGGTGGGAGGATAACCTCGTTGTCAATCAAATCTTGCACCTCATGACGGAGGCGGAAGCAATTGTCGGTGGCATGGCCCGTCTGCTGGTGGTACGCGTAGTACTGAGCAGCATCATGCGTAGCAGGGAGATTCTTCGGGAGAGGCCGAGGCTCCAAGGGTTTAAGGTGTCCCCTCTCAGCAAGGATCTGAAGTGCCTTGGACAGAGGCATGTAGAGAGCATGAAAGGTTCTGCGCCCCCGGGACAGGTACTTTGGAGTCTGAGCGCTCTTACTAGCCGCACAAGCGAAAGGGTCGGCAGGCGCCACTTTAGCTTTCTGATCTTTCCCGGGTACAGGGGCGGGAATAGGAAGAACTGTTCTGGCATGACGGGGCCTATCCCGATTTTCTGACTGACTCGAACTACCCTCAGGCGGAGTGGGGAAAGCATCCTCCACAGTTTTTGCCACAACTGCGAATATCTGTTGCTTGTTCATCCCCCCGGCTTTCAAAGCCTCGACTGCCCACAGCAGTTGTTCAATGGGATCGGCATCTGCCTTCATTTTGTCTTTTCCTCTGGCCTCAGCCTGATCGAGGGTCTGAGTTGATGTTGATATGTCATTGCCATGGCTGGAGGCCATCTCCGGTTGGCTAAGTTCAATCACAATTCGCCCCAACAGCGGGGGCTCCTGGGGTACAAAACTCCCGGCATATGATGCGGCTGGAGGTGAAGCTGACATTCCGTAGGCGAGATCCGCCACAGACCTCTGGAGATCACCTATCATTCCCATTAGCTCAAATGTAGTAGGCTCACGAGCTTGGTATAGCTGGGGGGCCCAAACCGGGTGCGCAATAGGCGACCTGGGTGGATGTGACACATCAGTGTTGGTCTCACTTTGCAGAGTGATCCCTTGCTCCAATGCAGCCGTCATAATCACGATCTCTTCCGAATTCTGCGTCATCATAAGCCCTGCCTCAGCGAGGGAGAGCACTAGCTATTTTGTACCAGCTGTCTGAACTGAAAGAGACAACAAACAACATTTCCGCCCAAACAGATCAAACACGGGTGTAGCTGAACAACTGTACTCTACTGCTGATCACTGTTCCCAGAAATCACTATCCCAAAACAGAACCTGATACCCGCGGATAACTGATTCTCATAACTGACACTGATACTGGTGTCCTCAGGTCTGATACTCAAACTTGCAAATTGACATGTACTTTCCTGTAGAGAAACACTCTAAAAGCACATAGCAAGTAAAGAGAACCAAAACACCCCTATGTTGGGGTAGGGTTTCCCTGTCCTATTTTGTCAGGAGCTAGGGTTCCACTATGCACGCAGCGTTTCCAATCAACCTAACATCAGGTAAGTAGCCTGTCCTAATTTGGAATGGTCACTATGGATCCGAATATGCACTAGGTCGAGTGGTCAAAAAGGGTGCCCCGGTAAAACCGGGGTTTGTGTTCCCATACTGTCAGAGCCCATAATCGGTCAGCCTTATGGTCATGCCTTGACAAGACAAGCCTCCGGCAAACCGTTCAGGAATGGCAGATGGCAAACACTATGTTCTTAGGCGCACCAATGCACATGCAATGCAAAGAAACACATAAGTGTAATAAAAAATAGGATATCACGAGTTCGAGTCAAGCTCTCTGATATCCCTAGTGAAGTCGCCAGAAACTGTAGACGCGCCCGCGTGGGGCCCTTGCCACAGTTCGGACTCGATTTGTGTCACGGTTCTTAATCTTGAACCAAAGAGTCCAAATCTGGCAAATCATTTTGAGAAAACAGATTTTAGGAAAGAAGTGCCAAACATGGACTGCTTTGCCAGATACAGAGTCGCCACCTAAATATTTTTTTATGGAGGAATTTAGGAAACCCTGACTCGGTGCCGAAGGCCACATGTCCATCATCACCGGAGTTGTCTCGGCTCGGGAGCTAGGGTACGATTGGGGAAGGTCAGCTATGAGCACCCCCTCTCGCCCAATCCGAAGATCGGCCTCTACTAACCGTGATATCCGTTTTTTGAAAACATTATGTGTTCTTATTCCAATTGTTAGCCTAGAATTACTATGTTATGCGCACAGCAAACAAGTATAGACTAGATTGTCTAATTTGGAATAAGCATTGCATATCCGTTTGTTTTGAAAAGTGCTTTGGAATTTGCTACTCGCAAGTAGGCTAAAACACGGATTTCAATGAGTTTTTCTAACTCAAACAATCCAACCTTCACCCACAGGCATTCAAACAGTTTATCTCATATAAGCATCCAGCCACATGGTAAGCATACTATCATGGCAACATTCACACGCATGCGAGATGCTAAAACATAAATACTTACATTGTACTCCGTGCCAAAACCATAAATTAGTTAGCAAACATGCATGATCCTAGTTCATGTTAGAGTGACTAATGCAACGCATGCAAAATGCAATTAGAGTAGGCTCGGCTAACCTAAGCATGGCATGTGAAATGCAGTCAATTGATGCACATATTCAATTTGGAATTTGAAATACAAATGCAGTTAGCGTGATGTACCGAGCCCGGAGCATGTAAAACAAATGAATGAATGCACGCATGCATTACATGAGGTATGCTAATTTAAACGTGCCCTAATCTACCATCATAAGCAGGTAAATAAAAGGGAAGAAAGACGTGAGGTTGGAAGACATACACACACTCACGCACACTTATTACAGATTTGCCCTCGCTCGGAGGGACCAAATAAATAATACAAATTAATTAACTACGCAAGCTAATTAAATATTACAAATTGCCTAATTAGCTAACAAACTAATTAAGCTAAGAAAAACAGTAAACCGCCTCAGGAGGAAAGCCAAATGCAGCGCGTGCTCGGGTCTTGCTCGGAAGTGCACCGCCATGCCTAGTCTGCCTCTGTTTTCCTTCATTTACTCCTCTGGAGGCTGCCAAAACCTCTGGATTGCCTCTCTGGATACTGGAAGACATCACCGGCTGAGTAGGATTACCACCGGCAGTGATATATAGCTACCGGCCATTGGTGAAGCTATCGGCAGAGATAGGAGTGCCGGTCAGCACTTGACACTGCCGGTTGGCACTTGACACTGCCGGTCGGCAGAGTGTTCCTGCAGAATCTGCAATTGACAGCAACAGAGGGCAAGGCAGAGCATGGCAGCACAATTCAAGGCATATATGCACTAATCACGTCCCTTATCATGTTTGTGACTCAAAGGGACATGTGTCTCGATTCTCGGACCACCAATCACGCATTTTCATGCATGATGGCCCAAAGAATCAAGTATACAACTTTCATGTCAAATGAAATGCAAATCAAACAAAGAAGCCAAGGCCCAATTCCTATCACTAAGTCAAGGAATAAGGCATGCATCCAAGATGCAATGCAACCTAGACATACAAGCTAAGGATGCAACATGGCATGGCAAGACACTTATGCAAGCATACAAGCAAACATGAGGCAATGCAAATGGATGAAAAGATGGACTTATGCATGGTTTAGGCAACTCTAATAAGGCCCAAAACAGTGGTTAAAGTGACCAAAATAAAGGACCAAAACACATACACACATGCACATGTTAAAGGGCCAACACTTAGGCACAAGTGAGGCAACTCTCAAGCACACTTGAAAAGGGATATCATGGACACATGGCATGCAAGGTAAGCTTCGAAAATCATGTGAAAACATGGTGCCAAACTAAGCAACAAATCAAGCTAAACATGCAACAAATGGTCCAAGTACTTGAAGCAAGTCAATGGGACTTGGACCATGGCTAAGCCAACCAAGCCTCACAAGGCTAAGAGGGCTTAAGATAGGTTCAAGATAGACCTAAACTATGCAAAGGGGGCTCCTTAGATGGCATCTAAGTGGCTCAATTTCAAAGCATGCACAATGGCTAAAGCATGGAACATGCTACACAAGCTTTCAAAGTAATAAAGAGGCATCCAAGGCAAACATATAGGCATGCAAAGGGGACTGAAATGACATGGTGGGTGGTTCCCAAATCACCAAATCAATGCAAAAATGTCATGCTATACATTCGCATACTTAAGGCCGACAAGTCGGAATGCAAAGGGGCTATACTAAGCATGCCAAATCCGACCCAAACAACTATGGACAGACCTAAGACATGGTGAAATATGTACAAAACCTTCACAAAACTAAGCCTAAAACATGCTCTAACGAAGGCTAACAACCTAAGGCATATTAAGGCAATAACATGGTATTACATGGTAGGTATGCTAAGCATGCATGGTGTACCAAAACCAACACACAACAAGGTTATATCATGGCATAATAAGCATGGAAAACAACCAAGACATGACCAATACACACTCTAACATGATGCTCTCTCAAGAGGCCAAAAGGGGTCCATTTCAAGGACAACAAGGAGAGGGGGTGGTCCTCCCCTTTTGGAGACTTCAAAGCACCATCTCCACCACTGAAATCCCTCAAGATTTCAGTGGTGAAGAGGCCTAAACACCAAAGTCTCGAAACTCACTCAAAACAGCACAAAATGGGGCCTTTTAAGGCCTAAGAGGGGTCAAACACCTCCAAACCACAAAACACTCTTAATGAACAATCAAGAGGGCTAAAAAATAGAACTTTTTTGTATTATACACTAAGCACAAAAACAGTTCAAAGATAGGCAAAAACAAGATGCAAAAATGAGGAATAAAAGGGAAGTTTCTCACCCTTGTAGACCACCTTCACAAATGATGCTCCAATGGCCCTCCTTGGCTTGAATCCAACACCAAAACACCAAAATCAGCCCCTTAGAACCTCAGGAGCCAAAGGAAGGTGAAACACTAGGTGTTTGTGTGCAATAGTATGGACTAAAACACCTAGAACACAAAGAGAGAAAAAGAGAGATAGGAGATATGTATGAACCCTAACCCTAAAACCAGAGCTTCTCTCTGTCCTTTCTATCTCTAAAATGTCTCAAGTGTCTAAAGTGTCTAACCCTCAAGCCAAGAGACAAAGCTCTCTCTTATAGAGCTTTTTTGTCTTGTAAAGCTTACAAGACAAGCTTCCAAGAGAGAGATCCCTCCATACACGTGTATGGAGGGGAGCAAAAAGCAAGACAGCTGTGATAAAATATTTGCAAAAGCAGATGCACAGTAGTCGGCCGGCCAAAAATACCATTTTGGCAAAAAGGAGTGCCGACCGGCAACAAATAGTGCCGACCGGCAACAAAATGTGCCGATGGCAGCAAAAACCAGCCGGTGGCCTCTAGCCACTGCCGGTGGTGTGTGGGGATGCCTCACAAGGCATTCCCTGCCCCTCCAAGGCAAAACACACGTGTTTGGTGCAAAACCAGACACAAAACGGTCAAGTTCGGAGATCCTGAGGCAGGGCGCGTAGCTGAGACCCCTGGGAACTCCAAACGAACACAAACATAGATAATCACCGAGTGTTCAAACGGTGACGTCCAAGTCTTGAGGACGGTCAAAAATGGGGTGTCTACACATAATCCCACAAAAAAAGAAGAAAAAAGAAAGATAATGTGTAATAAAGAAAATATATGGTTTCAAAAAAGGGTTTTTTATTTTTATTATTGATAAATCTCATTTAGAGGCGTTCTAACCTAATAAGTCGATTAAGGAAAATTATAATCTAATTAGTCCCATGTATTTATATTTTTATTTCATGAGGACTTTTTTTCTTGATTTATATTGTTTGTTTGACTATTATACCTTATGTCTATTGTTGATATGTATTACATAGAAAAATGATAAAGACATTTTCTTTTTGTTGTTACCTACTTTAGTAGTTATCATCATTCACATTTTTCTTTTTGATCAGTTTGATTTATATTTGTGGTGTTGTTTCATTGTGTTAGAATTTCGAAACTCTATATTTGGTAGGGTTTAGAAACTCTAGTTTGTACATGGTGGTGAAATAATATTATGTTCCTCCATTGTTGTGGTGAAACTTTGTGTTCCTCCATTGTCGCTTTGTGTTCAAAGTTCTATATTCGTCCATTGTTACTCTGTGTTCAAAACTCTATATTTCTCCCTTGTTATAAGTCGAAATTATATTTATGTCCAGTCAATTTTGTTACAAACATATTCTTTAAAGGTGGGTTTGGTTTGATGTGAATTGCTAGAATGGTGAAATTACATAGTTTGTTAATGATAATGATAATGATAAAGATGATGATGAAGATAAGGATGTGGGTGATATTTTTTGTTTTTAGAGTGATTGAGTTTGTTTGGATTTTTAATTCTATTATTGCCATTGTTTATGTTTTTTTGTCAATCAGTATGAATGGTCACATTTGGTTTGATTTGGATTGGTGGAATGGTGAAATTGCATAGATTGCTAATAGTAGTGATGATGATAAAAGTGATGACGAAGATGAGAAAGTGAGTGATATTTTTATTTTTATTTTTAGAATGATTGATTTTTTTTGAATTTGTAATTCTATTGTTGTCATTGTTTCTATTTTTTTTTTTCAATTAGTGTGAATGTTGAAATTTCATATTGTTTGAAAGTTTAAAAAATAAGTGTAGGAATATAGATATGGACATAATTATATATTTTGCAAGATGTGAATGTTCATATATCATTGGTTATTTGTTATTATACTTTTTGTTTAAACAATCATTTTTTGTTACCATTAAACAATTGAAATATTCATTTTTGAAATATTTATTTATTTTTTCCTTTCAATTTTGTTTCATGTTGAAGTGTGAATGTTCACATTGGTATAAATTTAGTTTTTCTAAGGTTAGTTGTATGTTAATTGTAAATTGTGAACATTCACATTGTATTTTGGTATGAGGTCCTTTTTTTTTTTTTTTTTTTTTTTCAAAAGTTAGTTGTATTTTGTTATTTTTTTTACTATGCTTGTTGGTTGAACAATCATTTTTTGTTACCATTGAACAATCGAAATAGTTGATTTTTAATTTTTTCAATTTTATTTTATATTTTCACGATTTTTTTTTTTGATTAGCAAAATGAAACTTTATTGATGAAGAAAACAATACATGCAAAAACTTACATCAACAAAGAGGGAAGTGCAAAAAGTATCAATGCTGACCTTATCAATCCCAACTAGGTTAGCACTGCTAAAGAAGTGCTACAAAACAACACAACCAACAGCATCAGAGCAACAGACTAGCAATTAGGGGTGAGCATGGTCCGGATTGGGATAAAACCAGGACCAATCCGTTATCTACGGTTCCTGAAAAATCGAAACCAATCCGATCCGTTTAAATCTTGGAACCAATCTGAACCAATCCATTTCAACACGGATTGGATCGGTTTAGGACCACGGATTCACATAATTAAATAAAATATATATATATATATATATATATATATATAATACTTTAATTTTATAAAAATATAAACATAGCGCTATATTAGTTCTACAATAGCAACATGTTTTTTTATAATAGCGACATAATGTTCTAGAATTTAAACAATCATAAAAAAACTAGTTTCATCATAAGTATTTAGACCATTACAAATTAAAACTAAAAACTAAAAAACAAAAGTAATAAAAGAAGATATTATACGAGGTTTAGGTTTGAGTTTAGATTTTATATAGAATAAGAGAAGATACTATGGGGGAGGATGTATAATAAAAATATAGACTATTTGTATACGGTCCGGATCGGTTCCAATCCGGAACCGTGAGGTTCAATCCGGAACCAATCCGTGGACTACGGATTTTTAATTCTTCAATCCGGAACCAAACCACGGATTCGAAAAACCAATCCAAACCTATCGGATTGGACTGGACTGGATCGGATTACGGATTTTACGGATTTCTTGCTCAGCCCTACTAGCAATATCAACATTACAGCTGCGTCTGAATAGCAGCGTACAGAAGGCCAAACATCATCATACATCAGCAACATACAACATCAGACCTAACAGCAGCAGGTTTACAATCTCAGAACAAAGTATACAGCAACATACCTATGCCATACTAGCTTTCACCTGCTTCAAGTTTGCCACAATATCATGCATTGAGTAATTCACTCCCTTAACATTTGACTTAACCCATAGTGCAATTCTAACTTTCAATAGCTCCACCATCTGTGCGAAATCAACATTACCATTATTAAATAAGCATTCATTCCTAAGTTTCCATAAGGACCATAACATGGCCAAAGGGACAACCTTTCAAATATTCAACTCCTTTCTAAATTTCATACTAGACCACCATTGTAGCAAAACATCCATAGAACCTGGTGTTACCCACTGTACCTTCCACCAATTTGCCAACTAAGACCATAATTTCCATACCAATGGACATAAAAGCATCACATGATTAATGGTTTCTACCTCTGCCTTGCAAAACATACATAGGGAGCTGACATTGACAAATAGAGCTCCAATCCTTTGCATAAATTCTGCAATTTTTATTCTTCCTTTCCAAGCTAACCAACTAAAAAACTAAGCCTTTGAAGGTGCTGCATTTCTTCACAAGAAATTTGAAATGCTATTCATGGCCCCATTAACTAACTCCAACCTTTTCCATACCGAGGCCACAGAGAACACCCCTGAATTATTTTCCATCCACAAACAGTTATCGTAAGTCATAAGATTTAGATTAGGAACCTTTGCCAATAATACATTTAGCTTTTGAACCTCCTCATCCTCCCAAGCTAAGAGTGATTTTCTAAATGCCAGCTTCCAATCACTACCCTGCCATTTCCGTTGATAGAAAAACTGCAAGGAGCCTTCCTTCTCCACTGATAAACTAAACAATCTAGGAAACTCATCCCCGAAAGACTTATATCATTGAACCACCTATCCATCCAAAAATGAATCCTTTCCCCATTTCCTATGATAATCCTAGAATTTTGGGAGAAAAACTCAGTCACAACACTGTTTGATGAGACTAATGATACAATATCCTTCCACACTGTAGAGACCATTGCATCTGGTGCTGGTTCTGGTTTCCACCTGCCTCCAAGACCACCATATATGCTACAAACCACCATTTTCCATAATGACTGATGCTCTCTACCATACCTTCACCACTATTTTAACATTAAACACACATTAACATCATTGAGACTTCTCACACCTAACCCTCCTTGAGCTTTACTTTTACACGCCTCCTTCCACTTAACTAAATGAATTTTGCTTTGAATTTCAAAACCTCCCCACAAGAAGTTAGATTGAATACTATCAATTGTTTTAGCAACACCAACATGCATTTTAAAAATGGATAGAAAATACACTGGTAGACTTGACAATACAAACTTAATTAGGGTCAATCTACTAACAAGGACAAGAATCTCCTCTTCCAAGATACTAACTTCTTTTTAAACTTCTCCACCACTAGTTGCCAAATAGTTATTCTCCTTGGATTTGCCCCTAAAGGTAATCCAAGATATGAAAGAGGTAATTTCTGACTGAGGCAGTTTAGTTTTTTAGCAAACTCCTAAACTAACCCCTCTTCCACCAATTCCACAAACAACACTTTTATGAAAATTAATCTTAAGACATAACATGACTTCAAAACACCTCAAAATTCTTTTAAGCATAATGATTTCATCCCATTTCCCAAAAAATAATAGTGTCATCTGCAAATTGTAAATGAGAAATTTTCAGCTCTTGATGACCAACTGAAGCTCCTCTAATCAACCCCTTTTCTTTGGCTCTCTCCAGCAGAATATTTAAACCTTCAGCCACTATATTAAAAAGGAAAGGCGATAGTGGATCACCTTGTCTCAACCCTTTCTGAGGAGAAAATTATGCTATGGGTGACCCATTTACAAGCACTGAAATCTTTGACGTAGAAATGCAGGACCCAATCCAGCACACCCATTTTTCACGAAACCCAAAATTTTCCATCATTGACAACAAAAACTCCCAGTTAACTAAATCATAGGCCTTCACAAAATCCAATTTAAGAATGATTCCTTTTTCTTTAGACTTTTTCCATCAATCCAGCACTTCATTTGAAATTAAAACCCCATCAAGGATGCATCTGCCACCAAGGAAAGCAGTTTGAACTTCTTCTATGAGTTTAGGGAGCACTTGTCTTATCCTTCTAGACAGCACTTTAGCCAACACTTTATAAATTGAGCTAACCAAGCAAATAGGTCTATACTCACTCAAACCTATTGGGTTCTTCTTTTTAGGATCAAAGCTATGAAAGAGCTATTTACCCCTTTAGCCAGCTTCCCATTACTATGAAACTCTTGGAACAACTGAATGAACTCACCTTTCATTATAGACCAGCACTTTTGAATGCAATACAAATTAAAGCTGTCAGGCCCAGGGCCTTATTTCCATCACAATCTTGAATGGTTGCCCAAATTTCAGCTTCACTAAAATCTGCCTCTAGCACTTCCTTTTAATTAGTAGGACTGATAGACAAAAAATGACCTGCTAACTTAGGCCTACACTTCCAACTTTTAACAAACACTCTTCTAAAGTGATTCTCCACTACTTGTCTCACCATACTTGGGTCTTCCACCACAACACCATTTGCCTTTACTGAATCCAATAAAATTTTCCTCTGCGTGTTACTTGCCATCAAGTGAAATAGTCTAGTATTTTTATCACCATTTTGTGCTCATGACATTCTATACTTTTGTAACCACATCCTCACCTTACTTCTATTGAGATGCAAACTTGACTTCTAACCTCTCGTCTGCTATTCACTTCTGATTCCAACAAGGATCTAGATTCAGCCTTCAAGTCCAGCTTATGGAGTTCATCTTCAGCTTTTTTAAGTTGATCATCAATATTACCAAAAACCTCCATGTTCCGCTTTCTCAAATATGCTCTCAACCTTCTCAACTTATGCATGATTCTGAAACTAGCCCATCCCAGAATCTGAGCCTCCTCCCAGACCTTTTTCATTTCATTCTTAAATTGAGGATGGGATGTCTAAGCATTAATAAACAGAAAAGGTTTTGGCCCACAATCCCTTCCATCCTCCATTAGCAAAATTGGGCAGTGATCAGAAATGCCTCTGGATAATCCCCATTGTTTAAATTTATACCTCTCCAGCCAAGCATGGTCAAGCAAAAACCTATCAATCCTACTCCACCTTTCCCCATTCATTGCATTACACCATGTGAATAATCTTCCTTGCATGGTTAAATCGATTAATTCCAAACTATCTATAAAATTATTAAATTCTTCCATTCCCCTCTCCTTTCTTGAACATCCCTTCATTTCACGCATAAATCTAATCTCATTGAAATCACCTCCCAGACACCAAGGATTGGGGTAAGAAAGTTTAAGATTAATGACACTTTCCCATAATTTCCTTCTCTTCATTACATCATTCAAAGCATATATATTACAAATAACACAATGGAATGATTTAGATAAAATATCTGAAAAGAGAATGAAATTCCTGGAACTGCAGCAATCAATCAACTGAAAAATTTGGGTATTCTAAATGCAAATGAGGCCACCTGCACTGCCCTCTGCACCAACCTCCATAAAACTCATTGCTTCCATTGGCCATAAAGGCTTTACAAAATTAACATCAACACTGTCTCTCTTCGTCTCTCAAAGCATTAGAACATCTACTCTTCTTTCCCTCACCAATGCTTTAATTCTACTAATCTTTTTAGGCCTTTTAAGACACCTAATATTCCATGACAGGACTTTCATTAAAACCAGCATCACAGCTCCTACCCTCCTTCATGTTGCCAGTAGCTTAAGCAACCTCACCCCTTCTTTCAACACTTTCCAAATCTTTTTCCTCCAACTTAATTATTCTAGCCACCACTTCATCTTCCTTCCCTTCACAGTTTAGCCCTAACTCTTTCCTGACCTCAATCGTAGCTTGAGCTTCTTGAAATAACTTTCTTTTTCTTTTTGAACTGCTACTTTGTGACACTGATAAGGAGATAGCAGCTGCTACTGCTCGAAGGATCACCCCATTTTTGAATAAAATCTCCTTCTATTTTGACTGACCACCCTGCCTCGTTCTTTCTTTCCTCTGTTCGACTCATTTCCTCTTTAGATCAGTCTTCCTTTTTGGTCTAACATTATCCCTCTGCAATGGGCCAACCTTCTCATGTTTGTCCTTCTGGGTTATAATTCCCACTACATCCATAGACTGAGATTGGGCTATGCAGCCACTCAAATTGGAATTGACCTCCCATCTTGGCCCATTAGTTAGAGGCTGAACTTGGGCTCCATGTAGCATAACTTCTAAATTAATATTGGGCCTGCCACACTCCGACCAATTCAAACTATTCATAAAACCTGTAGTGCATACATGATCATCTACCCCTTAAGCTTTCCCATTCTTCACTTTCCTTGAGCAGACCGCCTACGCAATCCCTTCTTCATTATGGTCGCCCCCATTGATTGTTTTCCCTAGAGCACACTCAGTTTCTTTGTCAACTGAACCAAACATACAATTATAGCCTCCATCCACTACTGCTAGCACTCTTTCCACTATGTGAGTTCCATTGATTGACACCTTATCACTTTTTGTCACATCATCATCATCATCCTCTTCTACAAATGTACCACCTTCATCTTCGTCCCTACCGTCATCACCATTGTCAGTTACCTCTGGATGAACAACATCAACTTGTCCCTTGCTTTTGGACAAGTGATCAACCTCATTTTGCATATTGGATTCCATTACTTCATTTTTCTGGCAGCTATACTCACCATTACATTGACAGATATTGACTAAGGGCTCTTCATACACTTGCATTTGATAAGTCCTCACATTTCCTACTAGATTAATTACAGTATTGATTGGCTCTATAATTTTGGTGATAATCCTTACTTTGCCAAACATAAAATGTTTACCCCCAACTGTATCTTCATCATACTGAACTACTTCTCCCCATACAGTGCCAATAGCTTCAAAGGTTTTAGTGCTCCAAAGATTGGGAGGAACACCCACACAAGTAAGCCAGACACATCTCTCATGGTCCATAAATTTCCTTTTTTCCCATTTAGATACTTCATCACTCCATTCATATATCTACTCCTCCATTCTTGCTCTTTCTTCCTTCATTTGTTGCTTGGAGCTGAATGATAAAATTGCTAGCTTTCCTCTAGCTTGTCTAACAACCACAGCCTTATCATTCCTCTTATGGATCTCCTTTCCAAAGTCAGGAAAAGAGAAAAATGCTTTGAGCTTCACCAGCAAACTATCATATAACCACCTATTACCAATTTTAACAGCTCTGACAGACACTTTTTGTTTTTCATATTTTCCTCCATTTTGAATTACTTCCACATGACTTACCTTTGATTCCCATTGTAGGTTGAATGGAAGTCCACTTTTTCTTCTGCACCATACCTCATTCCTTTACATTTGTCTGTCTACTTTGATTAGACTTGCTATACTCTGTCATTTTTACTTTCAATGCCCTGTTATCACACCATAAGCCATCAGCTTTTTGCATTACCACCTCTGCAGCCACCTTGTAGTCGTACCTAACAAATCCAAATCGTGTTCTTTTTGTTTTCCTCTTTTTCATTGGTATGACAACATCCTTAACAACACCAAACTTGTTGAAAAGATTAAACAGATCTCTAGGGGTCATGGACTCTAGTACTTCATCCACGAAAAGTGTGACCAACTCATTCTCCCTTGATCGACTAGTCTACTTACCCATCCTTCGTTTTCTCATAACTAGATTCCACACTTCTTCCATCTTTCGTGTAGATAAAGTTCAAATTGGTATGAGTTCATTTTTTTTTAAAAAAAAAAAACTAGTTATATATTAATCGTAAATCGTGAAGATTCACATTATATTTTGATACAAGTTTATTTTTTTGAATGTTAATTGTATATTTGTTATTTTTGTTACTACAATCATTTTTGTTACCATTGAACAATTGAAATAGTTGATTTTTATTTTTTTTTAATTTTATTTTATGTTTTCACGTTGCAGTATAAATGTTTACATTGGTATGAGTTATTTTTTTTTAAAAGCTAGTTGTATGTTAATTATAAATTGTGAACATTCACATTGTATTTTTATATGAATTTTTGTATGAATTTTAATTTTTTGAAGGTTAGTTGTATGTTTGTTGTTTATCATAAACATTCACATTGTACTTTAATATGCGTTTTGTTTTTTGAAAAGTTAACAGTATGTTTGTTGTTTACTATATGTTTGTTGTTTACTGTGAACATTTACATTGTATTTTGATTTTTATTTAGATTTTTTGTTGTATTATTTTTAAAATTTTCAAATTATAAAAATGTCAAAATTCATAATTTGAGATTTTCTCTATGGAATGTGAAAGATATTTTCTCCTTAAAATAAGGGTGAGATTTTCTCCATAGAATAAGGAAAAGATTTTTTTGTTTAAAATGAGGGAGAGATTTTCTGTATAAAATGAGGGACTATTGTTATGTATTAGTTTCAAAATAGAAACATATACAAAAAATTAGAAAGGATAATTTAGTCATATTACATTAAACAAAATTTAATGAAATACTCAAAAAAAAAAAATATAAGTTAGATGAAATAAAACAATTTAAAAAAAAATTTATCGAAAAATAACCCTTCAGAAATCTTTAAAGCCAAGCTGTGGGGTTAGGGTTTTTTTTTGTAAGCGACAGTAGCCGGTTAATAAAATTCCCTTTGAACATAAAAAAACACAACTAAAATGTTGTCACATTGACGTTTTTGTCATCATTATATATATGAAAATTCTATTTGAAAATTATTTATTTGATTTAATTTTTCAAAAAATATTTTTAAATTGATTTTTGTTTGTCTTTAGTAATTTTTTTTTTCATATTTTAATCTTTTTAATTTTTTTTAAAAAACATTCTACGTACATCTATCAAAAATTATTTTGGGACTAAATATGAAAAGAAATTACCAAAATAAACGAAAAAAAACAAAAATACACATAAATTTTTGTTTTGGTTTCGATTGTTTTTAGTAATCCATTTTGATATTCAATTTTTTAACTTTTTAAATGTATCTAGATTAGATACATCTAAACAAAAAATGATTGACATGAAAAAAATACCTACTAAACACGAACAAAAAAACAAGGTTAAAAAGAGTTCTTGAAAAATCAATTTATAGTATTACTCTATTCTCTACCAAGATCTACAAAATTTCTTAATTTAAGGCAGCGCCATACTTTTTTTTTTTATTTTTAACCGGCAAAGAAAGATTTTATTAATAAAGACAAAGATTATCAAGAGGAAAGTCTCGGCAAAGAAACTGCATCATTGCCCAACACTTCATCCCAATTATGTTGGCACCCAAATGCAAGGTCAATCATAGACAACTCATGTGTGTTACTAGAAAACACTAATACCTTAGTGAATTACGTATTGATATGCACTTTTCAAAAATGTAAAGTCAATCATAAGCAACTCATGTGTGTTACTAGAAAATACTAATGCTCTAGCGAATTATGTATTGATACGCACATTTCGAAATATGGTACACTTCTGTTCCGAAATAGTAAGGAGTTGTTTGGGATGTTCTAAATAAGTGCATTTTTTTGACTTTTTATGAAATATGGGTTAAGTATGGATTGGGTTTGAAGTGATGTGATAGAGAGGTGATGTGACTTAAATAAGATGATGCGACTTAAATAGGATAATGACTTTTTGGCCTTTTTAGAGGATGACAAATAAGACCTAAATTTAGTGATCCGAAACGATCCCATAATTTTTTTAATATATTTCCTTAAATGTTACGTTAAGAGGAAAAAAATCAAATATAATAAATTAAAATTTAAAAAGAGTTAAATATGGACAAGACAAAAACATAAAAAAATAAGTCATAATACTCATAAAAATATTTTACTACATGAAAACAAAATAATAAAAGAAAAACTACATTTATTGGATGGCTAATAGTTAAAGAAAATGGAAAGCTCACCTCATATTCTCCATGCAGCTCTGATAATGTTAGACACCGCCGTTTTGTTAAGAGTTTTTGCCACCAGGATTTTCCCTGTCAAGCAAAGACTGGAAGTATCTTCACTTTCATCCGATCCTTCAGCAAGTGAGACACTCGTAGCCTTGTCGGGATTACTAGACGAGGCGATAAGAAGAAAAGGAGAAGAAGATCAGTGAAAAGTTAGAGAAAGAGAGGTTAGGAGTGGATTCGTATGAGAGAGATGGAGGCAAACTCAGACTAGTAGAAGTAGATGATAATGGGTAAAGGATATGGAGAAGAAAATGGCAGCTTGAACCTTTTCTATTTGCTTAGTAACTCCTACTAGCAACCTGAATAAAGATATGTAATAGTTTGGCATACTAGATAATGTTGGAAAAAATGGTTTTTTGGTGACTTTAATTAAATATTAAAGTGGGTCCCAACCATCTATTGTGTTGGGTCTAAGTGGGTCTAGATACTTTGCAATGAGATCTTTACATCACAAATAGTATAGCCAAAATCATTGAAAATTGAATGAGAAATTGCCCCATGAAAT